>NW_028318047.1:4415256-5046007 GCF_062004578.1 Staurois parvus | reverse complement strand
GCAAAATCTGGTGCCGCTCTGCATAGAAACCAATAAGCTTCCAGGTTATTTTGTTAAAGCTTAAATCCCCCTTCTTAACCAAGGATGTACCCATATGTTACTAGAATTTTCATGGTTGAACCAGAATGATGCCTGCAGCTGTAGGCATCACCCCATTACTGTTTTTTTAGAGCCGGTGGCCAGCTCTCTTGTACAAGCAATCAGAGTGGTACTAGCCACTCAGTTGCTTGTACAATGCCTGCCTCTCTCTCAGGATCTTCCACCACGCCACTTCTCTCTTGCGATCTTCCCTTCCACCGAAGTCCCGAGCAACCAGCCAGTGTGTCCACCAGCTGGCCGGACAGCCGGACAAAGCCAGCTTTAGTCAGCTCTCCTTTATTGTAAATCAGAAGCGATGACCTGACATCACTTCCGGTTTACTTGGAAACTTTAGCTGCCGTTTTTAAAAATATGAAAGCATTCAAAAATTATAGCACTAGAGCTACTCTGCAAATCTAAAGTGGTAACCTGTTAAGGCATTTAAAGTCTACGAATAGTAAAATTTACACAGTTTGTCGTCATTGCATGGGCATGCACAATTTTAAAGCATGACATGACATCTATTTACTTGGCATAACATCATCTTTTATATTTTACAAAAAAATGGGTTATGTTTTTTTTTTGCAATAACATTCAAAAAAGTGTATTTTTTCCCCAAAAATTGCCTTTGAAAAACCAGCTGCGCTGACATTAAAAAATACTAAAACCACAAATTTATTCTCTAGGGCCTCTGCTTTAAAACATATATAATGTTTGGGGGTTCAAAGAAATTTTCTAGCAAAAAATACTGATTTTGAAATGTAAACAAAAAGTGCCAGAAATGGACTGGGGTTAAAGTTGATTAAACAAGCTGAAGTTAGAAGCTGATTGGCTACCATACACAGTGGCACCAGATTTTGCACTCCCCAGTTTTAGTAAATCAACCCCTTTTTTACCGACCAACAGCTTTTGTATTTCAATGATTTTTATTAGTTTATAAACATTTAAAAAAAAAAAACAGGAGCAACAAAACACGCCCACGCAAAGGCCATCAATTGCACACAAACAAATAAAGAAAACAGTGCTCTAACACCAAAAGAGCAAAAGATGCGCCCAAGCAGGGGCTATCAATGGCACATAAATGACAAAAACATTGGTATAACATCAACAGTAACTCAAACCAAAGGCAGCTATTCACTGCCACACCAAAAACAAACAGAAATAGAAAAGGAAGGAGGAGTACAAAAGGAAAAAGATGACAAGACCATGATTCGGGATTGGGGTTCGGGAACGCCAATATCGAGCAACATCACAACCCCAGACTAGCCGGGGGGTAGCGTGGGAAGAGCATATTGCAACCACGGCTCACATATTTTCAAAAATTTCCTACCAACAGCTTTTATTACAAATGTAGCTCATTTTTGTGTCACCTAATAATATCAAATTTAGCACGTTTATTTGTATTCTGTTTCTCAGTATTTAAAAAGTCTCTCTGTAATTTATCTTAACTTCCCATTCTGACAAAACGTTATTGTTACCATGTTGTCAGCTATCTAGCTGTTGATGGCAGGCGTATTTTTATTAGAATTCGGTGCACATATTCAATTGTGTTTAAAATGATCTTAATGCAGGGTATAGAATCAAGGCAAATGCCAGAATGTTTTGCACATGAAAACAACTGCTATTTTGCCATATCAAATGAAAGCCTTGCAAAATGACACTCTAAATTGTCTTCATTAACATAAGCTATTTCATTTGCATATACCATTTCCTGCGCCATTCTATTTAAATGTTCAAATTAAGTGCAATTTAAATAATTGAAAATAAAATGTTGTTATATCTAATGAAAGATGCATTAGAAGAGAGGTTTTTAACAGAGAATTGATAAGCTAAAAGTTCTTAATTACTACTGAAGTGCCATACTTCTTGCCCTTATTAGTAGATCTTTGTTCCAATAACTTACTTTAAACTTCGTTTCACACTAATTAATTGAAAAAATAAAAATTTAAATTGCCAAGTGCTGTCATGTTTATGGCTGAAGCAGGTGAAAAAGTTTTTTTTTACTTTTTTATAAACTCGACTAATGACATTCACAGTTAGCAGATTGCTTCAGTTTAACTGGCCCATTGAATCAGTATTAGCAGTAGTTTTTCTTTACTGTTCCATTATTGCAAAACACAAGCTTGTTCTGTCTTTAAAGTGAAGGGCGTAAAGGACGAGTTCAGGGGAGGTAAATGGTGTGCTTGTTTCCTCCATTGATTTGAGTATCGGTGTACACTGGACGTGTCATGTTAATCCCTACCCTAGTTCTTCTATGTACCTCCAAACACTTTGTCTGTTACACGTAGTAGCATATAAGATCCTAGAAGAGTGACAAAAACAACGAACATTTCACCAAGCCAAAACTTTTTTTTCATTTTGGATAGAGTGATAAGTACATTAGAACCCTCTAAGGTGCTTATGGTTGCCTGTTCCACTGCTAAGGAGATTCGTTCTATCTTGGTCATGATGACCACTGTCACCAGGACAGAAAGTGAGAGAAAAGCCAAAATTTTGAGTTGTAACCAGACCAAGACATAAGGAAACCAATAGATGGCTAAGGGGGGGGGGGGGGGGAAGGGAATTGGTCAAACTACACATTTACAGGATTAATTGAGATTTCCAAATAACCTATGCCTTTCTATACACGGTATCTACTGACCACATTGACATGTAGTTTTCATGGACAGTAACTTTCTTTGAGTTTGCAACAAATTTGCATTAACATTACTATTTTAAAATATTTTCAAAACTTTACAAATGCAAGGCCTACCTTTTTCTTCCTACTGCTGAATTTTAAATTAAAACAATATAAATGCTCAAACAAACCTATACAAATCCGCACCAAACCAGAGCATTACGGCTCTAGCATAAAAGAATGTTTTTAATAGAAAACCATGGGTAAGTTTGGCTCTATCACTCAGGTGTCAAACTCAAGGCCTGTGGGCCAAATCCGGCCATCCAAGCCATTTCATGTGGCCCTTGAACCTCTCCTGCAGGTACCCGATTGTGTCCGCCTCCACCTTGTCTCAACAATCGGCAGAAGAGAGAAGGACAGAACTCCTCTGCCATATCCTGCACCTCTCAGTGCAGCTGCAGCACCCCCTCATCTCTACCTCCCTAGTCTCAGCATTCAGCAGACTCTGTTAACTGACTCCACTTCTCCTCTGGTCCTCCTCCAGACCCTGCACTTTCTGCTTTCCAGCTCTGTCCCCAAAAGGGGTGCACAGTGGTGTTAGGGATGGTGTGGGATTCTTGACATCTGATGTAATGGGGGGTGCTCTGGACATTTAGTCTTACAGATACATCCAGCATTTGACACCCCTGCTCTAGCACATAATTTCTACCACACCAAAAACCACTCATTTAAACCCTTTACCCCATCTGATTTTATTTGTAGCTCCCACATTCTGGGATAATTATTCTGATTATTATCATGAAATTTATGCAAAAGTATAAACTGTCTTGAGATGTTGCTACTGGCGCTTGGCTTATTCTGCTGTTTTTGTATATATTTGGTTCCACTGTATATGAATCTGGAGTTTATTAATTGCAATTAATGTCCAAAAAGGATAAAGTTTTGAACTTGAGACCCCTGTGTAACATTAATTACTACAAAATGTCAATTCTGATATGAAAACAAACTGGTGGATAATTATCCAGGGTGATGGATGTTGGCTCTATGTGCCAAGGAAGGCCTAATCAGCAATAGTCTACATTTATTGTTAATATAAACTATGCTTCGTTTATCAGAAAATGAAAATAATATACTTTTTTTTTCTCATTATTCTGGGTTCACAATTAGAAACACGGTTTTACTGTAATCCATTAGGGAAATTATAATATGGAATGCATCAAATACATGCAGTACACGGTGTAAACACACATATGGGCACATGTATGCAATAAAGCGTATCTAAACCTCAGAACAAAATTTTACTATATTACAGTTTACCAGTCCTTAGCTGTTGTGGCTGCTTTTGTTTTTTCAGGTTTCATTCCTTCATTTTCACTTGGTGATCCTGCCTGCAGCACATTTCCTTTCCTTAGGTGACAAGACTTACTCAGTGTATTGTATCTATAGAACAGAAATGCTGTCATTCTAGGAAAGGAAGTGTTAGGACTACAGAAAACCTCCCACTCTCCTCTCCATTGGGGGATCTGTAGTCCACAGAGGGAATTAAGAACTAAGGTAAATGATAACAGTCTGTGAAAAAAGAAACCACGCACAGTTACAAGTTTGCACAATTTATGGCAGGATCAGCAGTTTTTCTGAACTTATTAAACAGATACAACAAAATGCTTTCAATGGTATATTTAGCAGATCAAAACTGAGTAAATAAGAGACGTTGATTGTTAGGGTTTACATGCACTTTAAAAGTTACTTGGTATAATGCAATGAAGCTGAAAATAGAAAAGATATACAGATAGCAGGGTTGTTTTTGTATAAACTAGTTTCCATAAAATATAAAAAACAGATAGGTAGAGCAATTGTTGTGATTAGACAAGTAAGAGTTTTCTTCCTGTATTGTAAAAGGAGGAATATGGGACTTTATTTTTGCTGTATTCCCATTATTTACAATATCAAACCAAACAAGATTATGAGAAGGGGGGCTTAAAGCAGCAATAAACTCAAAAACAAACTTTTGCGGTAGCTGCATTAGTTTTATATTTTAGGTTGAATATATGTTAATTGAAGATACAGTAAAAAGAGTAAGATTGAAAAGTATCAAATGATAACTCCAGCACAGCACATGTTCTTAGTCGAACATATAATTCAAATGTGGCATGTGAGTAACATATACAAAAGGCAAGAATTAACATAATATATATGGCCCCACAGGCCAGCTGCACATCACATATGGGAAACTGAGAAAATGAATTGTGAAGTGCAATGGATACATTATGGGTATAACCTGGAGACTGAAGGATATAATCATTAACCAAGAAGGGGGGGGGGGAGGGAGCAGGAAAGAAAAAGAAAGGAGAAGAGGAGGAGAAAGGGGGAAGAAAAGAAAGGATGGGCAATTAGGTAGGTCAATCTTGTCTTGGGCCAAAGCCTGTAGAGTCTAAACTGTGGGGTTAAAAATAAGAGGGAAATCCATGCAACCCATCTGTGAATGCTCAGGTGTTCAGTAATATCCCATATAAAATTTTGTAGTAGGTGTCACTAACTCATCTGCAGAGGGGAGATCTAAAAAGGAAGCCCATCACCAAGGGACCTCAGGGTGTCCAATGCAGGAGACTAGTTTTAAATTTTTCAGAGGCTGAATAGTGAATCCAGCTGTACCATAAAGCAGTGAACTTATCCAAGGAGTCCAATTCATTTTCCTGCATCTCCTCCATCAGCATAATGTCTTTAATTATGTCCACCCACTGTGCTAGTGAAGAAATCGACTCGGACTTCCAGAAACTGGAAATCAGTTGCGGCGCCGCTGAGCAAAATGATCATAGTAAACAAATTTTCCGGGATTTTAGATAGGTGTGCTTACGACAGTCAGCTTTTATTTATATGTGTAAAACTTTTATCCCACAAAAAACAGTTGCTGTAACTGCTTGTGTAAGGAAGTTTGGCTTTAATTTGTTAGTGTATTTAAATCTGCTAGTACAGACTAACACTCCACTTCCCCCAGACTGGCAATGCACCAGATGAAAACCGAGAGGGAAAAGCTTATTGCTGCTTTTATGCTGGGGGTGGTTGACTTGCTTTTACAGAGAACCAGTCATCATGGGACATTTCCAATAACATTGAATCTCTCTTCCTTAATTATTAGAATTCAGCAGCATTTCCTCCAATTACTTTTTTCCTTGTATTCTTTACCCTTCAAACCAGAGTGTTAGGCTGTAAGGCCATTAGGCCAACCCTTTCTCTGTGTGAGGCTCTTGTTGATATCAAGCATTACCAAATGGTTAAATGACAAAACTGCCTTTATTAAATTATAGTTTTACCCTTCTCTAACAGTTCAGAAAAGAGTCAACATTGACCTAAAGTGAAAGATCGGGCACTTTCTAATGTACAGAGTGCAGGTAAGTGGATTGCATACTGCTTAAAACACAGTGAAACTATATGTCTTATGTGTCTTATCTTGTACATCTAGACATGTTGTTCCCTAACCTGTGACCTTTATGCTTTATACATGAGAGAACCAAGCAAAGTTTATTTCACTGGAGGTTATGTGACCCCAGGAGCTTGGCTAATCCCAAACATAGTGCAAAATCTTACTAAAGGCCATGAGAGCCAAATCCTATCAATTCTTTTGGTCTTTTTCAAGAAAGCTATTGAAAGCTATCATTAAAAATTGGGTAGCTCATCTCTGCCATGGGAGACATGTATCATTGTGAGGTTACTGTTAAAGCCTGGGTGGCAAAAAAGGGAGGGCAGGGAGCATGTACCCCCAACCCTTCCTTAACCAGGTCACGTGTCTTTCAACATTGGGGGGGGGTACTTTGCAAGGGAGGCTGGCAAAGCCACTCCACTTGCAAAGGTTGTGGGGGAGCTTAGCAGAAGCTCTTAGCTCCCCTTCAATAAAGGGGGCCCCAGATATCAACCCCCACACCAGGGAAATGAGTATTGAGTACATTAACACCTAACTACCTATTTCCTAAAAAAGTCCAATGTAAATAAAGCTTCCCACAACATGAAAAAGCCCTTTGTACAAAAATAAAAAATGACATCCAATGATATAAATCAAACATCAATCATATTGTCCAGCAATTTAGATTCATCATCAATGACACAGACCAGCCACTATGATAACCCGCCACCTAACAATGTTGCCTTGTTGCCAACATGACCCACCACTTGACTATGTTGCCTCACCGACACGATGACCGACAATGGTGTCTGGCTGTGCACTACCACCATTAAATTACAGAATCCTGGTTGCTATTTGCAAACCAACCAGCCAGGGATCATAGTTACATAGTTACAAAGTTAGTATGGTTGAAAAAAGACACCAGTTCATCCAGTTTAACCTGTAATGGTTCGACCTCATACATCAAATATGGACAAGACTATATTTGGTCATTGACATTGCCTGGGATCCCTTGCTAGCTTATTTATAAACAGCTGACATGGATTTGCGTTGGCAAACTGTCTAACTATGTTTGTACAGTGGTTTGTGAAACTGCTAATGTGCTGGGTTTGTGTCAAACTTACATTTGATTGACACCCCCAAGCTCATGCTTAATTCTAAATCATGCTGACCATGAAGATGAATTCTGTAACAGGTTTGTAATACTATGTAAGGTATTTGTGCATATTGTAGTTACAGTAATAATGAAAACATGACAAGTGACCCTTGTTGATTGTATCAGGTCCCAATGGTTATTCTCAGTAACCCTTTGGTTTACCCTAAAAGAGGTAGAATGACATACATTGCAACTCATCAGTAAGCTTAGTGTCTGTAAATTTCATAAGAAGGCAATAGGGGTCTAGAGAATAGGAACGTGTCTGTAAGCCCAGGTAAGAAGCTAAGCATTACACTCAATGTTTTATCAAAACAAGATACCCATAGACAGTAACAGAAGACACAACATTCTTTACTTGGCTGGAAAAGTCTAACCATCCACGTTGGCAGAGATCACATGACTAGGGAATTTAGGCACTGACTGTTTTCAGTGGGATCACAGAGCAGCAGTTTCTCAAGACAAGGTAAACATTCTTTGGTCTTTTCAACCATGTACCAGTTTAAGTAAAACTTTCAAAGTTTTGCTGTCTTAAAACCATGATAGCTGCTCCCAAAATTTAGTTCTATTAAGAACATATTAATACTGGTCATGATACTCTGACATGAACATACAGTTGGTGGGACCTACCAGTGCAATCTTTGCTTTTAGAAACATTCTGTTTTCAGTTAGCCATAGTATTTAGGTGGTAGCCGATATAAGGATAAATTCCAACAACCAAACTTTTTTTTATCTTCATGTTAACGCGATGGTGGAACATTTTCAGTGCTAACTGATCAAAAACATCCTGCCAAGACTGTGTTTTTATCCAGATACATAACTATTGCTGTACTATATGACAGAAATTGTCTGTACTTGGACACAATCAGCAAGTGGCTCCACAAGGCCCTCCATAGATGGTTCAAATTTCAGTAGCTTCAACAGGTTCAACAGGACTTACTAATAGGGGAGCATGCATAAGCCAATTAGTGTTCAGAGGTCAGGATTAATGCAGACTTCAGGGGTTAATAGTAAGTAACCCAGTGTTCAGGAGTCAGCAAAGAGTAACACTGATTTCAGGTGCCAGTAGTAAGTAATGCTGAGCTGAGAGGTAAGTTGGAAGTTACTCAGAGTTGTGAAAGTATTATGTATGGTCCAGGTGTAAAATAGAGCCTTCTTTGCATATGGTCACAGTTACCAAACTGATCTGCTTTTTTCATAAAAAATTAAATACACTTCTACAACTGTGCATTTGACAAGAATGAAGAGATCCATCACATTGTGAATCAATATTAGTTAGGTAAGCATCCCCTGGAGGTGGATCTTCGTCATTATTTACTGCTGCCTCTTTATAATACATTTCTGTCTAATAAAACTTTTATAAAGACCTTGGGAAGTCCTTTGGCAGCTTACAAGGAAGTAACAGCGTTCACAATGCTCAATGTTTTATGTACCGACGCAGGCTGTGAATCACACAGCAACTTAATATCATTTGGATTATTTTATTTCTATTTGAATGTTTCGTAAAAATGTAAATATAAACTGTAAAATGCAACTGTTGTTGAACTAGCATACTGTACATGCAATATATATATATATATATATATATATATATACAGTCATGGCCGAAATTGTTGGCACCCTTGATATTTTTCCTGAAAATCATGTATTTCTCACGAAACGTATTGCATTAACACATGTTTTGCTATACACATGTTTATTCCCTTTGTGTGTATTGGGACAAAACAAAAAAAGGGAGGAAAGAAAGCAAATTCGACATAATGTCACACAAACCTCCAAAAATGGGCTGGACAAAAGTATTGGCACCCTTTCACAACTGCGGATAAATAAGAATGTTACAAGCATGTGATGCTCCTGTAAACTCACCTGGGGCAAGTAACAGGTGTGGGCAATATAGAAATCACACCTGAAAGCAGATAAAAAGGAGAGACGTTCACTTAACCTTTGCATTGTGTGTCTGTCTGTGCCACACTAAGCATGGACAACAGAAAGAGGAGACGAGAACTGTCTGAGGACCTGAGAACCAAAATTGTGGCAAAATATCAACAATCTCAAGGTTACAAGTCCATCTCCAGAGAACTAGATTTGCCTTTGTCCACAGTGCGCAACATTATCAAGAAGTTTGCAACCCATGGCACTGTAGCTAATCTCCCTGGTCGTGGACGGATGAGGAAAATTGATGAAAGATTGCAACGCAGAATAGTCCGGATGGTGGATAAGCAGCCCCAAACATGTTCCAAAGACATTCAAGCTGTCCTGCAGGCTCAGGGAGCATCAGTGTCAGCGCGAACTATCCGTCGACATTTAAATGAAATGAAACGCTATGGCAGGAGACCCAGGAGGACCCCACTGCTGACACAGAGACATAAAAAAGCAAGACTACAGTTTGCCAAAATGTACTTGAGTAAGCCAAAAGCCTTCTGGGAAAACGTCTTGTGGACAGATGAGACCAAGATAGAGCTTTTCGGTAAAGCACATCATTCTACTGTTTACCGAAAACGGAATGAGGCCTACAAAGAACAAAACACAGTACCTACGGTAAAATATGGTGGAGGTTCAATGATGTTTTGGGGTTGTTTTGCTGCCTCTGGCACTGGGTGCCTTGACTGTGTGCAAGGCATCATGAAATCTGAGGATTACCAAAGGATTTTGGGTCGCACTGTAGGGCCCAGTGTCAGAAAGCTGGGTTTGCGTCCAAGATCCTGGGTCTTCCAGCAGGACAATGACCCCAAACATACGTCAAAAAGCACTCAGAAATGGATGGCAAAGAAGCGCTGGAGAGTTCTGAAGTGGCCAGCAATGAGCCCAGATCTAAATCCCATTGAACACCTGTGGAGAGATCTTAAAATTGCTGTTGGGAAAAGGTGTCCTTCCAATAAGAGAGACCTGGAGCTGTTTGCAAAGGAAGAGTGGTCCAAAATTCCGGGTGAGAGGTGTCAGAAGCTTATTGATGGTTATAGGAAGCGACTGATTTCAGTTATGTTTTCCAAAGGGTGTGCAACCAAATATTAAGTTAAGGGTGCCAATACTTTTGTCCAGCCCATTTTTGGGGTTTTGTGTGACATTATGTCATATTTGCTTTTCTGCCTCTGTTTTATATTTGTTCCAATACATACAAAGGGAATAAACATGTGTATAGCAAAACATGTGTTAATGCAATACCTTTTTTGTGTGAAATACTTGATTTTCAGGAAAAATATCAAGGGTGCCAACAATTTCGGCCATGACTGTATATATATATATATATAATTTTTTTATTTTTTTTTACAGTACCAAACACATTCACCCTATTCTTGCCCAGGACAATTTTCATATTTTGGCACTGTCCCACCTTAAATGACGATTACTCAGTCATGCAACACTATACACAAATTAAACTTTTATAATTTTTATACAGATAGAGCTTTCTTTTGGTGGTATTTATTCATCACTGGGTTTTTTTATTTGCTTATTATTATCTTTTTATATTTTATCTTATTTCGTAAATTTAAGCCAAAATGTATTCTGATACATTTTTGTCACAAAAATAATGCAAATCAATGTATATGTTTTAGTCTCTGTGAAAGTTATAGACTCTAAAAACTATGGTAGATACAGTGTATTTGACAATGCATTAGTACTGATTTACTGACAGCCTATGCCATTTCTTGAGGCCCTAAAATGCCAGGACAGTACAGTACAAATACCCCCAAAATAACTCAGTTTTGGAAAGCAGTAAAAGGCATATTGAGTTTGTTGAAGTTGTGAAACTGTACTGGTCTGGGGAGGTGATCAGGAATTTTTTTAAATGTTTGCATATTACAGTGATGATCACTGTATAGGCGGTCATGTATACACTGCAAAGGGTTTTCATTCATGTGCCATTGTGTACTATTCTTATAGCTGTGATTGGCCACAGCTATCACATGGAACAGGTCCGCTGTGACTGATCCTGTACAATGTGTTCACTGTGACCAATCACAACATCACAATAGTATACAGTGGGGTAGGTTTACTAAAACTGGTGCACTCACAATCTGGTGCAGCTGTGCATGGTAGCCAATTAGCTTCTAACATCAGTTTTAGTAAATAACCACTCTCCAGTTTTAGAAAATAACCCCCAATGGCTATGAATGACAAGCCATTGTTTGTTTACAACTGATATGTGCTCCCTGTGACATGGTACCGGGATATGTGCTCATTCAGCTAAAAGAGTATTTGTTAAGTCAGGCAATGGTGTTGGATATGAAGAAATGGCTCTCAGTCACATTCTGATTCATCCAAAAGCTGTTCAGTAGGATTGAGGTCAGGGATCTTTGTGGGTCACTGGAGTTCCTCCATACCAAACTCATCAAACCATGTCTTTATGGAGATGGCTTTGTGCACAGAAGCAAAGTCAATGTAGAACACAAAAGGGCCTTTCCTGAACTGCTTCTACAAGGGTAAAAGCATCCAGTTATCTAAAATGTCCTTGTATGCTGTAGTATTAACCATATCCTTTACCAGAAACACCCAAACTTAATCATTTGAGGGGTGTCCGTCCGCATAACTTTGGCCATACACTGCAATGCACATAGTAATTCAAAGGATTGCAGCACACACCTACATTATTAACCACTACACATGAATGGAACAAAGAGTAATCCATGCTGGTCTCTGCTTCTTGATTCTCCAGCTGTCATCAGGTGCCTGACCAAGAGCAAATCCCCACTCTATAACCAAACTTCAGAAGACTAAATGGGCTACAAACTGATGGTGTTACCAATGTTTAAAGCAATTAAATCCAGTCATGGCAGCCCACCTGTCATCCACCCACTACAACGCATTTTGCCTGAAAAAAGGGCTTAATCATGGATCTTAGCCATGGATGCTATGCTGTGTATTTCTGAATTAAATTGCTTTGAAACGTTGGTGACATCATTAGTGTGCAGTCCATTTATTTTTATAAGGTTCACACAGGATTGGGTTACATTAATCTTTATCTTTATCTTTAATATACCTCCAAACTTTCTAAAAAAAGAAAGAGGGACACCCTTTAATAAAAGCTAAACAGACAAAGTACACACACCCTGCCACACCCCTAGCTAAATGAACTATGAAGATAATAAGCAACAAATGATTGGTTAAACCAACAAGTGATTTTTCCATCCCTATGTTTCCTTTATCCTGGATTTTAAAATAATAATAATGTTATATTATAAAAACCTGTATGAAGGGTTTAGTGTAGTGTAACACTTTTGGTATTGCATATGTTATAGGGGCCTACACATCTGTCCAAAAGGGGGGACAACTAAGGAGGAAAGGAAAGGGGAACAGAGGATCTTGTTCCAAAAGAAGGACGGTCCCTCCAAATGAGGGACTTTTGAAAGTATGATCTATGGTCAAAACTTTTATTTTAGTTTTTGAGACTGTGGAAGGATTTTAACCCCTGTAAGAGTTTAATGTTGTCCAGGACTCCATAAGGCTGTACCACCTAACCAAAGTGATTTTCGGGCATATTTTTTGACTGTTTTTTCACTTTTTTTTTCCCATTTATGAGCTATTAAGAAGCGTATTTTAAGCATTTTATATGTGTATTCAAGCTTTGGGTGTTTTCTGTTTAGCCAATGAAAAGCACTAGGGGCAGACCAGTTTTTACAGGTTAACAAAAAGCTTGAAAAGTGCATGAAAATTGAGCATCAGGCATTAAGTTACAGGTGTCTAAGCACTCATATGTTACATATCATACAGTATATATTTTGGAGGTTGAGCATTTTGGAGCTTCTGTTATGAAATGCTCTTGCCTTACTCACTCTCCAGGGGACAACCTTTGTCATTAGACAAGAAATGAAAGAAACTCTCCAACAGCGTTACAAACAAAAGTAAAAAGGCATTGAATGCTAGAACTCTTGTTAACTTTTTACTGTTGTCTGTTTTCCTGCTGCAGATTTTCCTTCACTTCCTTTCTGATAAAACGTCATCAATATCTAACAGAGCACTGAATCGCAGTCATACCTGACAGAGATTCTAATCCCTTCACCACACTATCCACAGGAATAGAAAGTTTTTGATATATATATATATATATATATATATATATATACTTTAAAGCAGTTGACATTTGTTTTTTGCATGTCATACTATTTACTTAAGCTGTGTTAATCAACAGTATCTCAGTGTAGTATCTCAGTGTAGTGTTCACCCTCGAAGAGGCCACTGGAAATTACCCAGGTCTCCCTTGCCTGTTCAGAGGCTGCAAGCCCAGGTATGAGTTCCAGCGCACACCTACAAATACAGGCTCAGTCTCAATGTGACTTTTTCAAAGGTTTATTGCAGTACTTGCACATGGGAGAGGGATGAGGGTACAGGATACCCCAAAAACACAAGCAAGTGCAGGAGGACAGATTTTCAAGCAAAGACCTTCAGTAGCAGCCTTAAGTATTGCTAGGGGTAAAGGGGACAGTCAGTGAGTCTGAGACCCTGTAAGAGCAGTCACAGTCCTTGTAGCAACCTGTGGCATCTAATCCTCAAAGCACAAGCACACCTGGAGTTCTAGGTAAAAGTCCTATTCAGTATGTCCAAAGACAGCTCCCAACCAACTTCCCTATGACACTCAATGAAAGGGGTCCTTCTCCAGCCCAACTTCCTAAGGTAGCATCTTCCAGCTAACGTCTTTAAGTCCAGTTTCTTTCAGGCCCTCAGCCAAGCACATGCTGAGGGCTAATAGCAACAGTTCTTAAAGTGTTACTAAACCCACAACAGTAAAATCAGTCTGTATATGCAGTAAAGCATGCTTGTTATACTCACTGTGGAACCTAAGAGGTTAATCATCTGCATTGTGTAAGAATGCTGTTTGAACCTGACTTCTCTGATCCTCCCCTTCTTCCAGTGTCCCCATCTTATTTCCTGATAAGACATATCATGTAGAGACACTCTGCACATGCTCATTTTGGTGTGTATTGCTAGAAAGGTTTTTTTTTTCTTTGGACAGTGCAGGTGATCAGCACAGGGCCAATCAGCACTGTCAGAGGTCAGGGGTTCTGCATTTTCCTACAGTAGAAATAAACCCCTCTTACAAGCTTTAACCAGTGCTCTGCTAAACACTGATAGAAGTCACAAGACTGCTCCAACTGCTGATGAGAAAAGGTAGTTACGTAGCAGTTGATATTTACTAAAATAATTGCATTTCCATGTAGTGTGTACTGTGAGAGACCAGATAGAGTGAATGCAGGGTCCTGGGTTTAGTAACACTTTAAGTAACACAGGCTGCATCCTATGTGCAGAGGCCCCAGGAACAGAGAGAGCTCTGAACAAATCCTCCAAAATATTTATCTTCTCCCCAGCCACACCTTCTGAGCCCCGCTCCTAGGGATTGGCTGAGGTCAGATAGACCTTACCAGTCCTAAAAATAATTTGCTGTTCAGATGGGCACAGCAACTCCAAAAGCTAAATATATCCAGTCTAGGGCAGGACGCTATGTCAATATGAACTTTTGGTTCAAACAGGATGAAAGTGACACAAGTAGTAATAATGGTAACAGTGCAAGCAAATTGTAGAAAAGCATAACAAGTGTCACAGGATGCCCATCAGCCATGCATTCATGCTGAAAGAACAAGACAAATAATGTAGGAAATCCAGAGAACGCCATATAAAAAAATATTATAAACCTCATGCACATAACTTTACAAAAATGCTAAAATTCACATCAGGTTCACTTGGACAGATTTTAATCTACATATTAAAGCAACTGCTTTTCTGTTAAGTATAGGATGTGATCACATTTCCTTTAACCCTTTTGCTGCCAGGTCTTGCTCTCCAATTTCAACCTTAGGTTGCCAGACCATTTTATTGTGTTTTTTGACCTTCTTTATTATGTTTCAAAATGTTTTACTTACAGCTTTGAAAGTTTGTAAAATCCCCTCCAAACCAAATATTTTCCTAAAGCATAGGACCTGTAGAATAAAAAAGATGGTGCAGCTGATTTTGTACATCCTGCAATTTTTGTGCCTTTCAGGTCCTGGTTCAGAGAGAGATACATCTCTCACCATCTAACTCACCTCTTCTCCAACCACCCTGCAACCTCACCCTACCTCTACATACTCAGCCTTTCTTCCCTTCCTCTTCATTGCCCTTCCCCACCCTACCGCTTTCTGTCTTTCCCTCACACCCCTTTTTTTTCCTATTTACAACCGCTATCATCCTCAGTCACCTCCCTCATCTTTCATCTTCCAGCTCTCTCATACCCTCTCTTTCTCCCCTCTTTTCCTATCACATGCTACTCCTCTTTTTCTTTCTCTTCCCCCTCTACACCTTTCTCCCTAATCTATGTAAATTCCCTTTAACCCTTTCAAAAACCCAAATCTGACCCAATCTCATTTTCTGATATGGTAAAAAAACAATCCACCACTGACTGACCCAAATATTTCAACAAAAATCCAAAATCCTCTATAGACTATCATATCATCTGCCTTCCTGAGCTCACTACATTGCTAAGCATATTAACAGCTGACATAAAAGATATAGAGACGACCTGCTGCAAACTGTTCTGATTCACAATACCCCTTATGTCAATTGCAGTAAATGGGATAAAGCCTCAGTACAATATTGTTTACCTTGTTCTGTGCCTTTAGGAAATCTCTGGCCACTTGAAGATATCATATATACCAGTGATGGCGAACCCGTGGCACGCGTGCCACAGCCGGCACGCCGAGCCTTATCTGTGGGCACGCCAGGAGAATCCAGCGGCGCGCTGTCTTCCCGGCTGTAGTGTGCGTGACAGCCGGGTCCCAAGTGCGCATGCACAAGAAGCAGTGCTCTTTGTGAATGGTAAGGCGGTACCTGGGACACATGACAGATCCCAGAAGCCGCCGGACCAATCACAAAGCGCAGCGCTTTTCGCGCATGCGCACTGGGCATCCGGCTGTCCGCCCACACTACAGAAGCCGGGAAGACAACGCGCGGCTGGATAAAGGAACAGGTAAGATAAAAAAAAAAAACTCTGCGGAAGTAAGAGCGGGTACCTGTCAAATTCAGGTACCCGCTCCCCCTCCCTCCCCAAAGGTCAGCAGTCATCCCTGTGCTGTCCGCAGTCTCTGGTCATCCCTGTGCTGTCCGCAGTCTCTGGTCATCCCTGTGCTGTCCGCAGTCTCTGGTCATCCCTGTGCTGTCCGCAGTCTCTGGTCATCCCTGTGCTGTCCGCAGTCTCTGGTCATCCCTGTGCTGTCCGCAGTCTCTGGTCATCCCTGTGCTGTCCGCAGTCTCTGGTCATCTCCTGTGCTGTCCGCAGTCTCTGGTCATCTCCTGTACTGTCCGCAGTCTCTGGTAATCTCCTGTACTGTCCGCAGTCTCTGGTCATCTCCTGTACTGTGTCCGCAGTCTCTGGTCATCCCTGTACTATGTCCGCAGTCTCTGGTCATCTCCTGTACTGTCCGCAGTCTCTGGTCATCCCTGTACTGTCCGCAGTCACTGGTCATCCCTGTACTGTGTCCGCAGTCTCTGGCAATCCCTGTACTGTCCGCAGTCTCTGGTCATCCCTGTACTGTCCGCAGTCACTGGTCATCCCTGTACTGTGTCCGCAGTCTCTGGTCATCCCTGTACTGTCCGCAGTCTCTGGTCATCTCCTGTACTGTCCGCAGTCTCTGGTCATCTCCTGTACTGTGTCCGCAGTCTCTGGTCATCCCTGTACTATGTCCGCAGTCTCTGGTCATCCCTGTACTGTGTCCGCAGTCTCTGGTAATCCCTGTACTGTCCGCAGTCTCTGGTCATCCCTGTACTGTCCGCAGTCACTGGTCATCCCTGTACTGTGTCCGCAGTCTCTGGTCATCCCTGTACTGTCCGCAGTCACTGGTCATCCCTGTACTGTGTCCGCAGTCTCTGGTCATCCCTGTACTGTCCGCAGTCTCTGGTCATCTCCTGTACTTTCCGCAGTCTCTGGTCATCCCTGTACTGTCCGCAGTCACTGGTCATCCCTGTACTGTGTCCGCAGTCTCTGGTCATCTCCTGTACTGTGTCCGCAGTCTCTGGTCATCCCTGTACTGTCCGCAGTCTCTGGTCATCCCTGTACTGTGTCCGCAGTCTCTGGTCATCCCTGTACTGTGTCCGCAGTCTCTGGTCATCCCTGTACTTTCCGCAGTCTCTGGTCATCCCTGTACTGTCCGCAGTCTCTGGTCATCTCCTGTACTGTCCGCAGTCTCTGGTCATCTCCTGTACTGTTCGCAGTCTCTGGTCATCTCCTGTACTGTGTCCGCAGTCTCTGGTCATCTCCTGTACTGTGTCTGCAGTCTCTGGTCATCTCCTGTACTGTGTCCGCAGTCTCTGGTCATCTCCTGTACTGTCCGCAGTCTCTGGTCATCTCCTGTACTGTCCGCAGTCTCTGGTCATCTCCTGTACTTTCCGCAGTCTCTGGTCATCCCTGTACTGTGTCCGCAGTCTCTGGTCATCCCTGTACTGTCCGCAGTCTCTGGTCATCTCCTGTACTGTCCGCAGTCTCTGGTCATCTTCAGTACTGTTCGCAGTCTCTGGTCATCTCCTGTACTGTGTCCGCAGTCTCTGGTCATCTCCTGTACTGTGTCCGCAGTCTCTGGTCATCTCCTGTACTGTCCGCAGTCTCTGGTCATCTCCTGTACTGTCCGCAGTCTCTGGTCATCTCCTGTACTTTCCGCAGTCTCTGGTCATCCCTGTACTGTCCGCAGTCACTGGTCATCCCTGTACTGTGTCCGCAGTCTCTGGTCATCTCCTGTACTGTGTCCGCAGTCTCTGGTCATCCCTGTACTGTCCGCAGTCTCTGGTCATCTCCTGTACTTTCCGCAGTCTCTGGTCATCCCTGTACTGTGTCCGCAGTCTCTGGTCATCCCTGTACTGTGTCCGCAGTCTCTGGTCATCCCTGTACTGTCCGCAGTCTCTGGTCATCCCTGTACTGTGTCCGCAGTCTCTGGTCATCCCTGTACTGTGTCCGCAGTCTCTGGTCATCCCTGTACTGTCCGCAGTCTCTGGTCATCTCCTGTACTGTCCGCAGTCTCTGGTCATCTCCTGTACTGTGTCCGCAGTCTCTGGTCATCTCCTGTACTGTGTCCGCAGTCTCTGGTCATCTCCTGTACTGTCCGCAGTCTTTGGTCATCCCTGTACTGTGTCCGCAGTCTCTGGTCATCCCCTGTACTGTGTCCGCAGTCTCTGGTCATCTCCTGTACTGTGTCCGCAGTCTCTGGTCATCCCTGTACTGTGTCTGCAGTCTCTGGTCATCCCTGTACTGTGTCTGCAGTCTCTGGTCATCCCTGTACTGTGTCTGCAGTCTCTGGTCATCTCCTGTACTTTCCGCAGTCTCTGGTCATCCCTGTACTGTCCGCAGTCACTGGTCATCCCTGTACTGTGTCCGCAGTCTCTGGTCATCTTCTGTACTGTTCGCAGTCTCTGGTCATCTCCTGTACTGTGTCCGCAGTCTCTGGTCATCTCCTGTACTGTGTCCGCAGTCTCTGGTCATCTCCTGTACTGTCCGCAGTCTCTGGTCATCTCCTGTACTGTGTCCACAGTCTCTGGTCATCCCTGTACTGTGTCCGCAGTCTCTGGTCATCCCTGTACTGTCCGCAGTCACTGGTCATCCCTGTACTGTGTCCGCAGTCTCTGGTCATCCCTGTACTTTCCGCAGTCTCTGGTCATCCCTGTACTGTCCGCAGTCACTGGTCATCCCTGTACTGTGTCCGCAGTCTCTGGTCATCTCCTGTACTGTGTCCGCAGTCTCTGGTCATCCCTGTACTGTCCGCAGTCTCTGGTCATCCCTGTACTGTGTCCGCAGTCTCTGGTCATCCCTGTACTGTGTCCGCAGTCTCTGGTCATCCCTGTACTGTGTCCGCAGTCTCTGGTCATCCCTGTACTGTGTCCGCAGTCTCTGGTCATCCCTGTACTGTGTCCGCAGTCTCTGGTCATCCCTGTACTGTCCGCAGTCTCTGGTCATCTCCTGTACTGTCCGCAGTCTCTGGTCATCTCCTGTACTGTTCGCAGTCTCTGGTCATCTCCTGTACTGTGTCCGCAGTCTCTGGTCATCTCCTGTACTGTGTCCGCAGTCTCTGGTCATCTCCTGTACTGTGTCCGCAGTCTCTGGTCATCTCCTGTACTGTCCGCAGTCTCTGGTCATCTCCTGTACTGTCCGCAGTCTCTGGTCATCTCCTGTACTTTCCACAGTCTCTGGTCATCCCTGTACTGTGTCCGCAGTCCCTGGTCATCCCTGTACTGTCCGCAGTCTCTGGTTATCTCCTGTACTGTCCGCAGTCTCTGGTCATCTTCTGTACTGTTCGCAGTCTCTGGTCATCTCCTGTACTGTGTCCGCAGTCTCTGGTCATCTCCTGTACTGTGTCCGCAGTCTCTGGTCATCTCCTGTACTGTCCGCAGTCTCTGGTCATCCCTGTACTGTCCGCAGTCTCTGGTCATCTCCTGTACTTTCCGCAGTCTCTGGTCATCCCTGTACTGTCCGCAGTCACTGGTCATCCCTGTACTGTGTCTGCAGTCTCTGGTCATCTCCTGTACTATGTCCGCAGTCTCTGGTCATCCCTGTACTGTCCGCAGTCTCTGGTCATCTCCTGTACTTTCCGCAGTCTCTGGTCATCCCTGTACTGTGTCCGCAGTCTCTGGTCATCCCTGTACTGTGTCCGCAGTCTCTGGTCATCCCTGTACTGTCTGCAGTCTCTGGTCATCCCTGTACTGTGTCCGCAGTCTCTGGTCATCCCTGTACTGTGTCCACAGTCTCTGGTCATCCCTGTACTGTCTGCAGTCTCTGGTCATCTCCTGTACTGTGTCCGCAGTCTCTGGTCATCTCCTGTACTGTCCGCAGTCTTTGGTCATCCCTGTACTGTGTCCGCAGTCTCTGGTCATCCCTGTACTGTGTCCGCAGTCTCTGGTCATCTCCTGTACTGTGTCCGCAGTCTCTGGTCATCCCTGTACTGTGTCTGCAGTCTCTGGTCATCCCTGTACTGTGTCTGCAGTCTCTGGTCATCCCTGTACTGTGTCTGCAGTCTCTGGTCATCTCCTGTACTTTCCGCAGTCTCTGGTCATCCCTGTACTGTCCGCAGTCACTGGTCATCCCTGTACTGTGTCCGCAGTCTCTGGTCATCTCCTGTACTGTGTCCGCAGTCTCTGGTCATCCCTGTACTGTCCGCAGTCTCTGGTCATCCCTGTACTGTGTCCGCAGTCTCTGGTCATCCCTGTACTGTCCGCAGTCTCTGGTCATCCCCTGTACTGTCCGCAATCTCTGGTCATCTTCTGTACTGTTCGCAGTCTCTGGTCATCTCCTGTACTGTGTCCGCAGTCTCTGGTCATCTCCTGTACTGTGTCCGCAGTCTCTGGTCATCTCCTGTACTGTCCGCAGTCTCTGGTCATCTCCTGTACTGTGTCCACAGTCTCTGGTCATCCCTTTACTGTGTCTGCAGTCTCTGGTCATCCCTGTACTGTGTCCACAGTCTCTGGTCATCTCCTGTACTGTGTCCGCAGTCTCTGGTCATCCCTGTACTGTGTCCGCAGTCTCTGGTCATCCCTGTACTGTGTTCGTAGTCTCTGGTCATCCCTGTACTGTCCGCAGTCTCTGGTCATCCCTGTACTGTGTCCGCAGTCTCTGGTCATCCCTGTACTGTGTCCGCAGTCTCTGGTCATCCCTGTACTGTGTCCGCAGTCTCTGGTCATCCCTGTACTGTTAATTAGTTTGCACTACTGTACGAGTTGTTTTTTCTAAACCAAAAGCTCGATATTCAGGTTTCATTGCAGTGTTGGCACTTTGAAAGAAATAAGTTGGTTTTGGGTTGCAGTTTGGGTACTCGGGCTCAAAAAGGTTCGCCATCACTGATATATACAGTACATATACATGAGAGAGAGATCTAATAGGTCTGCTGTGACAGCTCAGGAGTTCTTGGCACAACAGGAAAATACTTTGCAGCAGTTAATTAATTTTACCAACTACAATATAAGAAAAAAAGAAACACTTGACTGTGATAATGCAAAAATTTAGCTGGATCTTGAATCTGCCTCCAAAGTAGACACAGCTGATCTGTCCTCAGGCATGCTGAATGTTTTGGGAGCTTCTTCATCATTTGTTTTTTACTGGTGACACAGAGGTTGCCCGAGGCTGCCCAATGCAAGAAAACACCAGGGAGGGTAAAGACTCTTGTTTAACAGAGGCTCCACTTAACAAGCAAAAGCAGTCTTCTATACCCCAACAAGGGAATGTCTATCACATTAGATGGTATTAATGTTTTAAATGGAAGCTTTTTGGTTCTACTAGAACAACTCCTATATAGATTCTTAATCTTCCAAGAAAAGGGAAAATGATCCTACCTACCACATATTCAGCAGTTGCTGTACAAAAGGAGGTATCATTTTCTGGTAGAGTAGACCTACTTGACCATTACCAAATATATGTCTCTAGCTGTGATAGATATTCAACTATTATAGCGTACACCAAGGCAAAAGAAAAAGAAAACACATATGCAGTGTTTTGCTGTATTACATGTCCATTTTCCCACTTTTCATCCCTTTAAAGTGGTTATAAAGCCTACAAATTGTCTAAATGCCTAAATGAATTCCTTCTATTAAGGTAAAAAATGTTTAGGTACCGGAATCATCCTTACCCTCCCTTTAACTTACCTGAGCCCTCATTTGATCTAGTGCTGTGCCTGTGTGCAGCGGCTTTTTCCCCTCACATACTGGTCTCACAGACTTTGCTGAGGCAGTGGGATTCATTTGATCCTGCTGCTGTCAATCAAAGTCAGTGACGAGGGAACTGGGGACAAGGCCAAATCCCGCTGTCCGTAAGCAAGGCTTGGGAGCTTTCTATGGGCTTTCTATGGGGGTACTTGGTAGAGGGGAAGAGCCAGGAGCGCAGGTGGGGGACCCAAGAAGAGAAGGTTCAGGGGCCGCTCGATTCCATTGCACAGAGCAGGTAAGTATAAACTTTAAAGACTATGCAAATAACTTTTGGTTTGTCCGAAATGCACTTAACTGCCAAGTCCTGTTATTAGTTGAAAACACACAGCATTTGTGTGGACGGAGTGGTGTCAGCTTTGTCCAATGTGCTTTGCTAAACTATTCAAACACTTTTACTCTCTGATATCTACAACATAAAGGCCATTTATTCTGTACTCCATGATAATACCTGGGAAGGATAGCACAGGAAGTGTACAGATGACACAGGACAGCACTGAAATTCTGACAAGATCAACAGTTTTTTTGCACTTATCAATTAAGAGACATTCTGCTTTAGGGTGTACATACACTTTAAAGCATAAGTGTACCTAAAAAAGATGTAAAATAAGAATAAGGGATATTACTTACCATCAGTGTGATATGTCCCTTATGCTCTATTCTTGCAGTTCAGTAAAACATCTTCTATCCTCTGTTTCCCCCCCCCCCCCCCCATACCCATCATTGAAATCTTCCTGTACAGTGAGGGTTAATAGAACAGAGGGATCTGTCACAGGCGTTCATCAAAAGTGCCAAACTAGGCCCACCATTTCCGCCCAGCTTCTACATTGAAAGAAGCAGTTATTGAAGCTTCAAAAAATGAAACAGAGCTTGTGAATGGAAAATGGACCGGTCCCTCCTTTCAATCAAAGTAGTTGTACTACGCCTTATATAAATGGAGGAGCTGGGCAGAAGGGGCAAGCAAAATCAGGCACTTTTGATCAGAGCCTTTGAGAGCTCCTTAGTTCTATTAACTCCCACCACATCAGAAAATTACATGGGGGAAAGGGACTTTGGAGGACAGATGATTTCTACTCAACAGAAGAACATGGGAAACATCACACTGAAAGTAAGTCATTTCCCTTGCACTCATTTTGTATTTTTTGTAGGTAAACTACACAAACTAACAAGGAGAAATTCTATGGTGTTATGGAAATAGCCTAGTATGAGTCAGAAAAATTATCACAATTGGCAGATGGTGGCAAGTACCTAACACTTTTCAAAGAAGCAGTTTTATTTTTAAGAAGTTGTTAAGAAGGAAATCACAAACAATTGTGTTTCTTTGTATTGTATGTGCAATATCCTATAACCCTTGTACTATACACACAAAAATCCATAAACATCCCACTTTATCAAGCTAGCCCATACTGACAGGAGTAGGTTCTATTAACCACAATACTGGATAGAATTTTAGCCCCTTTGGAACCACCTTCTAAAGCATATGTACAAAATTCTTCTGATGTTGTGGAAAAAAATTACAAAGCTTAAAAAAAGGCTTATTGTATCAATTTTTTTTTACAAATATCAGGTTATATACATTGCAAGAGATTTCTTTTTAAGATCAAGCACTAAGTTCATAATGGAGAATAACTCTTTTCTCTATGATAAGTCATTGAATTTGCAAACAACAAACCAAAAAGCACAAAACAGCCTGCAGTTTAAGCCATTAATATATTAAAACAATAGGATATAAATATTAAAAGGATATAATGCACAGCTACCGTCTTCTATATATATTTGTTTTTTGTCTTTCAGATTTTATGCTACCCCAATTGTGTGATTGGCGCTTAAGGATCTGTGTTCTTGTTTCTTCATTGTATTTGCAATAGAGGGGCATGGTGATGAGTTCCAAGGTTGTCCCATAGTTCACAGATGCATTCTTGGCACTGCTTTGAGCAGTCTTTTCCATTGAAACTAAGAGGATTTGTAGGTGATTGTGGCTTGGCTTTCTTATTTCCTTCTTGAATATTGTATCACAACATGACCACACTTCTGACTCTTTTTTACTACTGTGACAACGGCCAACTGCATGATAATAATACCAATATCACACCAAGGGGTCATAATCAATTTTTTTTATATGAGTTTCCATCTTAAAAATGTGTTTTGATTGGTTGCCAGAAGCCAATTTATCTGAGTGGACAGGACTTTCAGTAAATCAAGTTGGTTACCCGATACAAACAAACGTACAGTCAAATGCTGGAATAAAGCTGTCCTAAAGTTTTACAATGTTAGTTGGCCACTGGTTAAATGCTATGATAAGTTAATATTGTGTGTAATGCTAATCTTCAGGCACAGGGACGCCAAATTCCCAAATGCAGTGATTTTGCAGCAAGAGTTGCCTTAAAAATTGTCACGAGGCCTGACCCCATTGGTCCTGAATAAGACAGCCAAGCCTTTCTGGATCATGGATCATGTTTGCCCTTACCTGACCTGCAGTGGATACTCGAGTGTCAGGCATCTTTTCCTGAAGACGCCTGTACGGGGAAAATGCTTCAGGTGTCACGGTCTAGCCTGCGGATTTCTGTTTGTGCATTTCTTACCTCCTTGCTGCAGTGGTTCTGCTAGATTTGTGACTTCATTCACATGTGTGCTGGCTTCTCTGTTCACTTATGGGTGTCCCCTGCTCCACTGTGGATTTATATCCTTTTCCCTTCTATTACTTCTTGGGTCACTCCCAGTTTGTTTCCCTATATATACACGTGCTCAGTGCAGTCTGCTTTGCCTGAGCAACTTCACAGTTCTCTGAGCTCCCGTTCACTTGTTACTTGTGTATCCTGTGCCTGACTACCCGTGTACCAACCCTGTCTTCAATTGACATCTGTGCTTGATTACTGCCCACCCTGACCTCAGCTTGTCTCCTGGATTTTCTTAGTCACCTGCTGTTTGTACTCTGCACACACAAGTGATCTTTGCATCCTCAGCTGGGCGTACCTTGGAGACATGACCTGGTTCTAGCTTGCTGCAAGTCCACCACCACCATCATGGGCTCTGGTGAAGAAACAGACTGGGGCATAGACTCTTAGGCACTTTGGTGATCTACAAGGGCTTACTTCTATAGACGCTTGACATCAGGAGGAGCTGTTCTGTGACATCATCATGCAGGCCGGCAGGTCCTGTGGTAGTGCTGTACATACTCATATTGTTTATTTGTTCCTACTGAGATGTGAGTGCATTATCTTTTATATAAATACCTTTTAAGCTTTATTGCACTATGAGACTTCTTTATCTCATTTGGGTATTGCCAGTGGACCGGAGTGTTGGTTAAAGACAGAGATGCCCTTTGGTGTTACCATATTGGAGCTGGCTGCATGGACCCTCGGTATTTTATAAAGCATTTTGTGATTTTTTTGGTAAGAGGCTGTGCATAGGGGAACATAGGGGAATGGCACCTGAACACTGTAAGAACTTTAAATATCACATAAAGCACTTTAATTCACTGGTGTACTTTTGATACAGTTTCTTGAACTCATTGGCACTAAACAACAAATAAAGGAGCGCTCCCAACCCTGTAGAAGTCAATAGAGTCACAAACCTAGGAACTGGAACATGTCGACATGATCTAAGGAAGGGGTAAATCCCTGAAACATAATGTTATTATGATGATCAACTTCTCTCCTTTGGTTTCACATGGCTTGAGTGCTCCCCTAGGCTTCCAGCTCACCAGCCCTTGTTTGGGTGGTCTCTTGCCAGGTGTATGACAGAAGAACTGGATCTGGGACACATGACTTCCGGCTGATGCGCCATCTTAGTGAACCTAGCAGCTACCATCCATACACCCTTCCCACTGTCCTAAGGTTCCTGGGCTGAGCAACCTACTGTTGGGTCCAGGATCATGTGTTATCCTCCAGTTTCTGAGAATATGTGTTTCTCCTCTCCACTGGCTTGGAGATGTATCAATCTGGGCACTCCTACATGTCATGCTTTTTAACCCAACATCAGAGTGAATTTAGATTTTAACTGTTCCTGGGCTTGTGACTCTACTAACTTCCACAGGGTTGGAAGCACTCCTTTATTTGTTGTTTTGTGCTCATTTCTATCTATCGCCTACTCTGCCCAATTTTAAACAATCTCTGAAAACTTATCTCTTCAGGGAAGCCTATTCTGCCTTCAGCTAATCACAAAATCTTTTATTCCTCCTACGAATCCATCCCCCACAGTTAATACCTTTTGTAACACCAGCCCCTCCGTCTTAGATTGTAAGCTCCAAGGAGCAGGGCCCTCTGAACCCTCTTGTATTGAACTGTATTGTTACTGTATTATCTGATTTGATGAGTTGTTGGAGCTGCCCATACTGTGGTTATCTACATATTCCCTGAAACCCCATTGCACTTGGTATTTGCACCTTTTTTTTGGACTCATTGGCACACACATATATACTGTATGTTTTAAATTAGTCATCTGTAATATTTATACTAGCATTGGGTCTTTAATGGTATATTTTTCATCTGTTGGGGTCACTATGTGATTGAATTTAAAGGAATATGAGCACTTATTATTGTTTTATTTAACGTCTCTCAATCATCCACAGACCTTTCTGGCTTATGGGTTCAGTTGTCTGTATTTCTGTTGCAGACCTTAACTTACTCTGACTATCAGACCTTTGTTGCATCGACAGGCCTTCTGCCTGTTATTTGGCTACAGTTCATGTTTAACCTCCTGCATTAATTGTCTGATTTAGTCGCCACTTGATTAGCCGCTATTCTCTGATTTAGTGCTGACAATGACAAGCTTTATTGCCCTGGTAAAGTCATATGTTTTGATTCTCCAAGGTATAATAGTTTGTGCACTTAATCTATGGGGACACCCAAGTAAGAGATAAACACTACTTTTTCTCTACATGGTGTCTTATCTATAGGTCAAGATTGGGGCATTATACCTGAGCTGAGACCAGGTCACATTTCGTTTATTGCAAATAATTCAGATTCTGACTCGACAGTTACAATGGAATTTTTGTTTAATTTTTTCACCTGTTAGAATTTGTGAATTAATAATTTTTTTTAAATGTTTTTATGTTACTCTCTAACAAATAGAACAGCACAGCCTTTGACTAAATAGACTGGTTCAAATATTTGTATAGCTGTGATTAATTATTTTTTCTTTTATCAAGTCCTTAGGCTTAGACGCTATACAATATATATGTAAGTATTTTATAGCTTTAAATTCAGCTGGGGAAAAAAAACGTATTTGTCTCATGGATTTCTATTGTACTGTTAGTGTTATGTGAACCACAATGAGAGCAGCCCTAATCCACTTTATAGTAACCTCATTCGTAATTTTTACAGTCTTTGCTCCCAATTCCAGGGCCTCTATTTCATCTGCTTCTCTTTTAGCTAGAAGTGGTAAGCTGATTGAGAAGTAACGAAAAACTGCAGACCTAAAAGATTTACTGCAAATAAACCGAAAGACACTGACCAATAAGGTCAATTAGGAGGCCCGTATGTGCTGCAGATTGGTAATTGTTTTCTGGTATAATGATTCTCTTGGCCTGAGGTTCTTCAAACCAGATGTGCTACAATAATAATGAAGAGCAATAGGAGGAAATAATGGAAGAATCTAAATGGGAACTCTGTGCAAGGGATGACTGAATTGCTAAGCTGCCAAAATATTTCCACAAGTGTGGTCTTTTTTATATTGATTACTCAATTCTTTATAAAATGAGCAACACATTTTAACCTCTTTTAAAACTGTTTGTGTTCATTGTTTTTTGGCTGTATATGTTGGTGAAGCATTAACTTGGAAAGAAGATTTTAGAATGTCTAAAGAAACTAGCAGGGAAACAATGAAAATAGATGATGATTTGCCCTGAATCACAACTATGTAAACTTTCAAGATATCACTCACCTCTGCTTGGTACTTAAAGACCTCAGTCCACAACTGCGTACACCCTACAGAAATTAAAATACCACTGATGCTAGGACACCAATGAACCTTCTATGAATTACTTTGGTCTGATCACCCTCTGAACTGGCCTGGACTTTACTCAATAAAATATTACTAAAGTCTCACCTGTTTAATATAATTACATCTGTTTAGGCCAGTTGAGCATAGAACATTAAGGGCTCGTTCACACCATGGTGCAGAGACATCAGTTTTTCTGCACGTGTTCTTCAAGGGCACAACAAAATCAATTGTTCTCTATGTGCCCTGTTCACACCACAACACTGGTATCACATGCAGATTTTTTCTGCTCAGGAATCTGCAAAGTGTATAAAACTCATTGAGGCACACATGAAAACTGACGTAAACTGCCTTGTCTCTGCAAGTGAAATCTGCATGTCAGTTTCCATCAGTTTTTCTACACGTATGGTGTGAATGAGGCCTAAAGCATTTTAAATTCTGGAATGCTTAAACCTGGTTTGTTTGCAACTGCTGGCCTCCAGCTTGCTTTATCATGCTTCCCCAAAATTCCAGCAGGCTGGTGTGCACTCATAAGTACAGTAAACATCCTCAGGAATACGAGTCCCATAATTCCAAGGCCTACCACACATGCACACCACATCCAGGCCACCCTGATTGTCTTTGCATGTTGGCATAGCATCTAACACCAGTATTGGCTTTTTCTCCTGGGTTCATGAGAGCACCCTGCAAAGCAATGGAGACACCCCAGAAAAGAAATTTTGGAACAGGAATGTTTGGACTGGCTCATTTAAGAATTCAAAGAAAATAAACACCAGACAAGGTAAATGCTGAAGTAAGCTGCTGTCATTTCTATTAACTGTTTAGGGTTTAATACCATTTTAAAGCTGAAATATAGGCATGCATATTTTTGCATAGCTACATTGGTCCAGGTTGGACCAATGTAAGTATGCATGTGTCATACCAACAGATCCCTGTGGAAGCTTGAAATCACTGTACTAGGCACCACTACTGCAGTGACCACTAGTACCGTACTGCCAAGCAGCTGTCCTGCTGCTTACTGAACAAAATGCTTGCATGCTTGGTAAGGGCACTATTAGGAGAATACTTTCTCAATGAATGCAAACCATTCTCTGAATGGCACCCATATCAAGTAAGCAAGGTAGAGAAGTGGGGCCATGAAATTACGATCTCCACCCCATCCAGTGAGAGAACACTTTGAGGTTGATTTACTAAACTGGAGAGTGCAAAATTTGATGCAGCTGTGCATGGTAGCCAATCAGCTTCAAACTACAACTTGTTCAATTAAGCTTCGACAGAAAAAAAAACCTGGAAACTGGCTTCTATGCAGATCTGTGCCCGATTTTGCACTCTCCAGCTTTAGTAAATCAACCACTATGCATTCATAGAGAAATTGTGAAGTGTTATTTGAACGATACCCAAGCAACCTCCTCCTGTGCTCACTAACACTAAGCAGCAGGACAGCCTCTCAGCATGGGTATCTTCCATGTATGACACATGCATATTTATATGGGCCCCAGCTGGACCCATGTAACTTTGCAAAAATATACAGTATACCTAAAATTCAGCTATAATGTACAAATCATGTACGCACTAATATACAGTACTAAAAGATAATATCACCTTTCCAAGTTAATAAAAAGGCTCAGTATTGTACCTTAACCTCCCTAGCGGTATTCCCGAGTGTAGCTCGGGGTAAAATGTCAGTACCAAAAGCGGTAACCCCAAGCTACACTCGGGCTTACCATGCGGCGCTGCATAGGGATTCCCTGCAGAGCTTACCTTGTCCTGTGCTCCCGCGATGTGTCCCCTGCAGCGCCCCCGGCCATCTCCTTCGGCTGATGCCGGCATCCGGCTTCTATGTTCCGGTCCCTGTGACGTTGGGACGTTCAGGCGCCGGCGGCGGGAAATTTGAAAATTTTAAAAAATGTCATTTTTTTCCAAACAAATTTTACATAACAAACATTGCTGTTTCAACCCATTTCACATACATTTTGTCCCGAGTGCTTTGTCCTGTGCCCTGCCTGCATTTTGTCTGTTCTTTCTGCCTGGAAACTGAGAAAAGTCCATGGCGTCCAAAAAGTGTCCCTTTAGGTCAAAAGTGGGTTTAGATCAGCTAGAGAACAGCGATAGTAAATCAGAACCACTTGCAGAATTGAGTGATAATGACTCGTGGGGAAATTCGTCATCAGACACTGAAAACGATTTTGCGACTTTGCTCAGCAATGTGCGAACTTGGCGCTCTATTTCAAATTTCAGTGTTTTTGGTTTGATTATATTATTGAATTAAATGTATTATATTATTATATTATTATTTTTTATGATTATTTATTAAATTATAATTTATGATTTTGTGTTTCAAATTTTATCATACCCGGGATGTTTAATAGACTCTTGTTCGGATAGATTTCAGTGAGTTATTCCTAAAAATTACAGCCTACAATAAAAAAACTACTTATTTCCATGCAAAATAATGGTACCGCTTTCAGCACCAAAAATCTGCAATAATCATACAGCCAGGGAGGTTAATGTTCTTTACATAAGGGTCACAGTAGGAGCAATGACCGTGCATGTGAAAAGCCTTGGCCCACAAACGTTAATAAAGACATGGGATGCCCATTTTTTTAAAAAAAAAAATGTTATACTTAATACCATACAACAAGGATGTATAAACAAAAGGTTAATACTATATGTTATGAGGAATATACAGCAAATGAAAGTGTATATACAGTACATCTGCAATATATTACCAGAGGTTGTTGAGGTACAATCACACTTAAACAGCCCAGCTTGGTTTGTTGTATAGTACTACACAGTGCTATAGCTGCAGAATAATTCTCTTTTCAACAAGCTGTGGAGGTAAGATTTATATTTAAGGGAATGAGGAAGATAGCAATCAAATGGTATGGGGGTTGGGGTTTTCCATATTTCATCAGAATAATCTTGATTAACATCGTAATGCTCCTTGGAATAACTAGTGATTGGAAATATTGGACCTTTTGATAAACTTCTGCTGCTTCCTCCTAAATAGCTCAGCTGCATCAACTGCTATATCATTGAATTGTGATGTTGTCCATATGTGGCTGGAACACTCTTCACAGAAGCACAGAATTCATACACATCATGTAGCACAGAATTCATACACATGTAACCTGTTAGACACACTAGACTAACACAGACCAGGACAATGGTAAACTGCTTTCAGCAATTCTAGCGAGTGCCTTTCTGAATATTTCCTACCTTTTCGTCTCCCAAAACCTTTTTCTGCTTTGGGTTTCCTAGATTTCTGAAGCTCACTATAGGGTTAGTGGCAAGAGTTTAACTCATTCTACAGAATCCAAGCTCAAACATCTAACCTCTTCCTTTGGCTTAGGCATCTTTGCTTTCTGCACTTCAGCTGACTCTTAACTTGATCAACCGGCATGCCATTCAATGTAGCCATTGCGTTTGCCCACTTATCATAGGCTTCCCTTCCCTCTTGTCTTGATGTGCCCTCTTGGCCTCAAGCTCAATGAGTCATCCCACCTGGGACAGATCTCTGCACAACCAAAGAAAAAAGCTCTCTCAGAATTGCTGGTCATGTAGGTATGTCACCTCCTGTCCTTAATTTTATATCAAGTTAGGTAATTACACCATATTCTGCTCACTACAGGATTGTCAGGGTGATTGGAAATGTAGACTCTAGTTAGCTGGGGCAGAGGAGACACTGTATGTGGTTAGAATACTTTTTCTTAAAAAAAAAATCCCAAGATGGAATGCTCTAGACCAGGGGTGTCAAACTGATGGCCCTCAAGCTTTTGCAAAACTACAAGTCCCATCATGCCTCTGACTTTGGGAGTCATGCTTGTAACTGTCAATCTTGCAATGTCTCATGGGACTTGTAGTTTGGCAACAGCTGGAGGGCCGCCAGTTTGACAGCTGTGCTCTAGACTGTTCTAAAACCAACACAAGCTGGTGACATTTTACAGGCCAGGTGACTTGGGTCTACCTGACAAAATGTCAGCTTAGTACAACTCATTGTGGTTACAGGGACAGCTATGCTGCTTTGAATGAAGTATACTCTATATGTACCAAATCTTTTATATTAATTATCATTTCCAGTAATATTCTTAATATATGATTAACAGATCTCAAAGATTCGGTAATTTCATCCATTTAAGCTGGTGATTCAAAATATTTATGAGCCAGAAGTAAAAAACTGTTGAACCAGGTCAAGCATCCTAATGATTTAAGTAGTTTAAATGTCAAATTCTTACTTACTGTGCTGGGAATTTTTTCCTTCATCTGCCAAATGAATTACTTATGAAGAAAAGTAAATCTTAAAACTGTAAAGGTAAATGTAATGTAAACATATATACTACATTTGCACCAATAAAGACAGCATAGCATAAGAACATATACACATTAGACTTAAAGTACATCTAAAGCTAAAACTTTTTTTTTTAGTCTTGACTAGAGTGGGAAAAATGTCCAATTTCTGTCAGCATTTCATTTCTCGAGTAGAGACTGGACATACAAGAAAGAAAGCACCAAAAACAGAATACATAAAGTCCAAGTTTGATTTTATATCATAAAAAGCCAACTAGTTTTAGCGGATCAACAGGTCCACTTTCATCAGGGTTTGGTACTATTGAACAAAATGTGCATCCTGAGGGGTTTTTAGCATGATTGCTCCAGTTAAGCTGGCTATGCTTTTTATGATATAAGAATCTGAATAAAATCAACCTAGACTTTATACATTCTGCTTTTGGCAGTCTGACCCATTTTTTTTTATTTATAAATGCTTTATATTTTTTTGATAACTTTGTCCCAAGCATGTTTCAATTCACTTGCTGTTGACTGACTCACTACCTCTGAATTCGAATCCAAGTGTAGCACCCTCCTAGGTAGCTAGGGGGAGCTAGATGATTATGTTTTAGTTAGAGGCTGAGTAGCAGCCTGGAAGATTAGAGGGGGTCAGGGCTGAAAGGCTCTGCAGACCAGCTCTCTGGAATGTCCCCCTGATTTAGAGACTTGGAAAAGTCTCTAAAATTCAGTGGCCAGGAGTAAGGAGTGGCTGGTCTGTACTCTCAAGGGATCCTGAAAAATCCTCAAGCAGGAAGGTTGGCATGGGGTCAGAACAGCCCTTAAGAGTGTCCAAGCCTGCTCGGCAGCAGGAGAGTTTGGGTGGAAGAAGGACTGAGCAGGATGGAGTGTAGAGCCTGGGTAATGGGGTCCAAGGGAGGGGCCTACCTACTGGCAAAGGAGCTGGAAGGGAGAATCTCTCAGCCTCACCATCCCCTGAGAGAGGACAGCCAGGGAAGCAGGAAAGGACAAATAGACAAATAGAGCTTTCATTTGGTGGTATTTGATCACCACTGGGGTTTTTATTTTTTGCTGAACAAACTAAAAAAAACAAAAATGTTGAAAAAAAAGTAATTTTTCTCCTTCACTGATGGGCACTGATAGGCTTCACTGATGGGCACTGATGAGGAGTCACTGATGGGCACTGATAGGTTGCACTGATGGGCACTGATGAGGCTGCACTGATTGTTGGCACTGATGGGCACTGTTAGGCGGCACTGATGGGCACTGTTAGGTGGCACTGATTGGTGGCACTGATGGGCACTCATAGGCGGCACTGATAGGTAGCACTTATGGGAACTGTTAAGTGTCACTGATGGGCACTGATAGGCAGCACTGATAGGCATGGTTAGGTGGCACTGATTGGCATTGATAGGTGGCACTGATGGGCACTGTTAGGCGGCACTGACGGGCATTGATAGGTGGCACTGTTGGGCACTGTTAGGTGGCACTGATGGGCACTTTTAGATGGCATTGATGGGCAGCACTGATTGACTAATGGGCACTGATTGCCAGCACATATGGGCACTGATGGGCACTATTGACCGCACTGATGGGGCTACACTGATCACAGGACACTGATGATCAGTGCCCTGAGGATCAGTGTAGATGTCTCCCCCCCGCGAAATACCGCTTATCAGCTCTCCTCACGTGCTGTCAGTGTGAGCAGAGGACCGCCGATAAAGGCATTTCCTATTTACCCGGTGATCAGCTGTGATTGAACACATCTGGTCACATGGGTAAATGCGGCTGTGATTGGCCTGTTTCGTAGCCATGTGATCAGCTGTGTCTGAAGGAAACAGAGATCACAGGTCACGTGCAGTGTTCACCCCAGGAGGTGTGCAGTGTGCACCTCCACGTGCGCCCTCCCAGAACTAGCCGATCCGCTGTAGCTGTCTTTCAGCTATAGCTCAGTTAGGAACAGGTTAGGGTGGCAGCTTCTGGGACCTCTTGGCCAGGGATTCCCTCGGGCTGCTGGGTGAAGAGGTGATTTCATCTGGGGTCTGAGGAGGTATTCAGTAAACCTTTCTGACTACTTGTACATAGTTCCAGGAAGTTATACTCAGTTTACAGATCCTTGGGCATCCCATGTACCGCTCATCGCCATCCAAGTTTCAATCCTCTAATAAAATCCAAAAAAAAATAAGTTCAAGGACTGTTTACTGTCTCTGGAGTGCAAGTCTGGAAGGAAATGTGTGTTGCCTGGCTGTGCAGGCCTGAAGGGGTACCCAAATCTCTGACGACTCCTAAGGGGGTTGTGCCACACAAGAATCAACTTCTCTTTCAGTAAAATAATATTCTCTAAGTAAATAAGTTTTGAACTCATGAATTTTACCAATTATCACATCTACTTTGCTATTTTCCATTAGATATACAGTATACTATGTATATATAAAAACTACACTATAAAATTACAAACATTCCATCTATGAATCGTAATACTAGTGGACTGCTCTACAGTCATGTGTAATTTCAAGAGCTGCACAAGAATGCAGAGCAAATGATATCAGTATCTCCTGCCTAGGAAGCCAGAAAGTGCCTTATAAATCACTCTATCCCCAGCAGCTAATATTCAATGCAGAGTGCTGAGTAGAGCAAACTGCATATCACCACTAAAGAGAAAAGACAGCAAAAGCCTTCCTTACATAGCTTTTCTAAGAGCAACCGGCAGGATATGCAGTGGTCACATAATGGAGCATTGTGGTCAGGAAAGAAAGGGAATGGGAAGGAGGCAAGCAGAGAAGAGGGATAAACAATCACCTCATAAGAATGCACCCTTCAAAATCTTTTACCTTAAAGTGAGATTCAGCTCTAATCAATTGGTAGAAAAAGAGATTTCACTAATGATTTTTACAAATTCAGCATTGGACTTTCCTCTTTTGTGCCATTCCCTGTGTCTTATTACAGTAAACACATTACAATCTTTGGAGACACAAAACTATAATGGTGACATAGCAAATGTTGACAAAGGGAATGGTACAAAAGAAGAAACTCATATTGGCTAAACAGTATTACTCTTTTACCCATCCAACTGTTGTGGACAAATGGAAGTTACATTCTGGTTGACTGCTATGAGGTCCTGCGCACCTTTATGGCTCCAAGCCTTACATCTTGCTTGCTGGTATCTTGTGCCAAGAATAATATGCAGGCTGCAATTACTAATGTATTTCTGAAAATGTTCTGTTTCTGGTTGTTACACTGAGCCAGGGACAATAAAACTTTCCAAGTTCAGTTCAAAATAGAATCAGCTACCATCTAATAGCCCAGTACCAACATTTTCACTTCCCAAGTCTGGAGTGTTAAATGGTGGGGTATAGCTTAGCATTGAGAGTGAGGCTGGCCATAGATGTATCAGAATTCAGTTGGTTCAGCAAGAACTGTCCAAATTACAACTCATATGTGGCCATGCCTGTTTAACAGAAATCAGTCATTAGATGACTTTTGTTGAACAGGCTTGTTGAAAATTTTCTTGATCAACCGGCTGCAGGCAATGAGCTCTGGGATCATCAGTGCATTCTGTCAGCAGAGAGTCCTCACTGTCACAATACAATGGGGAGGATTCACACAAGCAAGGTGAATTGATTAATCTGTGCATTTTGTTTATGGCCAGCTTGGTATGTCCCTATACTCAACTTAGACAGGTCAGAACTGTTTGCAGCTAGCGATCAAGAGCACTCTCCATCCCAAACTGATTTGAAGATAAACTCGGGTCCAGAGTAAGTATGTGCAGCAGAGGCTGGAGTAAGTGGGTGTAATCAGAAAATCATTCGAAAACGGAGAACAGCAGCACTGAAACACAGTAAAGGATGAAAAAAGACAAAAACAGTATTTTATGAAAATAAAATCATGAAAATTGTTTATGAATCATAAGGCTTTTAGCTGACATCCAGCAAACATTCTCTGCAGGTAAAACTTCCAGTGATTGATTCCCCACCAGAGGATGTTTGGTGAAAGTCACGTTCACGTTTTCAAGTATATTTTATCTTTGTGAAGCAGTATACAGAGGGGTATTTAAATTGGAAGATAAAATATCAAACTAGATTAAAAAACAGCATATACTGGACATGACCGAGGTCCACTGCATGTACAAAATTAAAGTAATATTAACCTCCTTGGCGGTATGATGCTTTCCGATTTTTTGTGCTGAAAGCGGTACCATTTTTTTGCATGGAAATATGTAGTTTTTTATTGTAGGCTGTAATTTTTAGGAATAACTCACTGAAATCTGTCCGAACAAGAGTCTAGTAAACATTCCGGATATGATAGAACTTGAAACACGAAATCATAAATTATAATTTAATAAATAATCATAAAAAATAATAATATAATAATAATAAATTTAATTCAATAATATAATCAAACCAAAAACACTGAAATTTGAAATACAGAGGCAAATTCGCATATCGCTGAGCAAAGTCGCAAATCGTTTTCAGTGGCTGATGACGAATTTCCCCACGAATCATTATCACTCAATTCTGCAAGTGGTTCTGATTTACTATCGCTGTTCTAAAACCGCTTTTGACGTAAAGGGACGCTTTTTGGACGCCATGGACTTTTCTAAGTTTCCAGGCAGAAAGAACATTCAAAATGCAGGCAGGGCACAGGACAAAGCAGTAGGGACAAAATGTATGTGAAATGCATTGAAATAGCAATGACAGCAAAAATGACATTTTTTAAAAAATTCAAATTTCCCGCTGGTTCCGGCGCCCATATGTCCCGACATCACAGGGACCGGAACGCAGAAGCCGGATGCTGGCATCGGCCGGAGGAGATGGCCGGGGACGCTGGAGGGGACACATCGGGGGAGTGAAGGACAAGGTAAGTGCTGCAGGGACCCCCAGAGCAGCGCCACAAGGTAAGCCCGAGTGTAGCTTGGGGTTACCGCTTTTGGTATAGAAATTTTACCCCGAGCTACACTCGGGAACACCGCTAAGGAGGTTAAACCCTCGTAAACCATTTGTTAAATTGTTACCCCCATAACTTGCAGTTTACAACTTTCAATGCTGCCAGCTCCTCCTCTCTCAGTGCTTCTTCCCTAAACTTCCAGCCTTCACAGGATAAAGTAAACAATGAACAGCGCAGTCTCAAGTCAGTCTGTTAGTCTGGAGAAGGGAGAGGAGAGAGGAAGAGAAAGAGGAGCAGGGGAGCTCCTAGCCATTAGGCTGTGTGTTTCTTTTGATGAAAATAGTGTAGGGCAGATGTTCTCCTCCATGGTTCCATAGAACCCTTGGGTTCCTCCAGAGAATGCTAGAAGTTCCTTGAGCTATGGCTGATTTACCTTCCACTTGATGGCGCTTGAATATTACAAAGACCAACACCACTTGGCAAAGCCAGCTACATGACACTAATTATCTTTTCATTTGTCTGCAAGGGTGGCAGACACTGAGGACACTGTTGTAAGAGTTGCATTCTTCATAATGACCACCAATGTAAAGGGCATTTGTGCTATTGACCTCAGTTAAATGGTTTTAGTGAGGGTTCTCTGAGGCCTGAAAATTATTTTAGGAAGTCCTTTGGTTTAAAAAGGTTGAGAAAGGCTGGAATAAGGAGTCTTAACTGCAGTTCCTGCATGCCAGGGTGGTTCCATAGGATACAAAGGAACCACCCTGAAATAAGAAACTTGGGGCAGTGGTCATGGCACCAGCTTAAACTATAACATAGGCAAGGATTAAAAGAGAAAGATGCTACATGCTTAGTAATCGATTAATCAGCTGCTAAAATGAGAGAAAACCTGAGGGTTTAATATCATGAGTGTGATAAATAAATATAATAAAAAATGTAGCACTACTCCTTTAGGTACATACACACATATATATATAATAAATTAATTAGTAATGTGTAAACTCAAAATTACATTAAAAAAAAAAAAATTATGTGATAGTGATATCAATTAAAATTAATTAGTGCCCATTACTCATTAGATCTACAAAGTAAAATCAGGTAACTTAAAACATGTGAAAAAAACATTTTCATATATATATATATATATATATATATATATAATTCTGTGAATATAAAATCACACATGCCTCTCGTGTAGTGAAAAAAACACAATATAGCAGTAAATAAAACAGTGCTCTCAAAGTCCAATAAATGCTGATAGTGACCAAAGAATAAAAAACACTCGTGCTTCCAATAACTACTGATGGTGACCATAAATTAACAGGAACTCGTGTAGATATTTGGGTGCATGTGAATATGACAATCCGACCACCTTCTGGATAAGCCTCTCACCTCATCACTTCGACCCTTGCGGATCAAAGCGCTTTAGTGGATCCCCCTCACGGATCCTCCAAGATAGCTATCACTCCAAATGTTGCTCCTTGTTGCACCCAAATCTCTCAGAAGTTAATACTCCTCCAATGGCTCCTCTCCAGGCAAGTTGCAGCATCAATCTCTCAAATGAGACATAAAATAGATCCTCCCATAGTGCAGTATATTTTATTTATGAAGTAGGGACAGATAACAAAAACTTCCTCACTCACGTGGCAGCCGTATCCAATTCAAAACATTTGGAGTGATAGCTATCTTGGAGCTTTGATCCGCAAGGGTCGAAGTGATGAGGTGAGAGGCTTATCCAGATGGTGGTCGGATTGTCATATTCACATGCACCCAAATATCTACACGAGTTCCTGTTAATTTATGGTCACCATCAGTAGTTATTGGAAGCACGAGTGTTTTTTATTCTTTGGTCACTATCAGCATTTATTGGACTTTGAGAGCACTGTTTTATTTACTGCTATATTGTGTTTTTTTCACTACATGAGAGGCACGTGTGATTTTATATTCACAGAATTATATATATATATATATATATATATGAAAATGTTTTTTTCACGTTTTAAGTTACCTGATTTTACTTTGTAGATCTAATGAGTAATGGGCACTAATTAATTTTAATTGATATCACTATCACATAATTTTTTTTTTTTTTTAATGTAACTTTGAGTTTACACATTACTAATTAATTTATTATATATATATGTGTGTATGTACCTAAAGGAGTAGCGCTACATTTTTTATTGTATTTATTTATCACAATCACTGGTATATGATTTAATGTTAGCAGCTTTTCCTGGTGTTTGTTATACAGTTGAAACACTTGGGAGCGCAGGAGGTTCACACCACTACTGTTAATATCATGCATGAGTATATAGTGTATATATTAGGGAAAATCTAAGTCCTATTTGCATGACTTCAGACTGCAGACTTCCTGAAACCTATGCATATTTTCCAGCTATTGTTTTGGACAAGTAATGCATATCCACATTAATTCAAGTCATTGCTCTGCTGTTAGCTTTTGCGTAGAAAACATTTCTGGACAGATGGACGATCTAGGCAGTCAACTAATTTCACTTTGGGTACAATCCAGTTTTTTTAGGTTGAGTGATGTTTAACCCTTATGACTAATCCAAACATTAAATCCGCATAATCTCTTTATGTATTAGGAAAATTCATGCATCTGTTTTGTACAGGCTTTTTCATTAACATAATATTCGTGCCAAATGCTTCAATTCAGTAAGCGCAGCTTGGCGGTTGGCACACCCCCAAATGTGCAGAACATCTACTGAAAAAATCTAGGATTTTTAAACATTAAACTCCTTAAAATGAAAGAGTTGACAAAACAAAAGAAAATATTTACATTAATGCTGATTCAACTTAAGGAGCAAATGATTTGTGTTCCCAGAAATGTATTATACTTTATGAAAGGTGTACAGTAACTTTGGTTTTAATTTTTAGGCATTTTTTTGAGTCATTAAACATAAGTGTACAGCATTATTTATGTGTATTCTGCACTACAACAGAGTTTCTATAGCAAGTGACAGCTGGCTACTTTGCTGGCCACATCTTGTGTGCAGATAATGTGGTGTATATATTCATGCCAGCTTTAACAGCATAAAATTGGAAGGGATTATAGTTTGGTCTATGTTCAGGATTCAAACAATGCACTGTATATACAGTATGTTGTATATAAGATATATTGAGTATCCTATGGGATAAGGTTCAAAAATAGCCAGTTGCAGTCATTGTGCTGGATTTGCATGGTTGCATTGTGTTTACAAGCTACGTTGACTGGAGTCGACCCGCATATTTTTTAATACGTTGATGTGCTTTTACAGCAGGAACAGAAGTACTTCATTTTTTGTTCATTAATGTGCGCCACTTCATGTTGCAGCATGTTTTATTTTCAGCCAGCACACACCAAGGGAGTGTGTTGGTATGAACTGGCCTATTGGAAACAACAAACATTGGCTTGACTACTGCACCATAGATAGGCTTGTCCACTCCTACTTCCACCATTGCCTATCCATACCACTCCAAACCCCCCCTTTAACCAAATAAACTTTACAAAAACATGACACCATTTTGGAGTAAATGGCCAACATGGCCTTTTATTAACAACTTCACATTTTACATACATCAACCGTTCCTTAACGGAAACCAAAGAATTGTTGTTGGTCTTCAAAGGCACCCACAAACGATCCAAAATGCACCTGCGGACAACCCTATACACTAGGCCTCCAGCTGCAACCAACCAGCTCGGAGACAACCATACCGTCCGCAGTGCAGCACCACCACCTTCCAGTTAAACCTTGGTTAACTGGGAATATCCACCGGCCCCCCATACCACGGATGGGGTCCCACACCATTGTTTTCCTTCCAAGATGAGAACCACCTCCAAGACCAACAACCGCCACAGCACGCTGGGTAAGCCCTTACCCATGCGTGCCACGCCACAAACGAACCGCCCGTAGTATGCCGTCCTGCAGCTCCAGGGACCACAAATCTGTGCCCACCGCATTCAAATGCACTCCATCACTGCGAAGGTACCGCCAAGTATCTACCTCCAACTCCACATGCCGAACCACCAATCCTCCATTACGACTAAAAAAGCGCCCCACCTCCTGGTTGACCTTAATCCTAGCCTTGTTGAGCCGCTCCAGTGACCGCGCCAAGCGCCAAGAAGTGTGGGCGACCATGTCAGACCACACCACCACCATCCCCGGAAACTCACGCCGCAACTGAAGAAAATCCAGCTTGACATCTCTAACCAGCTCCCGCATGGACCTACCCCCTAAATCGTTGCCACCCGCGTGAATCACCAACACATCCGGTGGCCTATCCAGCCGCGCAAAACGCCGCACCTCTGGCACGACACGACTCCACAACATGCCCGGCACACCTAACCAGCGGACACAAACCTCCTGTCTATCCAACCCCAGCTGCCTGCCATTGGGCCGAACATCAGCCCGCCTGGCCCCCCAAAACACATACGAGTGACCCAGGATCCACACCAGGCACACCGCTCCACCTGAAAGAAAAGAAACAATACCGCCAGAACAATACAGCACAGGGACAGAACCGCAACAACCTCCCACAACCCAAACAAACAAAACACAGGACCGCTTACTAAGCCCGCAACAAATGCGGCCGAACGTACAGGCGAAATCTCTGGGAATCCCACCTACCAATGCGCTTCACCACATCCTCCGACAGCCCCCACCTGGCCGCTTCCGTAGCAGCCCCTATCCGAAACGAGTGCAAAGCATACAAAGACGCATCCAAACCAGCAGCCGTCAAACACCGGCGAAAAACTGCCACAAATTGAAAACGCGTTAAAGGGGATCCATCAACATGCCTGAAAAAGGACCCCCGCCCCCCAGGGCGACGGGACAAAAATTCCCGAACCGCCTGAACAGGACACACCAGTGAACCCGGAAGAGCGAAAAAACGCACCTTCGCACCCCTGCCCAATTGATCCGTCTTAGACCGACGGACCAGAACCTCCACCCAATCACCGGAGCACACAACCTCCTCCACCAACAACCCCCCAAGAACCGACTTGGACGGACTAACGAGCTCCCCAATTCGCAAAGCCCCAAAAAAAGCCACCGCAAAGGCAGCCCGAAATAAAACCACCTCAAAATCCGAAGAACACACAGTCCGCAAATGCTCAAACAAAGACCCCAGCAACGCGAATGACACCGGACGACGAGAATCCCTACAACGATGAGCCCTCCGATAACCCCGCAGAGCCTGTCGAACCCAAAAATCCTTAGTAAAATCCCGACACCCTTGCAACTTAAAGAAAAATGCCAATGCCGCTAGACGGCGATCCACCGCGGATGCCGACACCCCCCGCTCCAAACTCCGCGCCAAGAAGTACAACACTGCCACACGCACCTCCGGCCCCCAGGGATCAATAGCTACCAGTCGCTCGCAACAGCTCCAGCCATTCCCGCCAGACTGTAGAGTAAGCAGACCAAGTCGCCTCACTCACCGACCGCCGGATCCAACCCGCAATGACTCCAAGGCAATCTCCCACAGCCAGTTGGGACAAGGAACCCCGTGTCGCTCCGCCGCCGGCGCCAACTCCCGGAATTTGTCCCACTGAAAACGAGACAAAGCGTCAGCTAAGGTGTTGTCAACCCCAGGGAGATGTACCGCATGGAGAAAAACATTCAGCTGCAAGCAACGCAACACTAAGTGGCGAAGCAGGGCCACCACCGGTCGGGAAGAAGCCGAGACCCTATTGATGACCTGAACCACCCCCAAATTGTCGCAGTGAAAACGCACCTTTTGATTCCAAAAATTCTCCCCCCAAACCTCAACCGCCAATACCACTGGAAACAGTTCCAACAGCGCTAGGTTACTGAGAAAACCTGCCTCCAGCCAGGAAGCCGGCCACGAGGCCGCACTCCACCGACCCCGGAAAAAGGCCCCGTATCCCGCAGAAGCCGCCGCGTCCGTGAACAGCTCCAAGTCAAAATTACTAACCGGGCCCGACATCCAAAGCGCCCGCCCGTTGAAAGAATCCAAAAAGGTGTGCCACAACTGCAAGTCCTCCCGATGCTCCCGAGTCAGCCGAATGAAATGAAAAGGGGAGGCAATACCCGCCGCCGCCAACCGGCGGCAGAACACCCGACCCATCGGCAGGATCCGACAAGCGAAATTAAGTTGTCCCAACAATGACTGCAAGGGCTGCAGCTGAATTTTACGCTTCCCCTGAACCGCACGAATTTCACCCTGAAGGGCCAACAGCTTCTCTTCCGGCAGCCGGCACTCCATTGCGCCAGAATCCAAAACGATGCCCAAGAAAGTCATCACCGAAGCCGGACCCTCCGTCTTGTCAGCCGCCAAAGGAATCCCGAAACGGTCAGCAACGTGCTGCAACGTAGCAAGCAAAACCGCGCACACCCCGGAAGCCGGCGGACCCACGCAAAGAAAATCATCCAAATAATGGATGACCGAATTCACCCCTGAAACATCCCGAACCACCCACCCCCTGAACGAACTGAACTTTTCAAACAACGCACAAGAGATAGAACACCCAATGGGCAAACACCTATCAACCTATGGGCAAACACCTATCAACGTAAAACGCGCCCTGCCAACGGCAACCCAAAAAACGAAAACTGTCCGGATGAACCGGCAACAGCCGGAACGCCGACTCAATGTCGGACTTCGCCATGAGGGCACCGCGCCCATACCGACGAACCCAGAACACTGCCGCATCAAAGGACGTGTAAGACACCGAACACGACTCCAGATCTATAGCGTCATTCACCGACCCCCCCTTAGGGAAGGACAGGTGGTGAATTAACCGAAACGCAGTTGGCTCCTTCTTAGGCACAACCCCCAAGGGAGAAACCACCAGATCCGCAAACGGAGCACAATAAACGGACCACCCATACGACCCAACCCCACTTCCTTCCGCAACTTAGCCGAAACCACCTCAGCATGCTGCAAGGCCGACCGTAAATTCCGAGCTAAGGGGGGGACCAAAGTCAAAGTACAGGGGATGCGAAAACCCTCCGAAAAAACTTGCTGCCAGCAGCACCGCTGCCTTTCCACCCGCACCGGCGTCGTCCCTCTTACCCGCAGGCTCTCCGGGAGGGCCTCTACCCCGCCTGAAACAGCGCGAGAAAGGATGGGATCCACCGCACCCGGAACACTCGTGCCTAAACCTGCAGGACCCTCCAAAACGACAAGTGCCCTCCTGGAACTGCCAGCAGAAACCCCTACGCTTGGCGGCCGATTGTCCCAAAGAAAACGAACCACCGGCCCCGCCCTGAAAAAACGGACCAGGAGCCCTCGGCGGCGCCATGAGCCGCATCCAGAGGCCAATGTCCTTGTGGTCCCAACGCAAAGACGGGCGAACAGCCCTCCGCTGCCTAAACTGCTCATCATACCGAAGCCACGCAGACCCGCCGTAAACCCTGTGAGCCTCACTAATGGCGTCCAGGTAACAGAACAACGCCGAGCAATGCTCCGGAGCTTTCTCCCCAATGACACTGGCCATGATTGCGAAAGCCTGCAACCAATTCGCAAAAGTACGGGGGATAAGCCGAAAACGCCGCCGCTCCGCATCCTCCCGTCTACCGTCATCAACCCGGGACCCATCAAACGGAAAACGCTCCAAAGGCAAGAGCGTGAATATGTCCACATACTCCCCGTTCCAAATTTGTTCCCGCACGGCCGACTGCAAATGCGCACCCAAGGGGCCTTCAAAACACACATACACTTCCCCCTTCCCAGAGTCCGCCATGCCGACAGGTCCGGACACCCCCGAACCCTCCCCCAAAACCGCGGAAGGAACCGCAGAACCCATAACCCCAGACTCCGCGGTAACCACCCCAGGCCCAGAACTAAGCGGAGAAGAGACCCCCAGGCCCCGCACTACCCCGCTGTCCTGTCCCGGAACCGTGAGCCCGTCCCCACCGGCCGGCGGGAGCCACGCAGAAGCAGGCCCAGGGGTCCCAACACCGCCCCACTCCAGCCGCCGCACCAAGTCCCGCAAACCGGAAAGTACCTCCCCGAGACCCCCACCAAAACCAGACAGGGGAACGCCGCCAGCGAACGCCGCCGAGGCCGCACCCACCGGGGCGGCCTGACCGCCCCCCAGCAGATCCCGCAACGCAGAAGAAAAGGAGACAGACACAGGAACAGGTAACTCACCAGGCTGCCGTGCGGGCGGGGGGGAGGGGCCACTCGGCGAAACCCGCCCGCCGAGCTCACTCCACGGCCTCCTCTCTGTGCTGGCGGGGTGGAGGGGCCACTCAGCGAAACCCCGCCCGCCGAGCTCACTCCCCGGCATCCTCTCCGTGCTGGCGGGGTGGAGGGGCCACTCGGCGAAACCTCGCCCGCCGAGCTCACTCCTCGTCCTCCTCTCCGTGCGGGCGGGGGGGAGGGGCCACTCGGCGAAACCCCGCCCGCCGAGCTCCGCCATCGCCGGGGATTCCTCCCGGCACCGCCGCTCGCAGAGGCCAGTGAGCGCCCTGCCAGCGGGGCCGGAGGGTCCCGAGGGGGGCTCCCAATGCGGTGCTGAGCTCCAGGGGGCGGGGCCGGACTGAAGTGCTCCGGAGGCCTAGACCTCCGAGCACGTGGGCGCACCGGCCCTGCAACCAGCCCATACCTTGCTCTTCTGCTGCCACCCGCAGCTGTGCCACCAGAACCTCCATGCCGCAGGTCAGATAGGAGGGGGAATTTTCAGGACCAAGCTCACATGAAGCTCTGGTCCTTGCACCCATCCAGCTCCACTGACACCCCTTCCGCAGCAACCCCCACCCTACGGTGCCACAGACACCTCCTACACTCCACATCTGCCAATCCCATAATTCCCAATCCATTCCCCACCCCTTGGAGCTAAATTTTAACCCTTTCCGTTCCCTACCACTCTGGGCCTAGTCATGTATGCCCTGCGCTATTTCCATTCTTCCCTATTCGCTACGGGCATTTCTTTTTACTGTATTGAGCTTGTACTGGACAACTCAGGCTCAGCACAATGGATAGAGGCCCTAAGAGAAGTTTGGGATTACATTTTTTTTCCTTTCTTTCCTTATATATTTTTCCCTTTCTTGTTAAGATATATATTGTGAGATTTTAGCTGCAAGTGCAGAGCTTCAAGGACTCACAAACCTGCATTTTTTTTAATGCTTTCATTTAAAAGAAAAGTTATTTTAGATAAAAGTTTTCTTTGGAGGGGATTATCACGTTTACAAACAACAACATAAAACTTCAGCCTCTTGGCTATTGAGTTGCCCACCTTAGGCTCTGTAGGCTTTCAGTCTATTTTTTGAGCACTGTCTCTCTTTGTACTGAACAGTATTATACTCTCTTCTCATCAGGCAGTCTAGTCTAGCCTTTCTCAACCAGGGTGCCCAGAAACCTTGAGGTTTCTTCGGGGGTGCCTTGGCAAATTGTCTAAAAATTGTCCAAAACATGTATACAAGCCAGCGGGTGGAACAAGCCTCCCTTTTAGGTACACAAAGCCACAGGTTTTCATTGTGCACCATTACGACCTTCTAGTCACTGACATCCTGACAACCAATGACATCATCAGTTGATAAGGAAGATTTCAGCTGCCTGCCCTGCACAGCATCCTAGTTTGATCCTCTGCTGCCTCTTTCCATCAGTGCTGGGGTCACATTGACTCAGTGATGGAGAAAAATTGAGGGAGAAGAGAAACAGTGGAATACTAGTCAGTACCAGTGTGCAGAAGTGCGTTTGCTTTGGAAGAATAAATCACCTCTGATGTTGGGTGTCCTACATGTGTGGATGTTGCTGCATCACTGTATATAAAACTATTAGAATAGTTTTTCACATTTTAGAATGGGGTGCCCTTTTAAAATTATGGACAGTCTTGAGGCACTCCATTTTAGAATGGGGTTCCTCAAGACTGTCCATAATTTGAAAGGGTGCCCCGGGACTGTCCATAATTTTACAAGGGTGCCTTAGCTGAAAAAAGGTTGAGAAACACTGGTCTAGTCATTGAAATCACTCTCAACAATACAGCCTCCTGGCTTTTTGGGCTACTTAAGCCCTCAATCGATTGCCTCCTGGGCTAGAGATCTTCCCTTTGGCAGTAGCCTTGTCAAAGTGCCTGTCCTTTAGACCTGGATACACACTCACTGATTGTCTACACACAGGCTGCTCCTTGCACCATGACTTTCCCTTGCTGACTAGCCCAGTTCTCTTTTGTGAGTCAAAACTCACCTCTATATTAGGACAGTGACAGACTGTTTCAGTCTGTCTTTTGATGGGAACCTTGGTAAAAACCGTATGGATGGAGGAGAGAAAAGGAGATTGTTTACTGCTCTGACTCTGTAGATATGTTTGTGAATTTCAACTTAATCTCCATGGGCGTGTATCTTTTTTTTTTGCCCTATCACCCATGTAATATTTCATTCCTGAATATTTTATTCCTGACTGTAATAAAAAAGATATACATCAGTATATACAAAACCACTATGCATGTACTTTAACTGTATATTAAACATGGGGCGTAGTACATGCTCAGTAAACACACACTAAATTGGCAATGGATAATAGATGGCAGTCAGACAGTGTGCAATTATCCAACCAGCCAAATATCTTCCTCTCTCTCCTGAAACTTGCACTGACATCCTGTGCAATGAGGGAGCATGTTCTGTGTGTACCATGGTGGTTTGCTTATCTTTGAAATGTTAATGAAGAACAATAGGCTGTCATCCAAAAATTTCTAGGCAAGATAATTGACAATCCCCTGATAGCAACCACCAGAGGACAAATCCTTTCATAGCTCACAGTCCAATAACTGCCAGAATCTGTCAGAACTGAAGATAGATATTGGACATCTGATGTCTATAAGGACCTCTAAGCATCCACGGACACATTATTACTATTCATGAAACTTCTCTACAGACAAAGTAAGGTAGCACTGATATGAATTTTATGGACCACAACTACCTGGCAATCCATCTTTGCATTGCTGGATTGATGAACCCCAGGAGGTACCTACATGCTATTTTATATCCCCGAACTTTTTTGTTTTTCTACATTGGATCAGGGGTTCATTGAGCATTCATAGCATTATTGATTCAGCTTTAGAGAGGAGAGCCTGAGGAAATAACTGTCTAAAACATATTTAAAGCATTGTCTAGGTATTATGAGAAAAGACAATCCACTCATTTTTAGCTAGGTATAGTGCAAGGAGGATTTTAGTAAACATTATTGCAGAAACCATACAAGAGATACTAAGAGAACCCTTGCTGGTGCTCTTTCTGAAACTAGCTGCTAATTGGGAGTACATTCCTTTACTAAATTGCATAATCCACACACATACAAATATTTTACCAGGGATGAAACTCTCATTGTAGGGAATTCCTGTAACTTGATCCCAAGCTATGCATGAAAGAGTGTTTTTTTTGTAACTAGGGATACTTATTATTATAATACAGTATTTATAAAGCGCCAACAGTTCACTCAGCGCTGTACATTACAACTTATGAAAGATATACAGTAGATCTTAAAACACAAATAATGTAACCCTCCACCCCAAAAGGGCGATTGACAACTTACTTGCCCTTAAACAAATGTACTATCTAGATTCTTTCTAACTAGCGGACCAATTATGTTCCAGTTTTCTCCTGAAGGAGAAAGCAAATGTATGTCTATTCATACTCTACTTCTCTATCTCTTTCTCAGGCCCAACTTCTCCCTACTCCCACTGTGAACTTTCCTAAAATACCGGCGGACTGACAACTCATGGGGCCCCCGGGCAGTAGGGAATCATGGGGCCCCTGTGTCCTTGCCCAAACTCAAAAAAGCCTACGAAAAAGGTACCAGGCAGGGGCGCACTGACAACTCATGGGGCCCCCGGGCAATAGGGGTTCATGGGGCCCCTGTGTCCTTGCCCAAACTCAAAAAAGCCTACAAAAAAGGTACCAGGCAGGGGCGGACTGACAACTCATGGGGCCCCCGGGCAATAGGGGATCATGGGGCCCCTGTGTCCTTGCCCAAACTCAAAAAAGCCTATGAAAAAGGTACCAGGGGCATCTCATGGGGCCCCCTACTGACCTCGGGCAGTGCCCGATTTTCCAAATGGTCAGTCCGCCCCTGGTGGCAGGGGACATCACCATAGGGAACTCCATTGTCTTTCAAGTTGGCTTTTATTATCCCAGTTTTGACCTATTGATACTGCCAGTAAAGACTTTCTGTCCCAGGGTGACAACACTGACAGAGCTTGTGCCTCTGCAGGGACAGTGTTGTCACCTTGGTATGTGCATACTGCTGGCTGTTTATGTGCTGGCATGCGTGTTAAACCAGTCAGCTTCTAGTTTCTGTTTTGCCCACCACCATGATATGCGGTTTAGAAATGAGCCATCCTTGACCTCTCTAGCTGCTTTTAATGGGAAAATATTTATTCTCAAAGATCCTTTAAGATCACAACAAAGACTCTGAAGCCACAATGCTTACAGATACAGAGATGAATGAGGATTTGTTTTAAAGCACTTTCGCTGCTTGTTTAGAATATATCAATAGTTTGTATGATCTGAGCGCAGGTCCAGTTTAAGAAACACAATGTGAAATTTTCTTCAGCTCTGGTTACTAATTAATACACATATATTGTATAATTTCACACTTCCAGACTCTTGTTGAACTGTGCAAATGGTGTAACTATGTATATTTGCAAATTTCACAAGATGCTCTTTACTGAGATTACGGTATGTAATTTGTTTACTGCTAATTAGAAATACTGATTATGGGACAGTGTAATAGCTAAAAAAAAGACAACAACTTGGAATTCAATGCCATTTACAGTAGCTGAAGAAATGTATAACAAATGGGACAGGTTTAACTAGAAAAGTTCCCTACATCAAACCAGAAGCTCATGCACACAGGTGTGAAACTGCACTACAAAAGAAACAGCAAGTCTTCCCTTATGTATCTGCGTACAAACAGGTGCACTCCATATACAAGGTCCCCCTTCACCTGAATAGAGGTTGTCATTCACACCGCACTGTTAGCTTTGCAAGTTGTCAGTGATATGCATCACAAGTTAGCAGTTCTAAGAGGATATTACAGTGTTTGATTCACTGACCGTGTATCAAAATCCAAGAACAAAAATATGATATATCACAGCTTTCAAGTCCTTAGATACAGTAGATTCATTCATTTTGGGGGGGTTTTCAGGCTCTTTTCTCCTTGCTTTCACCTAGTGATCCAACCAGCAACACACTACCTGTCAAGGTGACAACACACACCCACTGTACTGTATCTGTACTGTACTGTATCTATGGAGGAGCAGCCTTGTCAAACTAAACTTAAACTACAAACACTTCTCACTCTTCTCATTTCCATAACTTGGGAGGGGGTGTTCTGTAGTTCAGACAGGAAGCAGAAAATTGGGAAGGCTGCTAAGACTTTGAGATTTTAACTGGGTGCAGTAGGACACTGGATTTCTGGCAGGATCAACAGATATTTTTTCTGTACTTAAACAAAATGTATTAAGGCTAAAAAAAACAAAGCTAGCACAGACGTCACATCTAAGGACTAGTAACCTGCAATTTTAAAGTGGAATTTCCCCACTTAGCAAGCAGATGACAGGTCTGTATCTGATCTGCTTATGCACAACGGTCATGGACACAGCCCGCTGTCCATTTCCATTTGACTGCCATCCGATCCAACGTATGGAAGGGGAATATCTGTCTGGAATACCCCGTCTGTCTCTTTTCAGTGGATCGGATTCGATGGCGGCGGGTGTAAACTGACACATGTCCATTTACACCTGCCGCTCCATAGAGGAGAATAGAGGTTCTGATCGGGTCCACCTGAAAAATGGGCAGGCGAACCAGATCAGAACATCTGTGTGAAAGGGGCCTTAGTGAATCAACCCTTAAATATTTGTTCATGGGTTTAGGTGTATTTTACTCTGGTTGTGGTGTTTAAGACAACTATCATTATCTCCATTATTGGTCCACTTCCAGGGCTTATGCACATACAACCCCTGGTAAAACGTATGGAATCACCACTCTTGGAAAATGTTCATTCAATTGTTTAATTGTGAAGAAAAAAAAACAATCACAGACATGCCTCAAAACTATTTTCATTTAATATTCCAACCTTCTGGCTTTAAGAAAACTTAAAAAAATGACAAAGAAAGAAAACTGTAATAAATGGCAACAGTTTTTGCAGATCAAGCAGAATCACTCTATTCTGAGGAAAATATTCTGGAATCACCATGTACTTTGGAGTTCTAAAACAAACATCTGCATCAGATTACATCTGCAAATTAGTCTGCAGTTAAAAGAGTGCTTGCACACCTTGGTGAGCTGTTGCACCAAGCTGATTGACATGAATCATGGCTCCAACACCAGAGATGCCAGTTGAAACAAAGGAGAGGATTATAAAACTTCTTCAAGAAGGTAAATCATCATGGAATATTGCAAAAGATATATGTTGTTCCCAGTCAGCTGTGTCTAAAATCTGGACCAAACACAAATCAAATGGGAAGGTTGTAAAAGGGAAGTGTGCTGGTAGAACAAGGAAGACATCAGATTGTCAAGATAGAGAATGCACAACAAAACAAATGGGCAGAAAATGGAGCCAATTTCTGTGACCGAACTGCAAGACATTGCCTAAAGGAAATGGGATTTACATATAGAAAAGTCAATTGAAAACCATCATTAACACCTAAACAGAAAAAAACAAGTTTACAGTGGGCTAAAGAAAAGCAGTCATGGACTGCTGAGGACTGGATGAAAGTGATATTCAGTCATGAACCACGAATCTGCATTGGGCAGGGTGATGATGCTGGAACTTTTGTTTGGTGCCGTTCCAATGAAATTTTCAAATGCCTGAAGAAAACATGCAAATTTCCACAATCATTGATGATATGGGGTTGCATGCCAGGTAAAGGTACGGGGGAGATGAGTCATTAAATCTTTAATAAATGAACAAGTTTATATTGAGATTTTGGATACTTTTCTTATTCCATCAATTAAAAGGATGTTTGGTGATGATGACATAATTTTTCAGGATGATAATGCATCTTGCCATGGGGCAAAAGCCATGAAAACTTTCCTTTAAGAAAGACATATAGGGTTTATTTACTAAACCTGAAGAGTACAAAATCAGACTCACTTCTGCATAGAAACCAATCAGCTTCCAGGTTTCATTGCCAAAGCTTAACTGAACAAGCTGAGGTTAGAAGCTGATTGGTTTCTATGCAGAAGTGAGCCTGATTGTGCACTCTGCAGCTTTAGTAAATAAACCCCATAATGTCAATGGCATGGCCTGCAAATACTCCGGACCTCAATCCAATTGAAAATCTATGGTGAAAATTAAAGAAAACGGTCAATGACAAGGCTCTAACCTGCAAAGCTGAACTGTCAATTCCAATAAGAGAAAGTTGGAGCTGGATTGATGAAGAATACTGTTTGTCGATAGTTACATCCATGCTTCAGAGAATTCAAGCTGTAATAAAAGCCAGAGGTGGTGCAACAAAGTACTAGTGGTGGTAATAGTGTTTTTTCATGATTCTATATTTTCCTAAGGATTGAGTAATTCCAATTTTTTTCCTCAGCTTGCTCTGCAAAAACAACTGCAATTGACTATAGTTTTCTTTCTTTTTTATTTTTTAAGAGTTTCTTAAAGCCAGAAGGTTGGCATGTTAAATGACAATAGTTTTGAGGCATGTCTATGATTGTTTTTATTTCTACACAATAAAACAATTGAATGAACATTTTCCAAGAGTGGTGATTCCATACCTTTTGCCAGGGGTTGTAGATATCAAATAAATCATTAAAGCACATAGTTTAACATTTCTGTACTGTTTGATGTGTTATTGTAGCCAACATTCATTGGTGGATACACTAATATACTGCTGTGTAGTTGACGTCCATTTAGTACATTGCAGTGCTGATCTACATTAACAACATCCATTCACTATAGACGTGAACATGGACTACCTTGTGTGCAAAGTATGATCAGATCGTAGTGATCTAGAGAGCATTCAGCTATGTGTACGCTTTGATGACTGAAGGTAGGCATTGATGCTGCATGGGGGCCAGCCACACATGCATGATGTGAAACAGGCTTTCTAATGAATGAGCACCATACAGCACACATTGTCCCATGAATGAAACATAGACATTTGAGCCTTTGGAGAAGAAGGAGAAGATGCAGAAGCCAGCTAAGGTTACTTGGGGAGGAAATAGTGATTGGCTGGGAAAAAGCCATCATTGCTAATCAAATCATTCCTTTGTACAGGTTTGGCTAAGAAAGTCCATGGACATCCTGTCAGGAACTCTTGCTCCTTGCCACCTCATTCTGTGAAGGATCTTTCATTAGATCCCTCTACTCAAAAGTGTTCTGGTTCTTTTTCTTGGCTTTGCTAGTCTTCAGTCACTTTCACTGAATCAGCACTGCTTATAGACTCAGGTGCCCTGTCTACCTGCAGGGGCCTGTCACTGACTCTACCAGGCTCTGTACAATTCCTAAACTGTCTAGTTATTGTTCACAAAAAGTGAAGCCATCCAGGGGACAGTGTTTGTTGCATTCCAGCCTCACCATCAGGGAATCTAATGAAGATCAGGTGCTTCCAGAGTCTGCAGCTTGGCAGGAGCCCATCTCCATCCTCCTGGGGGCTCTGAGTGTCCTTTTCCATCCTTGCTTCCCAGCTCAGATTCATCCCAAGTACTTCAACATTCTACAACTTTGTGATGTCAATGCACATAAGTCCTAAAAGTGGACCAGTAAAAGTTCCACCTTGGCATAACAGGAGATGAAGGCTAACTGCACTTACTGTTTCTTTCTAAGACTAGAAAACACAATCATACATTTCAACACAAGAGCTGCTGCTGTTTATCCATTCACACACAACAGCAGTATGAGACAATATACCTAATTCATTAAACTATAACAAATATTATTTGCAATGCCTGCTTTAATTTTAAAATTGAAATCTCATTTAAAATATGCTTTCTGGATTTTAGTTCCTCCCAAAAAAGAATTTTTTGAGGGTCTAAACATTCCCACACAACTCATAAAATGTCTTTTATGGGTAGCTTAAGAGTGTAGAAGTGTGCAGTTTAGTGATATAGAAAATTATCTTCAACTTACTGCCCCGTGTAAAAATGTGGACGCTTATGTTTTCATTGGCAGGATAGCCGAGAGCTGTAATAAAACATGAATGATGCTGCACGTAATTGTAGTCAAGGACCCCCAAGCAAAATCATTAGGGTCACCTGGATCTCCAGTCTTAGTTTTAGAGGCGATCCCATTACTGAGATCTGTGCAGGTTGAAAACAATGGCTAACTTTGCCCCATGCTACCTTCTTTCATAGCAATCAGAAAGATGTCAATATATACTTATATCATCAAAGATTTTTTTGTTGCCGTATCATATTGTTACATAGATAAAACAGTATGAAGCCAGTATAGTCCCCATAGCAGGACTATTATCTTCGGCCACAGAGATACAGCTAATTTGTACCATAAATACCTATTGATACATGCTGATAGATGTACATAGATCAGTCATGAGCAGTTCTACAGTTTTTGATCAAGCATGCAAAACATGTATCTTAAGGGTAAACTATAAGGGGTCAAACTTTTATTTTTAAGTTTTTAAAGTGGTTCTACAGGCAGAAGTTATTCTTTTAACCTTAATGCATTCTTTGCAAAAATACCTTTTGCATGCAGCTCCCTCCCCCTCCAGTCCTCCCTTACACTTACCTTATCTTGATCCAGAGATGTAAACAAAGGCAGCAACTCTCTCGGCTTGCTCCCTCTTCATTCGCATAGAGACAGCAGGGGGAGCTATTGACTCCTACTGCTCTCAATCACAGTCAATGAGGAGGGAGGAGGGGGCGGGGCTGAACTGTACTCTGTGTGTCTATGGACCAATGGACGCACAGAGCGGGACTCAGGAGCGAGCATGGATAAGTGCTCCCTTAGCACTAGAAGGAGTGAAGAAGCAAGGAGCACTGGCGGGGGACCTGAGAAGAGAAGGATCGGGGCTACTCTGTGCAAAACCACTGCACACAGCAGGTAAGTATAACATGTTTGTTATTTTAATTAAAAAAATAGCATTTACAGCCATTTTAAGTTTTTATAATTGTAAACTGTTTTTTATATATTGTTAATATATAATCTTTATGTTAAAAAGTGCACTCATGACAAACGTTTCCAAGAGCACTTTTGACCACAGCAGTAGTTATCTGCTTTTAGGCTTGCTCTGTCTGATTGAAACCTCAGATGGAGCCCTACAGAGAGAGCGAGGTGGAGAAAGAGAGAATGAGTCACTGTCACATTAATTTGTGTGCGTTCATTTCACATTCAGTTGCAGAGTTTTGTAAGCAACTGGGTTTTACAGCAGTAGGTGTGAAGAAACATGAAAACCTGTGAAAAGGGGCTGAGATCACCATCTGCTGGCTTAATATAAGACAACATTTTATTATTATGCAATAATTTATAATGTATAATAATTTGATGTTCTGAAGTTGGTGAGAATAAAAAGTAACTTGCTGTGCATCAGTAACAGCTTCATTAAAAGCTCAGGGGGCCTGTGCAGCTACTAAGTAAAAAAAGAATTCAAAAACACAAGCTCTTTTCTTGTCATTTGTTATGTCGTATTTACCTGTAAAAAAAATGAAAACATTACAATTTATTCCTAATTATAATAAATAAAGAACAAAATACATCCTTTCTTTAAATCTTCCAGATGGTTCAGTAGCTGAGATTTGTTTTTTTTTTTGCTAATAACCCTTCTTCCATGATTGAGTTCTTATAGCACTTAAATAAAATAAAAGCTTGTGCTGTAAAAATGTAAATATTTTCTAAAATAGCACTTGGTGAAGTTATCACAGCTAAATATGAGAATGATAAATATAGCATATTGAAGTGTAGTAATTAGTAGTTTCACTGCAGTGGTTAATGACTGCTAAATAAAAGCCAGCAAAACAAGCTTATGGTGTTGGTGTCAAACGACTTCCTATTTAAGAAATGAAGCATCTGCTTTGATTTAATTGCTGAACCAACAAAAACAATGTTCTTTAAAGTCGGAGAGAAAATGATTTATTTATGATTGAGTCACGTATGTCGGATATTTCTCTTAAAGAGCCGTCCTTTTTTTTTATTTACTGGAATACTATGTTTATTTTTGTTATTTTTATAAAAAGTTTAAAGGTATTAAACCCAAAAGCAAACATTTATTATATTTCAGCTTACCGATTCTTAGATGTGATGGCTGCATTAGTTTCCCTTTTTAGGCTTTCTATCTTCTATTTTTATCTGTTGATTTAGACAGCAAGGCTACTTTCACATTGATCCACCGCAAAAACGCAGAGGTGTTTTTACTGCATTTTTACTGTGCTTTTGCCGTGCTTTCTGAGCGTTTTTTAAAGGACACGTGACTTAAAAAGTGCACCAAAAATGCTTCTCAGAGGCGCTTTTCAGGCGTTTTTCAGGTGTTTTCCATTGATTTCAATGGTAAGAGGCGTTTTGGAGGCTTTTTTTTAACTCACCAAACATGCCCCAAAGATGCTGCAAGCAGGAGTTTTTACACCTCACTGCAAGTACAACGCCTCAGTGTAAAAACATACATAGATATACATTCACATACATAGGGAAGCATTTTTCTTGAGCTTTTGAGGTGCTTTTTTTAATGCAAAAACGCTTCAAAAACTCCTCAGTGTGAAAGTAGCATAAGTCTGTTGGTTTTCAGAAGCTCAGGTTCTCCAGCAGAATGTATTAGTTTACATAGGTTAGAACATTTATTTACCACTAGCAAGGATGAATAAAATGGTCAGCTTTTATTCATTCATGTAAAATGCTTATACCAAAAGGAAAAAAAGGCTGCAGTAAATGATTATAAAGTGTTAGCTGGATTTTGGCTTCAATTTGTTATTGTATTAAAAATCTGCTAATACGTTCAACACGCTCCTCTCCCCTGACTGACGGTGCTGCTGTCTGCTGTGTCCTGTGCTCATTCTTCCAAAGTGGTGTCTCACTAATACAGGAGGGTGTGTTCCTGGCCAGATCACCAGGTGAAAACAGAGGGAGGAAGAAAGCCAAATAAAAGAAAACTGATACAGCCACCACAGCAGATTGGTGAGCTGCAATATAATACATTTTTGGTTTTGGTTTTAACACTGCTTTCATCTATAATTGGACAATGGGGAGATGTATCACCCATCAACATGAACCCAATGGGCTCTTAAAGTGGACGTGAGCCATTCTCACCAGCGCTATATTTTTGTACTTACCTCCTCTTCACTCCTCCACCACTGTTTGGCCATTGTACAGCCTTTGGAATGAGAATAAAAGGTTCTGTTTAAGTCATTCTGGTCACAGCTTACATGGGGACTAAAGCTGGCCATACATTATGCAATTTTCTTGCTCAATTTTCTTTAGATTTACTTTCAACTATGTAGTGCAAGGGCCTGGCTGATTGCATACAAATTAAAAGTGTTTAGGTTTGACCTCTTATTTTATGGTTTTGGTAAAATTGTACAAGAAGATTGTATAATGTATGGCCAGACTAGGGGTCTTTCTCCCCACCCTCCATGTGGCAATTGACTGATCTAGGAACTAGTGCTGCATCAAGGGAGGAAGAAACATGAGCATTATGTTCTCAATACTTAGATGTGGAAGCTGCATTAGTTCTCATTTCTCAAGCTGAGAACATTTTCAGCAAGTATTATATTATTATTATTATACAGGATTTATATAGCGCCAACAGTTTGCTCAGTGCTTTACAATATAACGGGAGACAATACAGGAACAATACAGTTCAGTACAAGAGGGATAGGAGGGTCCTGCTCCTTGGAGCTTACAATCTAAGAGTATAGAAAATACGTGTTGATCCTGCCTGAAATGCAGTGCCCTTGTCACTTCCTGTGAGTTGACTTGGAAGCCTAAAACAATGTTATCTTATGTGTGTATACTACTAATCTCATTACCCCCATGTAATGGAGAGGAGCAAAGGCAGACCTGTTTGATGTTGGCTCACTCCACAGATACAGTGGAATAACGAATAGCAGCAGAAAATGTGTTAAAAAGGTTCCGGAACCATTTTTGGGTGTAGCATGTCTCGTGATTTGTTGGCACAATTGTCACGTGGAAAAATGAGCCATGGTCACGGAAAAAATGCCCGCTTTCAGGTGCCATCAGAGTGAATGGCACCTGAACACATAATCACGCATTTTCACATTTTTGCAGCGTGTTTCCACATCACGGGCAAAATCGCAGTGATTCCGCCCGCGATTTGAAGTGTCCTAGTGTGAATGGAGCCTTAGAGCTTTTGATTATAAACAGCATTATTTATTTAATTATTTTTACTTTGCATACTTAACACTTTGGTGTCTATTTGCAGGTAGGAATGTTTCCCATGTCTTTAAGCTGTGAAATTAGTCACTTTGATAGTTAGGATAACTACTTTTCCTCCTGAGGATTTACCCCCCTTCATGACCAGGCCATTATTTTGTGTTATGGTGCTGCATTACTCTAACTGACAATTGCGTGGTCATGCAACGCTGCACCCAAATTAAATTTACATCCTTTTTTTCCCACAAATAGAGCTTTCTTTCGGTGGTATTTATAGCGCAAAAAATTTAAAATGCACAGGCGATCAAACAAAAGAAGACTAACAATTTTGAGAAAAAAAAACAATATTTTGGACATTTTGCTATTAAACATGTCCAGTAAAAAAAATTTTAAAAATCAAATTTCATCATATATTTAAGGCAAAATGTATTCTGCTACGTGTTTTTACTAAAAAAAATCCCAATATGTGTAAATTAATTGGTTTACGTGAAAGCTATAGCATTTACAAATGGTGGTATAGATAATGGGGATTTTTTTTCTACTAGTAATGGCAGCGATCAGCGACTTTTAGCGGGACCACGGCAGGCATTCTGACAATGGGGGGAACTGACTTGGTGTCACTGACATCCCCAGTGACACCAATAGTGATCAGTGCTAATAAAAAGCACTGACACTGTACTAATGGCACTGGGCAGGAAGGGGTTAACATCTGGGGTGATCAAAGGGTTAACTGTTTGCTCTGTGTGTTTGTGGTTCACTGTAAGCACACTGCTTCATATGGCTCTACTATGCAAAGTCATGCATAGCAGTGTGCAGGAGCTGACAGGGGAGAGAACTGTATCGTTTACTTACAGTTCTCTCCCTCCGTTGGTAATGCTCTTCGATCACTGGATGCCGGCGGACATTCTGACACTTGGGGGAACTAACTTGATGTCACTGACACCCCAGTGACATCAACACAGTGATCAGTGCTAAAAAAAGCACTGACACTGTCCTAATGACACTGAGCAGGAAGGGGTTAATGTGAGGGGCAATCAAAGGGTTAACTGTGTGCTCAGAGTGTTTTACTACGGGCCGGGGGGGGGGTTGTGTGCTTCACTGTAAGCACACTGCTCTGAATGGCTGCACTGTGCACAGCCATCCCGAGCAGTGTTCTCAAGCTGACAGGGAGGAAGATTGTTTGTAAGCAAAACAATCTTCATCCCCATCAGAGATACTCAGTAATCACCGGGTAATTACCGTCCGGGGTCCGGTGATTGGCATCCACAGGCGTGAATGGAGGCACGGTTAGAGCACGCACGTGGCTCACGTGTGACCCTTACCCAGATATGCAGAATGACCTATATATACGTGATCCTGTGCACAGGTGCTGCCCTGTAGCAGTATAGCTGCTATAGGGCGGTCCTAAAGTGGTTAAAGCCTAAGTCCAGGCAAAGCTTTTTTGGAGCCTCTGCCAGATTTTTATGATTTCAGCACAGGAAGTGATGGGAAATCTCTCCTGTCCTGGTGACAGCTGCACCCCCATGTCATGCTGAAGTATTAAGGGAACAGGAAGTGAGGGAAATCTTTCAAATAGACTGCTATAGTCACATACAAAAATTGACAGAAAGTTTAATTTTCTCCCACTCTATTCAAAAACCAAAAGGATTCTTCTTAAATAAAAAAAAAGTCTTAGGAGGCTGCTGTTTTGTTTTTTTTTTGTCTGTGCTGAGAACCTTGTGAAGAAAACTGACAGCGATGGACTCCCAATGTCAGCAACAAATGTATGCCATGTATGTGATATGCCTAAATCTGCAGAGTAATATTAGCTATTTGACATTTATGTAACTTTATTGCACATTAGCTGCCGCTTTAGGCCAAGGAAAGCTTTAAAAGTGACAGCATGTTTTGTCTTACTCATTCCTTGCAGCTCTCAGCTAGTTTAGAAATTTAAATTGAATGAGGATCCAATCTGCTCTACAGGCTATTAAGGCTATGCTTACTGACATACTTTTACATTGGAAAAGACTAGAACATGTTTCCTTATACCTTCATCAAGGTGAAAAGTTCAAAAGCTGAAATAAATGAAATATACAAAATAAAATGTGACTTTTTCACCTAAATATAATTTAATATCAAAGTGATATTAAACCCCAAACCAAAAAAGTAATATAATGCAGCTTACCAATCACTCAATGTGGTGGCTGCATTAGTTCTTTTTGGCTTTTCCCCTTTTTTCACCTGGTGATCTGGCTAGAAAAACACCTCCTGTATTAGCATGCCCCCACTCTGGATGAAGGAGCAACATAGACACCTTTGGGTAGCAGCAGGGGCGGACTGACCATTCGGGTACTCGGGCACTGCCTGAGTGCCTGGGGTCAGTAGTGGGCCCCATGAGATGCCCCTGGTACCTTTCATAGGCTTTTTTGGGTGTGGTTTGAGTGTGGGCGAGGACACAGGGGCCCCATGATCCCCTATTGCCCGGGGGCCCCATGAGTTGTCAGTCCACCCCTGACCTCCTGTATTAGCATGCCCCCACTCTGGATAAAGGAGCAACATAGACACCTTTAGGTAGCAGCATTGTCAGACTGGGTGGAGGGAAGTGTTAGCAATACTAGCAAATCTCGATACGCTAGCAAATTGAAGCCAAACTCTACCTTATACTTGTAGGAGTTACACACAGTTACAACAACAGTTTTTTTTCCTGTTGGGATAAACATTTTACATAAATAAAAGCTGATCATTGTAAGCACCCCTGACAGTGGTAAATGGTTGTCTGTAATTGATACATTCTGAGCTTGTTCTGTTAAAATACAACAGACTTACTGGCTGGATCTCCAGGTGAAATAGAAAAAAAGCCTAAAAAAAGAAAACAAATGCAGCCATCACGTCTAAGAATTGGTAGGCTGCAATATAACATGTTTAGTTTAGGGGTTTAATACAGCTTTAGGTGCCTCTGTTGGGAATTTGAAGGTGAATTTCTCCACAATGTCTTAAGCTGCAGAGGTTAGTGAGGGTTTGCTTTAAAGTGCTTTTACTACTACATTTGCAGGCTGCTTGTTTTGTTGAAAAACAACAGACTTACGAGCTAGATCATCAGGTGAAACTAAAGGAAAGGAAGGCTAAAAAAACCCAAACGCAGTCATCATATATAAGATTTGGTAAGCTGCAATATAATAAATGTTTGCTTTTGGGTTTAATGCCAGTTTAAGTATGATGTGGAATGTTAATCCTTAAAATATATCAGTATTATTTTTTTATATCTCAACTTTGCAGCTCTGTCAGTCGCTGGCACTCGAATGTTATCACTTGTAATGCAAGACCAGACTGCTCATAACCATGAGCATCAGAGAGAGGAGAAGGGGGAGGTGAGGAATAAGATAAGTGTTGTGTTTTGTTTTTTTATTTCTTCTAGACGAAACAAACATTTAATCTTTGCAACCCAAAGGAAACTCCACTGCAAGGGTAATTTATTTTTATTTTTTCCTGGATTTTAGCTTTAAATAGGTTAGTATGGTCACAAGCTCAACTTTTGTGACCCCCAACCAGTCTGGTCACTCAAATTTGCTTTCCATATCATTTTGTCATGTCTTTTCTGTGACACTAAAGCTCAGCCATTTATTGAAAATAGTTTCCCTACTGATACTAAATCACCAATAAATGCATTATATACCTGCACATAAAAAGTCCACAAAATATCTTATAAATAACAAGACATGATCCAATGAAACAGATTCATGCAGGTGATGAGGTGAATGTGCATTCACACTAACGGTGAAATCCTCAAATGGCTAAATAGCCCCCTTACCTCCTTACTGTGACCCACTGGGCCAGTGTGCTTTCAAGATCACACCAGGATCCTTCACAGGCAGTAACTCGTCACTGGATGGTATCCATAAGAAATCCCCTCAATAGTGGCACTTACACATCTCAGGTCCCCTTCAGAGACAGGTAGCCGTAATAAAGCTTAATCTTCCATCATACAAGTAAATGGTTGCTCCCCATCCTGGAACCAAATTTCTGTGCAGGACAGTCTGGGGAGCAGCCATTTACTTGTATGATGGAAGATTGAGCTTTATTACGGCTTCCTGTATCTGAAGGGGACCTGAGATGTGTAAGTGCCACCATTGAGGGGATTTCTTATGGATACCATCCAGTGATGAATTACTGCCTGTGAAGGATCCTGGTGTGATCCTGAAAGCACGCTGGCCCAGTTTGGTTCCAGGATGGAACCAAATTTCTGTGCAGGACAGTCTGGGGAGCAGCCATTTACTTGTATGATGGGAGATTGAGCTTTATTACGGCTACCTGTATCTGGAGGGGACCTGAGATGTGTAAGTGCCACCATTGAGGGGATTTCTTATGGATACCATCCAGTGATGAATTACTGGCGGTGAAGGATCCTGGTGTGATCCTGAAAGCGCGCTGGCCCAGTTTGGTTCCAGGATGGAACCAAATTTCTGTGCAGGACAGTCTGGGGAGCAGCCATTTACTTGTATGATGGGAGATTGAGCTTTATTACGGCTACCTGTATCTGGAGGGGACCTGAGATGTGTAAGTGCCACCATTGAGGGGATTTCTTATGGATACCATCCAGTGACGAGTTACTGCCTGTGAAGAATCCTGGTGTGACCCTGAAAGCGTGCTGGCCCAGTGGGTCGCAGAAAGGAGGTGAGGGGGCAATTTAGCCTTTTGAGGATTTCACCGTTAGTGTGAATGCACATTCACCTCATCACCTGCATGAATCTGTTTCATTGGATCATGTCTTGTTATTTATAAGATATTTTGTGGACTTTTTATGTGCAGGTATATAATGCATTTATTGGTGATTTAGTATCAGTAGGGAAACTATTTTCAATAAATGGCTGAGCTTTAGTGTCACAGATATTTTGTGGACTTTTTATGTGCATTTTATTTGATATATTTCACTTCATTTATTCATATTGCAACATTGTGTTTATTTATATTTACATATGGTCTTTGATTGAGTGTTTTATTTATTTATTATTTAAGCACCTGTCACTTTGATTAGGTTGATTATCCCCCATTTTTGTGGATTCACAGTTGTTTGCACTAGTCTTTGTTTTAAATGGATTGATCCCATTTAGGGATTTTGGGGGGTTTGTTGTTGGTGTCATTTGGTTTTTCACCACACGGGGTCCAATTTGGGACCATCTTGTTAATTTAACGTTTTTCGTGTCACAAATAGATCCCGATTGGATCAGATCACGTTGGATTTGTCTATTTATATATTTATTTATATATTATTTCATTTTTATGCTATATGTATGGTTTTTTATTTATATGAAATTAGCGCTACACTATTTTATTTAAACATTTTGCACGTACACCGATAAGGTTTAGATTTGTGTGTTAGCAGCTTACATATTATTTATCACGAATATAGAAGCGCAGGAGGTACATTATATCTAATTATATACCTGATCTCAACTTCACAAACAGAAAAAAGGAAATTATTCAAATTTTGCAGATTAATACAATCAGTTTAAAAACTCCCCACTCCCCATTAATCCCCAGAAATATGCTGGATGCCCTGGATGAGCGCAAACCCTTGAAAATGTCTCCAGTATTCTACTTTCTGTACATGCCAACCTGACTTGAATTTATCTTAACATCATGGTAACATTATTACCATGACTCCCGACAAGTACAGAGGGCTGCAAGATATTGTGCGTCCCTCTGTACTTGTTGGGAGTCACACTTGAGGCCCCCTATATTTACTCAAATTGAGCACCACTGCATTAAAAGTATGCAAGACTACGGAGTCACTGCTGGAAGGGGGAGTAGAGACCAAGATGAAATGACCCACTGACAGAGCAACTTGAATGACTTCAGTGATTCTGCAGTGAACTTTGGGAATGGTTTACTCCACAGTGCCTTCAGCTACAATGGTCAGTGAGGACTTGTTTTGAGGGTATTCTACTCTTTGTTCAGAACATATAAATACTTAAATTTCCTAAACATAGGTTCACTTCAAATCTACTTTATATTATGCATTTATCAAGTAATGTTTGTGCCACAATATAAATCTAGATCTTATTTACCTATGTAGTCATGTCAGTGCATATCAACTCATCGAGTCACCTGCATCAGCCTATACAATGTACGGTATAAAATTTTACATCTGCATTGTTAAATTTATAAACTTATTTGCATATCAAATACCAGGTCAAAGTCAGTTTATTGATTTCAAAAGGTTATCACTGTGAAAGGATATTGCTGCAGTAGTCAATTCTATGATTTCATTATTAACTTACAGTATATTTATTTCCTGTCGAATGAGCAGCATCTTGTTCTTGACAAGGTTATCTTCTTCCATTAAATTACTAATCAAAGATAGAGGCTGACTTTTTACTTGCTGTACTTTGTTGCCTACTGTTTTGAAAAAACACAGCTAAGTAGATGGATATAAAAAAGGTAGATCTAATCCACCCTACCCCTCCTCCGCTGTCCTCTTACAGCTCCTACATCTCTGGCACTGAGTTTACCAGTGTTCTGCCACAACATTTACCTGTGGCCAGTGCATCTTCGACTTCCCACTGCCTATGCATACTCAGTAGAAAGACTTAGACCAATATGGGGCAGGAGGTTGATCTATCTTCCAGTCCCACTGAAGACTATGTGGTTCTATTGTAAGTGTGTAGGAAGAACCCTGACCCAGCATTCAGTGACAGTGCTGCTAATATCCTCTAACATTCAGGAATCAGCTGCTAGCATGTGGGGAGGTACAGCATGATGCGGGAAGTAAATACACAGAGTCCAGTTGCAGTAACACTTGGGACTTGTATTAAACAGAATGCCAACATTACAAACAACCTGGCCTGAGAGCGCCGCTAGGGAAATAACTCACAGTTCAATGCAGTCAGATGTGGCTGAGAAGAGGTGCCAACAGTGTCTGTTTCAGACGGTGAAGTTGGCCTGGCTAGTTCGGTCCGGTACCAAAAGGGGAGGCTTTCCCTACTGCTAGGTACTTTCTCTAACAAGCGGGGTCTCTCTCCCTACACTAGCCACTCACAAAATGCACCAAAACCCAGGGCAAAGGCTTAACCCAAGGTGTTTACCGAATGTCACATAGCCGCTGTGTAGCCAACTGGAACACTGCTCCAATTGACCCAGGAAACCATAGAAAAACCAGGTTTACCTAATACTTCCTCTCCATGCCGTGGTACCACTTAGTTTGAGCGCCACCTACAGTGGAGAAAACATACTGCACCTGCCTACACGTACAGGAGGTCTCCCATCATTAATAACTTTTTTGCGTCTCTCTTGGTAAATCATGTGACATGTAGAAGCCATAAATAAGTGATTAGTCCTGGGTGGCTTCCTGTGCTAGGAGCTGATTGCCGCTATATATGAAGATCATTGTATGTTAAAGTATATCAGCAGCACTGTTACTAAAAGCCAATAAATGACAGAATGACACCAGTACCCGATGCCCTGGCTGCTACTCATGTGCAGCAACATTTAAATGTAGACCAGTTCCATCCACAACAGCCATACTCAATGGGAAGCATATCCATTATGGTCCCTGTAGCTGCTGTCTTTTAATAAACACACACTTACCTGTCCCGGAGTCCAGCAATGTTCTCACCCGCACCGTCCCTTCTCCCTTTCTCTCCTCCATGGCACTGGCATCTCAACTGTGGGCACCAGGCTGTAACAGCTTGCGGCTTCACAGCCTGGTGTCCACTGAGCATGTGCGAGTTGCGCTGCTCCTCCTAATTGGTCCAGCAGTCTTCTGGGACCTGTGAAGGTTCCCAGGAGATTACGGGAGGGAGGAGGGGGCTGAACTTCCGACTCATTTTGCCACGGCAAACTGAGCTGGAAGTGGGAGTGGGTACCTGTCAAAACCAGGTACCCGCTCCCCCCAATGTACCCATGCATACCTCTATGCCTCCTGCCACTTCAGTGAGGTGGCCTTCCAAACTTGTACTTTAAAGTAGAACTATAGGCAAAACATTTTTTTTTTTCATCTTGGATAGAGGGGTTATAACCCCTGTCATGGTTTTTTTTTGCCATCTGTTTCCCACTGGGGAGATTTACCTTCACTTCCTGTCTCATAGCCAAAACAGGAAATGAGAGTAAATACCTGCAAGTTAGGGGATCTCTTGGGGCCCCCCAGGTCACCAGAACTAGTGTCTCCATTGGAAGATTTCCCATCTTTTCTGGGGACAACCCAGAATTTGGGATTTTCTTTTCCTTTCAATTTTAATAGTAATGGTAAATAGGACAAATAGAGAGGATGAATCTCCCTAAAGGGGGCACAGGCAACAATAAAAACTGACAGGTGTTCTAATCCATTTCCACTTTACCTAAGGCTAGGTTCACACCTTTGCAGGTTGCATTTGAGCCGTTTCTGCATCGTGGTTTGCGTTTTGCATTTTTTACACGTTTTTAATGCATGTTGCGTTTTTTTTTTTCATTTTTTTTATTTTTCTTGTTGCTAGACAGATTTAAGACGCAAAATGCACAAACGCACAAAACACTCAGCAAAATGCAATACATGCTTTTCTGCAGCATTTCCATTGACGTCTATAGAACCAAAAACACAACTTTTTGCATTCAAAAAAGTTCCTGACCCTTCAATTTCAATTTCATCTCAACTTCATCTCAATTGTTGCATACTTGTTCCTGGTCAGTGGCTCAAAGTGACAGTAGCCTCCCTAGCGGTCTGATTATGTCAGTATTTCTGTGCTCAAAGCGGTACATTTTTTTGCATGGAAATATGTTGTTTTTTTTATTGTAGGCCTGTAATTTTTAGGAATAACTCACTGAAATCTGTCCAAACAAGAGTCTAGTAAACATCCCGGGTATGTTAAAATTTGAAACACAAAATCATAAATTATAATTATAAATTATAATTTAATAAATAATCATAAAAAATAATAATATAATAATAATATATTTAATTCAATAATATAATCAAACCAAAAACACTGAAATTTGAAATAGAGCGCCAAGTTCGCACATCACTGAGCAAAGTCGCAAAATCAGTGTCTGATGACGAATTTCCCCACGAGTCATTATCACTCAATTCTACAAGTGGTTCTGATTTACTATCGCTGTTCTCTAGCTGATCTAAACCCGCTTTTGACCTAAAGGGATGCTTTTTGGACGCCATGGACTTTTCTCAGTTTCCAGTCAGAAAGAACAGTAAAAATGCAGGCAGGGCACAGGACAAAGCACTCGGGACAAAATGTATGTGAAATGGTTTGATACAGTAATGTTTTACTATGTGATTTTAGTGTATTTAGTGAATGTCACTTTTTCACATTTTTAAATTTCCCGCCGTTCCGTCCCCCTGAACGTCCTATCGTTGCATGGAACGGAACCTGGAAGACAGATGCTGGCATCGGCCGGAGGGCATTGCCGGGGACATCGCGGGAGCGCAGGACAAGGTAAGTCCAGAAGAGATCCCGGAGCGATGCTGCAGGGTATTCCCGAGTGTAGCTCGGGGTTACCGCTTGTGGTGCTGAAACTTTACCCCGAGCTACACTTGGGAATACCGCCAGGGAGGTTAAACAAAAAAAAAAAATTATATATATATATATATATATATATATATTGACACTTACCAATCTTCAAATGGAAAGCCTGCATTAGTATTATTTTTTATGTTTTTTTTTCCTTTATTTTCATATGGTGATCTGGCCAGTGACACACTTCCTTCTTCATCCAGGGTGTCTCCACTCTAGATGGAGGTTGAACTAGAGTAAACTGTACCTGAACTCAATATTTTTTTTTTAGTTTTGGATATAGTGGAGAGGGATTAGAACCCCTGTCAGTTTTTATGGCTGTCTGTGCCCCCATTAAGGGAATTCACCCTCTCTATTTGTCCTGTTCACCATTATCATTAAAAGTAAAATAAAACCTCAAATTTTGGTTTTACATTAGAAAGCTAATAAATCTCCCAATAGGGACACTGATGACCCTCACTGTGGAGGGATTTACTCTCACTTCTTGTTTTGGCTATGGGAAAGGAAGTGAAGGGAAACCTCTCTAATGGGACACAGATGTTATAACCCTCCCTTACTCTATCCAGAATGAAAAAAAGATTTGCCTTTAGTTACACTTTAAAGCCAAACACTTTAACCCCTTGCCCTCCAGAGGATTTACCCCCCTTCCTGACCAGGCCATTTTTTGCGATACAGCGCTGCGTTCCTTTAATTGACAATTGCGCAGTCCTGCAATGCTGCACCCAAAAGAAATTTACATCCTTTTTTTCCCACAAATAAAGCTTTCTTTTGGTGGTATTTGATCGCCTCTGAGTTTTAAAATTTTTTGTGCTATAAACAAAAAGAGACCGACAATTTTCAGAAATAAACTTTTTGCTATTATACATGTCCAGTGAAAAAATTTAAAAAATCTAATTTCAGCATAAATTTAGACCAAAATGTATTCTGCTACATGTCTTTGCTAAATAAAATCCCAATAAGTGAAAATTAATTGGTTTATGTGAAAGTTAGAGCATTTACAAATGGCGGTAAATATACTGGAATTAAAAAAATAATTTTTTTTACTAGTAATGGCGGCAATCAGCGACTTATAGTGGGACTGCGGCGGGCATTGTGACAGGGGGAGCTGACTTGGTGTCACTGACATCCCCAGTGACACCAATACAGGGATCAGTGCTAATAAAAAGCACTGGAAATGTACTAATGGCACTGGGCAGGAAGGGGTTAACATGTGGGGCAATCAAAGGGTTAACTGTGTGCTGTGTTACTATGTGTGCTGTGTGAGTACTTTACACTTTAAGCACACTGCTTTATATGGCTTTGCTATGCAGAGCCATACAAAGCAGTGTGCAGGAGCTGACAGGGGAGAGATCTATGTTGTTTATACAGAGGTCTCTCCCCCTTTGGTAATTCTTGGAGATCGCAGGGTGCCAGTGGGGAATCACTGGTTAGGACCCGGCGATTGACAACCGAGGCCGCAAATGGCAAAACTGCAAAATCATGTATATTATATATATGTAATTTTGCGCACACGTGCCGCCCTGTAGCAGTATTTCTGCTATAGGGCAGTGCGGAGGTGGTTAAGCAGTGTGTTGTTTTCCTTTTGGGATAAAGGTTTACATAAAAGAACAAAAGCTGATAATTGTAGGTACCACTTCTCAGAGTTTGGTTTGTCTTGATCCCCCAGCCGCCATTTTTACTGGGCAGCTTGGTCTGTTAAAGGAACTTGAAATATAACAGACTTAATAGTTGGATCACCAGGTGAAAAAAAAATACTAAATGCTAAAAAAGAGAAATCTAAACATTCACCACTTGGTTTTTGGATTAATATTGCTTTAAGGTATTAAAGTTACTGAAAGCCAGGCAGCTAGAATTTTTAGGAAGAATCAGCGAAGACAGCCTACAAATTTCTCCCAATACTAGCTCCCTTTCATTGTGAGTATGTTTTCTATTTTTAAAGCTTTAGTTTTTCAATAGAAATACATCAGAATGATATTATACATAAGAGTGTCAATAGAAACATTTTACCATATACTATGAAAAGACATTGCAGATAACACTTAAGCATTGTACATCCAAACAGCAAAGCTTTCCAATGTATGACCAATTTACAAGACAACGACTTTTCTGAGTCCTATTTTTGCAGTGGAAAGTATTGTGAGATAGGAGTGTCTAGCCAAAGGCTGTACCAACTAGCACCAAACAGGAGGGGAACCACCCCCAGAGCACAGAACAATGAACAGGTTGCTGTAAAAGCACATTTGAATAAGTTGACTCTCCAGTGGAGGTAACAAAACTAAGCAGATCCTTGCATATGTGATGCAGCTAGCTAATGTGAAACGTTTTATGGCATTGTTTAGTTCACTAAGGCTACACAATATGCTTTTGATCTGTCCAATCTATACAGCGCACGTGGTAATTCAAACCTGACTCCTCTATCTCCTGCTGCCAACTTTCTTACTGTTGTAGACGTCTCCATACACCTTAACCCTAGTGGTGTGATACTGAGTGAAATCCCAACCATACACAGTATGTTATGGCAGACAGACTGAAGGTGGGTGAGAAATGAAACCCATACATCTTAACCACTAGCCTACCGGGCACTTTCACCCCCTTCCTGCCCAGGGTAACTTTCAGCTTTCAGCGCTGTCGCACTTTGACAATTGCGTGGTCATGGAACACTGTACTCAAACCAAATTTGTATCATTTTTTTAGACATATAGAGCTTTCTTTTGGTGGTATTTAATCACCACTGCTTTTTTTTTTATTTTTTGCTAAACAAAACAAAAAAAGACAAAATTTTGAAAAAAAAAAGCTTTTCTTAGTTCTGTTATAAAATTTTGTAAATAATTATTTTTTCTCCTTCACTGATGTATGCTGATGAGGCTGCACTGATGGGCACTGATAGGTGGAACTGATAGACAGCACTGATAAAAGGCACTGATAGACAGCACTGATGGGTACTGAAAGGCATTATTGATGGGCACTGAAAGGCAGCACTGATGGGCACTGATATGTGGCACTGATAGACTGCACTGGTGGGTACTGATAGGCGACACTGACTGGCACTGATAGGTGGCACTGATAGTCAGCACTGATAGGTGGCACTAATTGGCACTGATTGGTGGCACTGATGGGTAATGATAGACTGCACTGATGAGGAGGCACTGATTGGCAGAACAACAACCTGATGGCATTTACAGGCATCACTGATAGACACTGAAAGGCAGCACTGACTGGCACTGATTGGCATATGTGGCACTGATAGGCGTCAGTGATGGGCACTGATAGGTGTCAGTGATGGGCACTGATAGGCGGCACTGACTGGCACTGATAGCTGGTACGGATTGGCACTGATAGGTGGCATTGATGGACACTGATATTTGGCATTGATGGGCACTGATCGGCCGCAATGATGGGCACTGAAAGGCAGAACTGATGGGGCTGCACTGATGATCAATGCCCTGATTATCATTGTAGATATTCCCTCTGAGGAATGCAGCTTTCCAGCTCTCTTCTCCTCATACGCTGTCAGCGTGAGGAGAGGACTGCTGATAGCCAACATTTCCTGTTTACATGTGATCAGCTGTGATTGGACACAGCTGATCACATGGTAGAGCCTATGTCATCGGCTCTTTACTGCGATCAGTGATCTGCTGTGTCCTAGGGACACAGCACACCACTGTTTATTGCACCGAGCGCACCACTGTTTGCCATGCTGAACGCCCCCAGGGGCGCACATGCGCAGCTAGAGTGGGAGGACGTCAAATAACAAGAGAGCTCCCGCCCATTCCTCATTTCCCTATACGGAGGGTGGGAGGTGGTTAAATAACTGAATCTATTGGCTTTCTTTACTGCAGGTGGTCGGTTGGTACAGGCACAGTCACGTACCTGCACGTCAGCAGTGGCTTCCAGGTTCAGGGCCCACGCGACTGACTCCCACTGTGATTGGAAACAGCAAGATTTTGTCAACAGGTCTCAGCCAATGATTCAATGGCTGAGACCTGCTGATTTGCAGTGTCCAATCACAGCTCAGAGCCATGTGATGACAGAACTCTGTACAGAGGGAATGACCAGATTGTTTCTTCTCCCTGCAATCTAGGGAGAAGGAACAAACAGATATTTAGTAAAAATCAGCATGCATTACACACATTACATATTGTTAAGCACACAGATAACTCTTTGATCGCCCCTAGATGTTAACCCCTTCGCAGCCAGTGTCATTAGTACAGTGACAGAGTAAAGTATTATCACTGATCATTGTATTAGTGTCACTGGTGATGTCAGTGACAATCAGTGTACCTTCCAGTCAACATTAGTTAGTGACAGATTGCCCACCGCACTATCACAGTCCCACTATAAGATGCTGATTACCGCCATTACCAGTATAAAAAATAAATACATACATAAAAACATTCCACTATATATACACCATAGAATAACTTTCAGACAACATACACTTATTGGGATTTTTTTTTTTTTACCAAAGACTTGTAGCAGAATACATTTTGGCCTAAATTTATGAAGAACGTTTTTAAGGTAAGAAATTAGATTTTTAATTGTTTTATTGGATACATGTTATAGCAGAAAGTAAATGAAAGTTGTGGGTTTTTTTTCATTTTCAAAACTGACGGTCTTTTTTCGTTAATACAGAAAAAAAAAATAAAAACCCAGTGATGGTCAAATACTTACAATAGAAAGCTCTATATGTGTGAAAAACATTATAAATTTCATTTGAGCACAGTGCTGCATGACAGCGCAATTACCAGTTAAAGTAGCGCAGTGCTAAATAGCAAAAAATGGACTGGTCATGAAGGGGATAAAACCTTCTGGAGCTCAAGTGGTTAAAGAGTTACTCCAATTTTAAAAAACACATTATCTACAAAGATGAGGGTTGAACTGCAATAATACTATAACATTATAATAAAATATATGATTCTGTATTCATAACTATGGTATTAACACAAATCATCTAAAACATTTAATACCATTAAAGAAAATTGAAAAAAGTCACACATTAATATTGCATGACTGTAATTCTTTTTCAATTTCATTGCTGAAAACAGCCCCTGAAATGACAGCACCATGGATAATATGGAGGCTCCAAAAGCCTAGGTTTTATTTTGCTGATGTCTTATAATTGCAGTATCCTATTGCTTAGTGTTTCTCCAGTTTTGTCTATTAAACCAATATTAGTGATGAATGTCTGACCTGATTTGTATACGTTTCTCTTTATAGCTTGCAAAACACTTATATTAAGCATTTAATAATTGTGACTTTTTATCCCTTCTATAACTTACTCCCACACATTTCAGTATTCTTTAGTGCATGTTAACCGTGCTAGTCATTCTATGGTTTCTGATCTACCGAATCATAAACTTGGCTATATATTTCACAATTAATATGAGTCAGGGCATGTGGCATTCTACAGAACTATGGAAGTAGATCACATGCTCTAAAAGCTGGTATTAATAAGATCAGTTAATATGGCTCTGTCCAACATTATAAACCAAATCAACGCGGTGATGCTGCTGGTTTTATAGATCATATTAACCAAAACTGATGTTTTCATTTTTATGGCTCTGCTGGGTTAAATTATCCTACTAGTACTTCACTGTGTCAACCTGAAGGTGAGATTTCCACCGCTATTTCACATGGTTGGTGATGGCATTGTAGTCCTATAATTCAATCCTTAATTTTCTACATCATGGAAGACCAACCAGGAGACAGTAACAAGAAGGACAACCTTGCAATGACCACAGCTGTGTGTTGGGAGCAGTCACTTCATCACAGGAGTTCCTAATATATCAGATTAGCCAGGATATGTTTTCATTTAACCGCTTTAACGTGAACTCCAGGCAATTTTAAAAGCAACATCAATTACTACAGATTTATAATAAAATGATTAAGTGTGTTATGATCTTGGGGAGCCTGAGATTATCCGTCAAGCAGGTTGGTACAAGAAAAACACTTTATATTGCTCAAAAGTAAAAAAAAATAGCTTGATTGCAGCACAAAATAAAATAGTCCACCCTTGCGGTATCAAACTTTTGGCTCACCGCCCACAAACATTGTCTCTTAACAGGATTACATCCCCTCCTGCCTCATGGGTCCCAAAGACCAGGTCACCATCAGCTTATCCATGTCACAGTCATAAGCAGCCCAACACTCTTTCTCCTAAGTGTATTCAGCTTCACAGTCCACCTCACAGGTGATGCATGTGATGCAACCAGGCTTTGATAGTTATGAGATAGGGCCTCTGTTGAACTACTGTGATATTCAATAAAAAAACTTAAATACTATTTTAAACTAAAATGGTAATGAAACATAATCTCAATATAGTTAAAAAACCCAACACATCCTTTGTGACATTAAATTAACTTTTTAATGTGCTTCCATGCCTCCTACTGTCCCTGTATGAATCTTAAAGGGTAAGTATATTTTTATATAAAACCTTGTATCCTTCTTTGCACCGTCCCCATGAAATTGTGAAATATAAATACACACCTCAGGTGTATCCTAACCCAATTTCCCTCTGACTGGCTTCTCTTGAGTGTATGTATTTCCCAGTTCTGGGCAGGCTGGGCAGTAATTGGGTAATTTACATCTATCTTTATTTTGGAGTTTCATCACATGGTAGAGGGATACAAAATGTTGAATGTCCCCAGCATGTCATAGTTGAAAACATCTGAACCAGGAAATAATTTCAGCTCCCATATTGTAACTTCCGTCTGACAGCACTAGGGCTGTTGGTTCGAATCCTAGCCTTGACCTTACCTGCATGGAGTCTGCATGTTCACCTTGTGCCAGCGTGGGTTTCCTGCAGGAACTCAGGTTTCCTCCCACACTCGAAAGACATGCTGGTAGGTTAATTGTCCCCTGTCTAAAATTGACCATAGTATGTATATGTATGAATGTTAGTTAGGGAATTTAGATTGTAAGCTCCTTGAGGGTTAGCGACTAATGTGAATGTACAATATATGTAACGTGCTGCATAAATTGACAGCACCTGTAATAAATAAAATAAATAAAAATAAACTTTGCACAGTGTAAGCTGTGCTGTCAGACACCATGTTACAGTGGAGTGGACGAGCACACCAAATTTTAGAACTTGGGGCGCTTAAGGGTATGTTCATACCAGACGCTGCATTACAATGTAGTGACTTGTAGTGACTTGTGAGCAGTGCAGTCCAACCTGTTCATGTACCAATCTCAGCACATCACAATGTTCCTCCACAATGTTAAAAAAAAAAACTAAGACATCTCATAAAGTTCAACTGGCAGCTGTACGGTGCGAGGCAGTGGATTGCCTTGCACTTCTTTGCGCTGGAAAAAAGTATTGCATATGGTACTTTTTTTTTGCAGCGCGCTACCGCAACACAGTGGTGTGAACCAGGCAGACAAGGAGACAAGGCATTTTGCCTTTTCATACAGTGGGACTGTGCTGGAATATCTGCCCAATGAAGTCCCACTGCATCTCGTGTGAAAGGGACCTGAGTACTTTCTGCTCTCAGACTGCGGTAACACGTGCAATACATACAGAAGCTTTTTCATTGGTACGATCACATGCATTATGAGATTCTGTGCCATTCATTTCTAATGGCACCCCAATTTGTATACATGAGTAAAAAATAAGCACTTTATCCTAGATTGTGAGCTCGAAAGAGCAGGGCCCTCAAACCCCTCGTGTATTGTACTGTTACTGTTTTGTCTCATGTTCTGTCCCCCTTGCTATTGTACAGCACTGAGCAAACCCTTTGGCGCTATATAAATACTGTATAATAATTATTATTATTATTATACAGTATTTATAAAGCGCCAATAGTTCGCTCAGCGCTGTACATTACAAAGGGGGACAGAACAATACCAATACAATGCAAAACATGAGGGGATCGAGGGCCCTGCTCTTTCGAGCTTACAATCTAGGAGGGAGGGGATGGTGGCACAGAAGGAGAAAGCTGTGGGGGATGGAGTGGTAGGAAGAGTGGAGGAGGTCGGCAAGTTAGCAGGGGGTGGGGTAGGCTTCCCTGAAGAGGTGGGTTTTCAGGGTCCGCCTAAAGGAGAGGAGAGTAGGTGATAATCTGATGGGTTGGGGCAGGGAGTTCCAGTAGATGGGTGACACCCTGGAGAAGTTCTGGAGGCTGGCGTGGGAGGAGGAGACCAGGGAACTAGAGAGAAGGAGGTCTTGTGAGGAGCGAAGTGTGCGTGCTGGGCGGTACTTGGATATTAGGTCAGTGATGTAGTTCGGGGCAGTATGGTGGACAGCTTCGTACGCCAGTGTTAGGATTTTGAATTTGATCCGTTGCGCAATTGGAAGCCAGTGGAGGGATTGGCAGAGGGGGGTGGCGGAGATGGAGCGGTTGGAAAGGTGAATGAGTCTGGCAGCCGTATTCAGGATCGACTGAAGCGGGGATAGCCAGAGGCGAGGCAGGCCAGTGACGAGGGAGTTGCAGTAGTCAAGTCGTGATATGATGAGGAAGTGGATGAGCTGTTTAGTGGTTTCTGGGGTTAGGAACATGCGTATTTTGGCGATGTTGTGGAGGTGGAGTCTGCATGAGTTTGTTAAAGATTGAACTTGAGGCTGGAAGGATAGGTTGGAGTCCAGAATGACACCAAGTACTCTGGCCTGCGGGGCGGGTTTGATGGTGGCGTTGATGGACGTGATGGAGAAGTCAATGGGGGGTGGTGTCCAGGCTGGGGGGAAGACAAGAAATAATAATATAATAATAATATTGCTTTTTGTTACCTTTAGTTGCACTGGAAAAAAGTATTCAGGGGCATTCTCAATGTAACCGATGTCAATGCGCGCAGAAAAATGTGAACATGTGTGGAAGGGACTTTACCCTAACAGAAAGTAAGGAAAAGTGCAAAATAGTAACCTTTTTTTCAGCTCTCTTCTCATTAGACTTTTAAATGAAACCAAAGTTTTTCATTTGGAGTATAAAATCAGGACAACATAAGTGCTAGAATCATAAGCATCCAGTGATAGTTCATATCCTTTCTTATATGGATTTAAATAGATTATCTAAGAGACTTTAAAGATTTGCCAACAGCAACACATGCTGCATTATATTTGGGACATATAATATATTATGAACCAAGATTATTTTCCTAATTGAGATGAAGGATTTAAAAAAGTGTCCGTTATCATTATTTATATTTTAATAGGGCATTTTTCTGCCCATTCATTTTATGCCATAAACAGCCAAAATAATTAGCTCTCCAGTGTAATCTATACAAATAACCACTTTTTGCAATGCATTATGCTAATGTACTTTGCCTGTAAACATGAAAATGCATCAAACCTCAGAACAGTCTTTGGATTTTTCTTTTGTTACAATAAATTATAAAGTATAATTATTATCTAGACTCCAAGTAGCTTAGAAGACTCCAGTCTTCCAGTGAGTTAAGAACGATGTGATTTCTTTGCTAAGGGTTATCATTAGTCTCCATTTCCTGGGGACAGTCCCCATGGAGGTCCATTTTGTCCTTCATTCCTCCTCTGGGGTTTGAATCCTTTTCAAAGTCCCAAGGTACAGATGTAAACTATTTTTTCTTTATTATTGTTGATTATTTTTGTAGACTATGCATAGTTTACCCTTTTTTGAGCAGAATTGTTATTAGACTCCAGGCCACTTGATAAGTGCTATGGGTGTCAGGATAGTAGTCACTCTAGTCAGTGGCCTAGATGTGCTGAGGTAGGGTGGACAGATGCAATACATTTAACAGATCTTTCTCAGGGCTACTATGAGATCTTCCTGCCAGGCTCAAACCAAGGTATTGCCACTTTTGGTGGTATGATGTCCTAAAAATGGTGGAAAATGGTCACATCATATTGCTAGAGTAAGGTTACCAGATTTTAAAATGAAATGCACGGACAACCTACTTAACCACTCCTAAAAAATGGCACCACCATTTGTAGCCAGGCCTGCAAAATCCTGAAACCATTGATGACAGACTTTTGGAACAAAAGTCAGACATTCAAAGTGTAAAGACAAAATGCCTTGTGCACCATGAGAACAATTACGTGATGAACTATGCGTGCCATGACAAATTTTGTGTGTGGCTTAATTGAAGTAACAGTGGGAGGGTGTTAAAGGGGTATGGATAAAAAGGACCTGAATCTACTCTTGTTATGGGTCATGATTACACCAGAGTGCAGTGGTACATATCACATAGATTGTAGAGGTCAAAATCAGTAAACTCGCAGAGAACAGTGTAACAAGAGTAAGTAATGCATAGAGGGCAAAGGTCAGGAATAAATAACGCATAGTTTGCAGAAGTCAGGAGTAAGACAAGATAAAAAAAATTGTGTTTATGGTATTTATATAGTACATATTGTGCATTTGCAGCTTCCTACCCATGAAACCTTTGCTTCCCTTGGCTGTCACCTTTGAGATTGTGCCAGCTTTACACTTTGGCAATACATTTTCCCATTTTTTCTGCCATTTGTGCTGCAGAGGCAAGCTCCTGGAGCTGAAAAAATATATAGGAAAAAAAACCCTGTGCTTAATGGTAATGCTAGTATAGAGACATAAAAATATATACAAATAAATTAAATTACATAAATATAAGACTCAATATTACTATTGAGCAGCTGCTACTTAAAAATGCAATCACCACACTCATATAGAATTAAAAGATAAAGTGAAGTGCTCAAATCAATCCCACTGTCCCATAATTAAAATATATATATATATATATATGTAAACACATACATCTCAGTATCAATCAATAATAGATTTGTGCAAAAAATTATTGTGCAACTAAATAGGTGCCTTTGAAAAAGCCAATTCGGTGCAACGAGTTAGTCAGGCAGTGACGTCATCACGCGAGGCAAAGCCAAGACACTATCTTGTTGGAGTTCATCGTGTTAGTACAAGCTTTTCTGATGTCTTTACCATGTGAGTGTATATACAGTATGTATTTTTCTCATAAAAATCAGTGATTTGCAGTCTGTACTATATGGTCTTCACTTTATGCCTTGTATGATACCTATATTGGAGAAACTGGTGACCATTAAGAGAGTCCTTTGGATGCAAACTCTGGTTATACCAAGTGTTTTTGACCTCTGTTTACCTGTGGGGTCTATCTGTTTAGGTGAGGAGACATACAGGGTGAGTGTGTTGGTGGTGGTCACAACGGTGTCTTTTTCCAAGTAGTGAGTAGAGGGATTTTCTGGTGACACAAAGAAGAAATTGGATGTTGTTTATCACATAAAGATAGGATGGTGTTTGGGGACTGATAATTATCATGTTTGGACAATCGCACATAATGTTCTTTGAGAATACCAATTTTTTAGTTTTTGATAAATTTCTATATTTATGAAGCAGATTATTTATATGTAGCACCTATGTATTTGCATAATAATTTTTAGCACAAATATAATATTGATTGATCCTGAGATGTGTTTATATATTGTTTTGATTACGGGACAGTGGGATTGATTTGAGAGCTTCACCTTTTCTTTTAATTTAAGATCCTGGAGTTGTCTATGGCATCCAGTCAATTTAGAGCTTTTCTGATTTCATAGTTCATGTTAGAAAAGTGAAGATCAGTATACAATTATTTAGAAACTGTCTGCTTAATTATCAAATATCCTTATGCTGGTCTTCATGTTTTACACCTAAATTTTAAAAAAAAGAAAATCGATAAATTGATTGATTGCTACAGGCAACTCTAGGTCCAGGAGCTTGCCTCTGTGGCAAAAATGTTTCCTTCATTGTTGTGAGCCCAGTTAGAATGCAGGTAGTAACCAGATCTATGCTGTGTATGATATATTTAGTTTATTTACCCCGATTCACTTGTGGACTAGGAATCCCTCCTGATGACCTGATCATGCTCCTCAGCTCCAGCTGTGTAGACTGACCTGCTCTGTGCAAGCACCTAGGCAACTTCAAAATGTTGCTGCTGGACTCTGTGATCAAAAGTTGTAAAAGAAAAGCTGGCCCGCTGCCCAAGTGTTGTCACTAATGCACAACTGGCTACAGAGTCAAGCACTGCCATTTTGGAGTGACTGAGACACCTGCATAATGTACATTTACGTGTCAATGCCAGGGACAGTTGTTTAGCAGGGACAGGCTCCACAAAATAAGGACTGTCCCTGATAAATGGGAGTGAATGGTCACCATAAACTGGAGGAGATGAAATTGAGTGGGATTACAGTGGTGATTGGTTCTTTGTGGATTACAGTAGAGCTATTTAAGCAATGTCCTGCTTATTGTACAGAAAAATTGTTCTGCTCCCCCGAAGCTTGCAATCACTTTCACAAGTTGATTCTCTGTCTCTAATTGTATTCAGTTCAGGTTGGAATCTGATTGGTAAGCAGTTATGTACGTGCTTGTATTTTTTATTTGTTTTTTTTGTGGCCTTGACAGGCTGTGGGTCCTACCTGAACTTCTTTCCAATTCAGGATTAAGTCCAGCCCCTCCCAGTACTTAGCCCTACCCCCTGCAATTCAAATGTCAAATGCCAGAACCTTTATGACCAAGTATACAAAGTCAGCTAACCTACAAATAACCAGGGCAATTCTATGTAATTAATGATCTATTTGTTATCTATACTGCCTAGAAGATCTAGGAACTGAAAGTTTGAAAAATAGGCACCCAATTAAACAAATTTAGTTTAGCATATGTATAGCATTCTACAAAATTGAGAATATTGAGAATTAAAAGTAGCAAAGTAAAAAGTCTCCTATTGCTTCCCTCATTTCAGATCCAAACGTTAAAGTAGTAAACCAATACATTTTGTTACATTACAGGGAGATACAAGTACAGAATCTAATACCAACCTGTAGTGTATTAAGCTGCACCAGCTTAGCACAAGAGAATTTCATATTATCTCTGTGTACAGAGTTTGGCCACTGGCAGTTTTTGCAACCAATTGACAGGAAAACAGGAAAAATCAGCTTCATACTGAATCATTACAGCCAAGTCTCAGACAGCATCCTTGTCTATGAATGTAAATAATCTATGCTTGAAAACCAGACGTTCAAGTCTTTTTGCTATTAGTGGTTTTACTTACAAATCGACGAGTATAGTGTCTTTATAAAACATTTAAAGTATTTTAGGAGCTAATACAATATGGAACTCCTTAATAAAGAGAGATTGCTTTTTCTATGTAATACGCAATATGAATTAACCCTCTGCATCTTCCCATATGTTTGAACACGTCTATTTCTATGTAATAGCAAGATCACTCCAATTCCTGTTTCCTGTTGTAAAAAAAAATGTAAACCATGACAGATCTTCTTTTGAATACTATGATTCACCGATCCAAACAGAGGATGCATATATGGACCTTTCCAGAGCTGTATACCTGTTTGGGTCAGTAAGTCTTAAAGTAAAAAAACAAAGTGGTCTGCCTAGCCAACTATCTAAAATGTTTGGAAGGAGGTCAGAAATAGCCCCCCCCCCACCATAATTTGTTCATGACAGGTTTGCTTTAGAGTGATTGTAAACGATAAATTAAAAAAAAATAACAAACGTGTTATACTTACCTGCTGCGTGCAATTGTTTTGCACACAGTAGCCCCAGTCTTCCTCTTCTCTCTGCCTTTTTTCATCCTTTTGTTGCATCTCAGTGCTGCTGTTGTCCTCCAACCTCTTTGCCGCCACTTTCGGTCTACATGCATGCACTCCAGTAATATCTAAGGGTGGCTTTTGTGATAGTGACAATAATGGATCATGCCTAGGCAGGGGCGGACTGACCATTTGGAAACTCAGGCACTGCCCGAGGGCCCAGGGTCAGTAAGGGGCCCCATGAGATGCCCCTCGTACCTTTTTCATAGGCTTTTTTGAGTTTGTACATGGACACAGAGGCCCCATGATCCCCTATTGCCCGGGGGCCCCATGAGTTGTCAGTCCGCCCCTGCTTGAAACTTGAACAGAACTTCTTATCCTCATTCCAAAGGCTGTACAATGGCCTAACAGTGGTGGAGGAGTGAAGAGGAGGTAAGTACAAAAATATAGCGCTGGTGATGATGGCTCATGTCCACTTTAAGAGCCCAGTGGGTTCATGTGGATACAGGGGCCCCATGATCCCCTATTGCCAGGGGGGCCCCATGAGTTGTCAGTCTGCCCCTGTGCCTAGGTAATTTTTAATGTTTGTTGAAATGGTCCATTGGAAGCCCATGTGAGAGGGTAGCAAATAGGAGCCCAACAGGAAGTATCTGAACAAGGCCTTTGATGGCAGGATCACCATATATTATATTAGTGGAAGCTGCAGATTTAAAATGATTAATTACATTAAAACGTTAAAGCTGACCTGAACTTTCCCAGCATCCCATCAAAACGGTGAATAACATAATTCTTCGGTAAATATTTTTTTCCTCTTTGCAAAAATATAAAAAGCATGCACACATAAAAAATATAAATTTTTACTATGCAGATGGTCAGTTCACAATATATTGCGAGTTTTGCAGCTTAGAATTTCTGCTTTATAGCTTTAGTTATACATATAGAAAGCTGTGCACAATGTTATTAGATCATTAAAGCAAATCTGGACATAATTTAGTAGTATAAAAAAGCAGAAAATGAAGGGTAATCTATTTGTATTTAACTGTGCTATTTTGATAAGTGAAGCAGAAATTAATGAATGCATCTATAGCTAATAAACATATACTGTATGAAGCTGTAGGTTTGACTTTGCAAATCTATGTTAATTTTAAAATCCATTGTTTTTATTTCATTCTCTATAATCCCTTTATCTCCATCCAGAACTTGCTGCCAACATTTCCAAGAAGTGGATAATCCTTACAGCAAAACTCCAGTGAGAAAAGAAAGCAGTAGTAATATAAATGTTCACATCTATACAATTATCATGCTATAATTTTTCCAGTGCCTGTTTACTGAAGATATTTATTGGACCTACCAAGTCTAACCTAGCCAGTGGTTTTTGAACTGCAAAATGCTTGACGACCACAATAGAATTGGGTCCATTCATAAGCTTTTAATGACACATGTACTTATGGATTGAAAATGTTACATGCATGTGTCCTTTTGCACAGAAGGGTAAACGGTGGAGGGGGGGGGGGGGGGGGTTTGGAGAACCAAAGTTTCAGTCTTGGACTTTTCACCTACAGTACTTTAGGAGTTTGTTATGGAGCATGTTGTGGAATTCCTTCCAATGATCAGTGTAATGTGAACTTAACACCTCTCAGTGGAAATCAGGATAATCCAGTCGTTATACATTTTCATTGCATGAATTTATATAAGTGAGAATACTCTAGTGTACAGTTTTTAAAACGTTGGAGTTCAGCTTCAAAATCCACTATTTGGGTATGTGGTTTAGTAACAATAGATGTGTGAAAGCTCACTGGGGTAGGGGGAATAATGTCAGCTTATGCGCAAACTGGTTGAGAGTTCTCTGTATGGAGCAGTGTTAATTTTGACATCAAATTTAAATTTAGTATTAGTCATAGTGTTTTGACTAAAATACCATTTTTAGTTTTACTCGTATTTTAGTCATCTGACTTGTTTTAGTACATTTTAGTTGACTAAAATCTCCTACATTTTAGTTGACTAAAATCTACAGTACATTTTAGATTACTGAAATCTAATGGTTTTAGTTAAATTGTAATTGTAATGCATTATTTAAGCATTTCTCTAGAATTTCCACACTCATTATATAGTACTCCTGGAGTAAAAATCTAATAACATGTCATTATTTATGATATTAAGGTTTGAACAAACTACACAGACACAGATTTAGCCATAACATAACGTCTTTATAGGTAAAACCAAGTTTCATTACGAGAAACATCCCTCCCTCGTATTTTCGTTCCATTTTTTGTTCATTAATGAAAATTGGAATTGATTTTTGTCATGGTTTTCGTCAGTTGAGGAAAATTCAAATTGATTTTCGTTTAGTTTTTGTCACTATAAGCATTCCACTGATGAAAATTAGGATGAGAATATTTTCTTCAACCAAATGAACACTGGTATGGAGCAAAGAAAAGAAGGCAACCCAAGACTTACATTTACTCATAAACTGTAAATTTGTGAAATATACCATTGTAAACCCTTTTCTTAGTCTATGGGATAGACATGGTTAAGAAAAGGGGAAAAAAATCTGTAGTTAGTCCTCCGTCACTTAACATACTCTTCACCTCCTTGATCCAAATTTGGTGTATTTTTTTTTTCTTTTTTTCTGAAGGTTCAGAGCTTTCCCACTACAGGAATTTTTTACCAATCATTTTTTCTTTTGGAAGCAAAATCTCCCTGTTAAGCTGTAACTACACTTGAAGGGATTTGATTTCTGATGGGAAAAGGCCATGCCAGTACAGACAATATAAATTAGGTGGTTCCTCTGTGCCTTTTGAATTTTTTAATCATTGTCAATCAAACAGATATGGAGTCAAAGCTGATGGTTTGCTTGTAGCTCTATTCTGCAATCTTTCTCGGTTTTGACAGATGCCTGCTATAAAATTATATATCACAAATGTAGGTTTTAATAAGGGTATTGGTAGATTACTCATTTTTTGCAACTTTTTAAAGGGATTTTTACAAGGGACAATTCATTGTTAAGAGAAAAATGTTTTTAATGTTTAATCTAAAACAGTAGTCCAGAAATAGCACCAAAAGGAGACCAAACAGTTTATAGATAACACTAATTTGTTCCAGAAAGCTTCATGATCACAAATCAGGCAACAGCACCTGTGATGAGATAGAAAATAAAATTCCCTTTACATTTTTATCTAAAATATAGGAGACTTAAAGCGGATCTCCAGTCATTTTTAGGAATTACCCACATTGTAATGTACACCGCTAGTTAATCAAGATATGGATCCTGAAATGTAGAAATTTCCCGCAGAAAGTACCTTTTTTTTAGTAATGTTCCTGGTCCGTTGACTCCTGGGATATCTACGATCGCAGGAGTCTTTGTACAGGTAATGCGGGTACACAAAGCACTCCTCGCAGTATCATTACTGCGCATGTGCGAGATCCCGGGGTGCATGCTGGGTAGCCAGCTGCACGAAATCCAGGAAATGAAGCCAGGCCGGCTTCAGCTGCGCAAATCCTGTATGGCCGCAGCCAGAATTGAGGGGGACAAAAGTAAAATAAGAAGTTTGTAAGTAGTTACAATGTGTATATGCAGAGGCATCCCTAGGGTTGGTGTCACCCGGTGCGGTAACACTGGGTGACACCCCCTCTGATGATCCCCTCAGAATGGATCAGATCTGCAGATTGAGCATAATAGATCGGACTCCGATCCATTATGCTCAATCCACAGATCTGATCCATGCTGCCGGGATGGTCGGCTTTCTTTACAACTTACCTTTTCTTGGAACGGGTCCCGTGTCACCCCGTATAGGTTGCATGCCGACGATCCCCGCAGGATCGTCGGCATGCAACCTATATGGGGTGATACTGGACCCGCTCCAAGAAAAGATAAGTTGTAAAGAAAGCCGACCATCCCCGCAGGATGGATCGGATCTATCCTGCGGGGATCGTCGGCTTGCTTTACAACTGACCTTTTTGTGGAGCGGGGCCGATGTCACCCCGTGCGATCGGTGTCACCCGGTGCGCACCCCCCGCACCTGCCTCGGGACGCCACTGTGTACATGGGCAACATTATCCATTCTGCTTATGAGGAATTACAATGATCCCTAAAATGCTATTAATGCAATGTTGGCTAGGAGACTGGAACTCCGCTTTAAGCAGCATCATCACAGACCAGGCAAGAAGACTGAACAAGATGACAAAAGCAGAATTATTGTATCATTTTTTTTTGGGTGTGACAGCAAGCAGCATCAGTATATTGGATCAGGACGAGAGACTGGTATTAGAATTATTTTATTAAAATCCCTTTCTGTTGGATGCAGCAGCATCATAGAAGCTTAAGTGGCATGGATCAGAGCACAAAGAGGGAGGCAAAAAAATTAAGAAGTCAAATTAGAATATTGTTTTATTTTTTTTCAGGATGCAACAGCATTAATAACATTCTGGACAGGGCAGGGAAGGTGACAAAATTGGAATGATTTGAAGCAACTCTTTCTTTCCCCTGGGATACAACACTACCGCAACAGAACTGGTGTCTTGTATCAGTCAGGAAGGCTAAAGATGGAGCTAACACAAAATTCTTTCTCTTTTATAAGTATTACTTCTGAGATGCAATAGCACCCAGGCATCATCATTTAAAAAGTGAAAATGCACCAAAACAGCAGCAGGCGACAAAAAGAGAATTTGTTACAGTGGATGCAATCCCACTGAATAAAACCTCACACAGTATAGATCTTAAGATATTAAAGTCATTTCAAAAGTCATTTTCAAACTGTTAAAATCTGCGGCTTTCAATAAAATTTTACCTGGTGATTTTGTCATGAAGGTCCCCTTTTAGGCACTTCCTGTTATGGGGTAACAACGATCCCTGTCTGCCTCTCCATTGTTCTCCTGCATTACCCTGATAATCAGTCTGCCGCTGAAGACTACAGACAGCCTGATCGCTAGTATGAGACCCGGGGCTCCGGGTCTCTGTGCTGGAAGAGTGCTGTGCTATGTATCTCTGTGATTTACAGAAAGTGCTGCAGAATATTACTGACATTTACAAAGGAAAAAAGTGTTTAAAACTGCCATCAAATTACATAGAACCTGAACCCCAATTAAGTCAATTGGAGATGAATCTGTCAAATTAAAATACCTTTTCTAAATGTTTAAAGCGAAACATTAAAAATGCCCAATTTCTTTAAATTACATGCATGGGAGTGTCCTAATACTGGCTGAGAAGAAGCACACCCCTGTGATTTACAGAAAGTGCTGCAGAGCGGTACTGACATTGACAAAGGAAAGAAGTGTTTAACCCCTTGAAGCCGAGCGCATGCAAATATGCGGTCTCTCGGCATCTGGGCCCTGACGCCAAGCGTCCGCATATTTGTGTACAATTAGAAAATACATATGATCTGAGAGTGCACGCCCTGTGTTCTCCCAGCACATATGTCCGTGACTCATGGAAAGGTCCCGATCTCCCCTTTTGATCGGGACCTTTAATGATCATGTGACTGCCGTGACGGCGAATCACAGCAGTCGCATGACCCTAAAACCCTGTCTGCCTCCCGGCTTCTGAAACTCCTAAAGAGCAGGGAGACGCCGGCACTAAAAGGTTAAAGCTGCCATCAAATGACATGTCATTGACAGCTTTAAAAAAAATTAGGGGGATTGTGGGGGACCTTTTGAGGGAGTTCTATGTGCTTTTTCTTCTGTTTTTTTTTTGTCTGAAGTTGGCAATGAATATATGCGGTGCTCATATACTATATGTGGCACCCAGGTTAAAAGCCCACCTTCTGGATAAGGTTATTTATGGTAAACACAGCTTGTAAATTCATCATCAATCATGATGCATGCTGCCAACAACTAGACAAAAAAAGTCAACCCAGTGCACATGACAGATCCTTATGGTACCACTGGACAAATTACAGTTCCCTGAGCTGACAACAGCTATATAAAAGGGAAGGGGTGGGAATGGTGGTAACATCAATGAGCAGATATGACCATGGTGTTGTCACCCTTTTACACTATTTTGTATTTTGTCTATAGTTCCAGTTAATAATACTTGCATATATTTTTATGTTTATAGGAGATTGAATGTTTCATTGATGATTAAACTTATTTTATTCCCACAACTGCAAGGAAAATATTGATGATATTAAAGTTTAAAGTTAAATCTATTGAATAGGTTTCATTTTAGGCAGAATAGAATTTCTACAAGTGTTATCCCACTGTTTACTTTAGTTATGGCTCAAACTGTCACTGTCCTCAGTAGGCAATCCCAAAACTTGTAGCTTGGCAGTACTCTGCAACCTAAATCCATCCTCACCATGAAAAGCTTAAGTAACGAAATAATATTCCCAGGTCCTGCACCTTGGAATTCCTTGTTCCGCACTGGTGGGTTGATCATCTATTGTTGTCTGCCTTGTCAACTCACTGTTGGTTTATTTTCAGTTTATGTGGTCTCTTGGAAGCCGTCTGGGACTCTCTATAGGTAGAAGAAATCATACAAGAGTCTAAATAATATTAAATCTGGGCTTTATATGTTCTGCTTCACAGACCAGAAGCTGACCAGAAACGATAACCCTTTACAGGACACGAAGGAAGGTCAGTTAGAGCAGATGGTATAACCAACGCTTTCCAAATACATAAAAAGTACTCAGAAACAATCAATGTAAACCCATCAGTAAATACTTTACTAAAGAGAAATATGAAATTTGCAGTTTAATTTAGCTGCTTTATAAAATAATTGAATGTGTCTGCCTTCATGTGTGCTCATTCAGAACAATCATCCTCCTTTTGGATGGTCGCCTTTACATCATTCTTACATTTCATACTACTGCTGCATTGTCACATATGTTTTATTGCACTATTAAAGCTTACACGTGCAATTTTGAAACCCCTTAATTACATGAAGTGTCTATCTCCAGTAATTATATCAAAACAATTTTCCAATTCATGCTGAGCACAGCAGATCTGCATTTTTTGCCCAGACAAGCAGTCTAACACATAGCATGTCAAAGGGTCCCAACTGAAAACTATGTTAATTTAACAAATGGAACTGCGTTGAAGCTCTGACAAGTGTGAGAATTATAAAACAACTCATGTGTGAATATTGGGCTTGGAGATGTTCAGGCATGTACAGCTAAAGATTACATTTTTCAAATTCCATGTGTGCACATTTACTGTGTCATTTGCTTAGTTGTTTCCCTTTCTTCCATTGTATTATTTCTTTATTTAGAAGTGTGATGTGTGCTAATTAAAAGACTTTACATCGACGGTAATTAAAATAAAATCCCATCAAGCGCAAATTGATGATGATGAAAACAGCTGGAAATTCATTTTTACTAACGTGTCTCAAAAGTCACTAAATACTTGAACACAGCACAGTGGTTTAGAAAGGCATTAAAATATATCTATCGCCTAATAGTTTTTCATGTAATATAAGTGGCCTCCTGATGATTTGGACCACTTTAAACTGGAGACTTTCACATCATCATTACAATGTGATACTGAGCAAGCTTGTGGGACCCATTTGTAGAAAAACTAGTTGTGCAGGCAGTCATGTGAAGCTTTAGCAGCAGGTTGCTGATTGGATAAGTGTCAGCCAATCAGACCATGCTGTTTGCTCGGTGAGCAGGTACAATTTTACAGCCTCTCTGTGACAGCTAAAGATTGACGGGAAAAAAGCTCTGCAATTTTTATGCAAAATTGAATAATCCTTGGGATTACATTATGTTCTTGAATGGAGAGGTAGGCCTTAAACTGGCTATACACTAACAGAATTTTGTTAGAAAATTTTCATTTTCAGAACATTCTTTGTTTTCCTAATGGTTAGTGTGGTCAAATTGATGCTCGCTCTTGACCACATTGACAAGAAATGTAAAAGGAAAAGAATGGAAATTTCTTTTGATCAAACAAATTTCCAACAGTGAATGTGGTTTTCCTTTGTAAAACTGCATTCATTTCAAAATTGAATTAAAAGCAAATTACATTTTGAAGTAGTTTCGACCAGCATTCGTTGTGTCATTGAATGCACGGATCAGAATTTTCATGTATATGTCAATACAAACTTTCATTGAGAAATCTACTAATGTTTGGCCAGGTTTAGGATCCAACCTCTGGTCTGGGGTGGACACTGGAGACCCCTCAGACAGCCTTAGCCTCCTTCAGAAGTGATATATAAATTCTGCCAATTTATAATTACCAAGTCTCCAGAGAGGGAGTAGAGGCACCTCAAAGAGTGCTTGTGATATGTTTGCATTATGTATGAAATGTGTGATTTTATTCTCAGTGGTACCATGTGATCGGGTGAATCACAGTGTCAGAAATCAAATCCCGTGACTGTTTCCGTTGGAGAATATGGAAAAAGCCTAAGAAGGTTACAGTACTATTTCCTTAATGTTTTCAATTCTTCCCATACATTCGGCATCTACCAATAGTAACAACTACTTTTGCCATGGAAACTCCAACAACGTGATATCTGCTACTGCTTCAATGATTATGCTTATGGATAACATAAAAGCTTCTATCCCTAAGTTTGATGACTACAATAAAAATTATTTGGCAACTGGGCTGAAAGATTGAGAAGTACTGCTAGACTACCAAGTTCCTCAATTCTCCAAAATATATTGAACTCGGCAGGGTTTAGAGAGAAGGGAAAGATGTCCTCTTTTTGTTGCCTATTAGCACAGCTACAATTATTGTAAATTATCTAGAACAGCTCTACAGCAAAGTGCCTACAATGTTAGAACTGAGAACTTTGTCCTACTATAGCTGTGAGCAGGAAGACAAGGAAAGCAAATATTTTTGTACTGTAATCCACCATCTGTGGAATAACATTTGTTATGGAGTTGACCGCTTTCAGAAGCAAAGTAGTTGGACAAGATCCTTCAAGAACAGAGCATGTATAGACAAAAGAACCCCGCCTTGAAAAAGCCACTTAAGGGTCAAGACAATGCAAACAATGAGATGGACTTTCAGGTAATTTTACTTGTGGTAGTACATTGATACATGAAGAGAAGGGCATTCTCTATCTGCGCATCCAAGAAACTCTGACAGTCATGAATATGACATATCATTGGTGCCACATCATCTCAGGTACTGAGGAAAATTACTTTGAAAGATTTATGGTATTTAAAGAAGAGGTGTCCTGCTTCTTATGAAGGGTAAAAGGACCTCTGGACACTTGAACTTACCTGACAAAGTGCAAGTGATCCAAAAATATGCTGAAAGCGAGACATTTGAGAAAGTATAGCAGGAGTTGAGCTGCTGAGGTCTTAAATGTCCTTAGTCCAAGTCACAGTGCCAATTGTCTATAGCATGCTCAGAGTTCACTTACATTTTCCTAAGGAGTTGTAAGGAGTTGCTGCCTTGCTGACCATACCAGTGAGATGTCACTCTATCACTACTTCCTTGCTAGTAATCGAGATTCTGCAGCATTTCTGCCAGGGAGGAAGAAACTTCCCTAAAATAAAGAGCAGTTGCACTTCAAAGATTGTGCCACTGGTAAAGCAGCAGACTAACATATTATTATTATTATACAGTATTTATATAGCGCTAAAAGGTTTGCCCAGCGCTGTACATTATAGTGGGGGACAGAACATGAGACAATACAGTAACAAAACAAAACAGGAGGGGGTCAAGGGCCCTGCTCTTTCGTGCTTACAATCTAGGATCCTTTAATTTGAATGGTTAGATTAAGTGCTAAATTTTAGGTCAATTGTTAATTTGAAGAGTTAGATTAAGTGCTAGACTTCAGGCTATTGGTTAACTTAAGTTTTAAGTGTTAATTTAGAAGGCTAGGTTACCGTTAAGGTTTAATTTTAAGGTTTAGGTTCAGTATTGAGTTCTGTTGAAGTATTTAGGAATAGGTTACAGTTAAAGGCCATTATTCTGCACTTTAATTTTTTTGCCTATTTTGGTGTTGAAAGACCTAAGTCAAGGGCTGCTAGCACCAAGAAACAACGTATTGCAAGGGTAATAAAAGCTTGTGTACACAGGTGTTGTTTTCCTGCATTTGATATGCATTTGAAATGCATATCAAATGCAGGTCAGGAGATTCTCACTGATGACAATGCAGTATTGAGTTCTGTTGAAGGAATTAGGAATAGGTTACAGTTCAAGGCCATTATTCTGCACTTTAATTTTTTGCCTATTTTGGTGTTGAAAGACCTAAGTCAAGGGCTGCTAGCACCAAGAAACAACGTATTGCAAGGGTAATAAAAGCTTGTGTACACAGGTGTTGTTTTCCTGCATTTGACATGCATTTGAAATGCATATCAAATGCAGGTCAGGAGATTCCTACTGATGTCAATGCAGTAGTGTGGATGACAAGTTCAGATGCTACATTTGACCTACAATGCATTGTGTTGTGTTCCTTCGGATGCAGCAGGTTCTATTAAGGTGCATTTGGTGCATTTTTTTTGTCAAATGCTGCATTTTATATTCAAACACATGATTTTAAACAGTATTATGTTCAAATGAAAAAGGCTTGCACTAGCCCTGCTTCAGATTTTGGCAAATGTTACAGATTCAAGCAACTCATCAGTTTCCTATAACTCTCAGGGACGTCTAGTGTGAGATCTCTGTGCGTGAGTTTGTAACATATATAGTTTATTTATCCTTGTTGGTTTTTAATTTACTTTATATTATGAGGACAGCACAGTGCACCTCCACCTAGCAGCACTAGGGCCGTTGGTTCGAATCCCAACCACGGCACTACCTGCTTGGAGTTTGCATGTTTTCTCTGTGCCTCTATGAGTTTCTTTCAGGATACTATAGTTTCCTGAAAGGTCAGTTGGCTCCTGCCTAAATTAGCCCTAGCATGTGTACGTATGAATGTTAGTTAGGGACCTTAGATTGTAAGCTCTTGAGGTTCAGGACTGATGTGAATGTACAATATATATGTAAAGCGCTGCATAAACTGGCGGTGCTATATAAGTACCTGTAAGAAATAATTAGGCTACAAGCAACTTTGGCAAAGAGACCTCTCCTTTGGAGCCCTCAAATGATATAAATAGCCAAGGGCTAACATAACCTGTCAGATTCCACCTATAAATGAAATAACACTCTCGCCTGAACTAAGTATTTACAGGAAACTAAGCTTAAATCAAAAGCAGCCATTAGTTTGCTGGAGAGACACTATATGGAATTTTCTTAACTGAAAATAATTGGCTTGAGATGGAAAAGTAACTATTCAGCATTGAAGTATTTATCTTGAGCAATTATACAAAAAACAACTCAAACATCTCTTCCTTAGCTATTGCTTTATGAATAAATGAAATGGATAATTAACCACAAGTATCCCACTGACCAACTGTGCAGTACTTTTGACAAACATTTGCCTGAAACTAATGCACCACAGAACATATTTAATATTTCAAGAGGCAAATAACACCCACTATTTCTAATGCTGACATTGTTTAGTGTTACATAAACGCAAATAGCACATTAGCCAATCCCCCGAGAGTAACAGAAATTGTGCGATTTATATTGTCAAAGGCATTTAGCAGTCATTAGGGGAGCAAAGCCAAGAAAAGGAGCTGAAAAATATATGAACAGAAATGCATATTCATCACTGGAAAATTGCTTTTCATAAAGGCCGAGGAAGTTTCTAAGGAAAGATTACTTTTGCTATCATTATAGCGATGAAAGGTTGGCCTGCTGCAGGCAGTTTGTCTTCACTGTGCTGTGGAATATCCCACTGTCCACCATCCTTACAATCTAAAGGTTAATCCACATTAGAAAACATTTTCATTGTATGCTATTAATCAGTAAACTCAGTAATAACACTTAGCAATCAAACAGAGTTCAGTTTACCAAAGTTGGATCAATGAGGGATTAATTCTTACTGGGTTGCCCCGGGTATACTATACTTTGCTTTTACCACATTAATAAAATCTCAAGAACCAGAACAGAAGTCATCATTGAAATGTACATGCCAACAAATGAAGTGGACCATCACTTAGGACATGCATACATTTTACAGGTCAGGTGGACTTGCAGGAAAAATGTGGCTGCCATCAGGTAGAAGCATTGAATAGAACCACATAAACGACAATGTTCTTTTTTAATGTGAACTTTACTGGTCATACCTATGGCAGGAGAAGGGATAAGCAGCATAGTCAGACATTGAAGTTGCCACTTATATCACTTGGAACAACAGTTTTGTAACTTGCCCGGCCGATGTCCCTAGTGGCAATGGATGGTCAGGGGCTCTCTATAGACATGAGATTGCTGCACCTGAAAACTGCCACTGTAGAAGGCTACCATCTAATATCTATGGCAGCTTTTGCACACACTGCATTCCTCTCATGACTGGCATACAGTGCATTAGATAACAGTTGGAGCTCCAAACATAATCAATCAATCCAAGTATAGAAAACTAATTGGCAAGCCAGATGGAAGCCTGAATATCCAAATACATTACATCTGTTGAATTGTGACCATTACAATCTAATGTTTTAGCACCACTCAGGTACCTCACAAGGGAACAACCAAGTGGACAATCTGAGTAATGTGAATCTTGTCTTTAATGCCTTACTATTGGTTCTTAAATGTTTTCAAACATGAAGCTGTATAGGATTCTAAATATATTAATTTCCTATCTGGCTTGCGAACAGGTTTACAGATTTTTCTTTTTGAGTGTGGTTTTCAGCTATTAGCATTCTAAAGTAGTGTAATGAGTCATTCTCATTAAGTTCTGAGAATTTATGGTTAGTGATGGCAGTAAGGCTAAAGTGAAACTTGTTAAGCATAATAGGCCTTAATGGTGGAAAAACCTGCCTGGCCCTGAATTGATAGCACTCACAAAGCATTACCAGTCTACTAAAACCACTTTAGCATTTGCAATTTTAAATCTGATAGTATAATCCTGTAGGATTCTGTCAGGGGCCAATGGCAGTATCCTTTTCAGTGACATCTAGTGGCATCTAAAGTTTAAAATCTACACTTGTTTCTAATTCGAATTTTCTAAATTTCTCTATACTTTTTTAAATAACAAATTACAGGTATATTTAATACATACATCTAAACACAAGAGCATATAATGCCATCAATTCCATTGCTTCCCCTGCAACTAAGCTGCTCATAGGTGGTCAGTCGGGGCTGGGCAAATTCTCCAAACCGCAAGTGATGGCAAGGGACAAACATGACGAAAAGGGGTTCTTGGCACCAACTGTAATAGAAGCAATGTGCCAGTGAGACACCTTTGTGTGACTGCGTCTTCCATCCTGGACATTGGATGTCTGTGTAGATTTCCTTTGGTGTGGCAGCTTGTAAGAAGTAAAAATAGCATGCATATCTTTAGATCTTCGAAATACAGGTCCTGGAAACATTATTATCATTATCAGGTATACTAACAGTGACAGCCAATGGCTTAAGACTCAAAAGAAGACCATTTTTACTTTTTTATAATTATTTCCCAGTCCCCCCGTCTGATGGTACCTATTAATTAAAAATATGTTACCCCTCTGGCATATAAAAGAAAGCCAGTGAGCTATTCTATCTTTTCCCTGGACGTACATTACTTTCTCTCTAGTGTAACTGTAAAACTCGGTCTTGATGCAACCAGTCAATAAGAGAGGAAGTACCGTAAGCTCTGAGAGAGAAATCTGCATACCATACTTTATGCAACAATTAACCAACTACTTGCTTCATTATATCATGCAGTGGCAATTGGGCAATTATTAATGGCTAGGGTTGAGATTAAGACATTGGGGTTGATTTACTAAAGGCAAATAGGTTGTTTACTTTGCACGTGAACTTCCCCCTAGTCTAGTCAATGTGTTGAAAATTCACTTTGCAAAGAGTACCCATTCACATGCAAGGAAAATAAACAGCATTTTTGCTTACACATGTTCAGAGGATAAATGTCAGCAGAACTTCGCCTCAAATAGGCTGAACAGCCTATTTTCCTTTAGTAAATCAATCCCATTGTGTGGGAGTGAATACATGTGGAGAATGGAAGTCAAAGGGGAGTGGGGTGCAGGGGGGACCCAGGGTGCAAGAGAGAGAGAGGAGAGAGCATATTGAACTGAAGTGGGGTGAAGGAGTTGGCACAGGGAGCTAATGTAGGGACACATTTGACTGAGTTGGAAAGTAGCACAATAGTTATTAATCAGTTATGGCACCATATTTATTACTTGACTGTGATAGCACATAATGCTGGGGCTAGTAATCCAATAACATGCTAGGAAGTAGCTTTTGTTAATTAACTCATAATAAATTCTTAATTTGTATATGATATATAACCCTTCTGACATGTCTGAGAGTAATGGGTAGAAGGGTAATTGAACCAGAAATAACCCAGAGCCCATTGTACACTTGATCTGCTGCTGTTTGCAGCAGCTTTTGTTCTCCTAAATGGCTTTCTCAGTAGGGGCTCTCCTTGTCAGTCAAATTGTAGTAATGCACCTGGAACTTAATCTCAGTACTGCAAAGGTGAGTGCAAATTTAAAGCTGAAATCCAGGAAAAACATTTTTGGTTGTTACTGCTCTCTTTTGGAAGAGTTGAGGGAAAATCCCCCAAATATGGACACAGACAGAAAAAATACTTGACAGACGAAGGTCTTCCTAAACATACTGTATGAAGTAAGCAGTTAGCAGTTAGCAACAGTTAGTTGACAGTGATTTTCCAACTTGATACAAAGTTATAATACCCTGATGATAAGTCTGGGGAATATATGAACTGGAGATCCTGCCACAAGGAGATAATTAAAACAGATGTTAGGTTATGTCTGTGCCATTCTATACACAACCCAATATTGAGTATACAGAAGTAAATTGTAGAACCCTTAATGAACCATATACATTTTTTTGGGCATTTAGGAGAGGCCCCATACAGGTCCTGTTTTTGCCAACTTTTTTTTACAGATGAGCAAATATTAGAGGCATAAAATTTACAAAAAAAGTCATGCATGCATTTTGGTTAGGTTAAGTGACCAGTTGAATGTAATAAGTGTTTAGTAGAGGTCTCAGCAATCTTCTTTTATATACAGCTATAGTTTCCTGATAAATTTCTACCCCTCCTTTCTTCTTTCCTTTTTTTCCTTTTCTTCCCTCTTTTCCTCTATCTACATGATTCCTATGGATCACTTGAGAGCACACTTATCCTCTGATCACGTTGGGGGCCAAGCCTATCATTCTTGGTGCAAAAGCACAATGTGAAATGTTACCCCAATTTACCATCTTTGATCACCTAGACTTAGCGAACTGCTTACTTTAAATGTACTACATTGTACACTAGCATATGTCATGGAGCGATCCTGACTTTTCTTTTATGTCTTTTGCACTCTGAATATCTAGGAAAGCTTAATAAAACATTCCCTATTTAAATTATTAAAAAAAAGCTTTAACCCACCTCCCCACTGCTCCTGAAATAACCAGCGTCTTACTCTGTAGCAGAGCAATGTCCTGTACAATGTTTGCATAGGATGTAGCTCCTCCATTCAGGGAAGCCTTATACAAGTTTATAAGGGGTCGGTTTGCAGGCACGATACTGAAGAGAATTTCTACCCAAGGTGAAGAAAACAGTTAAAAGGACACAGCTCTATAAAGAGGTAAGGAAGAGTTTTGGGTGGCTTGAGTTAGTGCAGGTGGGAGGGTTGGTTTGGGTTGGAGGGCTCTGTGTTAAAAGTACACTTAAAATAAGTTATTTTCCTTTATAGTAAGGACATGCTCACTATAGGCAATCCTTTTGATTAAATAGACAACTGAATAGAGCACGTATTTGGGAAAATAGGAAGTCATACTGTGTGAACTCATTACTAGTAATTTATTCTGTTGAATAGCTCAGGTATATTAGTGTCAAAGGCATAAAACATCAGGGACACACACAAGGTATTGACATGGTTAATAATTCATGTATTTACAGTACATTTCATTTGTAGGAGGAGGATCATGGTGACCCAAGTTTTACTCTGGGACTTCACCCGCAGGTTATTAACACCCACCATGCACAATGCAATCCATCCTCTCCTCCAGCTAATGATGTACATTAATGCAAGCCAAAGCTTCAACAATTAGAAAGTGCATCATCAGCAACTTCATGCCAGGTTTCTTTTCTATCACTGCTATACAGAGTAACTTCTTTACCGCTGTCATTAAGCGATCATTATGAATGTTTGCTAGTCATCCCACTACTCTTGGCAGCGTGAACTTTATCTCTTAATTACGAAAGGGGATTCCACAGCAGCATCAATATACCTTCCACATTTACTTTATCTTTTAGAGGCAATCATTACAGGCAATACTAGATAAAGGTGATAGAAGCCTACAATGAAACACTAAAAATATAATAGCTCACAAATATTATCATTAAGTATTATTATGCAAATAATAAAAATATATATTTAGCCTGTCTGAACTATCGCATACTCACAGTACTTCAAATAATAATGGTTATTTCACAACCTTTTAAATTATTACCTAATGGCATGTAATGCTTTATTTTTCATATTCTCAGATAGCATTTCGGAATTGGAATTCTTTATTAAAAAAAAATCTATTGTAACCATTGAAAAGAAAGGGTTTTAATTCAAACCTGCAGCTTGGAAGTCCGGAGATCTACACATCAAAAGCAAACATAGACAAAGCAGCATGCGGGCTAAGACAGCGAGATCATAATGCTCACCAGACTTTTGCTTCCAGTGAGAGGTCCTCTAAAAACTCCTTTGATGTTGCGAAAGTGGCCTTTGCTCAGGTGTGCGGAGCTGATGACTATGTAGTAGCACTCCATCAGATTGGGTTTCTCATACAAAAGAGCATGCAGGGATTGCTGCCAGGCAGACGGATCCTAATGCCCATGCACTGAGGGAAGGTGGGATCCTATGTAGTGTCTGCTGGCAGAAAAGAGAAAACAAAAGTCTCTAGCAGTGTGCAGAGAAGACGCTTCACATCAGTGGCTGCATGAGGATTTCTCTCTTTCTGATGGGCTGGGAGCTCCTGAATTTCTTGTTATACGGGAGAGCTCTGTCGCTTCATTGCACATAGCCAATGAAAGGGAGGCGCCTTAGCTAAAAACGAGAAAGAGCTTATGTCACATGCTGCTTTGATTTTCCCTCACCACTTTATATTAAGAGGCGGAAGATTTATACGATCTGAAAAGAAACCAGAGTATTAAGAGGCAGTGTAGCTCCATGTTTATTTCACTACAGTTGGCACGCTCATGCATCTGTGCATTAAGCATGTTTTTCTTCATCGTATTATTACTACTACGAGGATTTGTCAATCCATCACATGCGTCTTCTAGCAAAGCTTTTTGATGTATATGTTGCCCGATAGGACAATGCTGGATGCTGCTGTGGGGAGTCTGCACGAGGCAAAGATGCTAGCAGAGCCAATTCCTCGTAGTCTGTTAACTGCGTGTTGGATTTACAGCACCAGAGAAGGAGAGATTGAAGCTAATTTACTAAGGGATTATATTTAATGCTGGCCAAGTGATCTTGTGTTCATCTGAAACAGCCATTCCGCTTAAAGGGCACTATTATCCAAATGCTGCAAATATAAATATTGAATAAATATATATAGCTAAAAGATTGCATTACCATATCTGCATACCCAATGAATTAATCTGTTCTTAATGGTCTCTTTATGGATTTTAAACCCAATAGAACACAGTGCTTTGCATAATTCCCTCTCTGAATTCCACCCCTGCAATATGTTTACTAAATGATTGCAGCAAAAACAATAACAAGAATTATTACATTTTATGGTAGCCATACACCAAATGATTTTATATTTGATCGTATTTTTGCTCAATTTCCCATCTGGGAGAAAAATATTATGCACCATACACTTAACAATCATATCAATCTACTGAGCCTGCTTTTCTAAAACTGAATTTTCTATGCAGACCAATCAGAATAATTTCAATGCAATTGGTTGTATTTGCTCAAAATTGATCAATGACACTGTATATGGGCTATTTACAAAAACGTAGCTCTCCAAATGTCACAGCATTGGCGCAGCCAAAACAAGTCCTGTAATGTGTCTAATATGTGTATTTTCTATGATCCTCTGCTCCATCTAGTGGCCATAATGCAGTATGTTCCTAATTCAGATATTTACATATACACATATTAACCGCTTCCCATCTGCCCTATAGCAGTAATACTGCTACAGGGCGGCATGGGTACATAAAATCACGTATATATATATATGTGATTTTGCATTTCTGGGTGTGGGGCACATACTCCCTACCCATGGTGCTATTCGCATCCTCGGCTGTCAATCACCAGGTCCCGGACTGTGATTACTCGCCGGCACCCGGTGATCGAGGAGCATTACTGATGGAGGGAGAAAACTGTAAGTAAACAATACAGTTCTCTCCCCTGTCATCTCCTGCACACTGCTATGCAAGGCTTTCCATCGTAGAGCCATGCAAAGCAGTGTGCTTACAGTGAAGCACACACACAGCACACAGTTAACCCTTTGATCACCCCACATGTTAACCCCTTCCTGCCTAGTGCCATTAGTACAGTGTCAGTGCTTTTTATTAGCACTATTGGTGTCACTGAGGATGACACCAAGTCAGTTCCTCTAAGTGTCAGAATGCCTGCCGCAGTCCCGGTATAAGTCGCTGATCACTGCCATTACTAGTAAAAATTTTTTCGAAAAATCCCAGTATATATACCGCCACTCTAACTTTCATGTAAACCAATTAATTTACACGTATTGGGATTTTTTTTTAGCAAATACGTGTAGCAGATTACATTTTGCCCTACATTTATGATGAAATTTGATTTTTCAAATTTTTTTACTGGGCATGTTTATGTCAAAAATATTTGTCTTTTTTTCAAAATTGTTGGTCTTTTTTTATAGCACAAAAACGCACAGGTGATCAAATACCACTGAAATAAAGCTCTATTTGTGGGGAAAAAAGGCAGTAAAATTAATTTGGGTGCAGCATTGCATGACTGCACAATTGTCAGTTAAAGTGACGCAGCGCCATATCGCAAAAAATGGCCTGGCCAGGAAGGGGGGTAAATCCTCTGGAGGGCAAGTGGTTAAACATTTGTGCTTTTGAAGCTGTGTAAACTAGATTGTTCCTCACAAACTAAAGAGGGAGTAAAGACCCACTGGACACTTGCACCTACAGGCAAGCTTATAATAAAGCTTACCTATAGATACAAGGAATATCTCCTAGACATGCACCGTTTGGGAGATATTCAGTGTCCCTGCAGCTGGTGACGTCACCAACGCATGTGCTCTGAAGGAACAGAATACCTATACCGCTCCTTCAGAGTTCCCTGCCGCGGCCGTGACTCCCGTGCGCATGCATGGGAATGGCGTCATTGCGGCCTGGCAAATCAAGCAGCCAGATCTCGTGAACCCGGAAGGAAAACTGGGTGAAGACTGAAGTCATGTCAGTGGTGACAGCATGCCATTGGAGAGCTTTGGTCTAAGGTAAGACTTTCATGACATTCCCTTGCAGGGAGAAGATTTTTTTTTATGCTAACTCAAGTTTACTATCACTTTACCATGATTGTAAAGGATAAAAAAAATGTTTTTTAAAAGAAATAACAAACATAGTATACTTACCTGTTCTGGTTTTGCATTTTGCAAATGAGGCCATATGCACCTTCCCCTTTAACTGTGTTTCTTATATATCACAGCATCGATCACCACTCCAGACACAAGATGATTTACAATCCAGATCCATCCCCCATAACGCTTCAGACTAGGACATAAGAAAGCTCAGAAAAGAAGAATACATAGTGCTCTCTGCTTCCAGTTTGATATTTAATTAAAAAACTTTAAATACTTACAAAACTTAATAGCTTAAATAGAGCACTTTACATCAGTGCACTGAAGATAACCAGCAAACAGATATGTAAACCGCTCACAAACTTCCTGGTAGCACTGGCTCCGCCCTATGGGTTACATCAATCAACTGACTTCTTCAGGGATGAACCCTGAGAAAGTAATTCTGTCACAGGCTGGTGTCCACTGCGCGTTACATTTTCTGAATGGTTCTGTAGTCTTTTGGGACCTGACACGTGTCCCAGAAGAATACAGGGAGGGAGGGGTAGGACAACGTCTGCTTCCGATCACCAGGCGATTGCAGCAGAAATGGGGGTAGGTACCTGTCAGCCCTGGAATGGGGAGTGGGGCCGGGTCTTCTGAGCCTTGTAAAACTGATAAAGTGGCTGTAAAGCCACTCAGATCACTCTTACTAGAAAGCTAATCACCAACTGAATTATCTTATACCAGGATTATGGCTGCAGTCATGGTCCTGATATAACCACTTGTTCCATAAGCCATATACAGCATATGGCCCCTATGAACAACAAGTGGTTAAAAACATTTAAAAGAATTACACTCACATTGGTTTGTGCTCTAAACCCTTAGTGTACGTGAGTAAAACACAAAAAAATCAATCAGGTATTGTTGAAAACTAGCCACTATGGTTTTCATCCACTTCCTGGAACAGTGTGGGGATGTCACCCAGCTCCGGTCAAAAGTTTGCAACGTCATGCGCCCAATGTGGGCTCAAACCCACAACCTTAAGATTAAGAGTCCCATGGTCTACCAACAGCTAGCTGGCCCAGATCGCAGTGGGTGGAGATAGATGAGTGACGTCATGCATAGAATGCATACAGGTAAAAAACCTTGAGCCTTTAGAGTCACTTTAAATATTCATAAAACAACCAGCTTTAAGATAAAAGCTATTAAAAGATATTGTGATGCCCAACAAACCCCCAACCCACCCTACCGTCTTACCCAGCATGTGATGAGAAAGCACATGAGTTTGTGGAGGGGGTTGTGAGGGTGGCAGATTGAACGTGGCTGCTTGCTGATGCTGTGTGTGTGTGGACCCTGGGTGGCTTGGTCCTTCTACTCCCCCTGAGCAGGAGACCAAGCCTAAGATAAGCAGAGCCTGTGCTCTAGGGCGGGAGAGGGGGGTCCATTAGAGGTGGGTGGGCTGAAAACATATTCTCTGCTCTGGTAACTACCTCACATCTCTGAGTCCCCCTCTCTTTGTGTCCCTTCCCCTCTCTGTGCCCCCCCCCTTGCTGTGTTCCCCCATGTTCCTCACTCTCTCTCTGTCTCTCCTCTCTCTCTCTCTACATTTCATTTTTCTCTCTCTGCCCCCCTCTCTCTCTGCATCCCTCTCTCTCTCTTTGCCATCTCTCTACTTAGTCTCCCCCATGTCCCCTGCTCTCTCTATGTCCCCTTCTATGTGTCCCCTCCATGCTCTCTCTCTCTGTGCCCCCTCTGCTGTGTCTCACCCATGTCCCCCACTCGCTCTCTCTCTTTCTCTCTCTACATTTCTTTTTTCTCTCTCTGCACTCCCATCCCCTCTGTCTCTCTGTCCCCCCTCTGTGTTCCTTTTTCCTTTCTCCGTCCACCTCTCTCTCTCTTACATCCCTCTTTCTCTTTGCCATCTCTCTTCTGAGTCTAACCCCATGTTCCCTGCTCTCTCTATGCCCCCCTTTCTGTGTCTACTCCATTCCCTCTCTCTGCTCTCTCCATGCCCACTCTTTCTGTGTTCCCCCTCTCTCTGTCCCTCTTATATCTTTTTGCCCCTCTCTCTCTCTCTGCTGTCCCACCATGTTCCCTGCTCTCTGTTCCCCTCTTTCTGTGTCTTCCCCATGTCCTCTCTCATTGTGTGCCCCCTCTCTCTCTCTGTGCTTCCCCTCTGCTCTGTTTCCCCCACATGTTCCCAGATCCCTGTGTCTCCCTCTTTCTCTTTTGTCTTTGACCCCCCCTCTGAAGAGAAAAAGGCGGATGCAGAGAGAGAGGGGGACACAGAGAGGGACACAGCAAAGGGGGCACAGGGAGAGGGGGCACAGAGACGGGGTAGTGACCAGAGCAGAGAATGAGTTCACAGCTCATTTGCCACTCATGGACCCCCCAAGGCACAGGCTCACCCTAACTTAGGCTTTGTCTCCTGCCCAGGGAGTGTAGAAGGACCAAGCAGCACAGTGTCCATCAAAGCCCCTCTGGAGTCCAAACACGCACAGCGGCAACAAGCAGCCACTTTCAGTCTGCAGCCCTCACAACCCCCTCCACAGGCTCAGTGTGCTCTTTCATGGCACGCTGTATAGGGTGGGTAGGGTAGGTGGGGGATTGTTTGGACATCCTAATATCTTTTCATGGTTTTCAATTTAAAACTTGCTGTTTTATGAATATTGAATGCAAGTTGATGTTATAAATTTTTTGTTTTGGGTACCTCAAATATTTCACGAATATATTGGTGTAGTAAAGGTCCAGTCGGGGTATTATGTCACATCAAGAATTAGTGCCCAAATATGAGGAATCTTGGTTCATTTAGATATCATCCAAAGATTATATTGATGTCTTTACAGATGAACTGCCCTCTCCAAATTTTTCATGAATATATCGGTATGTAGGTCCAGTCCGGGTATTATGTCATGTCATGAAGCGGTGTCCAAATCTAAGAAATCTTTCTTCATCTGGGTCCTCTGAAGATGACATCAATGTCTTTGGAAGATTCCCAGGTGTGCTCACAACCTGTTGATGTATAGGAACACAGGCATTTTCTCTCCTGGAATATCAAATGCCTTTCTATTTATCGCTGATGAAGGAAACAAATATAAGATTCTGTATTTATAGATTACTGACCCAAGTAAACATCAGAATATTGTTTAAAGCCCAACTCTAGAAACAGGTGATATATGCCCTTGCTGTGTGTGAGTGTGTTTGTGGGGGTCATTTATTGCCTAAGGGTAGAGGAATAACATGTAACACTTTATTCCTCACTTTGACTACCTTCACCTGTGCAGTCCATCCCCCGCAGCCTCTTTCTAAGACTTTACCAGCCACAGTCACATGCTTGCCTGTTCACCAGGGGCGGACTGACCATTTGTAAACTCGGGCACTGCCCAAGGGCCCGGGGTCAGTAGGGGGCCCCATGAGATGTCCTTGGTACCTTTTTCATAGGCTTTTTTAAGTTTGGGCAAGGACACAGGGGCCCCATGATCCCCTATTGCCCGAGGGCCTTATGAGTTGTCAGTCCGCCCCTGCTCCTCACATACAATGTAGGACTAATATTCCTTTATTGTGCATGATGACAAAGAGGGACTGCCCACAGCCCAGAACAGAGGGGTTAGGGCTAGGCTTCTCTTAGAGTTAACAAGCAATTCACCCTTACAATGTAGGGGGGCGAAGAGTTATCCATTGCAAGGTTTTTTTTTTTTTTTATTCAACATTGACTAACTTCCTCAATACAATCTTGAACCTCTTCTTCCTCTTTCCATGCAGTGGGAGAGCAGATAGAATACAAATCTAGAAGCAAGATGTGCCTGCTCCCATACCTTCCACCGTATCATGATGGCCAAAGTCACATGTCCTAGACTTCACAGAGCTTGTATCATGTACCATTGTACCTTTTCACTTCAACTGCCAATCCTAACTGTGCACCATAGTGTCTGATGCACAGAAAGTTTCATTCTTATTTCTGTTTCCCATGGAAAATGAAATATCAACAAATTAGTCTCTGAGGTTTTCCTGCAGGCAGGGATATTTCTGTGCCCCCTACACTATCTGTAAAAGGCACAGCAATGTTCCAGTCTGTCACATATGTTTAGTAAAAATTAGTTTGTGTGTGACAACCTTCTTTTTAATACTTATCCTATAAAGATCTGCGTACTTATTGGTTCCACTGTGAAAGAGGGCTCTGCTTTGCCTTGTTGGAGCAACAGCCAATTGATGGGTTTCATGAACAGATGGCATCTTATGCCTCTGCCGACTCCTAGGCTCTTGCTCGGGCATTTGCATTTCAGCTGTAAAAGAGAAATTAAGAGTTATTTGAAGGTAATTTAGCATTATTTAGAAAAGAAAAACTCTCTGACTACAGTGAGTATCCTGGGTGTTTCTTTCAGCCAATGAAGCGTCTTAGCATGTGAAGACACACAAATAGCCAAGTACATGGATGTCTGTCTGCTGAAGTGTAGATCAGCTGAGTGATTGCACATGGATGTATTTCATATTATATACAGCACAACAAATTAGTACACTTTATGCTGTGCTGTCATTAGATCATGTTTGACTCCCTGAGCTCTGTGAATTGGCAGTGACACTTGAAGTAGACTTACAGCAAAAAAGGAGATTAGATTCTTTTTTAGGGTCTCTTTTCTTCTATTAGTATGATTTATAAGCACAGAGCAATAAAAGCAATTTAATGAATAGAGTTGGAAAGGGTTAGAACCTCTGTTAAATTACGGTTGCTGTCTGTGTCCCCTTTGGTGAGATTTCCTTATTTCCTGTTCTGTCAACAGGACAAATAAGAAATAAAATGTCCACAACAGGTACACTGACATCATTAAAATGATGGCAGATTATTGAATCCTCCCGATTAAGTTCAAAACAAAAATAAATTGGAGTTCTGCTTTCATAACATCAAACCATGTGCACATCAGTAATTTATCCCTCGTGCCATCTTCTGACCCATGATAACGTGTTACCACTGGATCTTCACCATGGGATGGAGAAGCCAAACTACCCAACAGTCCAGCTGACAAACAGACTTGGCAACACCCCTACATTATACCCCTAAAGCAGTAGGCCTAGAAAACTTCCCTGTGCCTGTTCATAGTTAAAAAATGTCTTCTACTTTCACCTTCTATGATGTCCTTCAGGCATGGGTCAGTGTCCAGTTGGTAAACCGGATGTTTGAAATTCACAGCACTCCTGTATACTTGCATGGTATTGTAACAGAATGGCATAGTGCATGTAGCAATCATGTATATTACAACCCCCATTGAAAACCAGTTGGGTTCAAATTGGTAGAACTCGTTTACAACCTTCAAATCATAGAAGAGAGATCACTCCCAGCACAAAGACAGAATTCTCACCAAGAGCCACTAGTTTCATACTAACGATCAGGAACTGGGAGGCCTGATTCTTGATTACCTGATCGCTTTGATTGTCTCTGATTGGCTATCACAGTGACCAGTCACTGTTCTGCCTGTCACTGTGTTTTTTTTCTCCTCTTGAATAGAGAAAAAGATACACTGAATCTTTTTCTCCTTGCTAGAGGAGAAAAGTAGAAAAGTGTAAACAAAGAGGTGTGTATAAAAAGAAAAAAAAAAGAAAGAATAAAGAACAAATCGCTAGACCAAGGTTTGATCTAGGTCAGGGTTATGGTCAAGTTTAGGGTCAAAGGTCATGGTCAGAGGCTTGAGTCAGGGTCAGTGGTCTGCGTCCATGTATTTTAGGTAGAATGAAACAAAAAAATTTTTTTAAATTTAGTATCAATGTCAGTTAGTGTCAGTGTGTTTTAGGTAAGATAAAAAGGCAAAATGCTCACTATTGTCTCTGGGCTCTACTACTGGTACAAACAACAAATAATATACACTTACTGTATGTGGTATTGCTGTTATTGTCAGAATCAGGAAAATTTATTTTTGGTTGTTCTTTGGTGTTAGGTTATGGTAGTAGCAAGAAATAAACAGCTAAATTTTAAAAAGTATACTTTTTTACTATTTTGTGCCAGTTTTCCTTTGATAATAAAACAATTTGGAGGTATCCATTACCATTTATGACCAAATAAAAGCCCAATTTGTCCAGAAAGAACAAGGTATAATCCACCTGGATACACTAAGTAATTGCAATCATATGTACAGTTTTGCTAACACAATCAAAGTTGCAAAAGTGTGTTCAAATGTTAAGATTTGTTTTACCCTCCTTCCTGAAGGGGTTAATAAGGTGCAATTTTATACATTTATACACTATATAGCTATTTACATTTATACAACCAATACAATATATTTAAAAACATTAATCAAAAATCTTTACTAGTGAAAGAGAAATATGCCAACCAAGATAAATCAAAACAAAAGAAACAACCCATTAGAGTCAAGCAAGGCTGATCATATAAGAGTGTTGGAGGCCCGATTCCTGTTAAAATTGATTTGTGAGCCACACTCCTCCCCTTGGTAAATCATAGTGTATTTGACATCTGTTATCTATCTTTTCTGATTTTTAATCTCTTTGCTACTTGGCAGTCTATAATCCCTGAACCTCCCAATCTGATCTGGATACAGCATTAACAGGATAAACCCATCAGGAGACATACTGAATCTAAAAGTAACATAAGAGTGGGGAAGATAGGAAACAAACTCAGCCTGTCTGCAAGAGAAAAACATATTTTACAAAGATTTATCTTACAGTTGAATTACCGTACTCATAACTGTACAATAGTTCTAAAAACAATAGCCTTTTAATATGTACTTTTATTAAATATAAATATATGGTGGAGTCACTTGTAAATACATGGTGGAGGCACTTCCCTTCCTTCAGGTCAAATCTAAACTTGAGCAAGGGCACGGAAGCTCAAAACTATTGTTCCTTATTTTGTTTTCATTTACTGCGTCATGTCAGGAAAACTTTGAATTAAAGTCTCCTATCATTGCACTTCGCTCCCACTCCTTATATGATTTTGACTATGCAGTGTTGGGCCATGCCACTGTGGAAGAAGAGGTCAATGGCACACAGGGTTCTCGAGGATGTAGACTAAGATGCTCCAGAATGGCTAATTTGAGCAGAGAAAATTGGGTTTTGCATTTTCTCTTGGTTTTGTAATTTCCAGGTTGAGATCTGGAGTTCAGAGGCTTTGAAGAGCTTTGGGATGGAAGAAGCCTCTAATCTTGTGTTGAGGTTTTACCATTATAAGCAAGGGGCTGTCAGTGGTTCAGGGCTCCACCCACATGCCCCTGTGATGAAACACATAGGGACAGGGCTTGTAGGGTGACATCACGACACTTGGGCAAGTGCAGAGGAGTCATAAAATACACATACAACTGCTAATATTCAGTCTAAGGATTATATATATATATATATATATATATATATATATATATATATGTTATGCTGGCTATACTTGGTGCAATGTAGCACTTTAATAATGTGGGTGTATTTTTGCATATGAGAAATGAGTAAATAAAATTTAAAAAGGATAAAGCACTATCTTAGCATTTTTTTAAAGTGTTGGTGAGTGGTGGAGAGAGCTGGAGAGTGCTCTAAAGGGATAGCACCATTGATATTGAAAGGAGAAATTGGATTCAAATTAGAGGACAAAATAGGGATTCAATCATCAGTGAGGGCACCAGGAACAGCACAGAGACAATTTTAGTCCACAGAGGGGGGCACAAGCTATATATGACCCTACATTTTATGTAAGGACATAGAGTCCAATTAAGAACACATCTGGTGGTGCATACACAAAAATATGGTTGATGTTATGAGTACATAGTGGTGTTGGAAAAAGAGGGACATCATGCAAGGGAATTGAAGAGACTTTGCGGACCATATTGTTTATTATTTGTGATATAGTTTTGTGCACATACATAATCTACAGAGTTTATGATATAATTGTGGTAAAAGCGCTACACCATTGTGGTATATAAACTCAGTGGCATATACATATAAGAGTCGATGGTGGAAGCTGCTTTCCCTCAAGCTTGGGTTTGTATAGTTTTTGTTTCATAGCAGCTCACAAGTTATTCATTTGATTTGGTGATATAGGATTCTAACTGCTCAACAATTCTGGGTTTTCTTTGTCGTATTTTCCTGTCAAGATGTGCCAAATATTTTCAATTGGTGACAGGTCTGGACTGCAGGCAGGCTAGTTAAGCACCCGCACTCTTCTACTATGTAGCCATGCTGTTGACATAAATGCAGTATGTGGTTTAGCATTGTCCTGATGAAATATGCAAGGCCTTCCCTTACCCTAGGTTCACATCTGTGCAGGTGGTGCAGCTGCAGATCCGTACGAAAATCCTTGCAGTTGCACCACTCGCACAGAGAAATGCAGACCCACGGGCGGGTGCCATTAGTTCTAATGGCACGCCACCCGCACTGGAAAACGCAACTGTACTGGGAACCGAGGTTCCTGTGCGGGCTGCGTTTTCCAAAGAAGTGCAGGGACTTCTTTCCCTGCGTGTCATGGGCACGGGAGTCCATTCAAATGGATGGGTTCTCGTGCCCGAGCAAAACGTGGCCCGCACGGCCGCATATATGTGAACCGGGGGTCAGAGAGATGTCCTGTGGATGGAAGCATATGCTCCTCTAAAACCTAGATATATCTTTCAGCAATGATGGTGCCTTTCCAGATATGCAAGCTGCCCATTCCTATACGCACTAATACACCCCCATACTATCAAAGATGAAGTGTTTTGTATTATAATATAATCCTGGCTGTGAGATAAGCATTGTTATATAGGAGGCATACTACTATTATTCTGACCCAGTAATATAATATTATGTTTGCTGGGAAATATAATGATTCTGTGGGGTAATATAATTTTAGAATGCTACCAGGGGGTATAATAATATAATATTAATTAGGGGATTTAATTATTCTACTTTGTTATAGCATTGTGCTATTGATGAATATTATTGTGATGATAGGAGATATTATAGTGGGAGTGATGGTGAGGGATTTAACTATATCATTAGGGGATACATCACTTTCTCCCTGTCTGTTTTGTTTTCTCTTTCTTTCTTTCTTTTTCTTTCTTTCTTTCTTTCTTTCTTTCTTTCTTTCTTTCTTTCTTTCTTTCTTTCTTTCTTTCTTTCCCATTTTTCTCTTTATATATTTCTATTCCTATGTCATTCTAGTTGTACCACTTCACTTCTACCCTCTCTTCCTAATGTTCTTTCACCATCTCTTCTTCTGGGCCTTCTACCCCCACGTGCATTTGTCCTTGTCTGCCTTCTTCTCCCTCCTTCATTCTGTAGCCAGATGCCAGCTATATCGTTATGCCTTTCAGGGACATTTACAGATGAGACAATGATTAACCATTTTCCCCTTAGTGCCCAGTACTGGGACTGCTACATCACTTCCTGGTATTAGCATGGATCCAGTTTTTCTGACAGCAGAGGATCTTGTGAATTGTAGTCCTATAGTCAATACATGCTGTATTTCTGAGTGCTGATTAAACTACAATTACCAGAGAGTTGGCGAACCAGGAGGCTGAGAGTGCAGATATATTCTTCAGCAAGAAAGTGCCTTGCTCTCTGGGTGCAGGATTCAGAACTGAACATAGGAGGACTGCCATTATCCTCCAGAGGCAGATTGCTGGCCAACTGCTGCAGGACTCTGACATCAGTTCACCAGTGGTGACACTAATTGCCACACCAGGATAGCATCAGGTTCTCTGCATCAGAACTGTCACTGTCCGATCTTCACAGACATCTCTACTTGCCACGCTGAAGGCTGTCAGGCAGTAACACTGCACATCCACTGCACAGGGCAAGAACTCTTGTTCCTAGGAGGCTGTGTTATCCATGGAATTGGTGAATGGTCAGATGCCCAACCCCTTACTGTCATCACTCTAGAAACACTGCATGCAGACAACTATACACCTCTGTTACCAGGAGACTTTTGCTTTGAGCATTACCATGGCTTATTTGTATAACTTAATTTAATTATCAGTATTCACTAATACTTATGGGCCCCTCCATTGCTAGCAGAACAGTGGATACCACCATATCAGAAACTTTAAACATTGCAGAACTCAAGTCACAATCTTTAGTTAAAGGGACCTTTTCTCTTCTAAGGCCATTGTTATTCAACTTAGGATACTTATATCTATTTATGTTAGAGTATACATTTACATAGTTCTCTGAATGCCCCATTGTGAGGCCAGTGGCATGGAGGTAGCTGATAAGTCAACAAACCTTTTCTTCCCATTCTTGCTGCTGGTGTTGCAATTAAATAGTTGAAGCTTACTACTCATGACTGTGCAACCTGTTAAACATTGCTAATTGATAATTCCTCTTTTTATCAGTGTTCTCCTTTTATGTGTTAACTGGGGTTGTATCTCCTAAACCCATTATTCCTGTAGCCCACTCTTCAACAAGTCTAATATAGCGATGTTGCTAAAGAATTGTGTCTCTTGCATTATTATTCTATACTGTTGAAATATGTCTAAACCCAGAGTGTCAGAGGTGTTGGGAATCTTGCAAGGTCAGGGCAACAACTGGGGACAAGCATTATCAAGCGGCCCCTGTGGGGGTAGTGCTACAATTCCAACCACACTAAAAACTGGCATAATAAATCTACTGACAACAATTGCAGGGAATATGTTTAAAATGAATAACCAAGGATGACAAAATAATTTTGAAGACAAGAAACAATAGCTTTGACATGCAAGACGATTAACTCCTCTGGATGTTCATTCCATTAGCAACAGTGGGTATTCTCCACCGCTCTTTAGAAGAATGGAAAACCAGTGTGGTGTAAAGCAATAGCTTCAGAATCAGCATTCAGAGAGGCACAGAGAATACATCATTTAGCAAAGACTCTGAGAAAACATATATTTTTCCTTTGAGTGTCATATTTTCGTTTCACTGTCTTGTCTGACCTTATTTTACCCGGTACCACTAATTTAGCCTATTACACCAAACACATTAGATATATGTTTATTGTGATAAAATCAGCTTTACCATGAAGTGCAATAAGTTGAAAGGCTGCAAGAAGAATAGCAAATCAATAAGCTTTTTGCCAAGTCATTGGTTTCACAGTTACTATTATTTTCATTGCTCGCCAAGTAAATTCCTTACTGGCAGTTACAGACTTAACCTCTTGGGAGCTAGAAGCTGCGACTAAGATAATGCAGAAACACTTCTTCACAGAACCATTATTATTGTAAATATAACTGCCTCTGCAGCTCTAACCGTTAAAGAACTACAAAATGTTCTGCCATCTGCTGGCTATCGTGATAAAGAGAACAGGTCAGTGACAACAAATAATTTACAGAAATTGTGGGTAAATGGTCAGTCCCAAACCTCCAGGAAAAATAAAGAAATGCCCCCCCACAAAAGCAGAGAAGTCTCTAATATTAGGTGAAAATATTAGGTGAAAATATCCAATACCATCCACATAATTCAGTAGGGGGCAATATTTATATAAATATTACTACTGTATGTTCTATAGTCCTACCACCCTCTTCCCATCAGAAGGCATCTGCATTGCCGAAGTAAGCCATGACCTAGGGCCGCAAGGATGCCAGGGCGGCACATTTCTTGTGTTTAATACAAAAGTGTAGCCTGCCAGAACAATACAGCTGGGGCCTCAGTGTTGCTGCATCTGAATGTTTTCTATATTAGTATTGGTGGAATAGTGCATTGTGAGCTTAGTTTCCTCACTCTGGGCTTGTATGCTTAGAACTGTACTGCAAGCATAGCAGGTGACTATTTCCCCTAATCATCTAGCCGTTAGCTCTGGATGTACTCATGTAGAATGGACAAACTGTCTCTTTCAGCATCTCCACCACCAGCCTCAGCATGCTTTGTATGGGTATGATGTCCTCTCTCTTTATAATGTGATAATAAAGCTAACTAGTCTAATGTAGCCCAAAACAAATGTCTATAGCGAGTGCACAAAATCCTATAAAACTACCAATTATATAAAATAGAGTAATTAAAACATAAAATATAAAGTGTCCAGCTGCAAATTGCACCAACCAAGGATATCCGGGACCTGGTAAGTTTCAATAAATAAATAAAATAGGTGCAGCGCTACGGTATTACTGAAATCACAAAATGTAAGCATATGGTGCCAAATCGCACCCAATATAAAGGAACAGTCTATAGGTGCAAAAATGTGAAAGCTTGACATGCGATAGTCAGCAGGAAGTGAATCCTCCTTTGCAATTCATAATAGTGACTCCGTGCTCCAATCTGTATAAATTGAGCACTCACCAGATGCACAAGGAATTTGTGCATTAAATATAAGCTCTCTGCAGGGTCCCCTTTGAGGTCGATCAGTCAGCCTGTCAGGAGTATGGATCCTCAGTCCGGACACCAGCCTCTAGTACAGCTCCTCTTTCACTGGGGGTCTCACCGAGCAGATGGCTCAAAGCCAAGCCACATATATAGGGTTTTTCTATCTGCATCTGAGCACCACAAACCAAAAATTCTATTTAATTTATTTTTAATATTCAAAGCAAACTCACCCATCTATCCATTTCTCCATGTTTTATTTTGCTGAGAAATCACTTTGAAACACACCTCCTAGCATTTCTGGCATTGACCATCTTGAGTAAGGGCAGATAAATTATGTAGAATTTACTTCCCGGAATCCATCTGCCCTTGGCTCAGGCATGCAGTCAGGAGGGCTTGCTTAACTGAGTAAACCCCTCCTCCCCTCCTCCTGGGATGTATGACATCATTTACCTAGGCCTGGAAATCAGGAAGTAACTGAAGAAATGTTAAAAAAAAATTAAAACAAGTAAATATGATATACTTTCCTATGTATTTACTAATGCTAGCAGCATATAGAGTAAACATAGTCAATGGTGATTGAGAGTGAAGTTTCACTTTACAATTGGCCTCTGAACTCTGCATTACTTGCTACTGACCTCTGAACTCTGTTTTGTTTTTCTACTGACCTTCAATTACTTTTTGGACCTCTGAATTTATGCAGGCCATACATAGGTCAAATTCTGAAGGAATCTTCTTTCAAAAATCGGAAATTTTGTGTGTTTGGTAACCCAATGGTGCCAACATTGATTACAAAATTCAACCAACCAAGTCTTTAATCACTCTTCATGTTGCTGCTAAAGAAAATAATTTTCGTGGCCAAGAATGTTCTTTTCTTTCCAGGTCTCACCATTATATTACTTGCACAATTCTCCCATCATTGATTCGAAATTCGTTCGTTTTTCAAAAAAATTTCAACATGCCCGATCACTCAAATTTGATGGTCACACGAAAATCGTCTGTTTCCGTGACCCACTAATGGTGCGAAATTCGAACAAAAATTCTTAGAAAATATTTTCGAAAGAAAATTCTTTTGGAATTCGACCCATGAATGGCCGGTTTTAGTATCACTTACTCCTGACCTTTGAACTCTACAGTACTTTCTACTGTTCTACTTTTTTTCAAAAATATTGTTCAGATTTTTTTTAACATATAAAAAAGTAACTTTAACATATATTTTCACACATATTGATAAATGCATTTTTAAAGGCATACAGTATATTTGAAATGTATTTTTAAAAATATTTTTCATATATTTTATACTAAAAACGCATTTCAACATGCAGTATATATATATCTCCTAGACTGTAAGCTCCGAGGAGAAGGGCGCTCCTATCCCTCTTGTATTGAACTGTATTGTTGCTGTATTGTCTCACATTATATTGTAAAGCGCTATATAAATCCTGTATAATAATATATATATTTATATATAAATATATATATAAAAAATATATATATATAAAAATATTATATATATATATATATATATATATATATATTTATTTATTTTTTAAAATATATTTTTAAATATATTGAATATGGCCAAAATTGTAGTATTTCAAATATATGACAATATATTTGGGAAGAACATTTTTCAAATATATTTCAAATATATTTTTCTTCCATATGGATTACTCCTGACTGCAATGTTTACACTTTGTCAGGAGGCTGGGGAAAATACTGGAAATGAGCAGCTTGATGAGGAGTGATCCTAATGGGTAAATAAATGACTTATATTAATTACAGCCCACATCTGGTTACTACTTATAGTCTTTCCAACACATAGAAACAGAGGAAATGCTTTTGCTGTAGAGACAAGCTCCCACATTTGTCTGTAGCAATCAATCCGTTCACAGCCTATGTGTTTCCTTAGTTCTAGTTGAAAAGTGAAGACTTGCATATGGTTGCTGAGTAACTGTATGCCGATTTTCACTTTTCTAACCTAGAGGAAGAACACAAAAGGTGTAAATCGAATGGTTGCTACAGAAAACTCCCCAAGCTCGTCTCTGCAGCAAAAATAGCAGTAAAAATAGGAACATTTATTGCCAATAGAAATTAAAGCTGCCACTGTCTCAAAGGCAACATCCAAGGATAGTACAGGTTTCATGGGTGGTAAGATGCATGCTATGTACTAAACATATAAAAACCAAATACATTACTTTATTACTACTGCCCCCTGCACTCTGTACATTAAACACAACTGACCCCTGCACTGAGTTACTTACTCCTTCATGTGATTTTTGGGTGTTGCTAAAAGGGGTCATGATTTTGTGGGTGTGGTTAAATGTCAGTATGGCCAGTAGGATGTCCCCAGATTTAATTTTGAAAATCTGGTAACCTTAATGTATTGGGAGATAAAAGACAGCTGGCCAAAGGCAGGGAAAGAAGTAAAAGTATGTCCTGGCCTCTTATATAATGATTTTCACTGTTCAAAGAAAACTTATGAGGGTTGATTTGCTAAAGGCAAACAGACTGTGCATTTTGGAAGTGCAGTTGCTCCAGAGCTTAGTAAAAGAGGAAAAGCTCTGCTGGCTTCCACCATCCAATCATGTGCAAAAATGCTGTTTTTTTTTAATTTGCCTTGCACCTGATTGAGTTTTCTTTGTAAAGTGAAGCCTTACCCTTTTCACTAAGCTCTGGAGCAACTGCACTTGCAAAGTGCACAGTCTGTTTGTCTTAAGTAAATCAACCCTATGGAGAGATGCCCACCATCCACAGTGTGTCTTCCTTGTAGCACTTCTATGCACCAAGGTAGCTTTTTTACCACCAGGAGAAATCACTCTGCTGTCTCATCTATTTGCCATCCAAATTCAATCAGGTAAGCATTTCCCAAGAAGCGAGATTTCTGCTTTTGGGTCTTTCCTGCCAAAAGACTGGAAAACATTTGTGAGGAACAATCTAGTTTACACAGCTTCAAAAGCACAAATGTGTAACCACTTGCCCTCCAGAGGATTTACCCCCCTTCCTGACCAGGCCATTTTTTGCGTTTCTTCACTGAGTTACCTTAACTGACAATTGCGCGGTCATGCAACACTGCACACAAAGTCCTTTTTATCCCACAAATTGAGCTTTCTTTCGGTGGTATTTGATCGCCTCTGCATTTTTTATTTTTTGCGCTATAAAAAAAAGGCCGACAATTTTGAGAAAAAAACTATATTTTTGACTTTTTGCTTTTAAACATGTCCAGTAAAAAAAAATTAAAAAAATCAAATTTCATCATAAAGTCAGGCCAAAATGTATTCTGCTACATGTCTTTGCTAAAAAAAAAATCCCAATGCATGTAAATTAATTGGTTTACATGAAAGTTAAAGTGTTTACAAATGGCAGTATATATACTGGGATTTTTTTTTAAATTTTCACTAGTAATGGTGGTGATCAGCGACTTATAGCAGGACTGTGGCAGGCATTTTGACACTGGGGCGAACTGACTTGGTGTCACTGACATCCCCAGTGGCACCAATACAGTAGTGCTAATAAAAAGTATTGACATTGTACTAATGGCACTGGGTAGGAAGGGGTTAACATCTGGGGTGATCAAAGGGTTAACTGTGTGCTGGGTGTGTTTTAGTATGGGGCTGTGTCTGTGTGCTTCACTTTAAGCACACTGCTTTGCATGACTATGCTGTGCACAGCCATGCTAAGCAGTGTGCCGGAACTGACAGGGAGGAGAACTGTTTTGTTTACAAACAGTTCTTCCCTCCGTCGGATATCCTTGACAATCAGCAGGTGCCAGCGAGTAATCACCATCTGGGACGGCTGCAAATGGTGGTGCGGGTAGGGTGCGCATGTGCCTCGTGCACGCCCCCTACCCGGAAATGCAAAATCACGTATATATAGTGTTTCTGCTATAGGGTATATGGGAAGTGATTAATTAATGCACTCCCAGTTTTCCATCACTGGAGCCTGTAGGCACATATTGTTTGTGGCTTAAAAAGGATTTCAGTTATGGATATGTTATTCATATGTAGCACCCTCCTAGAGTAGTGAAGATTGATTTGTAAATTTAGTTAGCTCCTCTGATGATTATATACTGTAGGTCTGCTCAGCTGCTCTGATTGCTTCCCATTGTATTCTAGAGTATTCTAGAATTATAGTGGGAAGAAGAACAGAGTAAGCAGCCTACATATTTATGGGACTCCAGCCAATCCCTGGGGAGGTGTGTCTAGTAGGTGTTGGGAGAGCCCATAACTGGTCTGGGGCCTCAGCCAGAGGCTGAAGAGTTCCTTGGTCCAGTCCTGCTGGAGGAGACCCTTGTGCAAGGGCTCTGCCCTGGGACAGGATTACTGGAGGCACCATAGAAGACAATGAGATCCCAGCTGAAGCTTTAGCTGGGGAATGTATTTGCAAAACCTATTCCCAGAGTCCGCTTGGTTCAGGAGAAGCTCACTGGAGAGTACCAGGAGGAAGTTGGGGAAAAGGTTTCCAGCTGTCCTATGGTGGTGTGAGTTCGTATTTCCCTCACTTGAGAATTCCTGGAGGATATCAGAAGGAGGAAACCAATGATCCTGTGGATTTGTGAGAAAATGACACCAGTGCTCTAAGTTAGTGGCTGTGTGCAGCTTTGGGACTTTTGTGAAAAGCCCTGGTCACCTGTCAGAAGCAGAGTTTTTGTGGGACATTTTTTTGAAGTTCAGCAAGATAGAGGAGTCCTCAAGGTGCGTTCATCTGTTCATCCATTTTGGGGTATCCCATGCTCCCTTCATCCCATCCAAGTTCATTGTTTTAATAAAAAAAAGACTGTTTCTTCAAGCTAGTTGAAGAGTGAGGAAAATGCTATGTGCCTGGCTGTGTGTGTATTAATTTGGGAAAATGTATCAGTTTCACCAGCAACTCCTTAGGGGGTGTGCTACACCCTGGCACACCTTGGACCAATGAAACTACGCATATACCATACTTGGCTGATACCCCTGGAAGTGGAATTCATTGAAGCAGACACCACTACACCAGTGATCTCCACTTCCAGGTCCCATGCAGAGCAGATGGCCAGCTGCATTGTGAACACAGGAGGTTGGCCACTTGGCTCAGGCACCATTCAGTGAATGCTGAATGAAAATTGTTGTTTGATTGGATGAGGTGGAGTGTCACACTCTCCATCTCATCCAATTAGTAAAGGCTATGCATTCATTCATTCAGAAAATACAAAGCAGTCTCTGCATAGTGCCCATACTGAGCAGCTGACCTTCTGTGTTAAGAAACTGATGCTTCCTAAATAACACAACTCTGCTAGAATCACTTCTTTTACACAGGACATTTACATGTTTTTGAGTCCATACCTGACATAGACTGTTGTGTCATTAAAGCGGAGTTCAAGCCGTTTTTGTGTTCAGGGGCGGACTGACAACTTATGGGGCCCCCGGGCAATAGGGGATCATGGGGCCCCTGTGTCCTTGCCCAAACTCAAAAAAGCCTATGAAAAAGGTACCAGGGGCATCTCATGGGGCCCCCTACTGACCCAGGGCCCTCGGGCAGTGCCCGTGTTTCCAAATGGTCAGTCCACCCCTGTTTGTGTTTATTAAAAGTCAGCAGCTACAAAAACTGTAGCTGCTGACTTTTAATAAACACACACTTACCTGTCCCAGAGTCCAGCGATGTTCTCACCCACGCCGTCCCTTCTCCCCTTCTTTCCTCCATGACACCGGCATCTCAACTGTAGGCACCAGGCTGTGAAAGCTTGTGGTGGTGCCCACTGCACATGTGTAAGTCGCGCTGCGCCTCCTAATTGGTCCAGCAGTCTCCTGGGACTTGTAAAAGTTCCTAGGAGACTGCGGGAGGAAGGAGGGGGGCTAAACGTCCGGCTCACTTTGCGGCGGCGAACTGAGCAGGAATGGGAGCGGGTACCTGTCAAAACCAGGTACCCACTCCCCCCTCCCCCACAAAAGGTGCCAAATATGGCAGTGGAGGGGGAGATGAGGCAAATAAGAGGAGATTCCACTTTTGAATGGAACTCTGTTTTAAGTAAATAACCTTATGCCATGATTCTTTGATGATGAAAAGAATGTGTAGCCAATAACTGTACACAGGAAAGCCACCTCTCTGCCTCTATCATTTACAGTATAAGCACATACAAATATGTGTTACCAGTGGCGCTTGCTGACCACCATCTACAATAGACAGATCCTATACTCCAAATGTGATCAGAAATGCATGATAACTTGTGCAAATTTTTAGCATGTTTTTGAGACAGATAAAACTCTATTTTGGTGGTATTTATTCACCATTGGGATTTTAATTGTTTTGCTATATAAATGAAAAAGACCAAAAAATTGGAAAAAAAGTGTTTTTCTTATAAAATTTTGCAAATAAATAATCTTTCTTCATAAATCTTGGCCAAAATGTATTCAGCTATCTTTTTGGTAAAAAAATAACCCAAATAGTTTATAAAAAAAATTATAATTTTTCAAAAACATTTTTTACATTTTTTTATATTATTATTTATGTGTGGATTGGTTTTTTTTTTACATACTTTCACCCTAGCAGTACAGTGTCTCCATAGTGACACTGTACTACTTGTGGGGGGTGAAGAAGATTTTTTTTTTTTTTACACTGATTGCTTTTATACCCATAAAGGCTGTAAAAGCAATCAGTTCTCTTTCTCTCTGGCTGCATTCCTGCAGCCATTGAGAAATACTGTGAGAGCTGTGATTGGTCACAGCTTGTCACATGGTACAAGGCTGTTGGGAATAGCCTTGTACCATGTGACCTCTGTGATCATTCACAGATTTCACAAGTAGTATACAGTGATGTCAGGAAGGGACATCTTGTTTACTACCGTTCATGTGATCAATGATTGGCCAATCAGTGATCACATGAATCGGGACCTCACACAGAGGTCCTTACAGCGATCTGTGTTTCGGTGGACACAGCAGGCAAAGATCGCGGCGCTGCACGCTCCTATTGAGAGAGCACAGGCAATAGGTGTGGGGGGACATTTAGAAATGTCCCCCCGCAGCGGCAGCGCTCCTGTCCGCCTGTTTATCGGCATGCGCCAGACAGGAAGAGGTTAATTGACCAGATCAATATCCCAGGAGCTTAATTGACTTGATGCTATACTCTGGTTAAAAAGTGTTCCTTTAATTTTTTTAATTTTTTTGAGCCATGTACAAAGGCCTGTGTAGAGCTAATAATGAGGTCTTGCTAATAATGAGGCTAATAATGAGGTCTTGCTACTGTATTAGGACCCTGGTCATACTGGTGCGACTTGTCATGTGATTTGATTGTTTTGCCCCCAATTGAAGCAGTCATATCAATGCAATTCTGGCTTTGTCAGAGTCACACCAATTTTGAATGTAGTGCATGCACTACTGTTTGCAAGTTCAAGTGCCACTTGCATAGTCATCTGTGCAAGTCTCACCTGAAGTTGCATGATTTCAAAGTCGTATTTGGTGTGACCGAGCAGAAAATCAGTTATGGACCTTGGAACAGAAGCTTATTTCCACATGAAAGCTCTATGCCTATGTGCTCCAGGACCTAAAACAGAAAATATTAAGATTCTGAGAAAACCCCAACTTTTTTTTTCTCCATATCAGTCATCAATCCTGGAGCCCCTTACCATGGTTGGTGAGATATACACACTTGTCACAGTCCTGACAGCCAGTGCCTCACAACCAGGGGCGGACTGACCACTTGGAAACTCGGGCACTGCCCGAGGGCCCAGGGTCAATAGGGGGCCCCATGAGATGCCCCTGGTACCTTTTTCATAGGCTTTTTTGAGTTTGGGCAAGGACACAGGGGCCCCATGATCCCCTATTGCCTGGGGGCCCCATGAGTTGTCAGTCCGCCCCTGCTCACAACCTAAAGTGTTTACATGATCAAGAGACCATCCCACTGGCTCCTGATCGCAAGCAGTGGCTGGGAGTTGACAGCTTAGTCACTGTGCTAGGAACAAACGAGTGAGCACACCCACAGAACAGAATAGCATGCCAGCTGAATGAAAATAGGGATGCAGTTTGGCATTAAGGCTTGGTTCACATCTGTGCGGGTGGTGCCGCTGAGGGACCCGCACAAATACCTGCAGCCACACCACCCACACAGAGGAATGTGGGACCACATTGGAAATCGCAACCGTACTGGGAACCTCAGTTCCCGTGTGGGCTGCAATTTCCAAAAAAGTGCAGGGACGTCTCCCCTGCGTGTCCCAGGGCACGCGATTCCATTCAAATGAATGGGCTCTTGTGTGCGCGCAAATCGTGGCCCGCATATATGAACCTGGCCTAAAGCTCAACTGCCATGCTGCTGCATTTATGTCTTGTGCCAGCGGGAACAATAACTATCAATATCTATCTTTCTATCTATCTATCTATCTATCTATCTATCTATCTATCTATCTATGTAGGCTCTATCTATCTATCTATCTATCTATCTATCTATCTATCTATCTATCTATGTAGACTCTATCTATCTATCTATCTATCTATGTAGACTCTATCTATCTATCTATCTATCTATCTATCTATCTATCTATCTATCTATCTATCTATCTATGTAGACCCTGTCTGTCTATCTATCAAGGGCGAACTGACAACACAGGGCACTCGTGTTTTTTCATCCGCTGTGGGATTACATCAGGGACTCTACAACTAAAATTTTTCATCCGGCCCTTACCGCTTGCTTGTGCAAGGCCCCAGGGGCGGACTGACAACTCATGGGGCCCCCGGGCAATAGGGGATCATGGGGCCCCTGTGTCCTTGTCCAAACTCAAAAAAGCCTATGAAAAAGGTACCAGGGGCATCTCATGGGGCCCCCTACTGACCCCTAGCCCTCGGGCTGTGCCTGAGTCAGTCCGCCCCCGCTATCTATCTATCTGTATCTAGGTAGACTCAGATAACAATCTGTCTGTCTGTCATTTTAAAAACCTACAGTTACAAAAAGAACCTTAACTATCCAGAAATGATAACACATGCATATCATCCTATCATCCTTTGTTGTCCAAGTTGTTTGTACTGTTTGAACCCTCTTTACTACTACCTTCTTTTGAAGTAATAATGGAATACGTATTTATTTTTACAGAGTGCCTCTTCACGGAAGGCCAGTAACGGCTTTCATCTAGGTACTTATTCCCTCTGAATGCCATTTTGACCCCAGACATAAGGATGTGAAGTTGAGATTAAAAGATGGTAAAACTGACCTTTGTGATTATAATTTATTATGTCAGAGGACTGGTGTTTTAAAGAATATAACAGTCAGCATTTGTAAGAGGAGCAGTATACAGAAAGTAGAGCATTGGTGCATGTCTTTAGAGTTCATCTGTACTACAGTGCACAAATTAAAGATGAACTCCAGGAATTATTATTTTTTTTTAATTTACATTGGTCATATTCTTCATATCTGGAGAGCCACTGTAGTAGCTTGTACTACCTATTGTCAGTGCTGGTCTCCTCGGGGTAGTGCTTGAGCAACCTTTCATCTGTACAGTATGCTGAACACAAAGAGGGGGAGTTACTAAAACTGGAGCACGGTTTATGGAGCAGCTGTGCATGGCAGCCAATCAGTTTCTAACTTCAGCTTGTTCAGTTAAAGTGCTTCTAAAGCCAAAATGATTTTTTACCTTATTGCATTCCATGCATTAAGGTAAAAAACATTTTTCTGCTCTCTGTCGTGACCATTCCTTTTATGAGGAGGGAGAGAGGAGAAAAGAGATCCAGCGCTCTGCATGGATGCATCTCTTCTCCACTCCTCTCCTCTGCACACAGGACTCAAGCAATTAATTGAATCGAGCTGTTAATCAAATGCAGTGAGGAGAAAGCAGGGGGCTGGGTTAAGCCACTGCTGTGTGTGTCTATGGAGCCATGCTACACAAATCTCAGGAGCGAGCGCACACTGTGTACCCCCATAGCAAGCCATTTGGTTTGCTATGGGGGGCACATGAAGAAGAAGAGGAGCCAAGATCGCCAGTGGGGGACACCAAAAGAGAAGGATTGGGGCAGCTCTATGCAAAACCATTGCCCAAAGCAGGTGAGTATACCATGTTTACTATTTTGATTAAAAAAAAAAATGTTACCTTTAGTGTCAATTTAAGTTTTGACAATAAAACCACTTTCCCTCCAGAGGATTTCCCCCCTTCCTGACCAGGCCATTTTTTGTGTTACGGCGCTGCGTTAGTTTAACTGACAATTGCGCAATCATGCAATGCTTAACCCAAGTGAAATTTACGTCCTTTTTTCCCATGAATACAGCTTTCTTTCGGTGGTATTTGATTGCCTGTGCGCTTTTATTTTTTGCGCTATAAAAAAAGACCGACAATTCTGAGAAGAAAACAATATATTTGACTTTTTGCTATTAAACATATCGAGTAAAAAAAATTAAAAAATCAAATTTAGTCATAAATTTAGGTCAAAAAGTCTTTGCTAAACAAAAAAATCCCAATATGTGCAAATTAATTGGTTTACGTGAAAGTTATAGCGTTTACAAATGGCGGTATATATACTGGGGTTTTTTTTCTACTAGTAATGGCGGCGATCAGTGATTTATAGCGGGACTGCAGCAGTCATTTTGACACTGGGGGGTTAATGACATCCCCAGTGACACCAAGTACAGTGATCAGTGCTAATAAACAGCACTGACACTGTACTAATGGCACTGTGTGCTGTGTTAGTGCTTTCAACTGTAAGCTCACTGCTTTGTATGGCTGTGCTATGCAGAGCCATACAAAGCAGTGTGCAGGAGCTGACAGGGGAGAGAACTGTATTGTTTACATACAGTTCTCTCCCTCCATTAGTAGTGCTCAGTGATCTACAGCCGAGGTCTCAAATAGCGGAGCAGGTAGGGTGCACGTGCGCCCCCTACCCGGGAATACAAAATCACGTATATATATGTGATTTTGTGCACCCCTGCCACCCTGTAGCAGTATATCTGCTATAGGGCAGCAGGAAAGCGGTTAGGCTGATTGGTTTCTATGCACAGCTGCACCAGATTTTGCACTCTCCAGTTTTAGTAAATCCCCTCCAAAGGCTCACCACCTCCACTATTCAGAAATCATTATTTTTTTTCAGTGAATACAAGGCATAGTCTAATTGGACGTGGCAGAGATTGTGACAACATCCACCATTCCTGTCCACTTTTTTCAATCAGCGAGTGCCTTGTAATTGTTGAAAAAATTTCTCAGCAGCCCTTCGAATGTGAAATAGGGAGAATTAAATGTAACCAAGCTGGACTAATGTAAACTTAAAGTGGTATTACGCCCCATATTTTCTCCCTTTGTTTCAGCTAGCAACACACCTGCTATTTTAGGATGTCACCTCTATCCATGGAGGAGCAACTGAGACACTTAAACATCAGCACTTTTACAGTAGTGTTAGATGGACTAGTAGATTTACATGGACTTTACATAAGTGACAAACAAATGAAAGCGATATTAAACCCAAAACCAAAAATGCAATATATTGCAGTTTACCAATCATTATATTTGGTGGTTGCATTAGTTTTCTTTTTTTGTCTTGTTTCCTTCTGTTTTCACCTGGTGATCTGGCCAGTAACACACCTCCTGTATTACAGTGCATCTACCCTGGATGAATGAGCACAGGGACCACCTTTGGACATCCACATTGTCAGTCTGCAAGGAGGGGAGTGTTAGTGGGAGTTTGGCTTCACTTTGTTAGAGTATTTAAATCTGAATGTAAATCTAACGTTTTATAAGGAGTCACAGCAACAGTTTTTTCCTTTTGAGAGAAAGGTTTACAAAAATAAATAAAAGCTGGTCATTGTAAGCACCCCTATCAGCTGTAAATGGTTTGTTTCATCCCTGTAACTGATACAATTTGCAGGAGAGCTTGTTCTTTTGAAAAACAACAGACTTACTGACCAAATCACCAGATGAAAATAGAAGAAAGAAACCCTAAAAAAATAAAATTAATGCAGCCATCATATCTAAGAATTTGTAAGCTGTGATATAATAAATGTTTGCTTTTGGGTTTAATATTGCTTTAAAGCTGAACTCTAGCTAATACTTTTTACAGCATTTACAGAAACAGTTATATCTTTTTGGAATACCGGTTTTACATAAATTGATAAAAGATGACTATTGTAAGCACCCCTGTCAGTGCTAATTGGTTTGTCTCAACCTTCTAGCTTCCACATTTGCTACACAGTTTGTCTAGTAGGCCTCATTCACATTGGCGTACCTATCCATACACCTGTGCAAAGGGCTGTCTTTGGCTGCACAGGATGCACAGATATTTCACGCATCCGTGTGCAGGCAGTCCCATTTATGTATATTGGGATGCAGTGGCTGCACAGACACAGCCGCTGGTCCCAATTTTACAGCTTACCACTAAAATATCACTTTATAGTGATTGATTTTATTTTCAAATGTTTGGTAGAAATTTTCAAATCAGCCTAGTTTTTTCCTAATAGAAGTTCCATGTACAGTATATGGCTTTTGAGATCTAAGGTGTGTAATGGCAACATTTTTTATCTGGTCCCATCAAAAATACAGAAATTGGACAATAGTGTTTTAATGTCTATGGCAGTCATTCTCATGATTTTCCCTCCAGGACCATTTGGAATAACTTTTAGCTCTTGGGAAACCCCTGCTAAAAATGATTATACCTACAGCTCATTTTGCTACATATGATCAGTAAGTTGTGGAAAGTAATTTTTTAACACTCGCCATCTTTTGTATATGATACCATTATTTTCAGTAATAATCTCAAAAGTTAAAAATAACAACAGAAATAAATAAATAAAATGTTGGTGTCCCTTGACATTATATAATGATTCACATTGGTGGTCAGTGTAGGTGGGAGATCATTTTGCCACTTGTCCTTGTTGAAAGGAAGTTCTCATCGCTACACATTACACTTATCTCTACTTTTTCATAACAAAATTTACATTGATTCTGGAGCGAACACAACCTAAACATCTTTGTCTTTGAAACACATTTTTTTCATATTTGAAACCCATCCAAACAATATCTTTTAGATGTAAACTGTCCTCTGGCACACCTTGACAGGTATGGATTATTTACATTTCACCTTAACCCATTCTGTCCCATTAAATACTAATATCCCTTTACATTTACTGAAAAAATAAAACCATTATGCCAAAGTGTAATTTGAAAAGTGAACATTTCAGGGGGGCTAAGATGGTTGCACACTAGACTGGCTCCTCACCGTCCAGGTGTGCAAGCACTTCTATCATCCTCCAGCACCGCGCCTGACACCCCACACCTGACCCTTGGCTCCCCTGCCAGCCTGCGGGTCCATTTGGGGTGCTCATCAAACCTGGATCGCAGTGGCCTCGGGTCCCAGAGCTCATCCATCAGCAGGACTCTCCTTGGAGCAGGAGAGGAAGGGGGCAGACACAGTCCCGTGGGAACCATGAGTACACCTCACCCACTGCTGCCCCGCGGTCTCACTGACAGCCTGCAAATCCCCCCACCTCAACCCCGCAACTTTCCCACAGCCTGGCTCCTGGTCCCCATTCAGCCCTTGTAGCCTAAACTGCTGCAGTGGAACTGACCCTCCATCACACCTGCTACTTGCCTCCATACCTGTCCCGGGCTTCCAGTGCCTCCTGCAGCCACACCACACCACACCAGCGAGCATTGGATACAGCTCCTGGGCAGGCTGCACCTCCTGTAATTTCTGGACAAGCACACTGTGAGGGCTGCTTAGGAGCCATGACAGTCTGATGCTTCCTTGCCCTGAAACTTACACACATGTGGGATACAGCGGTCATCTTTGCCATCATAACAGGACATCTACCTCATAGACTGACAACATTCTGCCAGCCCTTTTCCAACTGTGATACCCTGTCCTGCTGCAGCCTGGGTTAGCTCCTGCTTCACTTCAGGCACAGAGCCTCTTTATCACTGCAATATTGCTCCTGCCTGCCACGTGTCCTCTACAGGCTCTGGTTGGCTCTACCCCCTGCAAACACAGGGCACTCATGTTTTTTCATCCGCTGTGGGATTACATCAGGGACTCTACAACTAAAATTTTTCATCCAGCCCTTACCGCTTGCCTGTGCAAGGCCCCAGGGGCGGACTGACAACTCATGGGGCCCCTGTGTCCTTGCCCAAACTCAAAAAAGCCTATGAAAAAGGTACCAGGGGCGTCTCATGGGGCCCCCTACTGACCCCAGGCCCTTGGGCAGTGCCCGAGTTTCCAAATGGTCAGTCCGTCCCTGCAAGGCCATATCATTAGAAATCGCTCCAGCTACCTTAATTTTCATCCTAGAGGTCCCGTCCCTTTAGCCTGCACAATTCCTTGACTCCTGTCTTGCTGAATTCCAGTGCTTGGCTTCTTTTCAGCATTCCTCCTAGTATCACATAATCTTGTCACATCTGGAACTGTATTGTAGGCTTTGACATTCATTGGAGACACGACCATTATACACCACTGCTGTCTTCGGATGGTCTTGTACCCAAGAGCCCCTGGATTCTTACGGGATCATGGGGAAGTATTCTACCACTGCTCTGGCCAAACCTACCAAATCCTCCACAGGCTCCTCAAGGCCTCAGCTACTCCTGCTAAACAGCCTCCATATAAAATGGCCTCTCCACAACCTTCACCTGAACATCCACTGTCATCCCAGGAGCTCATGTCCCACTTGGACAACTCATCTGATGATAGTCTTTCTGCTGCATAAATGGTAGATCCCACTGCAGTGACTGTTCAAGATTCAGGTCTTCTTGATAAATTTAAACTCCTCCTCCAACAGGAACTAAACACTGCAATGGAACTCACCACTAGGATCTCTTGCGAAATAAGGGATATAGGATCCCGTATCGACGATCTTGAACACAAAGTGGATTATGCTATTCTGGTGATAGATAACCATAAACAAGACATTGATACTATCAAACTGGATCTTGTCTCTGCCCTCCAGAAACGTGAGGACTTAGAGAATCATAGTAGGAGAGGTAATTTTCAGATTAGAAGTCTTCCTGCATCCATAGAGGAATTAAACTCTACAGTTACTGCTTTGCTACAAGAGCTTATCACAGGAATTCCAATCCAGAGACTTGAATTCGACAGAATCCACATGGCCCTAGGACCAAAAAGGCCTGAAAGACCTCCACGTGACATCATAGTCAAGCCTACCTTTTATAGGACCAAAGAAGCCATTATGCAAACAGCCTGGTCCAAACGAGATTTGACTTTTCAAACACACAAATACCAAATTCTTTCCGACCTAGCTCTGTAAACACTCCTGAGACGCAAGGAGTTAAAACCATATTCCCAAATGTTACAAAACCACTGCATTAAATATCGATGGAACTTTCTCCTCAAATTGTCCTTTTCTAAGCCAGAAGAAGCTCAGGAATTCTTTACCAAGCTACAACTCATGCTCCCAATTTCAGCTGGCTCACAGGCCTCACAAGCTTCATCCTGCAAATCTCCTCGTCTCACTCCACTCTTGGCAGCTCTGCCTCAAAGACACTGTCCCACATCAAGGCAAACAAGGTAAACTTCTAGATCTTACATCCTGGACAAAGACTGAATCACTGCCATCAATTTTCTTTTGCCCCCTTTTTTTGGATTGGTCCACCTTTTTTGGATCCCACACACCTACCATTAAGGCGTTCGAGAATGGTCTCAGGGTTATGGACCTACTGATCATTACACATGTTCATAGACATTATTCTGTGCTTTTGTTCTCTATATCATACGTCATTGTGTTTTCAATTTTTGGGAGCTCATTACCATCCATGGGGTCCTCCCTTGGCTCTACCTTGGAGCCCCTACTACACCTCATTAGGTCTAACCCAGATATCAAAGGGGTTGAGGTTGGCCAACAGTCATTCCATGTTAGTTCATTTGCAGATGATATGCTTCTCACCCTGACTCAGCCTCATACCACGCTACAAATCTTTGACCCTTTCTGAGGTGGAGATCGCATTATTAAAACAAACCTATAATTGTAACTGGTCTACTGCTCATATAAACTATTTAGGGATCTGTCTCATTAAATCCTATTACACCTTCTATGATGCTGGCTACATCCCAACTTTCCACTCCCTTAAAGCTTTGCACATGTCCTGGCTCATGTCTTGGTCTTACCACCACCTTTCATGGATAGGCAGAATCAATGCTGTAAAAATGACAATCCTCCCAAAGCTTTTATATTTAATCTGCACCTATTCCCTCTTATGCCATCAAGTCATTCCAGAATTATGTCCTGAGGTTTATCTGGTCTAACAAGAAACCTCGGGTCTCCAAATATACAATGCTCATACACAGGAAACAAGGGGGCTTGGGGGTTCCCAACTTTCCTAAGTATTATGTAGCAGCCCAAATTACATCCATGACCTCTCTATATGCTGCAAAGCAAGCCCCTATATGGGTTACTGTCTCCCCCCACTCGCTTTTGTGGCTTCCTCCAAAATCTAGGCCCATAACCATCAGCTATAAGCTATACAAGTGCAGCACCTATCTGAATATTATGATGCCCTTGAAATTCTGTGACACAGTGGCAGAGACAGACAATGGTAAATGCTATGAAAATTTTTTAAGCAATGACTGCACTCTGAAAAATAATGCTTACAGCTAAACTCCAGGTATGACCTTAATTTCATAGTTGCTTTAGTCCAGCTTGGACCAATGTAGATATGCATATTTAATACCTGATGGGCTGTTGGGGAAGATGGCAATCACTGTAGTAGCTGGCACTACTACAGTAATTGCCAGTTGGATTCCCTACTGCATACTGACCACAGGTGGCTGCTTGTTCAGCACCATTTCTATTCACAGAACACCTTGTATTTTTTCAATGAATAAAAGGCATTCTCTAGTTGGACAAGGTGCAGAGGCAGGGAGGTGGCATCACAATTGTTAAAGAACAAATTTGCTTGCTGGCTTTTACACTAAACAACATGAAGACTCCAGAATAAAAACAGTATTACAATTCTTATAAACAACACAATTTTCTACAAACAATATTACAATTCTTTGAACTGAAAAAGTGATTGTAAATGCATTTTTTTTGTTTAACCCCTTCTTGCCAACTGTATGCATATATGTAGGCTGACAGAACTGGGCTTTTATCCATAGGGCCACATAGATGCCTGCATAGCACACTCCCAGCACACAGACCGGCTGTCACAGGCAGCATGTACTAACGATCAGGACCCGGAAATTCTGGTTCCAGGTCACCTGATTGCTGTAATAGCCTCTGATTGGCTATCACAGTGATCACTCACTGTGCAGCCCACCCCTGTGGTTTTTTTTGGTCTCTGAATGGGGGGAGAGATACAATGTATCTCTCCCATTGCAGAGAGAAAGTGAACAAACAAGTGTGTGTAAAAAAAGAAAAAAGAAATACCTAAATTAAGGTTAGATCTAGGTCAGTGCCTGGGTTAGTGGTAATGGCAAGTAAGGGTCAAAGGTCAGGGTCAGTAAATTTTGGGCAGGATAAAAAAAGCAAAATGTGCACTAATGTTTCTGGGCCCTACTAAGTGCACAAACAAGTAACATACGCATATGTATGAAATTGTCAGGAGCAGGAAATTTATTTTGGGTTTTTTCTTTGATGGTAGATTATGGTAGTAGTAAAAATATGCAGCTACATTAAAAAAAAGTTTTTTTTTTATTTTGGCCACTTTTTCTTTGATAATGAAAAAAACCCCAGGAGATATCTGTTATCCCATATTATATATATTTAACCACAATCAGAAAGTCCAATTTGTCCTGAAAAAACAAGGTAAAATCCACCTGGATGCACAAAGTAGTTGCGTCGGTATGTACGGTTTTTCTAACATATGTCAGTTGCAAAATTGTGTTCAGGCAATAAGATTTGTTTTACCCTTAGTCACTAAGGGGTTAAATAACAGGTTTATATTTAGCTGCCTGATCCTCCAATTCTCGGGTCCCCGCTGGTGCTTCCGGCTCCCACTCTCCATTGAGTTCCCCCATAGGAAGCAGCTTCCTATGGGGGCACTCATGCAGACTCACTCCCGTGCCATGCTTCCTGCGTCTATAGGAACAGACAGTGGGACCTCACCCCATCCCTCGCTCCCTCATCACTGGCTTTGATTGAGAGCAGCGGGAGTCAGTGCTATCCCTCCCACTGCCTCAGCAAAGCCAGTGGGACCAGGAAGTGAGGGAGAGAGGACAGGTAGGCACAGAACTGGATCAAATGAGGTAAGTATAGGGGGGGTTGAGGGGGGATACTACTACCTAAACTATTTTTACCCTAATGCAAGGAATGCATTAAGGTAAAAAATGTTTAGACGTTTACCCGCTTTAAGCTATGATATGAGTCCCTCTCTAAGCCACTGACCAGTGGATACCATTCAGTCTATGTTGACATTGAGGCTCTTAAAAGTTAGAATGCTCTCTCTCCAATGAGAGAGATTTGTAAACCATTAGGAAAGTTTTGGTCCTTGGTAGCCAAAGGTTAGCAACATGGGCAAATTACTGCAACCTGAAATGACCAATGGGTCTCTCAACTTGTCCCCAGGTTGATTAGAACAATGTTCTCCTCGCCACAACCCGGCCAGTGGTAGAGGGGGTCTGCAGATGGGAGGCATATTGGAATCTAGAAGCCCCCTATACTAAGATACTGCCTTCTTCCACCCCCATGTGAATGAGTAGGAGTACATAGTACCTCTACTCTGGGACAAAAAAAAGAATTGTAACCTAGAAATAAAGACACCTAAAAGTTTGAAAAGTCCTTTATTAAAAAAAATTAAAATTCTAAAAAACAGCCTGCATTGTAAATTCATCATCAATCATGATGATTACTGACAGAAGCCATGATTGGGAAGTGAAGTCAGTGCTATCCCTGCTCCTTTGCTTAAGTGGCGGGGATTTCTGGTGATGCCAGAGTTTCCTAGGGATGCAGCAGGTGCAAGAACCCACTGCTCCTTAGGAACCAGAGACAGCAGGAAGCTGTCATATATAGAACAATACCTCTTCTATATACTGTATAATCCCTACTCCAACAGTACTGGTGGGTGTGGAACCTTTGAAAGGCCTGGAAGACATAATGGCTGGGCCTGGGAGGCTGTTGCGGGTATGCGCAGGTCCCAATTTCCTTTAGCTGTCAGCACTTTATACCTGATGAGTCCATTTTCCTTTCCTATAAGGCCTCTTTAAATACGATACCTATTGCTATTTCACAAAGCTAACTCACATGATGACGATGTAGAAACATAAGTTCAAATAGAATGGCTTATTATTTTAAATATTATTATACCATTATTAATATACGGTACATTTACATGTCATAATGTGCGTTTATACTTTTTTACCATTCAGACAAAGTTGGGTAGAAAAACATGTCATTTTTAAATAGCATCACTATGCTTGGAGTCAAAAGGCAAAATTCCAATTTCATGCTCAACAAGATGTTTGCATTACAGCCAGATATAAACAAGAATGCTATATTCGCTTCGGATGTTCTGCAAATTAGCCTGCTTGACTGGGTATGCACATGAAATCTAAGCAGTACTATATCCATTCATTTCATTATCAGTGCTTCTCCCACAACACCTAAGCTCTACGTATGACTTCAATTTTTTCACCTAAGCTGTTGCCTTGGCAACTTTCTCCAAAATACTTTGTAAACTGTGGAAGAATAGCAAGATGTCTTTACCTAGCAATTTTGTACATGAAGCATGCCTTGTCAATAAGTTGCAGTTGTAAGGGCATCAGCCCAGCATTTCTTTGAATACTGTGTGTTTCGGAAAACCTATTTTACTTGTATTGCCTCCATAGCTACTCCTGTGCTTGGCAGGCTCTATCAGAAAAGGATAATTACTTTTAATTTAGCTCTACAGGGATATCGTTTTAGAGTTCTAGAAAGAGTTCTGTTAGTTCCCTATGATTGGTGAGTTCATTGAATAGAAGTCACTAGATTCCCTTCAGCCAATCACAGACTGTTACATTGATAAAGAGATTGCATGACATGAGCAATCAGCTGCGTCCAGTATCTTCTCACAAAAAGTGGTGCGTTGGTGTGTGTGAGAATCAAGTGGCTGTAAATTTGAAGAGATGATAAGAATGAAGAGTAGAGATAGATCTCTCTTTTATATAAAGGCAAGGCAGAGAGACTGGCATATAAGAAGAAATAGTCTGCCTATAGTAAACCATAAGGTTGCACCAATAATGTCAGTATTGGTGCCAATACTAAGCATTTACACAAATACTTGTATGTGCATATACTCCGCTCCTGAAACAATACCTTTGTGGTGCGATTTGAACCCATACAAAATGAATGGGCTCAAATCACACCACAAAGAATCACGTGCGATTTGAACAGGAATTTGGTGCAATTCCCGCCTGAATCACATGCGGGTACCCTGCGGGTGTGGTGCGGTTTGCAGTGCGATTTCATTTCATTCATTTTTTATGGCTAAAATCACACTGCAAAATCACCACACCCACAGGGAAACTGCATATGATTCAGACAGGAATCGCACTGCATTCCTGTTCAAATTAATTTGTATGGGCTGAAATCACACTGCAAAGGTATTGGTAATCGGTATAAGCGAGTACTTGAGCACAAGTATTGGTACTTGTACTTGCCGATAAAAAAAATGTTATCAGTGCAACCCTAGTAAACAGAAGTGCTTGTAGAGCTCACTCCCCTTAGGAGCCCCTGAGTTTGATTGGCTCCCCCCTAAGCTCTGCACGGCCAGGCAGCATGCATTTTCCACCTCTTCACACACACAGTAAAAGGTCCAGGAGCTGTTTTTTTTTTTTTTTTGAGGGGTTAACAACTTGGATGGGGTCTAGGGGTATATGGGATGCCCAAGGAATTGAAAACTTGAGAACAAAATTCTTGCAAATTGTACACTGTACAAAAATGTGGATCAGCAAAGCAGCACTGTCTCTTTAAGGAGCACTGAAGTCACCTTGATGTACCTCCTCAGACCCCAGATGAATCCTTCCTCTTTCACCCCGGTGCACTGAGGGTTTCCCTGGGCAAGGTATTCCATGATCTGCCAATTAAGTAATCCCAGAGGAGAACTAGTTGGGTCTTGCAGCTGACTGCCCTCTCCCTTTATCTGGTCCAGGGGGTGTAGAAGTACTCATATTGTCCTGTTCTGTTAGTTTGGTGGGTCGCAGCTGCTTTCAGGTCTTATGCTGGGCTGGTTCCTTCCCTGCTGACAGGATTGTCCTCCCTAGAAAACTTGGTACAGTGGAGATCCGTCTGTCCAGCAACCAGTTTATAGGTAGGCTCCCCTCCCTGGGGCCCACTCCCTGGCTCCACTCTCCATCACCTTCCATCAGTCCATTCTTTCACCTGACTCCCATGCTGTACAGGCTCTGTCATATTTAAGAGTTGTCCTTGACCACCATGCCTGGCTTCCTTCCTGGGGATTGGCCAAGTTCCCCTAAACATGCAATTATGGGCCTCCTGCTCTCCTCAGCCCCTCTTCCAGAAGGTGCCAGAAGTTTCTGGAAGGGTGGAGATCTCCAGAAGCCCTTGCCTGAAGAGTCTCCCAGCCTGTCCTGAGCTTTCTACCTCACTCCCAGGCTGACTCATTCCAAGCTTTTAACAAGCCTCTAACTAACAAAAATCCTATCTAGCTAAGCTAGAGGGTGCTACATAGTTACATAGTTAGTCTGGCTGAAAAAAGACAAAAGTCCATCTAGTTCAACGATAAAAAAAAAACCTTATGATCCTATACCCACAGTTGATCCAGAGGAAGGCAAAAAAAAAAACAGTAAAGCCTGATCCAATTTTCTCCTGCAGGGGAAAAAATTCCATACAAGTAAAAATGTAAGTGATCCTTCATGTGTCAATTATTGTTTGTATGCCAGTCTCCAGCACTGACAGGACAAGGCTTCTGTGTCTGGTATTAGAGAAGACATTTTTACTGGCACAGCCACAAGAGGAGACACTTATTGCAGAACATATAGCATCCAGTGATAGGCTGCCCTCTATCCACTAGGGGGGTGCACTGAGGATGTGGTTTGCTAAAGACTCTGGAGAGAAGTGTGGAGAATTGTGGGAGGTGTAGTTCCTACAGACTGAACTAACTTTAGATTCTAGAGGAAATTACTTCTGCATCCCGTAGCACTGTGGTGAAGAGGAGGGGGAGTGTTGTAACTTTCCTAGGCTAAGGAGAGGAAGAATAGATGACTTTCAGAGAAACTGAGGCTGTAATTGGATTGCTACAACTGAGTGGAATAGAGACACAGTGGAAGCCATTCTGGAACATCCGAGGATGCCCTTAATGCTGGTTGAGCCTGCTGCCTAATTGAGGTGTTTGCAAAGCTCATTTTAAATCCCAGCCCTTACCCCACTGGAGCTAATGCCCTGTCTGCACCCTAAAAAAAACCCTCAAGACCAGAGCCTCTCCTCACTACTATCAAAGTTGACACTAAATCCTGCTGAGCAGAGTTTATGACATGCACCCAACCATTTGTTTTAAAGGAGAAGTACAGCCAAAGCTCTTTCCTGTGGATCACTGGAGTGCAGTTTGTTCTGCAGATGACACTCAGCTGGTCCAGGCTGGGGAATGATCCATTTCAAAGTCAGGACCACACCAGAGACTGGAGCACCACCTGGCTCAGCCTCTCAGCAAGCTGCTGAGAGCCTGAGCCAGCCGCTCCCTCCCTCTCCACAGCCCAGTGCTCCAGTGAGTGCTGGGGGGGCCTGAGCAGACAGCGGTGACTGGCAGTCACCACTCTCTGCTCAAAGCATCATGGGTGATCACTGAGTTCTCACCCTTAGAGGTGGTGGGGGACAGATGCAGTATCTGACTAATACTGCATCCACCTAGGTAAGTATAACTGGGGGGAAAAAAAGTCCATACTTCTCTTTTAATATACACTCACCGGCCACTTTATTAGGTACACCTGTTCAATTGCTTGGTAACCCGAATTGCTAACCAACCAATCACATGGCAGCAACTCAATGCATTTAGGCATCTAGATGTGGTGAAGATGACTTGCTGAAGTTCAAATTGAGCATCAGAATGGGGAGAAAAGGGGATTTAAGTGACTTTGAACGTGGCATGGTTGTTGGTTCCAGATGGGCTGGTCTGAGTATTTCAAAAACTGCTGATCTACTCGGATTTTCACATACAACCATCTCTAGGGTTGACAGAGAATGATCCAAAAAAGAGAAAATATCCAGTGAGTGGCAGATGTGTGGACAAAAATGCATACCTTGTTGATGTCAGAGGTCAGAGCAGAATGGGCAAACTGGTTTGAGATGATAGAAAGGCAACAGTAACTCATGTCAATATGGACCAAAATCTCTGAGGAATGTTTCCAACACCTTATTGAATCTCTGCCACAAAGAGATAGGGCAGTTCTGATGGCAAAAGGGGGTCCAACCTGGTAATAGCAAGGTGTACCAAGGTGAGTGTATTCATGCAACCTGTGTGCAACCTCTAATACTCAGATTTTACAGCAGTGGATAAGTTCCTTACAATATATCTTAAAGTGGTTCTAAAGGCTTAAGGTTTTTTACCTTCATGCATTGTACAAAAAACCTTCAGTGTGCAGGCCCCCCCCCCCCCCCAGCCCCCAATACTGATCTTTGTCCAGCGATGTACACAGCAGACTCGGCTTTCCTGTGCCTCAACTGCCCTCATTGGCTGAGACACCCCAATACCGATCTTTGTTCAGCGATGTTCACAGCAGACTCGGCTTTCCTGGGCCTCAACCCCCCTCATTGACTGAGACACAGCAGCGGGGGCCATTGGCTCCCGCTGCTGTCAATCACAGCCTGTGAGGAGGGAGTGGAGGGCAGGGCCGCTTTGCTGTGTTTTATGGATGCAGAGAGTGGGGCTCAGGAGTGAGCACATACCAGTGCCCCCACAGCAAGTGGACTGCTATGGGGGCACTGCTCAGGTAGAAGGACCCGAGAAGACGAGGATCTGGGCTGTTCTGTGCAAAACCATTGCTCAGAGCAGAAAAGTATGACATGTTTGCTATTTTATTTCACAAGTGATACAGTGATATCATAATTTTGACATGCTATCAGTATTCTTCATGCTCAAACTATATATATATATATATATATATATATATATATATATATATAGATATGTGTGTGTGTGTGTAGCGCTGCCCCCATAGGAGTCACTGTAATTTAACTGTTTATTTCCAAGATTAGTGCAGAGACAGAGAGGCACACAGCAACTGTTCATTCACTTATTAATCATTCTAGGGGATGTCTTTTTATAATGTTATTGCTGAAGAACTTGGATGGGGTGTAGGGTGATATGGGTTATTCCAGATTAACTGAATATTTTCAGGAGGATACTCCACTTTGCTAAGCCTCCCTGAACAGTCTTTGTGCAGGAGCAAGTACAGATGGCAGAACTGAATCATTCTAGAAACATAACTTCCAGTGACAATTCCACTCAAAGGGAGACAGAACACAATCACTAGGACCCTGAGCTCAGGTCAGTACTCACAATGTCACAGGATCACCAGGTGCCTCTTTCCAGTATCCACCGGACACTCTTCAGTGAGCTTAATGCTCTCAATGCTACAGGACAGCTGGATGTCTCCTTCCAACTACTGGAGACTCTTCAGTGAGCTCTCCAGAGGGGGTTCTTAGGTGAAGTCCTTTGATTAGAGTCAGAAAGGATTTTAGAAATAGGCCCACAAACTATTCCACAGCTGGGACCTCAATGAACATGCAGCAGCTCCAGTAGTCTGCCCAGAGAGGCAAAGCCCCTCAAGGTGGGAACTCCTAAAAGGACTAGGCTTAAAATCAGGTCTTTGCACCCAGGACTTAGTCCTTGGCTGCTCCAGGCCTCTTTATGCAGCCTATCATGCAGACATCTACTGGGCTCACCTCCTCAGGAATTGTCTGAAGTCCCATAAATATTTACACTATGTATTTGACCTTCCAGCCCACTATGATTCTAGAATCCTCTAGAATACAAAGGGTGAAACAAACAAACCTGCAACCCGTGAAACACAGAACAGCCCTAAGCAATCAACAAATGCTCCACTGATTATAACCCAAAAAGAACTAAATTTGCCTAACATCTTAGCAACCTAAGGAGGGGGCTACATATTTTATAGCCCTTACCTAACTACTTAGTACATGCCTATTCAGTATGCCTCGATCAATGATATTTGACAGCTATGAAAACAAGATGATAGGCAGCCTTTGTGCCACATTATGTGCTGTAGTGTGATGCCCAAAGCATAGATAAACATCTTCCATTCTTCTAGGTGTGTCCACCTCCCCATAGCACCAAAACAAGTGAACAAGCCCCAGTAAGGTGGAAGAGACTCTAGCACCCTTCCTGACATGCCTTGGTAGGAAGTTCTTTTGCATGAAATGTTTGTTAGAAAATGTGTTATAAGATAAGTTCATTTCCATTATGCTTGTTTAATTTACCGTAAGTCTTAGTTTATTACTCTTCTGTGTATTGTTCCATACCATCTTGGTATGGTTTGTGTTAGAGCAGGTTTTGGCTTTGCTGGTGAAGTTTTACATTTTATTAAACATTTCTACAATTTGATTACATAAGTGCTTTATTATTTCAGACACTTCTTTCATCTGAGTGATGGTGACAACATCAAATGGGGTCTTTGTTTCAACAGCAGCAAGAAAATGAGTTGCCATGTTGTGCACATGCCTCTAAATCTGACATGATAATTATTATTACGTCATTCCCATTCACTTCATGGCAACAATAATATAGTTAATCAAAGTGAACACTCTACTGTTGTCCAGAGGGGCAAGACCTTATACAGGATGAGCTAATGGTTCATATTAAAAATGTATTCTTTAATTGTTGTTATCATAGCTCATGTGATTCACGGTTGTATATATGTCCCCTTCATCGGGGCTTTAAATAAATTATATTTAAAAATGTCAGAATCAAATATTTAAAGGGTATCTAAGCAAAAAACCAAAAATGTAATATCCCAAAAGGAAAAAACTTTGCTGTAACGACCTATACAGTGTGAGCTGAAGTTTAGCTTTAATTTCTTAGTCAAGTCCATTTAAATCTGCTAGTGCATCCAACACTACCCTCTCCCCAGACTGATTATGCTGCTCTCCAAAAGTGTTTCTGTCGCTACTCCATCCAGAGTGGAAACAACCTAAGACATGAAGTGTATTACTGGCAGAATCATCAAGTGAAAAAAGCTGAAAAAAAGGATATGGTAAGCTGCAATACACAGGTGTACCTCGGTTTATGAATTTAATGCTTTCTCCGGGACGTTTCGTGCAAAAAATTTGTAAACCGAAACGTGGTTTCCCATAGGAATGCATAGAAAACCAATTAATCCGTTCCGGAGATCAGAAAAAAGTTAAGAAAAAGTCTTTTATCTGTTCAAAACTCTTTATAAAGTACACTTTAACCTCCCTTGCGGTATTCCAGAGTGTAGCTCGGGGTTAACTTTCAGTACCAGAAGCGGTAACCCCGAGCTACACTCGGTATTACCCTGCAGCGTTGCTCTGGGATCCCTGTATCACTTACCTTGTCCTGCGCTCCCGCAATGTCCCCCCTGCAGCTTCCCCGGCCATGTCCTCCGGCCGATGCCGGCATCTGTCTTCCAGGTTCCGTTCCCTGCAAGCGTCAGGATGTATCGGATGCATGGGGGACAGAACTGGTGGGAAATTCAAAAATCTCCAAATTTTACAAACACATAATACACTAAAATCTGATAGTATTCCATTACTGCATCAAACCATTTCACATACATTTTGTCCCTAGTGCTTTGTCCTGTGCCCTGTCTGCATTTTTACCGTCCTTTCTGCCTGCAAACTGAGAAACGTCTATGGCGTACAAAAAGCGTCCCTTTAGGTCAAAAGTAGTTTTAGAGCAGCTAGAGAACAGCGATAGTAAATTAGAACTACTTGCAAAATTGAGTGATAATGATTCATGGTGAAATTCGTCATCAGACACTGAAAAAGATTATGCGACTAAGCTCAGTGATATGCGAACTTGGTGCTCTATTGTAAATTTCAGTGTTTTTGCTTTGATTACATTATTGAATTAAATTTATTATTATTATATTATTATTTTTTATGATTATTTATTATATTATAATTTATAATTTTGTGTTTCAAATTTTAGCATACCCGGGATGTTTACTAGACTCTTGTTCGGACAGATTTCAGTGAGTTATTCCTAAGAATTACAGGCTTACAATAAAAAAACAACATATTTCCACTGAAAACAATGTACCGCTTTGAGCACAGAAATACTGACATAATCATACCGCTAGGGAGGTTACAGGGACATGATTAAAAATTTCCAGAATGGCTCCAAAACTCGATGCAAGAACGACTCCAACACCTCCACACTCGATGCCACGTGCTACCCACAGACTCCAGCATGCACAGGGCTATAAACCTTCGAGGCACAATTCATGCTGGGGAAACTTGCTTTGTATTGTGAAAAAAATTCGTAAATGCATTGAAAACCAATTAATTTGTTCCAGAACTCAGAAAAAAGTAAAAAAAAAGTCTTATCTGTTCAAAACTCTTTATAAAGTGCACTTTAAAGGCACGGGGCCAGCACTATAAACCTAACAGGTGCAATACATCCTGGGGAAACTTGCTTTGTATTGCGAAAAAATTTGTAAACCGAGGCATTATTTTCAATGAATTTTCATTTGTAAACCAAAAATTACATTAACTGAGGTGTTCATAAACCGAGGTACGCCTGTATTACATTTTTGTTTCTGGGTTTATGTACACTTTAAAGGTGACAAACAGTAGAATATTAAATTACATAAAAACTACAAGATGGTAGATATCATGTACCACAGTGCAATCATACATCTACTTTAAGATGTTTTAAATATGATGTTCATGCAGAAACAAAGTTAGGTTGGCTCTTACTTTTACCTGTCTTTTTCTCTTCTTCAAGCTTTTTATAACTAATAAACCCAGTAAAAAATATTAACATTTTTCTTGTTGCAGAATCCCCATTTGGCACAGCAGCTCATTTAAAGTGTAGGTAAAATCAAAATATCTAAGGCTGATCATACACTGTGCCTGTGGGCTGAATGTAAAAAAAATCTCACAGATTTCCCCATCCAGGCTACACAGCATGAGTGGACAAATCTACCACTGCAGCTATTGTATTCCGATTGGCATTGGCTGTCAGAATGCTCAAACAGTGGCTGCATCTGATTCGATGCAGCCGCTGTTTAGACAACAATTTTTTACCCAGCTCCTTCATTTTTTAAACAAGGGATGTCTGCAGGAAAGGAGCTGATAGGGAATATGGGAGAAGCGGATTTGATCAGGAACCGGACAAAATTGTATGGCCATCTTAAGATGGGAATTCACCTCACTTTGTAAATAATTTCTCACATTTTCTATTGTGTCTTCCAGGAAAATGATAGCAAGTTAGAACAAAGAGCAAAAGTGAAATTCTGCGTGAAACCCGTACATCTAAGTTTCGTCACCAATAATGATCCTTGACATGAAGCATGGGTCATCCACGGTTCTTGGCAGACTTTGACGTTGTGTTCCTTCTGCTCCTGGGTCAACAGCCTGGGGACGAACTTGGCAGCAACACGGCACATTTTCAAACCGCTTGTGAGGATTGCCTGGACTGTTCCGTATGACACACCGGCAATGGCAGCAATGTTGTGGATTTTTCTCTGACAATCATCATGCACAAGTTGCAAAATAGTTTTGTCATATTTGGGGGTTGAGCTCATTGAAGGTCTTCCTGATCTTTCGCCTTCTTCCAGTGATGTTCTTCTGTTCTTGAAGCGAGCGTGTCACTCAAGACACCTCAAACGACTCATTTTAGCATCGCTGTAAACTTGCTGAATCATTTCCAATGTCTCTGTTGCAAATTTGCCCAGTTTCACACATAAATTCACATTTGCTCTTTGTTCAAACTTGCTGTCCATGATGAAATAGCAAACGTGGTAACGCACGTGGTCAGAATAGCACCATCTGCACAGCTCCTGATGTACACAGGATGATGTCTTTTGGCACATTGACTTATCAAGGTAGGTGCTCCCAGTGACTGTGCATGCAGCCTAGTGCTGCCATCTGTTGGCATGTTACAAAACTAGTCCCGAACCTTTTTGATACCACCTCTTAGAAGTGAAAAGAAATCTCCATAATGGGACATAGGAAAAATAAAACTGACAGGGTTTGACCTTTTCCTACTCTATGAAAAAAGTAGAAAAAAGAAAAGTAAGAAAAAGTATGAAGTAAAGCGGAGAATGAATATTAGACAAAAGACTGTGTAGACAAAAGATAAAATGGCCAGGTAAAATCTAGCATGATGCAGTAAGAAAAAGGAAAAACATAAAAGTGAAAGTTTTGATTCTACAAAGAACATTGCTTGTCTCAATCGTTCCTTTAAGTTCAGCAGGGCTTAGATATCAGCAGTACATACATGCCAACCTGATGAATCAGATCACTTTCATACAAACAATAGTCAATTCTTAATAGCAGCTTTGGCATGAAAAGAAACAAAGCCAAGTGGTTCAGAAAATCAGCGAACAGTCCTTGCCCTCTGGTTACTGAGTCCAATAACCTCGGGTAGCACTGTGACATCTTGTGACACAAAGTACTGAGCAATCACTTCTCACTGTCTGTCTATGCTTTGTTCTTTTACCGACACCATGACCTACATGAACCAAAAAATGGCCGAAAACTACAAATGACTTAAAGTGGATCTTCCACCAAAACGTACAAACTGACTATTAAATACTGGCCTGATCAGTTAAAAAGAAGTAGATGTACAGTGGCTGGACTGGTGGCTGATCTATACTATAATCCTCTGTTTTTTCATAAGCGGTTAGCTAGTGATGCCCCATGGAACACTCAGCTCTGTCTGCACTGCTGATGTCAAAATACCCATTTCCTGGCTGATATGCTAATCCATTAACTATAGTACTTTGAGTTACTGACACAGAAACATGGAAGAGTGACAACAGAAAAAATACCAAGTGGTCCATCAAGTCTTCCCCATTTTTTTCTTTGAACTTTTTTGTCTGAGTATAGATCTATGTTTGTCCCAAGCATGTTTAAAGTTGTACTACACCCAAAACCAAAAATCTAATATATTGCAGCGAATCGATCATTAGATGTGGTGGCTGCATTTTCTTTACCTGAAAATGCAAAATCATGTATAAATACGTGATTTTGTGCAGCCCTGCCGCCCTAAATTATTATTCCTGCTACAGAACAGCGGGCAATCGGTTAAATCCAAAATATAAAATTTTATATTGATTACATATAAAAATATTACAGCTTAGCAATTCTCAAATATGATGGCCGCATTCATTTTCTTTGTTATAGGCTTTTTTCTATTTTCATCTAGTGATCCAGCCAGTTTTTTCTCTCTTCCAGATGTGTCAGTTTACAGGGATGAGACAAACCATTTAACACTGGCACGGGTGCTAACAATGACCAGCTTTTATTTATTCATTTAAAACCTTTTTCCCAAAAGAAGTTTGCTGTAACTAATTAGATTGTAAGCTCTGTGAAAGAAAGCTGTGGGGACTGGGCTAGCCAAGACCTAGTGATTGACAGCCAGGGCTGTGAGAGGCGGCGCGGGTAGGGCACACGCATGGTTTGCGCGCACCCCCTACCTGAAACTGCTAAGTCACATGCAGGGGCGAACTGAGAACTCATGGGGCTCCCGGGCAATAGGGGATCATGGGGCCCCTGTGTCCTCGCCCACACTCAAACCACACCCAAAAAAGCCTATAAAAGGTTCCCCCTACTGACCCCGGGCCCTCGGGCAGCACCCAAGTGCTCGAATGTTCAGTCCGCCCCTGGTCACATGTATAGATACATGATTTTGTGCACTCCTGCCGCCCTGTAGCAATATAAGTAGTTAACTTACCTGATCCTCCACTTACCAGGGGAATGGCGCTCTGGTGGTGGGCTGTCCCTTAGTACCATCAAATCCAATGTAGGGCTATGAACCCTACATTGTTCTTGAGGATCGGAGGTCCTTAGACCATTGACGCATAGGAGAGAAGATGCTGTGAGGACTGGGCTAGCAGCATGGAGGGGCAGAAGACCAGTTATGTAGATCTTCTTTTCTATGTCCCCTAGACCTAAACAAGCAATTAACCCTGGCAGTGCAGGCACAACCCCATTGCAAGAGATCATTTATAAGTTGTTTCCTGGAGATGGGCTTTAAGCACTGTGAAATTCAATGCCGACAATGCAATAGTTCATGATTGAAATGCATGCAATACTTAAAGATTTATCACTGCTCATAATGTGAGGCTGTTTAGAAGGTAAAAATGATGAGTCAGATTTCACAGTGAGAGATTCGTAACCTGCAATCCAAACTGCTTTTATGACATTAGATGGATATTTTGGACAGAGGCCACCTGAAAGGAAACATGCAGAGCAAAGAGCAGGTACTGTTGAATGAGCACTAACAGACGATAAAATATGCCAGTTACAGCAATATATGAAGTGGATAATCAGCTAGATTTATGACTCTGCTAAGCATCTAAAATGGACACATAGGAAAAAACAATGCAATTTAAAAAAATCTGTTATATAAAAAAAAATGCTGTTTATGGGGCGCCTACCTCTCTAACAGACACAAAAGAAAAAGATGAACACTGCTAATTGGGACAAAAATGTACAACTCCTGTGGTGCAATAAAAATACTGTCAATCAACATGATGTAATGGAGGGGTAGGGTATAGACAATATATTTTTCTGGGTTTCAGACAACAAATGAAACTTGGTCCCATTTTTACTGCAAGTAGAGGAAGATGAGACTGTAAAAGACCTGGGGCACCTTTGGGCTCTCCAAGGAGAGTATTAGTTCACTGTGGTGAAATATTGTCTGTAGCCAAATTACAACAGTTGGTGGGGCTTAAAGTGGTTGTAAATGTTCAAGACTTTTACCTTCATGCATTCTCTGCATGAATCTAAAAAACCTTCTGTGTGCCACCAGCCCCCTTCCATTACTTACCTGAGCCCCATCGCGATCCAGCAATGTGCACGAGAGCCTTTGCTCTCCCAGGTCTCTCCCTACTCATTGGCAGAGACAGCAGCGGTAGCTATTGGCTCCCACCACTGTCAATCATAGCTAGTGAGCCAATGAAAAGAGAGTGGGGGCAGGGCAGAGCCACGCTCCATGTGTGAATATACACACAGAGAAGAGGCTTGGGAGCGAGACCGCATGGGGGCCCCCATAGAAAACTGCTTACTATGGGGGCACTAGGCAGGAGCAAGGAGCACCAGCAAGGGACCCAAGAAGAGGATCGGGGTTGCTCTGTGCAACAAGAACAGCAAAAAAATTGCCTGTATAATCATTTTGAGGTTAGGCTGTTGATGCTATTTACTGGTGCATTTTGCCATAGTTTGTGTTTATCACATGCGTTTTTAATGCATTTTTAATGAATTTTGTGTTTTTGGGATGTTGTTAGGGCGAGGTGTCTGTTGTCATGCAGGAAACACACCAAAAATGCATGTACATGCATTTTGCATGTATTTTTTATGTGCTCCCATTGCAGTCTATGGAACCAAAACGCAACCTGCAAAATATTCCCTGACCCTTTTCATAAAAAGCAGCCACTGAAAATGCACAGATGTGAATCAGACCCATAGGAAATCATTCTAAATGGACTGCAATGCATTTCTGAAAAACAGAAAACGCACTGGAAAGATGTACGCATAGATGTGAACCTAGCCCTAAGGAGCATGGTTAAATAAAACATGAGCCCAATTGCTGTATGTATGTACACATAATCCACAGTTTTTATACCCATCAAATTTTTTGTAAAAAAAAAATTATTTAAAAAAAAAAAATGAAACACTTCCATTACATATGCATTTGTGCACAGTCAGGGACAGCCGTAGAACCAGAAACTGTTGAGGCAATGAACACTTTGGTCAGAAATATTCAATGCACAATATACTGTATATAGGGCAGGGGTTTGTAATGGGGACAGTGGTGTGTAATGTAAAGAGTGCAGGGGTCAGGAGTAGTTAAGGCATAGAGTTCTGGATATAGGAGGACATAATGTGCAGAGTGCAGTGGTCAGAAATACAAAATGCAGGGTGCAGGCATCACAGCTAAAGCAATAGAACTTGCCAATACACATTATAAAGGACTTTGTCCTCAGAAAGCATCAAATGACTGCAAAACATGTCAAATAAAGGACTTGATATACAGTATATCTGCTTAAAATTGTATTGGCACAAGAAAAATACAATTACCTTTTAGGGAATCATTAAAATATTGGATTTTAACATGAATATGTGTTATGATGTAATTGTGAGCTAGAATCATCCTCAGGGAAGATTTAAAGTCTCTTTTTTGCTTCACTAATAGCACCTTGTATCTGTAGAGTTTTCAGGATTGTACTTTCGGAGGAAGTGATATATGGGGGGGGTATCAAAAGGTTTCAAGACTAGTTTTGTAACACACCAACAGATGGCAGCACAAGGCTGCACACACAGTCATAGGGAGCACTGACCTTAAGTCAGTGTGCCACAAGACATCATCCTGTGTACATCGGGAGCTGTGCAACTGGTGGTATTCTGACCACATGTGATACCATGTCTGCTATTTCATCATGGACAGCAAGTTAGAACAAAGAGCAAACATTAAATTTTGTGGGAAAACTGTACAGTTTCATCACCTGTAATGATCCTCGACATGACGGACAGGCCACCCATGGCACGCTGACAGAGTTCCTTCAGCTTCTGGGCCAGCAACCTTGGGAGGAACTTGGCAGCAACACGGCATATTTTCAAATCATGTGAGGATTGCCTGGGCTGTTCCGTATGACACACCAACAATGGCAGCAATGTAGTGGATTGTTCTCTGACGATCATCATTGACAAGTTGGCGAATGGTTTTGACATTTTCAGGGGTTGGGCTCGTTGAAGGTCTTCCCGATCTCTCATCTTCTTTCAGTGATGTTATTCCACTCTTGAAGAGCGTGTGCCAGTTAAAACACCTCAAATGACTCACTGCAGCATCACCACAAACTTGCCAAATTATATCAAACATCTCTGTGGCAGTTTTGCCAAGTTTCACGCAGAATTTCACGTTTGCTCTCTGTTCTAACTTGCTGTCCATAATGAAACAGCACATGCGGTAACGCACATGGTTAGAACAGCTCCTGATGTACACAGGACAATTTCTTTTGGCACACTGACTTATGAAAGTCAGTGCTCCCTGTGACTGTGTGTGCAGCCTTGTATTCCGCTACATGTGTTTGCTAAAAAAGAAAATCCCAATACGGGGGGGTGTCCAAGATGGAGACCAGACCATAATCCGGAGCTCCGGCGCCTTGGTTTTAAATCCGCTGCCATCCAGGGAGCAGTGGACCCTAGCAGGGCACCGGAGGCATCTGCAGCATCCCGTGCATCTGGGAGATGGGCTCCGGACTGTATTGCCCCTCTCCGCGGCAACAGACATCCGCGGCCTAGTGCGGCCTCATAGCCCAGGGCTCCGGCGCCTCAGAACTCAATCCGCTGCCATCCGGGCAGCGGTGGATCCTTGCTGGGTATTGGAGGCACCTTCAGCATCCCCTGCATCTGGGAGAGGTGCGTTGTGCTTTATTCCCCTCTCAGCGGCAACGGACATCTGCGGCCTAGTGCGGCCTAGTGCGGCCTGCTCCACCCAGCCCTGATTTCCTCCCTTCTGGGCCACAGGGAGTACAGGTGGCACGGGGGTGGGCGGGTGCTGATCATCAGGTCCCCCTCCAGTGATCTGGGGACTGTAGCACCCGTTCTTTGTTCGGAGGCCCCCCATCTGTAAACACGGCCCCCGCTGGGCTTGGAGGCCTGTTGTGGCCTGCATACTGCTGCCAGTGAGGTGCCTGGCCTCCCTACACCTGTCCTGGAGGACCCTAGAGCCAGCATACGGGGAATTCTATGCTGCACAGGCCCCTCGGCCCTGTCAGACCCTGTGGTGGGAGTTGGAGCCAGCATCTGGGTCTTTGGCCTTATTAAAGGTGCCTACCACAGCCTTTGTCCACTCTGCATCTCCACGGTTTGATATAATTTTTACAATATAGAGATTTTGCTGATAAACTTGATCGCATCTATGTAACTATAACCTTACACCTGTTTTGGGTGTTATAGGTCTCCTGGGTTTCTTATCTTCGTTGGCTATCCAGTTTTCAGTCGACCACCCCCAGGAGACTTCCTGTATGCCTTCCACTAAGAACATAAGTAGGGGAAATGCTCAAAAGTCCCTTACGACATATTTACTTAAACCACACGAGATTTGCAGCATGTCTCAAGATAATACAGAACGAGCATTCCCATCCGGTCCCACGCAGGATACCGCAGCTAATCCATTAGCTCAGGACAGTGAATATGCACAGCAACTTACAAAGGGGGACTTGGAATCTTGTCTGGAAACTATGTACACCAAGCTAGCCACTAAATTCCAATCAGAACTCCACAAGAGCACAAATGTTCTCTCTCAGGAAATAGCGGCATTGGGCTCCAGAACCGACCGCTTAGAGACCAAGCATGATGAACTCAACCTAGCTTATGGTGAGCTTTCTAGAGATCACGATCATTTGCAAACGGCCTTTGCACAATTGCAGGCACAGGTTGAGGATCTTGACAATTGCAACCGCAGGAATAATTTGCAAGTCAGAGGAGTCCCGGAGTCTGTGAATGACCTTTCACAAGCCACAACCAAGCTATATAATTCTCTCCTTCCGGACCACGACCCTAGGTCCTTTGCTTGTGACCGCATCCATAGAGCCCTACGCTCAAAACCTCCTAATGATAAACCGCCTAGGGACATTGTTCTGTGTATGAAAGATTTCCTGACCAAATAAGATATACTTAGGGCTGCTCGTAATACCCCAACGATCACCTTTGAAGGTTCAGTTTTACAAATATTTCCAGATGTTTCTCGGCTACAGTAGAGAAACGTAAAAAAATTATGGAAATCACAACTGCCCTTTTCTCAGCTCGTATCCACTACAAATGGGGCTTTCCCTTTAACCTCCCTGGCGGTCTGATTATTTCAGATTTTTGGTGCTGAAAGCGGTACCATTATTTTGCATGGAAATATGTCGTTTTTTTATTGTAGGCTGTAATTTTTAGGAATAACTCACTGAAATCTGTCCGAACAAGAGTCTATTAAACATCCTGGGTATGATAAAATTTGAAACACAAAATCATAAATTATAATTTATTAAATAATCATAAAAAATAATAATATAATAATATTACATTTAATTCAATAATATAATCAAACCAAAAACACTGAAATTTGAAATATAGCGCCAAGTTCGCACATCACTGAGCAAAGTCGCAAAATTGTTTTCAGTGTCTGATGATGAATTTCTCCACGAATCATTATCACTCAATTCTGCAAGTGGTTATGATTTACTATCGCTGTTCTCTAGCTGATCTAAACCCGCTTTTGACCTAAAGGGACGCTTTTTGGACGCCATGGACTTTTCTAAGTTTCCAGGCAGAAAGAACAGTCAAAATGCAGACAGGGGACAGGACAAAGCACTCGGGACAAAATGTATGTGAAATGGTTTGAAACAATAATGTTTTACTATGCAAAATTCGTTGTGAAAAAAATGACATTTTTTTTAAATTTTCAAATTTCCCACCGCTGGTGGCGCCCGTACGTCCCGACGTCACAGGGACCGGAACACAGAAGCCGGATGTCGGCATCAGCCGGAGGAGATGGCCGGGGATGCTGCATGGGGACACATCGCGGGAGCGAAGGACAAGGTAAGCTCTGCAGGTACTCCCTATGCAGCGTCGCATGGTAAGCCCGAGTGTAGCTCGGGGTTACCGCTTTTCGTACAGAAACTTTACCCTGAGCTACACTCGGGAATACCGCTAGGGAGGTTAAGTTGATAGCTCCACATAATGGGAGCACATACAAAGCCACATCCCTTCCCGAAGGCCGAGAAATCCTGGCCAAATTGGGCCTGGCAGACGCTCCATCACCTCAACGTCCACCTTCCACCCCTCGGGTTTCTCCCATTTGGCATACTCCATCTCCACAAAGGGATAGAAGGAGAGTCAGACAAGAACCGGGATGAAAAGACTTTGCTCATGTGCATCTTACACACTGTTTTGATGGTCTTTTGTAGGATGCTGTAAAATGTTACATGTTCATATATCATTACTTTTGATCTATTATTTAGTTACTTGGATGTGCAAAAACCCAGCATGGGTCTTTGGACCCTCATTTTGCCGCCCGTATGCTCATAGAACTCTTTGGCACGTGACCCCACCCTGCCACCTAGCATGCTCCATAAATTGACTTTGACAGATTTCGCCTATGATGTGGTTCCAGATATTCCACTAACTAGACAAACTATTGTTGATACCTTTCAGCTGGGTACAATAATGTTGACTGACACTATTTTTTTTTACCATGGCTATCCATTGCATCTCACATAATGTCCAGTGTTTCAATTCTCCAAATAAACGTAAAACGGCCTTCCACCAGTATAAGCGCCTAGGTGCAAAAATGATTGTATTACAGGAAACTCATTTTGCGGTCGCTAAACACCCGACGTATTTTCATAGATCTTATAGACGGGTTTTACACCTTACACTCTACTAAAAGCAGAGTGGTGGCAAATTTTTTTACATAACTCATTCCCCTTCGATATTCAACATGTACATCGTGACCCTGAGAGCAGATTTATCATTAATAAAGGCACACTTTCGGGTAGTGAACTCGAGATCGTGAATGTTTATACACCAAATTTGGCTCAAGCTTTCTTCTTTTCTCACTTTTTCACAGTTCTTGATAGGTTTCTTTCCCATCATTTACTGGTGGGAGGGGTTTCAATCTGGTAGCTAACCCCCTTTTGGACAGAAGTTCATCTTCACCATCTTCCCAAAATCCCCTACTAAGAAATTGGAAACACTTCAACAGGTAGACTCTTGGAGGGCACACAATGTAGGAGGCAGAGATTACTCATTTTACTCCCACCCACATGACTCTTATGCTAGATTAGATTATATCTATTGTTCCCCTATTCTGCTAGCTAACTCTAGAAAGACATGTATTCATTTAAGTCCCCGGTCGGATCATAATATAATGGCATTGTCTATCACTTTCATAGGTCTTGCACCCACGCCCTATTCCTGGCGCCTTAATGACTCTATGCTCACGGATATTAATTCCCACCAAGCAGTAGTTACATCTATCCAGGAATACTTTCAGCTAAACACAACTCCTGATATCTCCCCGGCTACTTTGTGGATGGCCCATAAGGCGGTCATGTGAGGCCGCCTCATTTCTATGGCCTCAACAAGGAATAGGAAACTGGAAACAAATTCAGAAACTTACCCGAGAATTAGAAACACATTATAGAGATCATATTGGCAATCCATCTCTCTTGAACAAAACGATATCGCAAAAGCGTTTAGAACTGAATACTTTATTATCCCAGAAAACTGAAACAGCCCTACGTTGGGTGAAAGCCTCTTTTCTGTTAAATAGCAACTCAGCGTCTACTATGTTTGCACGGAAATTAAACCATTCTATACAACCCCCACATATCTCTAAATTACGAACTAAAACCAACAGTGCCTCCTCTTTGCCTCATGAAGTCCTGGGCATTTCTGAAAAATTTTACTCTACCCTATTAGCTCCCCCACAATCACCTTCTGCTTCCCTAAATGGCTCCAGGCTTGATTCTTTCCCCCTCCCTACTCTCACACCTTCTCAAGTATCCTCCCTTAATGCCCATGTACATTGCAGGAAATAACCCCTGTGATTAGCGCACTAAGAACTTCCACAGCACCGGGCCCTGATGGGTTTACGACTAGCTATTATAAACATTTTGCTTCTATACTCGCTCCTTTTTTGCTGTTGTAGTTCAATCATGTTTTTCAGGGCGGCAGGTTCCCTGAGGAGATGCTGTTGGCTAATATGTCTCTTTTGCTTAACCCTTAAAAGACCACCATCTCCCTCAAAACTATAGACCAATTTCGGTAATGAACAATGATCTGAAAATTTTCAGCCGTATTTTGGCAGATAGGTTGGCCTCTATTACACCCATTTTGGTCTCACCGGACCAATCAGGATTTATCCCAGACATATTTATCACAGACAACATTCACCTTACGCTAAATGTTATACAGGATGCCAATTTGCACTCCAAGGAAGTTTTGTTACTGAGCCTGGACATCAAAGCCTTTGATAGCGTTCTCTGGCCCTATCTGTTTTCTCTACTGCAGAAGATAGGCTTCAATGCCGAATTTCTGTCTGGTATACATGCCTCGTACGACTCCCCCAAAACAAGAATCAGACTCCCAGGTTGTAATTCCGATTTTTTCAAACTGGGCAGGGGTAGCCTTCAGGGCTGCCCGCTTTCACCCTTATTATTTGCTCTTGTTTTGGAACCCTTGGCTATTGCAGTAAGATCACATTCAGATATTTCTGCTTATCCATTACTGGATTCGCATTTCAAATTATGTATGTATGCAGATGATGTTATGCTTTTCCTCACTAACCTGTTAGTGTCATTGCCCAATTTATGCACATTATTGAATGACTTTGCTACAGTATCAGGTCCTTCAGTAAATTGTACCAAATCAGTAGTTATGCCTATTAATGTTACTGATTCCCTGAGTGCATCTCTCCGCAATTCTTTTCCATTTCGTTGGGCCACTGACCGGATCCCATACTTAGGTATCTACCTCACTCCCAACTTTTCGAAACTATTTGCCGTTAATTACCCACCATGTGTGTCTCGCCTCGCTACTCTTTTGAAAGTCTGGCATGGATACTCCATCTCATTCTTGGGCAGAGTCACAGCAGTAAAAATGAACATCTTGCTTAAATTCCTTTACTTATTTAAGGCACTCCCTATCCTAGTCTCGAAGGCGTTCTTAGATCGCTTTCAACGTACAATTAATAATTTTATTTGGCGTAATAAAAGCCCTAGTTTTACCTCATCGGTCCTATACCGATCGCAACGGGCGAGAGGCTTTGGACTCCCCAATTTCTGGTTTTACTACCTGTCGGCCCATTTTGCACAGCTATCTCAATGGTCAACTATTAATTCCCAGGTCCCTTGGATCTGATTTTAATCTCAGTCTATTCGTCCATACTATCTTCCAGGCATATTATGGTCAAAAACGCCCCCCCCGTTTATTATTGACCTATAATTCCATTGTTGCCCAATCGCTAATGCTTTGGTCACGATATAAATTTAAATTAAATCTTGTCTCCTCGTTCTCCCCAGGTTCATCATTTTTTGGCGACTCGAACTTTACCACAGCATTCTCATCCCCACAGGCATTTCATTGGTGGTATAATAGATCCCTCATCAGGTTATCTGACTTTCAAAGAGGAGGATCTTATATTACCTTTGAGATGCTTCGTATACTTTTTGACATCCCGCTTCGAGAATATTATCATTATCGACAGATTAGACATTTTTCTTCTCACATTTTGGTCTGATACCTTCATCCCCGATCTCACTTTTCGAACGTATTAGCCGTGACTTTCCCAGGGGTAGGGGTCTCATTTCGGATTTGTATCGCCAATTTCTGGTTGCTGCCTTCCCATCTCCCCCCTTTATAGACAGAAGTGGGAGGAGGATGGTGGTGTCACCTTCTCTGATGAGGATTGGGAGTCCATGGTGGATAATATATGTAAGAGCTTTAGATCTCTTTCTGTCCAGGAAATGGCCCTCAAAATATTAACCAGATGGCATTATACCCCATCTAGATTACGCATCATGTTTCCAGGGACGTCCCACCTTTGCGCCCGGTGCTGAGGTCTTACTGGTACCTTAGTGCAGGGGTTAAAATTTAGAGTCCAGACCTACTAGCCAGTCACAAAACTTACTCTCCACCAGTTGCCCCACCCAAACTTGTCCACGTCCGCATCCAACCCCGGCCCGCCCAAAACCCCAGCCCGCCCCAACCCCCACCCCCAACCCGCCCCCAACCACGCCCCCCTAAAGCTTATGAAATTACATTTTTCTTTAGAATAAATAGTCCAAAATATAAAACTGTACACAGTAATGTATATCCCAGCCCCCCTGTACTCCATTATAGTGATATGACATGTATACAGTTATGATTACTGTATACATGTCATATCACTATAATGGAGTACAGAGGAGCTGGTATATACATTACCCATATACATTACCCATGGACTCCCAATCCTCATCAGAGAAGGTGACACCACCATCCTCCTCGCACTTCTGTCTATAAAGGGGGGGGATGGGAAGGCAGCAACCAGAAATTGGCAATACAAATCCGAAACGAGACCCCTACCCCTGGGAGAGTCACGGCTAATATGTTCGAAAAGTGAGATCGGAGATGAAGGTATCATTAGGTAATCATTACTGTATACATGTCATATCACTATAATGGAGTACAGGGGAGCTGGGATATACATTACTCAGTAACATGTGGGGTGATCAAAGGGTTAATTGTGTGCTGTTTTACTGTGTGTCTGTACTTCACTGTACGCACACTACTTTGCATGGCTCTGCTATGCAAAGCCATGCATAGCAGTGTGCTGGAGCTGACAGGGGAGAGAACTTTATTGTTTACTTACAGTTCTCTCTCTCCGTTGGTAATGCTTCTCGATCACTGGCCAGGACCCGGTGATTGACAGCTGAGGCTACGAATAGTGGCACGGGTAGGACGCGTGCACGGCTCGCATGCACCCTTTAACAGGTAATGCAAACTCACATATATATATACAGTATATATATATACACGTGATTTTGCGCACCCTTGCCGCCCTGTAGCAGTATTACTGCTATAGCGTTGATGGGAAGTGGTTAAATAGGAAATGATGCGATTAGTAATTTACACAAAAAAGATAATGTTTTATTCTTCCAGTTCAATTCACAGGAAGTGCCAAAGGCACTGCATTTCTGGCACAATAATAGGCTTTTTTTGTACTTGCTGAAAAATGTTTTTAGTATGAAAATGTAAAAAAAAAAGTGAAACGACAGCATCTAAGGGCTGGTAAGCTCCAATATATTACATTTTCATTCATGACTTGAGAAATCCTTTCACCTGAAAAGCTGAAGCAAAGATCAGGTGAAATATTTTAGGGATATACTTTATGTCATATTGTTATTACAAAGCATCACAAGTGCAAAAGTTTTCTCTCCCCTAGAAATGGAAAAGACACAAATATATTTGCCTTATTGTGCTGTATATCACATATTCAGAGTCTTGATACAGTTTGAAAGGTGAACAGATGGCATTTTATTTTTAGCTCACATTAACACAGGCCATCGAATGCTCACTTGACTGATATACCGTAATAATGCACTGAAACAAAAAGCAGATTTCTAACTATGTCTTGCAATATTGTTTAGCATCTGAATGATATAAAATGTCCTCACGCAACCCTGCAATATTCCAGGCATGTTACATGTGCTATAAATTAGCATGACTCACAGTACTGTACTCTACAAACACTAGCACCCATATATATGTATCATATATATGTATCAATCATTCTGGCTGATAGGTGCCCAATATTCACTCACAATTCTCTGGTGAGCATTCGCTCTATGTATCAAGTCAACGTCCTCATGCACACTTGACGTTTTTACAGCTGCTGTTTTTGGCTTTTGGCGTTTTTTTCTACAGCCAGTAAACTCCCCAGCATGTTATCCTATGTGCCCATGCACACATAGACTGTAATCAGCGTTTTTTTGTACGGGCGGTTTTTAGCTGGAAAAAAAACCCCGAACTAGTAGGTTTCTAGAGGAGTTTTTTAGCTGTAACAATGTTCTAGCGCTGCAAAACGTGGTAAAACGTAATAAAATGCAGCAAACTGACGTTTTTGGATGTTTTTTACCGACAAAACAAAATTTTTAAGTAAAAAAATTTTAAAAATGCAAACGCAGGAAAATGGCGCTAAACGCAGCAAAACACGGGTAAACGCTAATGCAAAAAAAATGCAGCGTGATCAAAACGTCCAGTGTGCATGAGGGCTAATGCTGAAAAATGCAGCAAAACGTGGTAAAAAGTGGCAAACCAGTGTTTTTGGACCGTTTTTTGAGCAAAAAAACACTAAAAAAACGCCAAAGCTGAAAAACACGAAAAAACATGGCAAAACGCGGCTAAACACTAAAGCAAAAATGCTAAAAAAAGACTGAAAAACTCACGTTTTTAACGTGACTTTACACAGCTAACGCTACCAGCATTATTAAAATGCCCAGTGTGCATGGAGCCTAATTGGTGGAAATTTACCCAAGATTCATCCAGTGTGAATTACATTCAGCAGCATCTGTTCTTCAAAATGAATCACACTTTTGCTGTAACATTCACCCTATGTAACAAAAGGGTGGAATAATTCTTGTCGATGGGAGGCGAGCATGAGAGATGTACAGTTGGGCCAGTTTGCGTTTAAACTCAGAGAGTATTTTGGCTGGATTACTGTATGCCCACCATGGCTGCTTCTAAGGGAATTGGGACATGTTTTCTGTTCAAAACAATGCAAGCGTTTTGTGAGCATGGAAGTGGGTTTATTACTTTGAATGGTGCTATTCTGATGATATTTGACCCCAGGTTGCATGGCTAAATCCACAACTCTCCACTTTGTTTTCAGAGATGTAGGGTGCAAGGCACACTCCAGTACATATGGCGGTGGTGCTCCACAGTCCAAAAATTAGGGTCAGAACTGTCCCTAATATAATTCTGTTTCACAAGCCGTAAGAGGCTTTACTTAACAGACCAATTTCTGACTTCACCAGGTACAAAAGAAAACTACCAACTCTTATCATTTTGGCTACATATCCAACCATAGCTAAAGGTTTGAGACAACCTACTTTGAACTTAAAGGATAAGTCCACCTTTGGGAACATGTTACATGTTTCACCGGTTTTTAGGGTGGAACATGTAGCATGTTCCCATAGCTACACCCCCCGACAGGTCATACGGAGAGAAGTATATCCATACTATCTGTCAGATTTGAAAACAGCGAGGCCATGCGGGGCTCCGCCCACACAGCGGCGTCATTCATTCATGGACTTCCGTGAATGAATGAACTGCAAGTCCTGACAGCCTTAGCGGCTGTGGGCTTGTACTTTTCAATGAACTACCATGGAGCTGTGGAGCGCAGTGGTATTTCATAGAAGCTTCCTTTCAGAATATATGCTTGCTCGTACATCCTGTATGGCAAGCAGATATTCTGACAGGTCTGCAGGAGACCTGCATGGCATCTGCGATCTACTGATCACTGGTGCAATGCTTTCCAGGCTCCTTTGCACAAAAATAATAAATGCACATTTTTTTTACCTGCAAAAAAATGTGCATTTATTATTTTTTTTCCAAAAGGTGAACTTATCCTTTAGGCAGCAGGTGATGAGCACCATGATTCATGAGAAACTCACATCTATACATACACTAAATTTCTTAAAGAATTGTCAACCTGGCTTGACTATAACTGTAACCTGAACCTTGATCACTCCCTGCTCTCACTCATGGGGTCTTTCTGCCATGCTCCACACTTGCAGTACTTTTCCTCACATTCTCTTCTAAGTCCCATTTCTTTGTTCACACTTTGTATCTTCTTGCTTCTTCCAATACACCTGACACTAACACCCTGCTATCCTGCTCCCCTTTGTCCTTTTCTGTTATAGGGCCTTCAGAGCCTGGCATCATAAGTTCCCCTCCTCAAAGCTACATTTAGAGGCTCCCCTCTAGGCATTTCACACTATTTTCCACATCTAATTGGGACCACCGATACTACCTCCCCTTTTCCCACCCAACCAAGCAATGCTGAAACTCTTGTGTTTTCCTTGCCTGCACTTGCTTCCCAAGCATGCACCCCCCCTCCCAATTTAATTTTGAGGGAGCTTTGAGGGGGGTCCCCCAAAAAATGACCATATTTGGACTAATACATCAATATGGCAGTGGGGTCTTTGGGAACACCCTTAATAGAGTTCACTGGGCACCTAAAAACCACTGTGTGTTTGTTTCTTGACTTTTCGTACCCACATGCAAGATAAACTGATTAAGGTCCACTGACCCCAAAACCATTTTACCAAGAAGGGCGAAACCACTTACAGTATATGTCTCCTATTGGGTCAGGTAAGTGATACATAAACCAATCTTTCAAGCACCCCTTTCAGGCAAGGGGACCCCTGTTTTTGGGGATATCCCTCTCAAAGCATCGCTCAAATCTGAAGGGCTTGCAGACTGGTATTAACATAGCAGAGGGCTTCATACTGACCTATTGTTTGCTAAAGGCATACAAGCCAACATGTGTAATATGCTGGGCCATTAGTTCTGAAAGTGAAGGGGCACGCTGTTCTTTAATATCCACTTATATTATAGATAAAAGAAAATGACAGTTAACCTTACCAGGGCAGAAACTGTGTATGTACAGTTTCAGTACCATGGAGAGCTATTGCCAGCAGATTTGCCTGCAAGGTAAATACTATATAACTGTGAAATGACAGGACAAGGGGATGTCATATCTCACTTGGGTGAATGCTGTTTAGAGATTCAGTGGGTGAATTTCACAGGCAATACATATTAAACAGATCCATAGGAATTACATTTCAGAATCAGTATATAAGAAAACACTATATATATATATATATATATATATATATATATATATATATATATATATATATTGGATTGCTGCAGATAAAAAACTTTCACTGTTGAAAAATCACCATACAAAAAAGTGATCCAAAAAAATGTACAAAGCCATACATCATAGGTATATGGCTTTGTCCATTTATTTGGATCACTTTTTTGTACGGCGGTTTTTCAACAATAGATGTTCTTTTACGTGCAGCAATCCAATTTTCTTTTTTTTATATATGGATTTTGGGGGGGCCTGATTGCTGTGCACTGTGATGGATCACCGTTGTGCACTCCACCTATATCACTGATATATATATATATATATATATATATATATATATATATATATATATATACTATATATATATATATATATATATTATACACACACTCACCAGTCACTTTATTAGGTACACTGTACTAGTGCCTAGAAAATATCCCCCACACCATTACACCACCACCACCACCAGCCTGAACCGTTGATACAAGGCAGGATGGATCCATGCTTTCATGTTGTTTACACCAAATTCTGACCCTACCATCTGAATGTTGCAGCAGCCAGTCTGCCCATTCTCCTCTGAACTCTGACATCAACAAGGCGTTTTCGTCCACACAACTACCGCTCACTGGATATTTTCTCTTTTTCGGAAGCATTCTCTGTAAACCCTAGAGATGGTTGTGTGTGAAAATCCCAGTAGATCAGCAGTTTTTGAAATACTCAGACCAGCCCATCTGGCACCAACAACCATGCCACATTCATAGGCACTTAAATCCCCTTAAATCTTACCCATTCTGATGCTCAGTTTGAACTTCAGTAAGTCGTCTCCACCACGTCTAGATGCCTAAATGCATTGAGTTACTGCAATTAGATTGGCTGATTAGCAATTTGTGTTACCAAGCAATTGAACAAGTGTACCTAATAAAGTGGCTGGTGAGTGTATATAATTTGCAAAGCTCCCCCCACTTATACTCATTTCGTGTGTCAAAGACTGTGCCTTATGATGAATGGCTAATCATAGTTTTAAGGCCCATGATGGCCCTTGGCCCATGATGCATTGCTTCAGTAAGTATCCATGCACACCCTTGCATGCAATAATGCAAAATGTCATGTACTTTCATTACAGTATGCACACATTATTGCATTTTAATGTGCCCTGTTTCTTTGCATTGTTGTTGTGTTCCCTTGTTCCAAAACTGGTTATACAGTTTGTATCCTGACTGTATTTCAGCTCTGGAAGATTATACCCCCTTCATGACCAGGTCATTTTTTGCTATTTAGCACTGCTCTACTTTAGCTGGTAATTGTGCAGTCATGCAAAGCTGTACCCAAATAAAATTTATATAATTTTATCACACAAATAGAGCTTTCTTTTGGTGGTATTTGATCACTGCTGTTTTTTTAATTATTTATTATATAAACAAAAAAAAGGCTGAAAATTTTGAAAAAATTATATTTTTTACTGTCTGTTATAAAACATATCCAATAAAAAAATACAAAAAATAAAATTTTGTCATAAATTTAGGTCAAAATGTATTCTGCTACATATCTTTGGTAAAACAAATGATATCGCTTCTACAGAATATGGTATATATACTGGAATTTCATTTTATTTTTATTTGTTTTTAGTTTTTATACTGGTAATGGCAGTGATCACAGACTTATATTTCAGTTGGGTGCAGCATTGCATGATCGCGCAATTTTCAGTTAAAGGACGCAGCGCCGTATCGCAAAAGATGGTCAGGAAGGGGGGTAAATCCTCTAGAAGGCAAGTGGTTAATTAGCTGATGCATTTCCAGTGTTCTAATGGGGAAAATGTAGGTTTTACATCCCTTTAGATGTGATTAACATTGTGGGAGTATCTCACTGAAAATATACTTTTTGTTGCATAGGATGCGTAAAATCTGACTTGTATCCTTGCACAGACTTCTTGAAAAATCAGTCAGCCAGCCACACAAGCAGAAAATGGCATTTTTGTCCAGGTTGCCATATTGCATTGAATTATTACTGAAAATTACAGTGGCTGCATATTGAAAAGGATAGGTAATTTTAATAACACTCAATTACAATATGGCTTGTGTTGCAAATTTATATGTTAAATTATTTTTTATTCCCTATTTTTTCCCCACAAAAGTGGAATTTCAGTTTAACTAAGTGAAATGTTTAAAACCTGCGATGAACATCATAGACTGTCGCTTCTATGCTGATCAAAGACAGGTAATGGGTGTAACCGTGCGTGCATCATAAGGGTAATAGCATTACATTTCCGCAGCATTTCTAATTTCGTATTGCAGTAATCACATTACAATAATTATAGTCTGTGTTGATTAAGTTACTGATAACTTACATAGCCCATTACAGCTTGTGCAAAAGTTAACACATTGGTAGGATTTCTAAATTATTCTGTAAAATGTAAGACACAACAAATAAATTACATTTTGTAAATTAATTCATGGAGAAATACAGAAACTGACAGCAAAGCCATGTGTCTTATTTAATATTTCCATGTTATTTTGAGTTTATTTTCTTTATTCTGCATTTACTTTTTTATATATATTTTTACTGTTGAGCTGCCTGATGTTTTGATCTCTGGATCTGGGAGAAGGAAGGGTAATAATGTAGCAGTGGTCACCATTCAGGAATTGTGCGTTACATTCTGCTCTGCTTTTTGTCCCGGCACACTTCCAGTCTCTGAGCTTCATTCTGCAGCATACTTATTGATGTAGTCAGCTACATAGAGGTCTATAGGGACTTCCTGAAGCACATGCTGCTGATTTTATTAAAACAAAAATGGGAGCCAAGGCGGAAACACTTTGAAGGTAACAATATACTGTACAAGAGACTTCATCAAATACCTGCAATTCTAGCATTTTCTTAATACAATTAGGCACTGTATGGACTTAATGAGCAATTAAAGGCAACAGGTGAAAGCAGCTTCTAATGCTATACACAGGAAACCACAAGAATGCTTCTCTCGCTGTCTATTCTTAGCCAAGCACCCGGCAACATCATCATTTGGCTTTTTGAAATTATGGGTTTGAAGTTTTAGATTGCTGCGTAATTTTATTTTTATACACATATGTTGGTAATGGCACTGATGATCACAGAACAACAGAAGATCACCACTGACAGTAATATCCAGCATGAATAAAACAGTCACCTGGATCCAAGATAATCAGCAATAGAGGTGACAAATTTGTATGCAGCAAAGTCACCATCAAAGTGACAAACCTACAGCATGCACTGGCTTCAGCAGTGGTAGGTGGGATTCATATCAAAGCTGCTGCAGGTATATATTTAACCACTGGCCTTTTTGCTATTAACCTTCCTAGAGGTAATCCCGAGTGTGGCTCGGGGGTTAATTTTCAGTACCAAAAGCAGTAACCTTGTGCCACACCTGAGATTACACTGTAGTGTAATTTACCTTGTCCCTGCAATCCCCTGATGTCCTCCCACTGTGTCCTCCAGCCGATGCCGGCATCCGTCTTCCAGGTTCCCTTCTCTGCGAGCGCCGCTACACAGGGGAGACGGAACCGGCGGGAGGTTCAAAAACGTAAACAAATTACGACATACACACAATACATTGTAATCTGTTAGGATTACATTACTGTATCAAACCATTTCATCTCAGTTTTATCCCTAGTGCTTTGTCCAGTGCCCTGCCTGCACTTTTACCGTTCTTTCTGCCTGGAACTTGAAAATGTCCATGGCATCCAAAAAGCTTCTCCTTAGGTCAAAAGCGGTTTTAGACCAGCTAGAAAACAGCGATAGTGAATTAGAATCACTTGCAGAATCGAGCGATAGTGATTCATGGGAAGATTCATCATCAGACACTGAAGGTGACAACAGCGATGATTCTGAAAAATGAGCTCAGTGATGAGCGAACTTGGTGCTCTATTGACTGTGGTACGGATCAGGCAGCGCCCCCAAGATTCCCATTTACTGGAGCATCTGGTGTGAAAGTAGATGTTGAACACGACAACCCCTTGGCATACTTACAATTATTTCTGACCTATGAGGTTATTGAAAAAATTGTTACTGAGACAAACCGGTACCAAGAGCAACAATTGGCTACTCATTGGAAGTTTCCAAGAAGCAGAAAGTGGGAACCAGTGACCAAAAATTATATTTGGCAATTTTTAGGCCTAGTAATACTTCAAGGAGTGGTGGGAAAACCCCGGCAGAAGTGGTATTGGACAACTAATAAATTACTTGCCACTCCATTCTTTGGCATGGTCACGTCAGAGTATAGATTTTCCCTGATCATGAAATTTTTACACTTCGAAAACAATAAAGAATTTGATGAAACTATTGCACCCTAAAGAAAATTTGGGAAGAATCTCAAATGATTCTAAAGAATTTCCAATGGAGCTATGTGCCAGAAAGAGATATCAGCATAGAAGAAAGTCGAATGGCCTACAAGGGAAGGCTCAGTTGGGTACAATACTTTGCATCAAAGAGAGCACGATTTGACGTAAAATCCTACATGCTATGTGAATCTTCAACTGGCTACATTTGAAATTCAGTCATATGCACTGGAAAAAGAACAAAACTCAATCCAAAATACAGCAACTATAGAATGGCAACATCTTCCGTTCTTTCACTTATTGAGCCATTGCTAAATCAGGACTATTGCGTAACAACCGACAACTTTTATACGTCTCCTGAACTTTGAGTTTCTTCTGCAAAACAAAACAGATGCCTATGGAACCATTAGGGCTAAATGACATGACATGCTGCCAATGTTTGGCAATAAGAAGCTTAAGACTGGAGAAATGGTTGCCTGGCAGAAAGGCAAAATGATGGCACTGCGATACCATGACAAGAAAGATGTGAGCCTAATGAATACAATTCATGATACCTCTACTATTATAGTATGCACAAAATTTGGGAAAAAAATCATGAAGCCACAAGTAGTGGTAGACTACAATAACACCATGAGAGGTATTGACAGAGCCGACCAAGCAATGACATTCTACCCAACAATGAGGAAACAGCAAAAGAAGTACTACAAGAAGACCTTCAGGCATCTTCTTCAGCAATGCTTGTGGAATGCCTACATTTTGCTAAAAAAAAGAGTGACAAGCCTGTGATTCATTTTGACTTAATTTGGAAAGTTGACGAACATATCTTTGTGAACCACCAAACACCATCAATGGCTGTGAATAGAGCTAGACATTGTGCTGTTGGCATTGTCAACCCAGAATGCCTGACTGGTTGTCACTTCATGGACTACATCCCACCAACCGAGAAAAAGTCAGCACCTACAAGGATGTGTGTGGTTTGTTGCTCGAAGCAAGATGTCAGTGGAAAGAAAATCAGAAAGGAAACCAGGTTCCTTTGTCCTGATTGTGACGTCGGACTTTGTGCAGTCCCAGGTTTCAAAATTTTTCAGACCCGAGATTACTAACTCAATACGCAGTGTCTAGTAATATTGTACCCTTGTTTGGACAAATTTCAGTGTTTTTGGTTTGAGTACATTATTGAATGAAATGTATTATTAAAAAATATTTTTTATAATTATTTATTATATTATAATTTATGATTTTGTGTTTCAAACTTTATCATACCCAAGATGTTTACTAGACTCTTGTTTGGACAGATTGAAGTGAGTTGCTCCTAAGAATTACAGACCTACAATATAAAACAACAAATTTCCATGCAAAACAATGTATGGCTTTGGCATTCCAAAATATTGACATAATCAGACGGCCAGGGAGGTTAAACATGTCCAGTAAAAAAATTTTAAAAATCCAATTTCGGCATAAATGTATGCAAAAATGTATTCTGCTACATGTCTTTGCTAAAAAAAATCCCAATACGTGTAAATTAATTGGGTTACGTGAAAGTTATAGTGTTTACAAATGGCGGTATAGATACTGGAATTTTTTTTTTTACTAGTAATGGCGGTGATCAGCGACTTATAGCGGGACTTCGGTGGGCTTTCTGAGACTGGGGGGAACTGACTTGGTGTCAATTAATAAAAAGCAGTGGCACTGTGCTAATGGCACTGGGCAGAAAGGGGTTACCATCTGGGGTGATCAAAGGGATAACTGTGAGCTGTTTTACTATGGGGGCTGTGTGTGTGCTTTCCACTGTATGCACACTGCTTTGTATGGCTCTGCTATGCTATATCCACCCCAGTAGTTCCTGGGGTGGATCTATTTTTGTGGTGGGAGTATTTTTTTTGCAAGGGGTCTATTGTTACTGGGGAGATCTATCATTGGTGGGGGGCCTATTGTTGCTGGGGGGAGCTATATTGCTTGCTGCAGGGAATCTATTTTACAGCTTTTCTTCTTAACATTAACACATTCCATACACATTACTTAGCAAGCATTACAAAAGGATCCTAGGCTGTTTTTTCTCTAAAAGGAGCAGTATTGAGAGGTGGCTAGGGGGTGAAACCAAGGGACGGTGCTTAGAGGTGGGTAGGATGCAAAGGCAAGGAGTGACTCAGAAAGGGGGGGGGGGTACCTGCACCTATTTTCTGAGAAAAAAAAGCCCTATCTAAAGCTATAACTTCCAAATTACTTTTCAATAGTGTAGAGGAGGATTAGAACCCCTGAGAAGGTTTTATTGCTGTTTGTGTCCTTGCTGGGAAAATTCACTCTCTCTCTCTCTCTTTGTTCTACTGACTATTGAAGCAAGGGAAATCCAAAATGTCACCATGGTCTCTGCAACAGGATGTGAGGAGAAATCTTCCAAATGGAACACCTGTTTTGGTGAAAATACCTAAGGGCCAGTTCACACCTGAATCCCACAGAAACATGATCTGCATTCCTGTGCGATTCCTGTGTGACTCAGTGTTGTGTGATTTTGCATTGGATCACACCAAAAGTAGTGCATGTGCTACTTTTATAAAAACTGCCTTGGTTTATTAGAGAACAATCTTCATCCAATGGCATGGTGAAGCAATCAAACTCCCATCCTGTGAAACAATGAACACACCAGGCCAAAAAATTAATTGCTCCCTTAATTACAGGAGACAAGAACTCAATTTGCCTAGCACTGTACATTAGGAGGGTTCTACATATATTTTACCCACTTGACACCAATTATCGGTATATTAAGGTTCCTCAACCTGATGGCCCAAGTTGAAGATAAATTATCAAATGTCCTAGGGATGAGTTACCATCTGCACGCATGTTGGCTGCTAGTTCTGTGACTGTATCTGACAGCAGCCTCTGAAGATTGTCATGTGATCACAGGGCCTTGTTTACAAACAAGCTGGCTGGCTCAGAGAAAGAGCAGTTAATGTGATATAACAGACAGCAAAATAAATAAATTAATGAATGAAGTGTAAACTGCTCTTTTGTAGGTTTTTGTACATTTCTCTGATTATAACTAATCCAAGCTTGGTATTTATTAAAACAATGTAGCAATTAAACACCTATATGTTATTAGAACATAGTGTAGAAATTAAGTAGGCAAATTAATCATACAGTTTTAGTCAAGCTAACAGATGCATAACGACACTGCTAAATTTGGTCTGGACCCGAGGGATTCAATGAGTAATAAAAAGGAGTCACTGGCTAATAACAGGCATTTAGGAAAAATAAGTCAACATTCCTTATCCCTATACTTGTATTTTGCACATTGCATACATTACCATAACAACAAACTAGCTTCATCAGAAGCAGAGGTAATGACAGCCTATATTTCTCAGGGCATTATTGTTTCCATTCGCTGAACTTATGATGGTTCATATATGATGTAGTGGAGAGCTTTTTAGTTCCTTTTATCCCACCTCACAATAACTTTTCTGGTTGTACTGTCTTTTGGTCGATAAGTGCTACTCCATAGAAGTATTGGTTTCCATACACTGGGCTAAAGATGGCTAACAAGTCTGGGACAGCTGTATTCAGTTTGGGTCTGTAATATTAGCTTGTACTGTATATGTGCTGTAACCCAGTGGTTCTGTATACACAACTGGTAGAGGGGAATAAAGGAATGATTTGCATGGCTATGACATCTACACTAAATGAGGAATAAACCTCTATTTTATTTTATTTGTGATAGAAGTGAGACTTGCAGATACCTTGCCATGTAGTAGTAAATTTGTGAAATTAACAATGATGAACAGCAAAGATTTAGAACTGAATATATATAGTTATATTGTTATTGAATTCTGATCTTTGTAAACCATTTTCTTCCATTTCCAAAACTCTAATTAATCTCTAGGAATATGCTCTCTTTCAAAACGTCCACAATTCAATAAGTGTGTGTAGTGTTTAGCCAATGTTTATTTAATTTGCATTGTGAAGGTTTATTTAATATGAGAGTCATGGGGTTGATTTACCAAAGGCAATTGCAAATTCAGTTGCACTTGTAGGCTAGTGCCTACAAGTTTGGCTGTTACTAGAAAAGTTGGTAGGCTGCCCAGATGGGTAAGATTTACCTCCGGGCCTGACGGTTTTCTGGGCTTTTTCTGGGTCTGCCTGTCACCTTGTAATATATATAAATGGGGAGGAAGGCTGGGTCCTAAAGACAGCTGAGAGCCAGAGAGGACTACATGTGAAGAGGCCAATGGGTCCATGTCCGATGATGTAATCAGTACCTAACCATCTGCTCAGGGATCAAGGTCCTAGGGAATTTACCAATTTTGGACTGGCACTTGGAAAGCTATGCCTGGGCAGCTAAAGATTAGTTAAGGAAAGCTGTGTTTTGTACTAAGAACTGTACTGTTGCAGGAAGTGTTCAGTAAAGTTTTTTTTTTTCGGTTAAAAGCCTGGACTGAAGTCACTCAAAGGGGAGCATGAGGGTACATGTTGTATCTAGGAGAACAGGGCCTGTAAAGCACACATGAGGTAGAAAAGGAAGTTCATCACATGGGGATAATTTGGCAAGAAATGAAGAAGAGTAGTTGCCACATGTAACCATGACTGGTGAGAAAGTAACATGGCCTGACGTCAAGGAGCTGTACCAGGCTCAGATGACAGGCGCCTCCCTCCCTAGTGGTCAGTTCCCCAAAAGAGAGGTACTGGGACTGAGTCTGTGGTACGAAGACCCTATATATCCAACCGCATGGTACAGGAGAATTCATTCTGTGCATGCATGTAGTGCATGCTAGTGCACAGCGGGACCCCATTCTGTCACTGGGATTGAGGTGTCAAGAATCCTGGTCTGGTGGAGTAGAGCATAGGTTCAGTGGTGTCCCTCCTAAATGCAGCATTCAGAGAGCAAAGGCATATAGCGACATGAGATTAAGCTTTTAACAGAGGAGATCTGTACAATGGCACTGCACACAGTGTAGGGCCCATCTCTAAGCTAAGGGTTCCTCCTCAATGTTGATTACTACATGAACAGCCCCACCTGGTCCCAGTCATTGATGAGTGTGTACACAAGAAAAAGGTAACTCTGTGCGCAAGTGCAGTTGCTCCATAGCTTAATAAATGAGGTAAAGCTTCATTGTACAAGGAATATCCAATCACATGCAAAATCACATGTAAAAAAAATTAAAAAGTAACATTTTTGCTTGCACAAGATTGGATGATGGTAGCAGAGTCTTGCCTCATTTACTGAGCTCTGGAGCAACTGTGCTTGCGGAGTGCACAGTATATTTGCCATAGTAAATCAAGCCCATTGACTAATCCAAATGCAAGTGGTTGAGCTGGCAGACATACTGTAATTGATTAAAATGCTCTAAAACGTAAAATTACTTGTGAATTTGGCTAATGTATAATAATTCAAAACCATTCTTCCTATATATCGCAATCTGTACAGTGGTTTATAACAGTAAAAAACAAACTGTGCTAAAGATTTTTTGTGGCATTGTGCAAGTAATTTGCACTTTTATTGAATCTAGTTGTTTGTCTCATAAAAGCTTTATGGAATATTACTTCGTTCTTATCTGCTCAGATATCGGTTGAAGCATGGAAAATAGGATGAAACACCAAACAGATGTTATATGATCTGTCTTTTTGTTCCAAATATCCAGAGGTTTTCAAACAAACAATGACAAACACCTGACTGTACAGATTTAGCTATATACAGTCATGGTTATTGGACAAAAATATTAGCACTCCCGCATTTCTGTCAGATAATGCACCACTTTGCGCAGAAAATTGTTGCAATTACAGATGTTTAGGCATTCTCATGTTTATTTCTTTTGTTGTATCGGTATGACATAAAAAAGTCAAGAAACAAAAAGCCAAATCTGACACATTCCACGGAAGACCAAAAATGGACTGTACAAAATTGTTGGCACCCTCAATTTAATATTTGGTAGCACACCCCTTAAAAATAACTGAAATCAATCGCTTCCTGTAACCATCAATTATAATTATTATAATTATTTTCTTACACCTCTCTACTGGAATTTTACACCACTCTTCTTTCACCAACTGCTCCAGGTCTATCAGATTGGAAGGGTTCCTTTTCCCAACTGCTGTTTTGAGATCTCTCCAAGGGTGTGCTCTATGGGATTAAGATCTGGACTCATTGCTGGCCAGTTCAGTACTCTCCAGCACTTTGTCTTAAACCATTTCTGGGTGCTTTATGTCATGTGCTTTATGTCATTGTCCTGCTGTAAGACCCATGACCTCTGATGGAGACCCAACTTTTGGACACTGGGCCCTATATTGCACCCCAGAATTCTTTGGTAGTCTAAAGATTTCAAAATGCCATGCACTTGGTCAAGGCATCCAGTGTCTGAAGCAGAGCAACTCCAAAACATTAGTAAACCTCCACCATGATTGACTGTAGGGACAGTATTCTTTTTTAACTACTTGTCAACCACAGATAGCCGAATGACGGATACACTGCGGCCGGCCAGTTCTGGGAGGGCGTCATATGACTTCCTCCCAGAACGCGCTCTCCTGTGCACCCCCTGGGGCACACACCCGGCGATCTCCATGATCGCTATGTCCTACAGACACAGCTGATCACGTGATGTGGTAATCACAGCGGCCTTTTACCACGTGATCAGCCGTGTTCAATGACATGCTGATCACCGGGAAATGCAATTGCCGGTTCTCGGCTGCACTTTCCTCACACTGTTAGAGCACGAGGTGTGATTTCTATATTGTCAGCACCTGTTAATTGATACAAGTGAGTTTAATTACAAATTACATAGCATCACAAACTTGGAATGCAATGATTTCTTACAATTTTGAAAAGGTGCCAATAATTTTGTCCAGTCCATTTTTGGAGTTTTGTGTGGAATTTGTCAGATTTGGCATTTTGTTTCTCCACTTTTTTGTGTCATACCAATACAAACAAAAGAAATAAACATGAGAATGCCTAAACATTTCTATTGCAACAATTTTCTGGGAAAAGTGGTGCATTATCTGACAGAAATGCAGGGATACCAATATTTTTGGCCATGACTGTATATGGCATGTAATCCAGGTTGTATTTAACATCAGCCCACCTGACATACATCCTAAGTTGTATCTTGAGAATGAGAATGGGAGAGAATGAGAGATTTAATAATGGGAAGTCTTTACCTCCGCCACCCAAGATATATTGTTGAAGTGAAACTGAAGGTTTAACAGTTAAAAACCCATAAATGTTGACCACACAGATTGGAAAGTTATTGAGAAGGCAAAACTGCTGACTTGCATGTCTGGAGTTTGGTGGGCCCATTGTTCCACCAGGGGAGACAGCTGACTAACTAATCAGGAGTCCAAAGGCAGATGATCTGATTGGACAGCAAATAGCAGATGACTAGGGGAGGCACAAACAGATTTTCAAGATAATCCAAATTACAGGAGTGTTCCTAAGAAGTGCAGACAGAATTCAAACAGAACTTGTTGCTCAGGCACAGGCAGAATTTCTAGCAGTCTATTTAAGAGCTCCAAAGTGGGGTAGGTGTGCAATGCAGATGATCTGAGCTGCAGTACTCATAATAACATCAGGCAAGTGATGAAGGGTATTACTGTAAACCCAAAAGCAAACATTTCTGGCCAGTAAGTCTGTTGTTTTTCAACAGAACAAGCTGTCCAGCAGAATGAACATCAATCACAGAGATGAGGCAAACTATTTACCACTGACAGGGGTGCTTACAATGATATTTTTTTATTTATTTGTCAGAATCAATTGAGTACAGTCCATGATACTTTTTTTATTTGCACTAACATACAATTTTCCAGGGTAGGATTTTAGCATGTACCCCCTTCTTCAAGGTCCAAACAGTACTAACTCAAAAAGCAGACTGTAAAATAAGACAATTTCTAAGGTAAAAAAAAAAACAAATGTCCACAGCAATGGTAATTAAACTAGAATACCCCGAAAGCTTGTCCTGAAAAATTGTGTGTTAGTGAAAATAAAAAATTTATCACAGACAGTACTCAATTGTTTCTTTCGCTAATATGGCTACAATCATCTCAAGCAAGTATTTATTTATGTAAAACTTTATCACAAAAGGGAAAAAAAAGTTGCTGTAGCTGCTTATAAAGCGTTAGCTGGAGTTTGGCTAAAGTTTGTTAGCGTATCTAAATCCGCTAGTACATCTAACACTCCCCTCCCCCCAGACTGACAACCCTGTTGTCCAAATGTGCCCCCTGTGCTTCTTCATCCAGAGTGGGGGCACTCTATTACAGGAGGTGTGTTACTGTCCACATCACTAGGTGAAAAGAGAGGAAAAAAAGTTTAAAAAAGAGAATTAATGCAGCCACCACATTTAAGGATTGGTAAGCTGCAATATATTATTTTGGTTATGGGTTTAATACCACATTAAGGGTGAGAATTACAATCAGGCAACTAGTATTTTCAGAACAATAGCAGCCTTCATATTTTTTGGTACAGATTTCCTTTAACAGCTTCCCGCCAGGCGTTCTGAGTGGACATCTTCTCAGAACTGGGCCTCCTGTGCACCCCCAGACATAGCAAATCACCAATCTGCATACAGAGCCGCAGGGGCCCCACCTTGCTACCATGTGATTGCTGTGACCAATCACAGAGATCACAAGTCCATGCGTAAAGATGGCTGCAATGTGAGCTATATGGTTTGTACAGTAATCACATGGTACAGGGCCAAGCACCGCTTCCCTGTGCCATGTGATAGCTATAGCCAGCCGCAGCTGATCGTAATGTTCTCAATGGCTGGAGGAATGCAGCTGAGAACTGTCAAAATTATTATTTACACAGCCATTATGACTGTATAGGCAGTCATAATGCAAAAAAAAAAAATACCAATCACTTCCCTAGATTAGTACCATGTTTATATGGTAACACTGCACTGCTGTGATGACAGGATACAATATAAAAAAATTAAAAAAAAAAATTGTAAACAGAAAATTTAAAAAAAAAAGAAATTATATACTGTATATATATATATATATATATATATTTTTTTTTTTTTTTTTTTTTAAATATATATATATACAGTGGGGCAAAAAAGTATTTAGTCAGCCACCAATTGTGCAAGTTCTCCCACTTAAAAAGATGAGAGAGGCCTGTAATTGGCATCATAGGTAGACCTTAACTATGAGAGACAAAATGAGAAAAAAAATCCAGACAATCACATTGTCCAAAATGTCTTGGTATGCTGATGCCTTAAGAGTTCCTTTCACTGGAAATAATGGGCCAAATCCAACCTTTGAAAAACAACCCCACACCATAATTCCCCCTCCACCAAACATTACACTTGGCACAATGCAGTCAGGCAAGTACCGTTCTCCTGGAAACCACCAAACCCAGACATGTCCGTTAGATTGCCAACTCCAGAGAACACATCTCCACTGCTCTAGAGTCCAGTGGCGGCAAGCTTTACACCATTGTATGCAACGCTTTGCATTGCACTTGGTAATGTAAGGCTTGGATGCAGCTGCTTGGCCATGGAAACCCATTCCACAAAGTCCTCTGTACACTGTTACTCTGCTAATCTGAAGGCCACATGAAGTTTGGAGGTCTTTAGCTAGACAGTTGGCAACTTCTGCGCACTTCAGCATGCACTGAACTCTGTCATTTTACATGGTCTACCACTTCATGGCTGAGTTGCTGTTGTTCCCAGATGCTTCCACTTTGTTATAATCCCACTAACAGTTGACTGTGGAATATTTAGTAGCAAGGAAATTTTATGGATGGACTTATTGCACGGGTGACAACCTATCTGTCAGGAATGGACTGGCCAGCAATGGTGGGACTCACCTGCCTTATGGGCTGCAGTACCAGGGCTGGCCAGCGGGTGCTCCCAGCAATCAGAGACTCAACCTTGCAGCCAGCCAAACACCTGAAACTGCTTATACTGGTGTATTTAAGGGATGGCCAGACCTGCAGACTCTGCCTTGGTGTGTGTTTTTCCTGGGCCCTGTATCCTGTTCCTGCATCCTGTTCCTGGTCCTGTTCCTGTTCCTGTCTTGTTGCTGACCCTGCCTGATCTGGACCTCTGCTGACTTCTCCTGCTCTGACCCCGGCTCGTTCCTGACCATCCCTCTGCCTGACCCTCTGTACCACGCTGCCCGCTACCTGCTGAACCTGGCTTGTGACCCCGACCATTCTCCGCTTGCTCCCCCTGTACCTACCTGCCCGATTGATATTGACCCGGCCTGCCTGACGACGCTTGCATTGTATGTACTGTTATCTGTGGGTGGTTGGTTTGGTTTGTTTGCACTGTGTTATGTTTTAGTATTGCACTGCGTTTATGTTTTTATTGTTAGTGTTAATAAATTATATTGTTTATAACATATCTGAAGACTGCGTTTCCCTGCGTCAGTCACATACTTCTGGTCACACCCGGGAGCCCTGACATTATACCAAGGCCAATCCTGACCAGAAGTGGCTGCACAGGGAAGCCATCTTGGTTTGTTGATGGGAAGGATGGATCTTGATGAGGTTGTGTATTTATATCTGCTAGTGTTTGATGACAGAGAGTATGCTTATCAGACTCTGAAGGAGTATCCCCGGGATGAACTGCTAGAATGTATACGGCTCGCTCATGTTCTAGTAGATCAGGGCACAGAATTCTCTGAGGTGCAGCCATTGATTCAGGTTTGTGCGGAGTTGGTTTCATCTGGTACCCCCGAATGCAGGGATGAATTTTTGCCACCATTTAGTGCCGACCAGGTAGAGTCCCTGGTGTGGTTATTAGAGGATGATGTGGATTACTTTCTGGAGCGTTATTCTGCATGTTCACCACAGATACTAAGAGATTGTATAAACACAGTGCAGTCTTTGGTCAGACAGGCTTTGTGTAAGCTCAGCTTTGTTCAACCCATACTGCAGACATGGACAGATTTGTTGCACCCAGCCTCAGTCAGCTTACAAAGACCCAGTCCTGCTTCTAATCTATTTCCTCAAAGCTCTATTCCTGCATTCCCAACAGCTCCTCCTGCCCTGCTATCTACCGCATGTCAGTACCCTGTTCCCACTCGCTGCACCTATCCTGCCTTTAACCCTGTAAGAAAGCCCTCTGTAGCAACTGTTCACTCCCCTGTTCCATCCTCCAGCTCTTCTCTGTCTCCAGCTGCTCCATTCGTTTGCAGACCTGCGCTTACTTACAGTGCTCCAGTAGTTAAAACCAGAAAAAAGCGAAAATTCTTTCCAACCAATACCATCCTGCCAGTATCCAAACCGGTGAGCCTGCCGTCTGAGAACCTGCCTTCCGTGGTTCAGCCTGGTGCCTTGGCACCCGCACTTCAGCCTGAAGTCTGTACCCAGCCTGATGCCTGTACCCAGCCTGATGCCTGTACCCAGCCTGATGCCTGTATTCAGCCTGATGCCTCTACTCAGCCTGATGCCTCTACTCAGCCTGATGCCTCTACTCAGCCTGATGCTTGTACTCAGCCTGATGCCTCTACTCAGCCTGATGCCTCTACTCAGCCTGATGCCTCTACCCAGCCTGATGAACTGATCCAGCCTGATGATCCTATTAGGCCAGTTGACTCGATGCCCGCTGTTGATCCAGACGATCCGGTACCTGATCCGGTGCCCGCTGTCGTGCCAATTGACTCAGAGCCCGCTGTCGTGCCTGGTGACTCGGTGCCCACTGCCTTGCCAGATGACGCGGTGCCCGCTGGCGAGCCAAATGACCTGATGCCTGGTGACCCGATACCCGCTGTCGAGCCAGACAATCCGGTACCTGATGACCCGGTGCCCGCTGTCGTGCCAATTGACTCAGAGCCCACTGTCGTGCCTGGTGACTTGGTGCCCACTGTCTTGCCAGATGACGCGGTGCCCGCTGTTGAGCCAAATGACCTGATGCCTGGTGACCCGATGCCCGCTGTCCAGCCAGACGATCCAATGTCTGACCCAGTGCCCGCGGTCATGCCAGTTGACTCTGAGCCCACTGCCTTGCCAGATGACGCGGTGCCCGCTGTCGAGCCAAATGACCTGATGCCTGGTGACCCGATGCCCGCTGTCCAGCCAGACGATCCAATGTCTGACCCAGTGCCCGCGGTCATGCCAGTTGACTCGGAGCCCACTGCCTTGCCAGATGACGCGGTGCCCGCTGTCGAGCCAAATGACCTGATGCCTGGTGACCCGATGCCCGCTGTCCAGCCAGACGATCCATTGTCTGACCCAGTGCCAGCGGTCATGCCAGTTGACTCGGAGCCCACTGTCGTGCCTGGTGACTCGGCGCCCGTCGCTCCGCCTGGGGGGCCGGCGCCCGCCGCTCCGCCTGGCGGCCCGATGCCTGTCGCCCCGCCTGGGGGCCCGATGCCTGTCGCCCCGCTTGGGGGCCCGATGCCTGTCGCCCCTCCTGGGGGTCTGGCGCCCGCCGCTCCGCCTGGGGGCCCGAGACCTGTCGCTCCGCCTGGGGGTCCGGCGCCCGCCGCTCCGCCTGGGGGCCCAAGACCTGTCGCTCCGCCTGGGGGTCCGGCGCCCGCCGCTCCGCCTGGGGGCCCGATGCCTGTCGCTCCTCCTGGGGGCCCGGCGCCCGCCGCTCTGCCTGGGGGCCTAGCACCCGCCGCTCTGCCTGGGGGCCCGATGCCTGTCGCCCCGCCTGGGGGCCCGATGTCTGTCGCCCCGCCTGGGGGCCCGATGCCTGTCGCCCCGCCTGGGGGCCCGATGCCTGTCGCCCCGCCTGGGGGTCCGGCGACCGCCGCTCCGCCTGGGGGTCCGGCGCCCGCCGCTCCGCCTGGGGGCCCGATGCCTGTCGCCCCTCCTGGGGGCCCGGTGCCTGTCGCCCCACCTGGGGGCCCGGTGCCTGTCGCCCCGCCTGGGGGCCCGAGACCTGTCGCTCCGCCTGGGGGCCCGGCGCCCGCCGCTCTGCCTGGGGGCCTGAGACCTGTCGCTCCGCCTGGGGGTCCGGCGCCCGCCGCTCCGCCTGGGGGCCCGAGACCTGTCGCTCCGCCTGGGTGTCCGGCGCCCGCCGCTCCGCCTGGGGGCCCGAGACCTGTCACTCCGCCTGGGGGTCCAGCGCCCGCCGCTCCTCCTGGGGGCCCGAGATCTGTCGCTCCGCCTGGGGGTCCGGCGCCCGCCGCTCCGCCTGGGGACCCGATGCCTGTCGCCCCTCCTGGGGGCCCGGCGCCCGCCGCTCTGCCTGGGGGCCCGGCGCCCGCCGCTCCGCCTGGGGGCCCGCCGCCCGCCGCCTGGGGGTCCGCCTGGGGGCCCGATGCCTGTCGCCCCGCCTGGGGGCCCGGTGCCTGTCGCCCCGCCTGGGGGCCCGGTGCCTGTCACCCCACCTGGGGGTCCGGCGCCCGCCGCTCTGCCTGGGGGTCCGGCGCCCACCGCTCCGCCTGGGGGCCCGATGCCTGTCGCCCCGCCTGGGGGCCCGGTGCCAGTCGCCCCGCCTGGGGGCCCGGTGCCTGTCGCCCTGCCTGGGGGCCCGGTGCCTGCCGCTTCGCCTGGGGGCCCGGTGCCAGTTGCTCCACCTGGGGGCCCGGTGCCTGCTGCTCCGCCTGGGGGCCCGCTGCCTGCTGCTCCGCCTGGTGGCCCGGTGCCTGCTGCTTCGCCTGGTGATCCGATGTGCCTCTGCCCGGAGTCCAGCCCGATGTGCCTCTGCCCGGAGTCCAGCCCGATGTGCCTCTGCCCGGAGTCCAGCCCGATGTGCCTCTGCCCGGAGTCCAGCCCGATGTGCCTCTGCCCGGAGTGCCTCTGCCCGATGTGCCTCTGCCCGGAGTCCAGCCCGATGTGCCTCTGCCCGGAGTCCAGCCCGATGTGCCTCTGCCCGGAGTGCCTCTGCCCGATGTGCCTCTGCCCGGAGTGCCTCTGCCCGGAGTGCCTCTGCCCGATGTGCCTCTGCCCGGTGTGTCTCTGCCCGGTTTGCCTCTGCCCGATGGGCCTCTGCCCGGAGTCCTGCCCGGTGTGCCAGTCTTTGATATCCCGCCAGTTACCAGACCCGGGCGGTGGAACATTTTGCCCAGCTAGGACTGTTTGGAGCGTCCTGAGGCCGCTCCTTGAGGGGGGGGTACTGTCAGGAATGGACTGGCCAGCAATGGTGGGACTCACCTGCCTTATGGGCAGCAGTACCAGGGCTGGCCAGCGGGTGCTCCCAGCAATCAGAGACTCAACCTTGCAGCCAGCCAAACACCTGAAACTGCTTATACTGGTGTATTTAAGGGATGGCCAGACCTGCAGACTCTGCCTTGGTGTGTGTTTTTCCTGGGCCCTGTATCCTGTTCCTGCATCCTGTTCCTGTCTTGTTGCTGACCCTGCCTGATCTGGACCTCTGCTGACTTCTCCTGCTCTGACCCCGGCTCGTTCCTGACCATCCCTCTGCCTGACCCTCTGTACCACGCTGCCCGCTACCTACTGAACCTGGCTTGTGACCCCGACCATTCTCCGCTTGCTCCCCCTGTACCTACCTGCCCGATTGATATTGACCCGGCCTGCCTGACGACGCTTGCATTGTATGTACTGTTATCTGTGGGTGGTTGGTTTGGTTTGTTTGCACTGTGTTATGTTTTAGTATTGCACTGCGTTTATGTTTGTATTGTTAGTGTTAATAAATTATATTGTTTATAACATATCTGAAGTCTGCGTTTCCCTGCGTCAGTCACACACCTCTGGTCATACCCAGGAGCCCTGACACTATCACTGTACCACACTTGAATACACTGAGATCCTGAGAGCGACCCAGCCTTTCACAAGTGTTTGTAGAAGCAGTCTGCATGCCTAGGTGCTTGATTTTATACCCCTGTGGCCATGGAGGTGATTGAAACACCTGAATCCAATGATTTGGAGGGGTGTCCCAATACTTTTGGCAAAATTGAGTTTATATATATATATATATATATATATATTAGCTAGTCAGGAAATTAGATGTGTAATTTATGCTTCTTAAAAGCCCAAATGTGCTCCTTAGATTTTAGGCACCTCTATGCATCTAGGCTGTACAAAAAGGCTCACAAATGTGGCATCGCCATACTCAGGAGACATACCAGAATGTGTTTTAGGGGTGTAATAATAAGTATGCCTATGCTGGGTGTGAGAAATAACGTAAAACGTCAACTTTGTGGGGAAATAAACAATTTTATTTAATTTCTTTATTTTCCAAAAAAATTGTCATGCCTCTTACTAAATAACTTGGTCTGTCTGCTTTCCAAAAATGGGTCATTTGGGGGGTATTTCTGTTGTTCTAGCATTTTAGGGCCTTTTGAAATGAGACAGGCAGTCAGTACATCAGAACTAAACAATTTTCAAATATATATATATATATATATATATATATATATATATATATATACACAGTGGGGATCAAAAGTTTGGGCACCCCAGCTAAAAAATTGTATTATTGTGCATATAGAAGCCAAGGAAAGATGGAAAAATCTCCAAAAGGCATCAAATTACAGATTAGACATTCTTATAATATGTCAACAAAAGTTAGATTTTATTTCCATCATTTACACTTTCAAAATAACCGAAAACAAAAAAATGGCGTCTGCAAAAGTTTGGGCACCCTGCAGAGTTAATATCTTGTACTGCCCCCTTTGGCAAGTATCACAGCTTGTAAACGCTTTTTGTAGCCAGCCAAGAGTCTTTAAATTCTTGTTTGAGGTATCTTTGCCATTCTTCCTTATAAAAGTCTTCCAGTTCTTTGAGATTTCTGGGCTGTCTGTCACGCACTGCTCTTTTAAGGTCTATCCATAGATTTTCAATTATGTTGAGGTCAGGAGATTGTGAAGGCCATGGCAAAACCTTCAGTTTACGCCTCTTGATGTAATCCCCTGTGGATTTCGAGGTGCGTTTAGGATCATTATCCATTTGTAGAAGCCATCCTCTCTTTAACTTCAGCTTTTTCACAGATGGCATCAAGTTACCATCCAAAATTTGCTGAAATTTTATTGAATCCATTTTTCCTTCTACTCGTGAGATGTTCCCTGTGCCACTGGCTGCAACACAACCCCAAAGCATGGTTGATCCAACTCCATGCTTAACAGTTGGACAGAGGTTCTTTTCATTAAATTCTGTGCCTTCTTCTCCAAACGTACCTTTGCTCATTCCGGCCAAAAAGTTCCATTTTAACCTCATCGGTCCACAGAACTTGTTTCCAAAATGCATCAGGCTTGTCTATATGTTCATTTGCAAAGTTCAAACGATGATTTTTGTGGTGAGGACGTAGAAGAGGTTTTCTTCTGATGACTCTTCCATGAAGACCATATTTGTTGTTCCGCTCTCAAAACACTGACTATGTGTGGCTCTAAACGGACAGCTAAACCCTTGTCAGAATCTCCAGCAAACAGAAGCCCACTGCTTGTGTTGTCTACCAAAGAATCCAACTTTATTTTATAGGTGAAACTGAAACACAATACAATAACAGCATATCAGTATACATAGAATAACTAGTGTAACATAAATGACAGATGACACAGAAGAAAGGCACTTACAGGTGATGATGTCTCAGGCCCCTTGGGAGAGAAGCAAGCACACTGCATCCCCAGTGAATAGAAGTCTAAAATGGCTGACGAGCTTCCTAAACCAAGAGTCACTTCCTGTCTGAGAGCTTACATATGCAGAGGAGACCTGCCATTCATGTCTGCCACTAGATGGCAGTGGTACACTACATGTCCCATATAAGTAACTTCAATTCAATTAGCCTGTGAAGGCAACACACTCCCTGCCTGATATAATATATTATATCACTGCCCATGCATATCTACTGTACAGGGAAAACACATAAGAAAATACATTCCGGCCTAGATTGGTAACATAAACTAAAACATGAGTCCACAACATATCAGGGTCTTTTGGCTATGGTACTTCAAGCTTATGGCCCACATGAAGAAATAGTTTAGTCCATAAACCCATCTTCGGATTGGAGTAGCCGCCCAAGGCCAAACTATCTCCAACCCCAATTGTAATCCACAGGATGGAATTTAACTCAATGGCGAATGTCTCGCCTGAACGCTATTAGTGAGGAGCTCTCTGCTATGTATTGTGCCAACTACACAACAGAAATGCTATTCAAAGGAGAACAATGACATCTGAAACTGGTCTAGTATACACTTTAGCAGTCCCTTGTTTTGTCACTTTGACTTCAACCTTTCTGACATTACCATCTTTACTTGGCAATGTATTTGTAACAATTCCCACAGGCCAGTTGTTTCTGCTTTCTTGACTATCTTTCAATAAAACAACATTTCCATTTTTGACGTTGGGACTGGTCTCAGTCCATTTCTTGCGACTTTGTAAGGTACACAGGTATTCTCTCCTCCATCTCTTCCAAAACGTATCAGCCAGGCATTGGACTTGTTTCCATTGCTTTACATGAAGTTCTGTTGTACTAAAGTCCCCATAAGGGGCCGATAAAGAGTCTACCTTTTGGGTCAAGAGCATGGCAGGCGTAAGAACTGTAGGATTATCAGGATCTGTAGATAGTGGTACCAAAGGTCTTGCATTAATGATAGCCATAACTTCTGCCATGAAAGTACTCAAAGTCTCATGAGTCAAACGAGTAGGTTTAGCTTGGAGTAACATTGCATCTAAAATGCGCCTAGCTACACCTATTAATCTCTCCCAGGCACCTCCCATGTGAGATGAGTGTGGAGTGTTAAAGATCCATGTGCATCCTTTGTCTTCAAGATAGTCTAGAAGTTCTGCATCATTTGAGCATATATGCAGCTCTTTGCATGCTCCTACAAAGTTAGTAACTCTATCAGAGCGAATCAACTTAGCTGGACCACGAATAGAAAAGAATCTTCTTAGAGCGTTAATGAAACTGGATGCCGACATGGACTCAACCAATTCTATATGCACTGCTCTTGTAGAAAGACATGTGAAAAGAACAGCCCAGCGTTTGCTGTCAGCACTGCCTCCTCTAGTTCGTCGTGTTACAACTGCCCAGGGGCCAAACACATCAACACCCACACTAGTGAAGGGAGGTTCAGGATTGACTCTATCTTTTGGCAACTCTGCCATCTTTTGGATTTCTAATCTCCCTCTGAGCTTACGGCACACGACACATTTGTGAATAATTGCAGACACTAAACGTTTTCCACCAAGAATCCAGAAACCTGCAGCTCTGATTGCACCTTCTGTTATGTGGCGCCCTTGGTGAACTATCTGGTTGTGATAATATCTTACGATCAATGTAGCAATGTGGTGATCATGAGGAATGATGACAGGATGCTTCTCCTCATCTGACAGCGTGGCGAAGGATAAACGGCCACCCACTCTCAACAGTCCATCTTGATCTACAAAGGGACTCAGTTTTGTAAGACGGCTCTGTTTTGGAAGTGTCCTTTGTTGTTCAATACAGTCATATTCTTGTCTGAAACATGCGTGTTGTACAGAAGAAATTATAACTGTTTTGGCCTGTGAAAGTTCTTCTAAACTGACTCTTTCATGGAAAACTCCCCAGCTTCCGGGTTGATCATCATTCGTTTTCTTTTGGAAGCTTTTGGCAACATGAATTAATTTTGCTATAACCCTGCTTAGTCTCTTCCAGTTGGAAAATCTTTCGAAACAATGCGTCCGTAGTCTGGTGTCAAAGGCTTTAGTACTGAAATTTACTACTTCTGACCTAATTTCAGGATCAGCTTCAGGATCCACTAAAGGATAAACATTGTTGTCATCAGGACTATCTACAGCTGTCTGATACAGAAAAGGTGGACCTGAGAACCATATAGAGTTCTGAAGGCAAGCTATCTGTGTAGGCCTGGTAGCATAATCTGCAGGATTTTGTTCTGAGGGTATGTAGAACCACTGCTCTGGACAGGTTGTTTGTCTGATCCTATTCACCCGATTGGAGACATACAAGAAGAATCTCTTTGTAGTGTTGCAGATATAGCCTAAAACTGTTTTACTGTCTGTAAAGAATTTCACAGCATCTAGGCTCAGGTCTATCTCGTCTCTCACTAGCTCATACAGTTCAACCGCTAATACAGCTGCACATAACTCTAGGCGTGGAATTGTATGTGCCGGCCTAGGGCTCAGTTTGGATTTTCCCATTACGAATCCAACATGACAGACATTTCCTACATCACTTACCTTCAAGTAAGCGACTGCACCTATTGCTATAACAAAGGCATCTGAAAAGATGTACAGTTCTCTCTTGCAGGCCTGTGACAATGAAACAGGAACATAACATCTGGAAATTTGAAGACATTGTAAAGCTTGTAAAGACTCTGTCCATTGGACCCACTCATGGAGTCTCTCTTGTGGAAGTAAGGCATCCCACTCACTTTCTCCACTTGACAGTTCACGAACTAAGGCCTTACCTTTTATGGTGACTGGTGCTACAAACCCGAGAGGATCATAAAGACTGTTCACAGTGGATAGGATCCCTCTTCTTGTGAATGGCTTTTCTGCTAAAGAAACCTGAAACACAAAGCAGTCTTTATCTAGATCCCAGCTTAGGCCTAAACTCTTCTGTAAAGGAAGGGTGTCTGTTCCCAGGCACAGTTCTTTGAGATCTTTAGCTCTATCTTCTGCGGTGAAAGCTTCCATGACTTGTTTGCTGTTAGAGGCAATCTTATGTAGTCGCAGATTAGACTCCGCCAGCATCTGTTTTGCTTTGTTGAGAATGTCGACTGCTCCTTCAGGTGTGTTAGCTGAAGCAAGTCCATCGTCTACATAGAAATGTCTCATCACAAAGTGTTTGGCATCTTGACCATAACATTCTGCACCTTTCTGGGCAGCTTTGCGCATGCAGTATATGGCAACAGCAGGAGACGGGCTGTTACCAAAAACATGTACTCTCATTCTGTACTCTGTCACCTCTTTAGCTATGTCATTATCCTTGTACCACAGGAAACGCAGGTAGTCACGATGGTTCTCTCTCACTAGGAAACAATAAAACATCTGTTGCACATCACCTGTGAAAGCAATAGGCTCTTTCCTGAAGCGTAAGAGGACTCCCAAAAGTGTGTTATTTAGATCTGGGCCACTCAGTAGTACATCATTCAATGAAACACCTCCATGTTGAGCACTGGAATCGAACACAACTCTTATTTGGTCTGGCTTGTGTGGATGGTAAACACCAAACATCGGCAGATACCAGTGTTCTTTACCTTCATCCAGTGACGGTGCTACTTCAGCATGATTATTATCAAGCATCCTTTTGATGAATTCTGTAAAGTCTTTTTTCACTTCAGGCTTTCTTTGCAAGGTTTTACATAGTGTGTTCAGGCGCTTCAAGGCCTGCTCTCTGTTACTGGGTAAGTAACACCTTGGTGTGCGAAAGGGTAAGGGAGCTACCCAATTGTTGTTTTCATCTTGGAAAGTCTCTTTATCCATGATATGGAGAACAGCTCGATCATCTATAGACATTGCTTGTTTGTCGTCATCTTTTGTTCTCTGGAATACTGAGTTCCCTAAAGTGTCAGACTCCATGCCACTACTAATGTCTCTATTGTAACTAGAAGGAAAGTCACAGTATGGTTTTGGGATGTTAAGGGTTTCTTTCACAACAAAGCTGTTTTGGCATGGACTTAGAAGGGATGTGCGTCCATTCAGTAGCACAGATGTCTTTGACGTATTGACACTGTCAGGCCGATGTACTGCTCCTAGACAAACTTCTCCTACTATGACCCACCCTAGGTCAAGTCTTTGGGCATAGGGGGCATTAAAGGGCCCATTAATTTGTTGGCGTACCTTATGTACTTGTAGAATGTCTCTCCCAAGAAGTAGAAGAATAGAAGCATCTGTCTGGATAGCTGGAATAAGGTGAGATATTGAATTGAGATGAGGATGATGACGGGCTACTTCTGGTGAAGGGATCTCTGTTTTATCATCCGGTATCATATCACACTCTATCAAAATGGGAAGTGAGAGATGGACTCTCTTGTCAAGAGACTCAATAGTAAAGTCAGTAGCTCTTCTTCCTGAAGTTTCTATCATTCCTGCACGTCTTTAGGGTGTATGGGATAGAACTTGATGTAATGTTGAAGGCATCAAAAAAGTCTGACCTTGCCAGTGATCTGTTACTCTGTTCATCCAGAACTACATACATCTTAACTGCCTTCTCCTTTTTCCCTGTGGGGTACACTGTTGCTAGGCAGATCTTGGCACATGAGCGTGGACTTGTACTGTCGCCACAGATTTCAGTGCATTTGGACATTACTGGGGTAGCTGAATTATCCTTTTGCTCCCTGCCCTCATCTTTCTGCTCTTCAGCGACCTCTAGTGGTTGATGCAATGTATCAGGGTGTAAAGCTGTGATGTGTCTGTTACTGCCACATTCTGAGCAATCCGCTTGTATTTTGCAGTCTTTTGCTAGATGCTTAGTGGATCCACAACACTTGAAGCAGATGCCGTTTTGTCTAAGAAAGGCTATCCTTTCCTTGATGGGTTTACTTTTGAACCCTTTGCACTTGTTTAGAGGATGGGGCTTTTTATGAAGTGGGCAAAGTCTGTCAGGACCTTCAAAGGTGTTTACCTTGTAGCTGCTTGGACAGCCTGGGTCCTCAGAGGGAACCGTTGTCTTGTGGGCGTTCACTGAAGTCCTATTGTAGGATCTAAGTGGCTTTTCTGCCTTTGGCAGTTGACTGCTGGTGATGAAGGAAAAGCTGGGATCACACCGGATCCTTGCTTGCTGCTGTACAAATCTAGAAAACACAAAGAAAGGGGGGAAGGGGACATCATATTCTTCTTTGTATTTGGCTCCAACACTCACCCATTTTTCTTGCAGGTTGTGAGGTAGTTTCTCCACTATTGGCTTAGTACCGCTGGCGGTATCTAAATGTGCAAGTCCTCTTAAATAGCCTTCTTCTTTGGCACACTGGACTTCCCAAAGAATATCACCCAGCTCTTGCAGTTTCAAGTTGTCTTTGCTGTTTAGCTTGGGAAAAGACTCAAGTCTTTTCATTAGAGCACCTTCAATTGCCTCTGGTGATCCATATCTTTCCTCTAGCCTTTGCCAGGCCATATCAAGTCCTGCTGGAGGGTTAAATATATGTACCCTGCGCATCCTTCTTGCATGTTCTGCTGACTCCATCCCAAGCCATTTTATCATCAGGTCCAGCATCTGGGCTGCTGATAAGCCTAAGTCTTTGACTGCATACAGAAAAGAAGACTTCCATGCCCAGTAATTCTCAGGGCAGTCATCAAACTTGAGAAAGCCCGAATTAACCATTTCTTTACGGATAAGATATTTAGTGACATCTTGTGTACTCTGGTGTTTGGATTGCTGTACTAAGGATTCATTTTTAATCGCTCTGGTACTGCTGGCCTCATCGGTTTGTTTTCGTACGCTCAGGGGTTCTGCTGGTCTTGGTTTAGATTCAGCTGATTCTGGATTGGTTTGTTTTTGTACACTCAGGGATTCTGCTGGTCTTGGTTTAGATTCAGCTGACTCTAGATTAGGGAACTGTTTTGTTGCATTGCTGCTTGAAAGTTCTTGGACATACTCCCTTGTGCGTTCTACTGAGGAGAGGGGTTTCTCAGGCACATATCGGCCTTCGTGGATAGACCCACTTCTATACCGTTCCATTTCGGCATAAGCTGCGGCCTCTGCGGCGGCGGCGGCGGCTGCACACTGACGCTGAAGAATATGCAACTTTGCTTCTTGTTCTGATTTTTCTTTTTCTTTCTCAGCTCTTTCCTTTATAATGGCAGCCTCTGCTGCTGCAGCGGCGGCTTCTTTCTCAGCAATTTCCTTCATAACGGTGGCCTCTTTCTCAGCGAATTCTAGCTGAACACGAGCTGCCTCTGCTTTGGCGCGAGCTCTGGCTAAAAGGGCACTTGCTGATGAAATCTGACTGGACCTTGCTGATCTAGACGAGTGTGAGCGTGCATCATCTTGCTGGACACTTGGCATGCTCTCCCTGCCTTGATGTGTCCCGCGTGGCTGATCTTCAGCCTTATACTGTCTTCCTGATCTTAGACTCATTCTGTCTGTGCAGTGACTCCTATCTCCAGGCTTGTTGCGCTTCACCTTTTCACTGACTGTGCAGTGACTCCTATCTCCAGGCTTGTTGCGCTTCACCTTTTCACTGTTCCGCTCTCAAAACACTGACTATGTGTGGCTCTAAACGGACAGCTAAACCCTTGTCAGAATCTCCAGCAAACAGAAGCCCACTGCTTGTGTTGTCTACCAAAGAATCCAACTTTATTTTATAGGTGAAACTGAAACACAATACAATAACAGCATATCAGTATACATAGAATAACTAGTGTAACATAAATGACAGATGACACAGAAGAAAGGCACTTACAGGTGATGATGTCTCAGGCCCCTTGGGAGAGAAGCAAGCACACTGCATCCCCAGTGAATAGAAGTCTAAAATGGCTGACGAGCTTCCTAAACCAAGAGTCACTTCCTGTCTGAGAGCTTACATATGCAGAGGAGACCTGCCATTCATGTCTGCCACTAGATGGCAGTGGTACACTACATGTCCCATATAAGTAACTTCAATTCAATTAGCCTGTGAAGGCAACACATTTGTACAAGTATCTCTTTATAGTGGAATAGTGTACCACAACTCCAGTGTCTGCCAGATCTTTCTGGAGGGATTGTGCAGTCAAACGTGGGTTTTGAATTGTTTTTCTCACAATCCTGTGAGCTGTTCTGTCTGATATTTTTCTTGGTCTTCCAGATCTTGCTTTAACTTCCACTGTTCCTGATGACTGCCATTTCTTAATTACATTCCGAACAGAGGATATTGACATCTGAAAACGCTTTGCTATCTTCTTATAGCCTTCTCCAGCTTTGTGAGCGTCAACTATTTTCAGTTTCAGTTTTCTAGACAACTGCTTAGAAGAACCCATGGTGCTGATTGTTAGGGCAAGGTCAGATGAGTCTGGGCATTTAAAACCTTTGAGCTTGACATCACCTGGTCTTCCCAGACGATGATTGAGAACAATCCATGACACTAGCAGGTCTCAGCTTTGCAAAGGTGGCAGTGCATGCTATAAATTTTGCACGGTGCCCAAACTTTTGCAGACGCTATTTTTTTGTTTTCTGTTATTTTGAAAGTGTAAATGATGGAAATGTCTTCTTTATTCACATTAATACAAATTTTTAGCTGGGGTGCCCAAACTTTCGATCCCCACTGTATATATATATATATATATATATATATGTATATATATATACCATAGTTTGTAGACTATAAATTTCACACGGACTAAATAATATACACTGATTTGGGTTATTTTTACCAAGGAAATATAGCAGAATACATGTTGGCCTAACTTTATGAAGAAAGATTATTTTTTTGCAAAATTTTATAACAGAAACAGAGAAAAAGATTTTTTTTTTGCAAGATTTTCAGTATTTTTTTGCATATATTGCAAGAAATTAAAAAATGGTATTGAATAAATACCACGAAAATAAAGCTCTATTTGTCTAAAAAAATTATAAAAAAATGTTATTTGGGTACAGTGTTGCATGACTAAGTAATTGTCCTTCAAAGTGTGACGGCACTGGAAAATGAAAATTGGCCTGGGCAGGAAGGGGGTGAAAGCGTCTATTATTGAGGTAGTTAATGAAACAGTTTTGGAAATATAGTGGCAGCTGGAGCAGTTGTGATTTTCCCCGCTCTACTAGGCACCAGGTGCTTGCAACTAACTTCAAGGTTACCCCCCTTGTCAGGAACATATACGCCCACCTGCTATTGGGGTTGTATGTGAGTGCACACAAGGACCTTTATTTTCTTGGTTTAGTTGATGTCAATAGTTTAACCCTGTGTGCACCAGTTATAATTTAGTTCAACATTAGTATAGTCTAATTTATTGCCAGTTTATAGGCTAGTGTTCATTTATCTAGTACAACATCTTTAGACGTGTTTAATTGCCTGTTTATTGATTTATGCATTGTTGGACTGCATTGCTTTGATACATTCATTTAACCTATCACCAATTGCTTGGCTTATTTTCTGTGTACTGGTACAGAGGTGTAGCATACTAACTTTAAGTTACTCAGGTGAAAGCAGATTTAACCTACAACCAGGTGTGTCAGTGGGGACTGAGCAGCTTTAGGAGTCGTGGCAGAACAGAGAACCCATCATCCTCAGCAGCTCCTGTGGGGATAAGCGTTACAAACAATTCTAACATGCCTGTGCAAAATCAGATACACGAATCCACTGCTGCATCAGCAGATGTCACATCCAAGTTCAGTTCTCCACCAATATATAGTAAAGTGTTTTGGTTGCAATTATCTTTGTGTCTAGATTGTCTGCAGTTCTTACGTTTTTGGCAGCATTGTTGTGCCAATGCCAATGCAAAGCTGTACAGAATTGAAGGAGGTATCCTTCAGCACTTATCACTGCAAGATACCCTTTTTACACCTATTTTCTTACTGTTAAATGGCTGTAAACATTATTTAATGGAAAAGAGTAAATATTTAATATTTTCTGAGACATATGAAATGTTTCAAAAGAAGCATATAAAACTGTTTGTATCATTACGTTGCTTTCATTCCTCATTACCACAGTAGGATGCCATTATTAATGTATGTACAATGTAAATGTCAACAAAAAAAAAAATGCGATTTCCATAGAGTAACCTTACTATTATTTTGAAGCAGTGTGCATTGAACTTAGTTTAGCTATAGTTTACCAGATTAGCAATTTTCAGTTAGTCCAGTGGATTGTGCAAACCATTTCTGAATATTTGCCTTACAATATCAGTACAATAGAGATCTTTAGAAAGATTGCGTTCTCTTCTCTTGTTGCATTCCATAAAGCCATAATATGTAAATGTAATGGTTTTATATATATTGTAACAGGGTTAGCTCGGCAGCGGGTGTGTGTGACCCCCTGGATGGGTGCACAACACAAAAAAAAATAGGCACAGCACAACAATAGTGGAGGTGAAAACAAACAGGTGCAATTTATTTACAGTATTTACAGAAAAAAGGATAAACAAAAAGAAACATCAAAATAAATCCTGGCCAACTTGGCTACTTACTGCAACAACAGCTTCTCCCTAGCTACCCACTAGGTACAGCCTGCTGCTATACCTAGTTGCTAGTACTTGGAGGCTAGCCACACAGGCTTTGGTCTCTCTGCACACAGGTAACAGGTCAGCTCCCCAGACAGTTCAGGCACAGATCTGGTTCCAGGGTGGAGCAACTCCCTAAGCACTCTGGGAGGTTTTATAGAGGTGTTTAATGAGCCCACTACCTTCAGCTGGGCTCATTACCTCAGTGCTGAAGGACTCAGCACTTCCCTCTAGTGGTACAAATCCCCATAAAGCCTGAACCTTGGACAAATATATCGTCCATCCAGGATGCAACCAGGTGATTTCACCTGCCTACTGTCACATACCCCCCCCTCTTGTTTCAACCTTGGGGTTGTAACACCAGTAGCCAGGCAGGCATGTACCCGGGATAAAGCATCCACATTTCCCATCTGAACACCAGGGCGATGCTTCACCGTGAAGGTAAATTCCTGTAGGGCCAGAAACCACCTATTTACCCTTCTATTGGTCTCCTTATTTTGAGCCATCCATTTCAAGGGAGCGTGATCTGTGATCAGGTCAAAATGTCTGCCCAGCAGATAGTACCGAAGGGAATCTAGGGCCCACTTCACCGCTAAACACTCCTTCTCAATCGTGGCGTAATTTTCCTCGTGAGACTTTAGCTTTCGGCTGAGATAGATTACTGGGTGCTCCTCCCCCTGCCAAACCTGGGACAGCACTGCTCCTAAGCCAACATTGGATGCATCCGTCTGGACCACAAAGTCTTTTGAGAAGTCTGGGGAGTATAGGACTGGCTGGCTACATAAGGCCCTTTTTAAAGACTGGAAGGCTGCTTCAGCATCAGGGGACCACTTAACCATGACAGGCTCCTTCCCTTTTGTCAGGTTGGTTAGGGGTACTGCCATAGAAGCAAAATGGGGAATGAATCGCCGATAGTAGCCAGCAATTCCTAGAAAAGCCCGTACCTGCTTTTTGTTATTTGGGCGTGGCCAATTCTGTATTGCTTCCACTTTGTTTATCTGAGGTTTTATTACCCCTCTCCCAATAGTGTACCCCAGGTACCTGGCCTCCTCCTGTCCAATCGTACACTTCTTTGGGTTGGCCGTAAACCCAGCTTTCCGTATTGAGTCTAGCACAGCCTGAACTTTTGGCAAATGTGAGGCCCAGTCTGCGCTATGGATAATCACATCGTCCAAGTACGCTGCAGCATACTTCTGATGGGGACGAAGAATCTGATCCATTTTTCGCTGAAAGGTGGCCGGTGCATTCTGTAACCCGAACGGCATTCTTTTATACTGGAATGACCCTTCTGGGGTTACAAATGCAGTCTTCTCCTTTGCCGACTTAGCTAGGGGAATTTGCCAATAACCTTTTGTCAAGTCTAGCGTTGTCATGTACCGGGCTGCTCCCAGTCGGTCGATTAGTTCATCTATCCTTGGCATGGGGTAGGTGTCAAATTTTGTAACTTTATTCAACTGTCGAAAGTCGTTACAAAATCGCCAGCTCCCATCTGGTTTGGGCACCAACACTATGGGGCTGGACCAGTCACTTTGGGACTCCTCTATCACCCCCAAATCTAGCATTCTCTGTACTTCCCCACGTATTGCCTCCCGTCGAGCCTCTGGGATTCTATAGGGTTTCAGTTTTACTCTTTCACCCGGTGGGGTGATAATGTCATGCTCCACCCCCGAGGTTTGTCCCGGCAGCTCAGAAAAAACATCTGTGTTGCGGAGCACAAACTCTTTAGCCTCCTGTTTTTGAACTGTAGACAGCGTGACTGCTATTCCAACCTCCGGAACCAAGCAGTTAGATGGCGCTGGTGACAAACCCTCAGCAACTAGGGATTCCCTGTCCCTCCAGGCCTTTAGCAGATTAATGTGGTAGATCTGCTCCGGTTTCCGCCTTCCTGGTTGTCTGACCCTGTAATTCACTTCACTCACTTTCTCAATCACCTCGTAGGGGCCATGCCATTTGGCCAGGAATTTGCTTTCAACCGTAGGGATTAGCACTAGCACTCTATCTCCTTCAGCAAATGACCTGGTCCGGGCCCCCCGATTGTACACCCTCTGCTGCGCTAACTGTGCTTGGGACAAATGTTCCTTTACGATAGGCATGACCTGGGCAATTCTATCTTGCATTTGGGCGACGTGCTCAATCACACTCCGGTGGGGAGAACTCTCACTTTCCCAAGTTTCCTTGGCGATATCTAACAGCCCCCTTGGGTGTCTCCCATAGAGCAACTCAAATGGTGAAAACCCTGTGGAGGACTGGGGTACCTCCCGGATGGCAAACATCAAATAGGGTACTAAATAATCCCAACCCTTTCCATCCTTATCTACCAACTTCCTTAGCATTTGTTTCAGGGTTTTGTTTAACCTTTCCACCAACCCGTCAGTTTGGGGATGATACACAGAGGTGCGCAACTGTTTGACCTTGAACAGTTTGCACAGCTCTTTCATCACCCGGGACATAAAGGGGGTTCCCTGATCCGTCAGCAGTTCCTTTGAAATACCCACTCGGCTGAAAACGAGGAATAGCTCCTTAGCTATTGTCTTGGCAGAGGTATTTCGGAGTGGAATTGCTTCTGGATAGCGGGTGGCATAGTCGAGTATGACCAACAGGTACTGATGCCCCCTAGCGGATTTCACCAGCGGACCTACCAAATCCATGGCAATCCTTTCAAAGGGGACCTCAATGATGGGAAGAGGTACCAGTGGACTATGGAAATGGGGCATAGGGGCCGACTTCTGACACACAGGGCAAGAGGAACAGTAATTTTCCACCTCCTTAATGACCCCAGGCCAATAGAACCGCTGCAGTACTCTTTCCCGTGTTTTCTCCGCCCCCAAATGACCCCCAAGGATGTGTCCATGGGCCAACTCCAACACCAACTTCCTGTAAGGTCTGGGCACCACCAGTTGCTCAATGGTTTCTTCTGCCCCTTGAGCAACTCGATAGAGTAGGTCCCTTTCCACAAGGAAGTATGGATAAGCAGCAGTTTTCTCAGGACTCACTAGTTGACCATCTACTTTTACTACATTTTCCCGGGCTTTTATCAGTGTGGGGTCTTTCAGCTGTTCGTTTGCAAAATTTTCCCTATGCACCTCTAAGTCCGAGAACTCCACAACCGGCAGATTTTCATCTGAGGAGGCGGGCTCCTCCTCAGTTCCTTGGGTCTCCCCAGCTAGTACCGACAAGGGGAACTTGGGAGAGACCTCACCACACTCAGACGCTTTCTGGGATTCACCTTCCTGGTCTGCAGGGGAGACAGTGGGGGGGTCAGAACAATCCCAGAGTTCCCAGAATTTTGGAAAATCCCTCCCCACAATGGCATCATGTGGTAAATGAGGTACCAATCCTACCTGATGAGACAGGTTACCTTTGGGGGTCTCAAAAAACACAGTAGCCACGGGATACTCCCTAGTGTCCCCATGCACACAAATCACCGCCACCTTTTTATGCCCAGAGACCTTTGTAGTGACCATCTCCTCTCTTATCAAGGTTACCAGGCTACCTGAATCTAGCAACCCCACAATATTATTTCCATTAACAGTCATTTTGCACAAATGTTTCTCAGTGCCCGGGCTGGCCGTGCATACCACTGTCGCAAACAGCGACTGACGTCTATTGCTCAGAAAGTCACACTGCATAGGCTCATCCACCACTGGGCAATTAGCTGCAATGTGTCCCTCTTGCCGGCAGCGGTAACAGACAATTTTTTTCACCGCTTCTTGCAGCCTTGGCCTTCCTGGCCGCTCTTGCCAGACATTGGGTAACACTCCCACCCTCTCACTCTCTCCACCCTCACCCCTTGTAGTCATCTTACCCGCCGCTGGGGATGGTCTGGTCTTAGGGTGGAAAGTCCGTGAGTCTCTGGAAGAGGAGGTCAGGTTCTCAGTAGCCAAGTATCTCTCCACTAGATCCACCAGCTTGTCTGCAGTTTCTGGGTCTCCATGGCTGACCCACTTTTGAATAGTAGTAGGCAGAGACCTTAGGAACCGATCCATGACAACACGTTCCACAATTTTTGGGGCGGTCAAAGTCTCTGGTTGCAGCCACTTCCTGCTCAGGTGAATGAGATCATACATCTGTGACCTGGGAGGTTTCCCAAGCCGAAAAGTCCAATTATGTACCCGCTGAGCACGGACAGCGAGGGTAACACCCAACCGGGCCAAAATTTCCACTTTTAGCACATCATAGTTTTTGGCTTGGTCCGGCTCTAGGTCATAGTAAGCTTTTTGCGACTCTCCAGTTAATAATGGGGCCATCAGTCCGGCCCACTGTTCTTTAGGCCACTTTTCCCTTTCAGCAGTCCTTTCAAAGGTGGTTAGAAACACCTCCGGATCATCCTCTCCCGTCATTTTTGGCAATAAACGGCCCACAGAAAATGATGGTGTTTTACCAGAATCAGCCTCAGTCTGCTGCCTCTGCTGGAGCTGCTTCAAAACAGCCTCCATTTGTTGCTGGTGTTTCTGGTCCTGTTGCACCAGCAATTCCCTATGGCGGACCTCTGCTTGTTCCAAGGCCCTCTGCTGGGCTGCAATGCTCTGCTGGAAACTTGCATTTGCCTGTTGTTGATTGGCATTTGCCAGAGCCAACTGTCTGATTATCTCCTCCATGCTGGCCTTTAGTTACCACAACTGCCCGCCGTCCTCCACCATATGTAACAGGGTTAGCTCGGCAGCGGGTGTGTGTGACCCCCTGGATGGGTGCACAACACAAAAAAAAATAGGCACAGCACAACAATAGTGGAGGTGAAAACAAACAGGTGCAATTTATTTACAGTATTTACAGAAAAAAGGATAAACAAAAAGAAACATCAAAATAAATCCTGGCCAACTTGGCTACTTACTGCAACAACAGCTTCTCCCTAGCTACCCACTAGGTACAGCCTGCTGCTATACCTAGTTGCTAGTACTTGGAGGCTAGCCACACAGGCTTTGGTCTCTCTGCACACAGGTAACAGGTCAGCTCCCCAGACAGTTCAGGCACAGATCTGGTTCCAGGGTGGAGCAACTCCCTAAGCACTCTGGGAGGTTTTATAGAGGTGTTTAATGAGCCCACTACCTTCAGCTGGGCTCATTACCTCAGTGCTGAAGGACTCAGCACTTCCCTCTAGTGGTACAAATCCCCATAAAGCCTGAACCTTGGACAGATATATCGTCCATCCAGGATGCAACCAGGTGATTTCACCTGCCTACTGTCACAATATATATATATATATATATATATATATATACATATATAAATATTTATATATATACACACACTATATTGCCAAAAGTATTGGTACACCCCTCCAAATCATTGGATTCAGGTGTTTCAATCACCTCCATGGCCACAGGTGTATAAAATCAAGCACCTAGGCATGCAGACTGCTTCTATAAACACTTGTAAAAGAATGGGTCGCTCTCAGAAGCTCAGTGCATTCAAGCATGGTACCGTGATAGGTGGCCACCTGTGCAATAAGTCCATCTGTAAAATTTCCTTATTACTAAATATCCCACAATCAACTGTTAGTCGTATTATAACAACATGGAAGCAACTGGGAACAACAGCAACTCAGCCACTCAAGTGGTAGGCCACGTAAAATGACAGAGTGGTGTCAATGCATGCTGAAGTGCACAGTACGCAGAAGTTGCCAACTGTCTGCACAGTCAATAGCTAAAGACCTCCAGACTTTGTGTTGCCTTCAGATTAGCACAACAACAGTGCGTAGATGGCTTCTAGGAATGGGTTTCCATGGCTGAGCACCTGCATCCAAGCCTTATATCACCAAGTGCAAAGCAAAGCGTTGCATGCAATGGTGTAAAGCACGTGGCCACTGGACTCTAGAGCAGTGCAGACGTGTTCTCTGGAGTGATGAATCATACTTTTCTATCTGGCAATCCGATATGTGCCTGGATTTGGCAGTTGCCAGGAAACCAGTATTTGCCTGACTGCATTGTGCCAAGTGTAAAGTTTGGTGGAGCGGGGATTATGGTGCAGGGTTGTTTTTCAGGGGTTGGGCTTGACCCCTTAGTTCCAGTGAAGGGAACTCTTAAAGCATCAGCATACCAAGACATTTTGGACAACTTTGTGGGAACAGTTTGGGGATGGCCCCTTCCTGTTCCAACATAACTGCTCACTAGTGCACAAAGCAAGGTCCATAAAGACACGGATGAGCGAGTTTGGGGTGGAGGAACTTGACTGGCCTGTACAGATTCCTGACCTCAATCTGATAGAACACCTTTTAGGATGAATTAGAGAGCAGACTGCGATCCAAGCCTTCTCGTCCGACATCAGTGCCTGATCTCACAAATGCGCTTCTGGAATAATGCTCAAACAGTTAAAGCTGTTTTAGCTGCAGAGGGTGGGCCAACTCAATATTGAACCCTACAGACTAAGACTGGGATGCTATTAAAGTTCATGTGCGTGTAAAGGCAAGCGTCTCTATTACGTTTGGTAATATAGTATATATATATATATATATATATATAGTATATATATATATATATATATATATATATATATATATAGATTAAAATAAACCTGTGACTTTAAAGTTCACATTGCATATTTTTAATATCTAAATTGGGACCGGGGGACTAAGACATATTTGTGGCTGTAGTGAAAGTGCACATTTATTTTGCCTATAATTATTCTGAAACTTGGTGTAAACTTGATTTCTTCTTTTGTTGAGGCTGACTTTGTTGATCTTTTCTTCTATGTGCAATATAAATTTAAAAAAAATGTTTTGTGCTTCTTAGGTCCATGTCGCACTAGTGATCCTGTCTTTAGAGGAAGCTTGCCAATGACCGATCACTAGGAAATCAAATAAAATGCATCCACAGAATCCTTCTGTTGCTGGCTGCACCAGTGGGGCCTCATTCCTCCATTGCTTCCTCACTGGCTAGGGAGATAATGCAGTGTTTTAGCCAGCAAGGAAGCAAGGCTGTATAAGCAGATACATTTCCCTTGTATAGACACCCAAAAGCCCTGAGACTGCTAAGAGGTGATATAAGCAGCCCCAGCAAACTCCAGTAACACTCTATAGTGTTCCACTCTGCAATATCCCACACAGCAGTATACAAGCTTATGTAGGGGGTGGAGAGGTAGAAGAGCTGGGTCAGCACTGAGAGTAATTAGACATTCCAAGAAGAGTAGAGGGCTATGACATGCAAGGGGCAAGGGGGCTGTGCTAGGGAATTGACTCTCTTAGTCAAATTGTCTAGTAATTTTAAAGGCACTGAATAAAAATATTTATGGAAAAAAATAAACACTGCAAGTAAGCATTTAAAATTCTGGATATTCTGTGATCTTACCTGCAATGTATTAGGTTGGTGAGAGGGTCTATTTAATGCCTGACCCTAATAATCACTAGCTTCAGTGTAAAGCCTAAAATGAGCATGAAAAATTGTCTATTGTAACAACACTGCTGAAGTGCCGAAGGAGCTTGCAATTTACTTGTATTAATCTTCAGATAAATTGCTTTATTCCGATGGAGCCTCTGGAATCTAGGCTCAATCTAGGCATATGACTTTCTGTTCTAGTGGACTCCATACAAGTCCACTCTCATTCAATTGGGCTTCACCAGTTCACATGGATTGATTTGAAGAGTAACAATAGTACTTACAGACAGCACAATGGGCCCGCTCTCCAGCATAATTATTACTATATTCACTGCATAGACCAGGTCAGGTTCATTTTAGTTCTGTTGTGAATCTAGTCATTATTTTATACCTGGTAAGTGCTAATCATTGCAGCTAAAATATTTGTCCACCATATAAAAATGAAGTCTTGTCTTCTTGCCTGGATGCTGTGATGTTTTTAAACTTTACATTAAAATTAGTTGTTAGAATATATTTACAAATGGATCTGAGATTAAATCTCATCACATTGTAGCATGTACTGACATAACTGTAAAGCACCTATACAGTCAGAGTTCCAATAAGTAACATTCTCTTCTTACACTCACTGCTTTCTAAGTGAAATCATTATGGAGTCAATGAATCAGAAATGTGTGAGCATTTCTAAGCATGATAATAGGACACGGAGAGGAGAAGTGGCAGTGATTGAAACACAGAAGGTCACAGTTTGAAGAGTAGGTACTAAATTTGAAATGTGTCCTGCTATTTGATATAATGCCTACTAGGAAGCACATATTTGTCGTCTACTGTATCACTTTATACAGACGCAGATTTCTTGTAATTGTGATTTCAGAACTTAGGATACTTAAATGGGACTGATAGTGTTTGCACATAGTTCCTTTTCAGCACACTTACCCAGCCACACTTCCTTTAGGCAACACATTTTGAGAAAAGAAGATGTGCATATGAAACAGAACATAAGAACACCATTATACCATCGTGGCCATACATGGGATGAGGGCATTGTAAAGTCATACCTCCAAGCGTTTGAACTTCAGAATGAGGGACACTTGAAGGAGGAACTGACCTGCAGAGTGCATAGTGCGCCGTGGCAAAATGGGTGTGGCCAAATGCTTAGCAGTGGGAGGGACCTAAGGGGTGTGGTTAAACAAAACCCAAGCTTTCTTGTACCTATAAAATATGCTTTGATTGCTGTGCCACAAACAAGAGTCTCACGGACACAAACCCCAGCACAATTATTTACAAAAAAAAAGAATAAAAAGCTTTTATTACAAATGGTTTTGCATAAACTGTAGAAGAGTGTGTTACACAAAGTGTGGAAAGATTCAGGAATGCATTATGCACAGAGTGCAGGATTCAGGGATGCGTTACGTACCGGGTGCAGGATTCAGGGATGCGTTACGTTCAGGGTGCAGGATTCAGGGATGCGTTACGTACAGAATGCAGGATTCAGGGATGCGTTACGTAAAGGGTGCAGGATTCAGGGATGTGTTACGTACAGGGTGCAGGATTCAGGGATGTGTTACGTACAAATTGCAGGATTCAGTGATGCGTTACGCACAGAGTGCAGGATTCAGGAATGTGTTACGTACAGAGTGCAGAATTCAGGAATGCGTTACGCACAGAGTGCAGGATTCAGGGATGTGTTACGTACAGAGTGCAGGATTTAGGGATGCGTTACGCACAGAGTGCAGGATTCAGGAATGCGTTACGCACAGAGTGCAGGATTCAGGGAACGCATTATGCACAGAGTGCAGGATTCAGTCATGCATTACGTACCGAGTGCAGGATTCAGGGATACGTTATGCACAGAATGCAGGATTCAGGGATGCTTTACGCACAGAGTGCAGGATTCAGGGAATGCATTATGCACAGAGTGCAGGATTCAGGGATGCATTATGTACAGAGTTCAGAATTCAGGGATGCGTTACGTACAGAGTGCAGAATTCAGGGATGCATTACGCACAGAGTGCAGAATGCAGGGATGCATTATGCACAGAGTGCAGAATTCAGGGAATGCATTATGCACAGAGTGCAGGATTCAGGGATGCATTATGTACAGAGTTCAGAATTCAGGGATGCGTCACGTACAGAGTGCAGAATTCAGGGATGCATTACGCACAGAGTGCAGAATTCAGGGATGTATTACGCACAGAGTGCAGGATTCAGGGATGCGTTATGTACAGAGTACAGGATTCAGGAATATGATACGTACAGAGTGCAGAATTCAGGGATGCATTACGTACAGAGTGCAGAATTCAGGGATGCATTACGTACAGAGTGCAGAATTCAGGGATGCATTACGTACAGAGTGCAGGATTCAGGGATGCGTTACGTACAGAGTGCAGGATTCAGGGATGCGTTACGTACAGAGTGCAGGATTCAGGGATGCGTTATGTACAGAGTGCAGGATTCAGGGACGCCTTACATACAGAGTTCAAGATAACAAATGAGTGCAGCTGAGCAGGACCTGCAGCAGTGTGAATATCTAGTACAGACAGGGATTGGTGAACAAGCAGGCGGGGGTACATCTGCAATGAGAGAGAGTGCAGCTGTCAAGTCCAACCTGTGATATTGGGAATGGGCGGGGACAATATGCATTTTGGGGTTCTGCCCCTTTTTAAAAACAACCCATTCATAGGGAAACAGACAGCATTTATACAGTGCCAACTGGGAAAAAGATGGCAAGGGGCAGGACCAATTGGAACTACTGCACATGCACCTGCAGCAATGTATAATTCCAGTTTAATATACACCGCTGTGGGTGCACGTGCAGTAGTTGCAATTGGTCCTGCCCCTTGTCACCGTCTTCCCTGGTCAGCAATGTATAAATGCCGGCTGTTTGTCTATGCAGTGCTTGCTTGACAAAGGTGACAGCCCTGAAACGCATATTGGCCCCGCCCATCCACGACATCACAGGTTTTTAGTTGACAGTTGCACTCTCTCTCTCATTGCGGCTGCAAGCCCCTCCAATCCCTGGCTGGGATATATGTGCACACTGTTTACATTGCTGCATATCCTGCTCCGCTGGAAGTTGGCATATAAAGAATAGAGTAATGAGGACACCAGGACCGCAAGACAAAGGTGAAAATGTGGGAAAGTCCCACCCCATCCGGGACTGCTTGGAGGTATGAAATATGTATGCTGTTAAATAAAACACAATCTCATTATATATGGAGCATGACTTATCAGAATCAGCACTGCAAGTAGGGATGACTGAATAAATAGAAATGTAGATTCATCATTCCTTTTCCTATATAGTTTGATTTCCAGAGAAACATGAAATATAAGAACCCAGGCAATCACAGTTCATGAATGATATGCCTCTCTGCAACGTGGACATGTCTGCATGCCTATTTACAAAAGAATCTAACAAGTTTTAGTTGACAGATTTGTCTTATTTTTAAACCAATTTGCTCATTACTGATAGTGATCTGGAAAAAAAAAATATTATACAATTCTCTTCCACCTGGGCTGATACAGCAAAGATGCATAGTAATACTGAGTCAGTCACCATTACTATCTCACAGCCCATACTACAGTCAATCAAAACTGTTTTTAAAGTAATGGAGATTATCCCATGAGTTGATTGTTTATTTTCAAATGATCCAATCCCTCCATGTATGGTTAACTTTATACATCCTTGTCCAAAATTCCAAACAGTTTCCAACAGTTGAGACTTATTCTACTAAATATGGAGGTGTTCAATGATACGTAACTGAAGTTGGTAAATTAAATATTAGTTACTTATGTTTTCAGTATTGAGTTTTCAGTATTAAGGTTGTAATTGAATTCAGTGAGAGTTCTTTGTTTTTGCAGAATGAAAAAGTAAAATTATTAAGAAACTGACTTGTTGATCGGGGAGCTTGTTACTGCCCTTGAGAATATGCTTGTTATTGTCCTGAAGTACAAAAATAGTTGTACGGCTAAAGCTTATTAAATGGTTATGCATGAATAGGCAGCACTGGCTTGTTCAGAGATACCAACACAGACACTATTGCAAATATTGTCAACATGTGTAATGTGCATTTTTCTACAACTCACTGTATTTCAAAGGCTTAAAATGATACCAACTGTATCTATGAATAATTTAAATAGAAGTTTTGTGGTAAAATTAAAGTTCCTTTCACTTAAAAGGACAGTGGATTTTGAAAATCTAACTTGCTTTTCTTCATTCTCACTTGCTACATATAAAGCCAGCTATTAATAAACCTGACAATTATGTAATTTGGGAGCTGAAAGTATTCGCAAGAAACCTCTAAAATATTGAGGTGATATTTTTATTGAAAAGAACAAAATAACACGATTTTATGAGGCAGCGTTCCTGGCAGCAGTTCTAAGAAAGAACAATGTATGTTTTATTCCTGTTTAGCCAATAACAACTCAGGTCAGAACATATGGCTAACTTCAAGCACAGTTCAAGTAGCACAATCCACTGAAGCACTGATCCATAAAAACAAAAAGTTTATTAAACAAGGCAAATTATTCTGGACACATAAAAATACGTTAGTCACTGCAGTACAGCTCAACCCCTTTCATGATCCACCAAGCATTCCAAAGATTAAGAGATATGATAGACTGTAGAAAGATAGGCAAACATAGTGTAGCCAGGTGCATAGCACAGCAGGGAGAGTGAGAGAAACACTGTCTGCAGCTGATTTCTGTAGCTGCTGCCCTGCAGTGCTGAACTGGTTAACAGCTGTATCAGCAGCTGAGCTGGAAGGAACTGCTGAGCAGTAGTGTTGGGCATGATGTTCGAGTAAAACATAAGTTTAACTCAAACATCGGCTGCTCCGATGTTCGGTGAACACACAACCAGTAAGGGTGTTCGGAAGGCTGTTCGCCCTTCATGCCCCACAATGCACTGCACCCTGACAGTGCATTGTGATTGGCCAAAGCAATGCACCTGACCACATGTCAGGTGCAATGCTTTGGCCAATCACAGCACATGATGACATCACAAGGGGGCGGGGTGACCCCATCCCATGTGATGTCATTACAGTATTTAAGACCCTGGCGCAGCTGTTTAACATGGGGACAACGTGCTTTGGTGCCCCATAGCACCCCCCATGTTAAGGGAATGTGGACTTGTTTGATTCAGCAGGGCGGGGGCGCTCACTCGTCCTCCCCCTTTTCTGATCTGCCTGGTTGCATGCTCAGATAAGGGTCTGGTATGGATTTGGGGGGGGACCACATGGCATTTAAAAAAAAAATGGTGGCGTGGGGGGTTCACTTCAAAATCCATACCAGACCTGAAGAGCTTGATATGAATGAGGAGGGGGGCCCATGTCGTTTTTTAAAAAAAAATTAATTGCTGGGCAATTCCTGCAAATCTTTTTACTTTCAGCAGTCAACGGGAAACCCCGCTGACAGTTAAACATGAAAGAATGTTTTCACTACTAAAATACCTAATTACCTAATAATGTAACTCATACGGTATTTTAGTAGCTGTGCGATATCTTACTGCATGCTCAGATGTTTATATGCACAGTTTATTGCTGGCTTTGCTGATTCATGAGTTATTCCCAGTCTAGTGGTACATAACTCTATTCTAAATTACATAGAATAGTGATTATACTGTCAGTGGACTATGCGTGAACCTTCTTTGTGTTCGCTTATGCTCAAACCACCATTTATTCTAACCTGTACCAATACAATGAGTTAATGTACCACTAGACTGTATTGCGTCTATTTCCTGGTGCTAATTCACAGTCAAGTTAAGGGTATCTATACTTGTGGTAACTTCCAACCAGCTGTGTCAGAGGGGTTGAGGGGTCCTTGGAGTTCAGGTACATAACAGACAACCCAAATTACCAAGCGGATCCTGCGGGTCTACAATAGGTAGGGTAGATAGATAGGTAAATTGCCTCAGTGTTTTCCTAGTGTCCTAGGAGGATTGATGACTCCTCTCTTCTGAGAAATGTTATCTCCCTTATTTGTTTTTACTAACCTTTTTTCTTTCCTCAGGATGATTTTTTTCTGCCATCACGACTTCATCTATACGCCATTGTGCTCTGGTCACTATGCAGCTATCTGGATTAGCTAATCCTCTGAGTCATTTTGAGGGCCATACATGGATCCCGCTGGACCAAGGATTGTGGGCTTCCTTGACATGTAGGCTCCATGTGACACCATCCAGCCGTTAATTAGCCATAGCACACATGGAGGGCTCCTACAGGTATGCCAATATAATGAATGAACATATTACAAAGTTGCACTTTTTTAATACCAACTAGAGCCCCTTGACTGCATAGGCTTAAACAGACCAAGGTTAAAGATACAATATTAGCTCTAATTGAGGAACAGCCATGGGCCTCAAGCCTACCAAAATGTTCAATTTCGCTCATTACTTCAACCTGTTCTCTTTGCTGACTGAAAAAATCCTGACAAAATATTTTCTCCTCCCAGCTGTTTTTCTGATCAATATCTTTTTGATGTAGATTTTATTAAGAAGTGGTCTCTATATATTGTGAATTAAGTGATATTATGCTATATTGTGTTTGAAGATACCACCAACAAATGTTTTGAAATGTTTTCTAAACTCTTGTTTTCTCTTGCAGGCCCAGCCATGTACCTACTATAATGGTAATGTCAGTCTGTCAGACCTTAACAGAATAGGTTCAACTGACAGTTAATGACCCACCTACAGTCTTTACATATTATTTCATTATGGAGCACTCAGAGCTTTTTCCCCAGTTCTACTTTATTGTGTAGATTTTATGGCTGACGTTATCTGTCCCATCTCCTGAATGAGTCTCCTGTCAGTTAAATCAGTAACTTAACAGCTCCCTGGCTGAAGCATTCATCTAAGAAACACCAATGCAAGATATGCTTCCTGTGCATTCCTTTTAATAGTGAAAGCCTTTTTTGGAGCTTCACTGAATAATGCAATTAAGTGTGTTACTGGTGGTAAAAGTACTCACTTACCACAGCAGAAAAAGCCTGAACCTCAAACTGATGTTATATCTCACCTCTGCAGCTAAAAAAGAGTTAATTTTGTTTCTCTCAGGCTTTTCACTCAAAATTCCAGCATAAAAGAGGGGCCAAATACTACTGCAAGCCCAAGGCTGCTAAATCCTTACACACTGCAGACAAGTCCATTTCAGTATGAAAGGATGCCCCACTTATCAAAATGGTGGCATGCCTGCTGGCCTTTGTAGACACCTGGTCAGAAATCATCTAATGCCCTCTTAAGAGAGATGGGGGAATTCATAAAGGTCATTGTACAAACCCTTTAGATTTCTGTCGGAGTGCAGCATCAAAAGTGTTGGTGCTTGCACCTAATTCATGTACCTGTCACTGGCAGGTACATGAATCTCTCTGTGTCTGTACTGGGGAAAGGGTGTCTACATTAGACACTTCTTCCTCAGTGCACTTACTCCTGCTCTCCTCAACCCCCCCCCCACCTTCCAGGCCAATGTACTCATCACATTGACAAGTGCATGGCTGGGGAGTTTTATACTGGGGTAGATGGAGTCTGATAGGAAACTGAATGTCTAGTTCCCAATCCCCGTCAGCTCTGCTTCACTTCTGATTGACAGCACAATAGATTGGGTGGATCTAAAGCCACTATTCAGTCCTATAGCAGATTTCCAATCCGCCCACTTCCATGCACTGACAATAAAAAATAAAGCAGAGCTGATGGTTAACTAGTCTCTCAGCTCCCCATCAGGCCCAGTGAAGAGTAATTTCCCAATATGGACATTTCCTATATTTGGGTATATATATCATCTGTATCCTGTTTACGTTTAGCTTGCAGCTCTTGGCTGATAGCTAAATGGGGGACATGACAATTTACCAGAGCAGGCACTGCCCATTCTGATTACTGTCATGCCTCTGCACGCCAGCTCAGAATTGGTCTTCTTCATCACCAGTTTCCTAATCTCAGACCTGGCAGTGATTCTTTAAGAATTTGTCAGACACCATAGTGACAGATTCCTAAAGTGCTGGTAGTAAGAACTACATAAATTTGCCATATGTGTAATGTTACTGACACTGGAGCAAATGCTTGCCTGAAAAGTGCCATTATGACTGTTTTGAATTCCTCTTATGGTATTCAGGGGCTACAAGTTTGGGTTAGGCTCTCTGCTTTGATTCGTGTCTTCTAACCTACTTTTGTTTCCCCCCAGTCTAGAAGACCTCCATGCTGCTCTTGCATGTCATTGCCATAAATACCTTGGCAGAAAGGATTCTTGGGTTTTACTCCAATCTTTTCACTTTTCCAAAACTAAAATGGGGCATTATCCCCATCTTGGACATGAAGGCTCTTAACATCTTCATTCAAACTTAAAAGTTCCACATGGATTCCACCAAGTGTGTCAAAGTCATCAGGGAGACTTTCCAGCACTGGTTGATAAGAGGCGTACTTGCACATCTCCATCTTTGCAGCTCATCAATGCTACCTTTGTTTTGCTGTGTGCACTCAACACTATTAGTTTGTAGACTTACCAATTGACTTATTATCCACATTATGTGTGTTCACCATGGGTCTAGCTCCTGTTCTGAGCTTACTATGCTCTCAGGGTATTCACATTGTGGGACACCTTGACTATCTTCTATTACAGGAACAGGCAGCTCAAATTCTGACAATTTATTGTGAACAGTCCAGACGTTAAAAGGTTCAGTTGGATACTGAACCTCCAAAAAGTAAATGCTGGAACTGACACATCTCTTGGGCTATCTGAGTTGTGTTGCAAACACAGTCTGGGCAAAAGTTTTTCTTCCTCAAGAAAAGCTTCTGCTACTCCCAGACTTGGAGTCTACAATCTAGGAGCCAGCCAGTTCTGGGCTAGACATGTGCAAAACAAAAAAATTTGTTTTGTTTTGTTTTGAATCAAAATCTAACAAATTTCCTGTAATTGGATTTGGTAAATTCGTTCAATTCATTTTCAGGATTTGTTTCAGTAATATGTATGCAAACTCAATTCAAAAACATTGAGGCCAAATTCGAAAAGTAGTTTGAAATTGAAAAGATTTCAAAAGAATTTGAAAAAATGTGGCCAAATTCGAAAAGTAAAGCTGGCCATACGCATGTAGATTTTCCTCTGAGAATATTCATTTCAAGAATATTCATTTGATTTTCTAACTGTTAGTGGAGTCAAATCGATATTTGGTTTTTCACAGCGTGATGGAAAAATTTGAAGGGACAGGAAGGAAAACTTTTCTTGATCAAAAGAATTTTTGGCCAGTGTATGTGATGATCGTTCAGAAATTACATTCATTTTAAAATCGAATATTGGAAGCAAAAGACAATGTTCGAACGACATTCGTCCATTCATTGAATGTGCAAAGAATTTTCGTACGACTTTTTTTTACGAATATCCTCAGCCAAAAATCTACATGTGTATCACCAGCTTAATGCCCTGTACACAAGATAAGAAAATTGTACGAAAATGTTTCTACAAGGACCAATCGTACGATAATCAGATCGTTAGTACACAGCTTTCGAGAGCTGATCATGACAATTCATGCGACAATATCCAAGGGGACAAGCGTGAAAATTTTTCTCGTACGATTCCAGATTGTACGATTTTTGTTTATTCAGTACAGTAGTCGTCTGAAAATGCAATACAAATACATGACATCACTTTCGAATCTTCAGTGTGAGCACCCGGCTGTGACAGCTTGCAGCTTCACTGCTCACTGCGCATGTGCGAGTAGCACTGCGCTTTGTGAATGGTCCCGTAGTCTTCTGGGACCTATCACATGTGCCAGAAGAATATGGGGAAGGAAGGGGGAGGACAACTTCTGCTTCCGATCTCCTAGGCGGGTACCTGTCAATTTTGGGTATCTGCTCCCCCCCTGCTCCCGAAAGGTGCCAGTCCTTGTTTTCAAATGTTTTTTTCGATTTTGTTTTCAAATTTGAATTTGTTTTCGATTTTGTTTGCGAATTCAAATTAGTTTTTTAATCAAATTTTGGCCAAATTTTGTTTCATTATTTTGGACTTATTCAAATTCATTATTTTTGTCATTCAGAATTCTGATACCTCCGAATAACAAAAAAATTCATCCAAAATTTGATTCGGAACAAAACGAACCGCACATGTCTAACATCCTCCAGCACAATAATCTCTCTTCGAGAAAGAAATTAGTTCAGTCTTTGGATAAACCAACTCATCTGACAATCAGATCCAGATTGTTGAACAACAAAGAAGAATTCCCAGCTCAGCTTGCAGCCAGCCTGCTACAAACCAAATTGTCCTGTCTAACCATTCACAGTTAAAAAAGGGGTTAGTTTGCACACATTTGCAAATTTATGCGTAAACTGCAGAGCCATTCACGGCACCCCAGTATTATCTGCACTCCTAACTTTGTAAATTGTGAGAACCTCCATAGTAGGACTTCATGTATAATAATGGATAGATTGATGGCAGGCCAGATTGTCTCTGGCCTGGTGGCTCAGGATCCAGCTTTGGCCTTGGCATAATTCTCCCTCCCACTGTCATGGAAGATCATTACAACAGATGCCAGCTTGAAGGGCTGGGGGGAGTCCTAGACACCTTTTCAGTGCAGGGGACTTGGTTGATAAGAGAATCTCATCTCTCTGGGACTATGGATGAGTTGGTTGTACCTGCAAAACTGGAAATGCTGATTAGAGGTTTATCTGATCATAATTTCACCAGACAACACCATGGCAGTAGTGTATAATAACCATCAGAGGAAGTCTGGATTATGCAAGAAAGATAGAAAGGGAGGCAGAACTCTGCATTCTAGGCTCATCTCCTGTTCATTTTCCTGGGGTTGACAGTTGGCAGGAAGAAGACCCCACTTTACAGGTTCTGGACCCGGAGGTCCTCTTTTAACAGGGTACCTTCGGTTGACTCACATCGCCAACATAAGCTTGACGTCTGGGGGAACCACCTCTTTAACCTATCCTCTCAGAGTTTATTAAGGAACACAAGTTCCACCCCTCTTTTTTGTGATCCACTCCTAAATACTGCTTTTTTCCAAAATGAGGCATGCTGGGAGTTGGAGGGAATATACCTGTTGGACACAGCTTTTTTGTTTTCCACTGTCCCACCGCACCTGTAGGCAGCACTAAATTTAATCGTATCAGAATAACTACTAAGCCCGTATCCCTTAATTAGTGCCAGGAAACAGATTATATGGTAAGTACAAAAATCCTGTTTTTTTGCACTTTCTATCTTGATTTTAATTAGATCAAACACAGATGTTTTATAATCTCAATATTGTATAAAAAACGTTTTAAGTATTGCTTCTACACTGAAGCAGTGTTGATATATTTCAGGTATTGAGGATGCAGCACACTTTAAGACTGATTAGTGAAAAGAATTCAGATAGCTTTACTGTGGAAGATTTAGTCTGCCTGGTGTTTTTACTCACATGCAGCTTAACTAATAAAATGAGACATAGATTGAGAAGGTTTCAGCTCTGTGAATGGGCTGTTAACTGCTGTAAAGTGACAGTAATAAAGAAGGAATGATAGGCAATGACACCGACAGCACTAATGATGAAAAATGAAGTACAGCTGCTATGTCCATTCAGGGTCACAGAATGGCTGTATCTTCATTTTATTTTTCAGTTTTTTTATATTATAACTGATTCATGTTGATAATACTGCAAATAAAGAACAAGGCTAGGACTATACACTAAGGAAACTAAAGTGCTGGAGGAGAAAAAAAAATATTTCCTAGAGCAATTTATCAGATTTTGAATATCATTACCCTAATTTGGTATTTAAGATTAAAAGAGCAACATAATTGATTGGTTGTTAAGCTTTACCATTTTTCCTATATTTGTAGAGAATATCATTAATATATATTTATCTTTCTTACTTTTATTGGATATGGCAGTAAAGTTTAAGGGACAAAACAAGGGCAGCATACAGTGTTTATCCACTTGCCCTCCAGAGGATTTACCCCCCTTCCTGATCAGGCCATTTTTTGTGATATGGCACTGCGTTACTTTAACTGACAATTGCGCAGTCATGCAACACTGCACCCAAATGAAATTTTATTTCCTTTTTTTTCCCGTAAATGGAGCTTTCTTTTGGCAGTATATGATCTTCTCTGTGTTTTTTTTTATTTTTTGCGCTATAAACAAAAAAAGACTGACAATTTTGAGAAAAAAACAATATTTTTGACTTTTTGCTATTAAATATGTCCAGTAAAAAAATTTGAAGAATCAAAAAATCATCAAAAATTTAGGCCAAAATCTATTCTGATACGTCTTTGTAAAACAAAAATCCCAATACGTGTAAATTAATTGGTTTACGTGAAAGTTATAGTGTCTACAAATGACGGCATATATACTGGAATTTTTTTTTTATTTTTACTAGTAATGGCTGTGATCAGCAACTTATTGCAGGACTGTGGCAGGCATTCTGAAGTGACTTGGTGTCATTAACATCCCCAGTGACACCAATGCAGTGATAATGGTGGTGATCAGCGACTTATAGCGGGACTGCGGGACTGTGGCGGGCACTCTGACACTGGGGGGGGGGGACTGACTGTCAATGATATCCCCAGTGACACTAATACAGTGATCAGTGCTAATAAAAAGCACTGACACTGTACTAATGGCACTGGGCAGGAAGGGGTTAACATCTGGGGCGATCAAAGAGTTAACTGTGTGCTGTTTTACTGTGTGCTGTGTGAGTGTTTTACTGTGTAAGCACATTGCTTTGTATGGCTGTGCTATGCAGAGCCATACAAAGCAGTGTGCAGGAGCTGACGGGAGAGATCTATATTGTTTACATACAGACCTCTCCCCTGTCAGTGATACTAGGCGATCACTGTCCGGGACCTGGTGATCGACAGCTGAGGCCTCCAATGGCTGCATGGGCACAGGTAGTATATATACGTGATTTTGCGCAGCCCTGCCGCCCTGCAGCAATATTTCTGCTATAGGGCGGTGTGCAAGTGGTTAAAATCTGCCAGATGTGTACCAGATCATAAACAAAGTGCTTTACCAGGTGAAAAGACAATCAAAAAGTGTTTTTATAATTGCCATTGCCAATCTGTAATCATAGGTGAAAATGGGTGGGGGACATCTGACTCTCTGCCCTCTTCACACAATCCTCTGAATAAGTCATGTGTTTTGAGGCATTAAACTAGGACTATGATTCATGGGAAAAAATGGCACTGGCTGGGTAGAATGACTGGGTCCCTGACTAGACATGTTCACTAATTGAAGCACAACACTCTAGCTTCAGGGTTCAGTGGCTCTCTTGAAGGAGAGAGTGTTGTTTAGCTAGATATCTCAGGAATTACAGTCCGATCCCTCTCATAAGCAGGGGTGAACTAAGCCAGGAGGCAAGCCCCCTGGGCAGCTCTGATGCCCTGTAAAAAGGCCATACCTCCCAAACATCCCTGGGCACCAGTAAAGCTTGGTGGCAGCTTGTGCGGGGTGTCTGGGCCCCGTACACTGCAAACACATCTCTATGGCAGCCGGCATCTCTCCCAACTAACTTTCTCTGACACATACACAATGCAGAGCAGAGCATACTGAACCCAACCCCTCTTCCTCCTCACCCACATGGAAGAAAGATATATTTTAAACATATTTAAAAAATATTCTTCACAAATATATTGACATATATTTGAAATACTACACTTTTGGCTGTATTCAATATATATATATATATACACTGTATGTTGATATGATTTTTTTATATATTACAAAATATATGAAACATATTTTTAAAAATATATTTTTTTAAATATATTCAGATTTTTTTGAACATATAAAAAAGGAATTTTAACGTATATTTTCACATATATATGTAAATGCATTCCAAAAAGTTTGATTTTTAAAGACATACAGTACATTTGAAAATGTATTTTTAAAAATATTCTTCATATATTTTGTAATATATAAAAAATTTATTTCAACAGGAGGAGGCGGTGAGGAGGCACAGCATTCCTGCCTTAGCTGCACTAATCTGAGGTCTGTAGTATACATGAAACTTGCAGGGGAGAGGGACATGAGGAAGGGGTGAGGGGGCAAGTTTACAAAGATCACTCGGAGTGATTTTGCAAGGAAAGAGGACTTATCTTAGAAGGGGGGTTGAATAAGAAATCTGTCCGCCCCCCCAGCACAAGTCCTCTCTCCTCCCAATGTGCCCCTAGAACATATCCTCTCCCCCTCCAAATCAAAGAGATGCTGGCTACCACAGAGGGGACAACCCCAGGCACTCCGCTAGAGATTTCAGAGCAATTGCCCCAGGTGCCCAAGCTAGTGCCCCCCTGCTAGGCAACTTGTTCTGGCACTGGGTTCCAGGGCACAGGGATGGTTCTAACCATAAATTGTACAGCAACACCAAGTGCGCTCCTGTGTGATTCACATGTGACCTGAGTGCAGAGCGTTTTCAGTCCATTTATTTGGACTGAAATCATGCCAGACCACACCAAAAGTAGTGCATCCACTACTTTAAAAAATGCACATCAACTGGATTGCATGGTACAGTGGATATAAAAAGTCTACTCACTCCTGTTAAAATGTCAGGTTTCTGTGATGTAAAAAAATGAGACAAGGATAAATCATTTCAGAACTTTTTCCACCTTTAATGTAACCTATAAACTGTACAACTCAGTTGAACAACAACCTGAAATCTTTTAGGTGGAGGGAAGTAAAATAGAAAATTAAAATAATGTGTTTGCATAAGTGTACACACCCTTAAACTAATACTTTATTGAAGCACCTTTTGATTTTATTACAGCACTCAGTCTTTTTAGGTATGCATCTACCAGCATGCCACATCTTGACTTGGCAATATTTGCCCACTCTTCCTTGCAAAAACATTCCAAATCTGTCAGATTGTGAGGGCATCTCCTGTGCACAGCCCTCTTCAGATCACCCCACGGATTTTTGATCGTATTCAAGTCTGGGCTCTGGGTGGGCCATTCCAAAACTTTAATCTTCTTCTGGTGAAGCCATTCCTTTGTTGATTTGGATGTATGATTTGGGTCGTTCATGCTTAAAGGTGAAGTTCCTCTTCATGTTCAGCTTTCTAGCAGAAGCCTGAAGGTTTTGTGCCAATATTGACTGGTATTTGGAACTGTTCATAATTCCCTCTACCTTGACTAAGGCCCCACTTTCAGCTGAAGAAAAACAGCCCCAAAGCATGATGCTGCCACCACCATGCTTCATTGTCGGTATGGTGTTCTTTTGGTGATGTGCAGTGTTGTTTTTGCGCCAAACATATCTTTTGGAATTATGGCCAAAAAGTTCAACCTTGGTTTCATCAAACCATAACACATTTTCCTACATGCTTTTGGGAGACTTCAGATGTGTTTTTGCAAAGTTTAGCTTGGATGTTTTTCTTCGTAAGAAAAGGCTTCCCTCTTGCCGCTCTATCCCATAGCCCAGACATATGAAGAATACAGGAGATTGTTGTCACATGTACCACACAGCCCGTACTTGCCAGATATTCATGCAGCTCCTTTAATGTTGCTGTAGGCCTCTTGGCAGCCTCCCAGACCAGTTTCCTTCTCGTCTTTTCATCAATTTTGGAGGGACGACGAGTTCTTGGTAATGTCACTGTTGCGCCATATTTTCTCCACTTGATGATGACTGTCTTCACTGTGTTCCATAGTATATCTAATGCCTTGGAAATTCTTTTGTACCCTTCTCTTGACTGATACCTTTTAACAATGAGATCCCTCTGATGCTTTGGAAGCTCTCTGCGGACCGTGGCTTTTGCTGTAAGATGCATCTAAGAAAATGTCAGGAAAGACCTACTAGAACAGCTGAACTTTATTTGGGGTTAATCAGAGGCACTTTAAATGGTGGCAGGTGTGTACTGGCTCCTATTTAACATGATTTTGAACGTGATTGCTTAATTCTGAACACAGCTACATCCCCAGGTATAAGAGGGTGTGCACACTTATACAACCACATTATTTTAGTTTTTTATGCTTACTCCCCCCTCCCCTAAAATATTTCAGTTTGTTTTTCAATTGAGTTGTACAGTTTAGGTCACACTAAAGGTGGAAAAAGTCCTGAAATTATTTTTCTTTGTCTCATTTTTTTACATCACAGAAACCTGACATTTTAACAGGGGTGTGTAGACTTTTTATATCCACTGTATTACTGTACCATGGGATCCGGTGCAAAAAAACGCATTGTGTTTGCGACTGCCATTTGGGCGGGGGGGGGGGGGTCAGCTGATGAAGGCTATCAGACTTAGCCCAGATGAATACTCTTGATGCAAGAACCCTTCCAATCCTTCAAAGCTTGCATCCACTTGAAGCACATATGGTTCTGGACAACAGCATGTGCTGAAACTAGTGCTGCTGTGGGCTTCTTCTTCAAATGAGTGACCCACATAGGTGACTGATGAACTGCAGAGCTTGCATTTGTCTGCTGATAACTTTAGTCCTTTTCATTTAGACCATGGAATACATAAATCACTATTTATGCTCTTCTGGTGTGACCCCAAACACCATAATGTCATTGAGGTATGAGATCACCCAAAACTCTTCACCTTTTGGAATATTGCAGGTGCACCTCTTATGCCTATGCATGTGAGGAGTAAATTGATAGACACCAAAGGACATGTAGCACCCCCCTGACCTCAGGTTGCTAGGCATAGTGGGGCAGTGTAGAAAAATGGGCACCAGTCACTTTTAGAATGAACAAAATTGAGTTTTATTGCTCATAACAGTAGAAAAGTAATGGAGAGAGGGTAAGGGCACAGAACACCCTAGTAAAAAAAAACAAAACAAAAAAAAGCAGACTAGAAGACTCCTTAGGCAAAAGAAAAGGGAGTAGACAGCAGTACAGGAAAAAAGCCTTTAAGCTGTAGCCAGCAATGTGTATTTTAGTAGCAACAGCTGTTTCCCATAGCAACAAAAAGAAAACTCACATGGAACTGCAGGAATTCTCTAGATGAGGCCATCTTGACGGTTTCCCAGGCTCTCCACAGTTCCCTGGTCTATGGCAGAATCACTTGTGATACTTCATCTCAGGTCTCTATCCTTTCCTTCATGCACCAAACAGGCGCTCTCTGGCAGAACCTAGAGCACATGGCTAGGCCTTAGGTTTCAGGCCTACCTAGGACAGCAATTTCTTACTCATCCACACCAGACCAAGGTCTGGGTGGGAAGACACTGATCACCTGACCTTCCCAAATAGTTATACTTTCTCCCAGCATGCTCAGCAGCCAAAGGAAACTCGTACTAATTGGCTGAGAAAACTGTGCATATTCATAACCCAGCTTTACTGCAATCCATCATACTAGTGCCAAAGGCAACGGTGCCACCTATTTATAGTAGGGAGGAACTACAGCTACATCAGACTTAGGAGAAAAACCCAAATGATCAAAAAGACTATAAATCAACCAGGTTGCCTAAACCCAGCACAACTAAATTTACTGGTAGCCCCAGTTTTGGACAAGAGGGCTACAGACTTTTAAAGGCTGCTTTCTCCTAATCTTCAATTGCAATGGGAACTTGGTATTATCCAGATTATAGGTCTAGCAATTTCCATTTAATTCCTCCAAAACTTCTTCAATTCCGGGCAGTGTATACTGATCAGGTATTGTCCTCCAATTCAAAGTTCTGTAATCTACACACAGGCGGATAGACCTGCATTTTTTTGCATTACCACAATAGATGAGACATCAGGACTCCTACTATCTATAATGATCCCTTGGTCTTTAATCTGATGTAGTGTTTGTCGTAGCTCATCAACATCTTTTGGTGCTATCCTCCAGGATCTCTCTAGGAAGGGAATAGCATCAGTTAGCCTTAAAGTATGTTGAGCCCCTCCGGGTCACTCAGATTGAAATTGAAGCTAGAAGCAGTATTTCTGACTCTGCACACCTCAGCATAGGAGTTAATACCCAGAACATGGTAGCAGTTAGCTACAACTTGGTGATGACCGATTATGACTTGATGGGGGGAACAATTTTTCAGTCACAAATGTAGATAATTCCACTCTGGTTCTCTAGTACTTTCTCCCAGGAATCACCGTCCTTTGTTCATCACCTCTTCAGGAGTTTCCTTGAGCACATAACTTCCATCCCTGAACAGCTCGGGGCATACTGTAGGCTATTCTCAGCATTCTCTCTGGAATTTCCACTGAGCGGTCACTGAAGTAATACACCATTCAATGCCAATAGCTAACAGAGGGGACATCACAGAGTTCAGATGAGATATAAAGTTGCGCAAAAGAAACAGTCCGACCTCCTACAAGAAACTTCTGGAAGGCAGTTTGTATTGCTATACAAATAGTGACTAGTATCACTGGGGCTGTGTGGAAACCACCTGTGTTAGAACAGACAAGAGCCATGATCTCCAAAGGAAGATCACTTTTCTGTTTTACATCCGGAACGGTCACAAGTACTTGCAAACTTCCATCAACAGGATAATCCCTCCAAAGTGAAGGATTCCTGGCTGTCACTTAAAGGAATGTCCCCATTAACAGTTTCCCTTTTTTTTTGTTCTGGTGGCAATCCAAAGCTTGTGATATTCTTTCACTTTCACTTTCAGTGATAATGGTGACCATTTGTACAAGCTTATGGCCCTGTGCATAAGGTCTAACTAGAAGGAAGTGATGAGCTACTTTAGTTTTTATTAAATAAATTATTTTTTAAGAAAAAAAAAATGGGGGATGAAAAACTTGTAAAATGCCTAACGCAGAAAATAAAGTTTAAATGATTCACCAAATAATATATTATCGGTCATATATTTCAAGTTTTGGAAAAATTATGCACAGTTTAATATATACAGAACTTATTTAACTAAATTTATGTAGATGTTCTGGCATTGATATGCTTAATTAATTAACTGGAATTAATTTAATTTGCATATCTAGAGCATCTTATATCTTGCCTATAATTTTCCTCATTAAGTACAGCATAAGTAATTAGGCAGAAGGGGGATAGACAACAAATTGCCCAACTCAGAATTGTCTTACGTGTACATCTTATAAATATGTGTTGACATTTTAATGAGGATTGATTAGGCAAAGTTCCTGTTGTGATTATGTAAGAAAAAAAAACTACAGTTATGACTGTCTACTTTAACGAGACAACCTACAAGACAAAGCACATCAACTGTAAACATGTCAAATAACTTACAGATATGATACAGAAGCATCAAATCACATGAGCTTGACCTATGGCTGTGAATAGAATTTAATACAGGATACAGTTGGCCCATTTATCAGCTCATCCAAGTGAATTGCCCATATCAGCCAATGAGATTCCAGCAGCCATTCTTTGTCATGTTTTGCTAAAGCAGAACTAAACTCTCTCTATCAATTTTAATCCATATGCTGCTAGCATTATTAAATAGATAGGAATATATATTATATTTACTTGTTTTAACCATATTTTTTTTACATTTCTTTACTTGCTTTCTGGTTTCCTGCCTAGGCCAAAATGTCGTCATACATCCCAGAGTTCTTCATGTGATTTTTTTTTTCATCTTGTGGAAGGGAGGAGGGGGTTTCTCAGCTAAACATGCCCTCCTGCCTGCATGCCTGAGCTAAGGTCAGATGGATTCCAGGAGGTAAATGCTACATGAATCACCTGCTTTTACTCAAGATGGCCATGGCTAGCAATGCTAGAGGGTGTTTCTCAAAGTAATTTCTCAACAAAATTTCAGTTTGTGGTTCTCAGATACAGTTTAGTTCCACTTTAAATGTAAATGGTTCTGTATTAGAGGTGAAACTTTAGGATTAGTTAGATCCAGACCCCAAGGCTTGCGTGAAATCTGGGAAAGGCAAGATGATGTAGTCAAGATGAATGATTATATCATAGTGTAGTAATTACAACATTTTGACAAAATAATATTATGATAGAGTTAGTGCTTACAGAATTTTTATTTAATTTGCAAAGCAGAGGATATTTTAGCAAACAAATTAGCACAAAACCTTAGTGACAACTAAGGCAAACGTGCTAATTTGCTGTAAAAGTTGCCTCCTGTTGTAATTGCTGATACGGGCTGTATTTGCCATTGCCAAGAAATTAAGTCTTGGAAAACAAAAAATTGCAGAGACTCTTATGCAGGCCATACATGGGTCAAATTCCAATGAATTTTCTTTAGAAAATCAGAAATTTTGTGCATCTTGTAATCCAATGGTGCCACCATTGATTTCAAAATTCAACTAACCAAGCCTTCAATTTCGCCTCGTGTTGCTATAGAAAAGAATTTTCGTGGCCATGATTTTTCTTTTCTTTCCAGGTCACAGCTCATGCTCATTACTTTTTTCAATTACATTTCTCGCCCGATTCTTCCATCAGTTAATCGAAATTCATTTGTTTTTCAAAAAAATTCCCAACATGCCCGATCACTGAAATAAGATGGTCACATGGAAATTGGCCATTTCTGTGACCCACTAATGTGCGAAATTCTAACAAAAATTCTTAGAAAAGATTTTTGAAAGTAAATGCTTTCGGAATTCAACCCATGTATGGCTAGCTTTAGAAAGGAAATCTCACCTATTTTGGTACAAGAAATACTTTGAAAAGTATATTGACAACAATGTGGTCCCATGGGGTCTATGTGTACAGATCTTTCCCTATCTCAGGAAATATAGAGCCCGACCTTAAAGTGTTACTAAACCCAGGACCCTGCATTCTCTCTATCTGGTCTCCCACAGTACACAGAACATGGAAATATAATTATTTTAGTAAATATAAACTGATAAATACTTTTTCTCATCATCAGTTAGAGCAGTCTTGTGACTTCTATCAGTGTCCAGCAGAGCTTATGTTAAAGCTTGTAGGAGGAGTTTTCATTCTACTCTAGGATGTTGCAAAACCCCTGACCTCTGTCTGGACAGTGCTGATTGGCCCTGTGCTGATCACATGCACTCTCGTAAGAAAAAATACCCTATCTAGCAATACATGCCAAACTGAGCATGTGCAGAGTGACTCCACATGATATGTCTTATCAGAAGATGAGAGGGGGGCATTGGAAGGAGGGCAGAATCAGAGAAGACAGGATCAAACAGGCTTTTTACACAATGCAGGGGATTAACCCTTAGGTTCCACAGTGAGTATGACAAGCATGAATTACTACATATACAGACTGATTTTACTCTTGTGGGTTTAGTAACACTTTAAAAGGAATTTTGAGAGTAACCTACAGACATGCTCAATGTATGATGCAGTTCTTATGTAACTATTATGACCATGACATCAGGGATTTAGATGAGGATATTGAAAAATGGCTTAAGGACCATATTACGTTGACGTCCCTTCCCAATTTGTCTGCCAAGGATAAAAAACTATAAGAACACTTACAAAAATATATCGCTGATCTCCTAGAAACAAAAGAGAAGACATTTATGAGGGACAAATTGGCATATGACTCTGAGCAGGCATATAAGTCAACCAATGGTCTATCACACCAATGCAGAGGTTTTTTATGCACATCCTCCTACTTACATGAATGATGTTATTGATTCTGATGTCTCTTCTCTTTCTTCACTTTCTTTTGCACTATTAGGCCCACAAGGGGAACCCTCTGATGACAACTTAGCCAAGAAAAGGAAAAAAAGCAGGCAAGAGCACATCATCAGTATGTTCCAAACATGCGCACAACCCTAAAAGGCCTAAACACTCACGTTCCACTTCACTGAGTGCATGAAACCCACTATTTTCGGTAAATATATCCTCAATAATCTCAAAATTCATTAGCAGTTTTCGAATCACTTGTAATCCCACCGGAAGTGTTGCTTCCTTGGGGACTTGCAACGCATCTAGAAAATGGGCAAACGTGCAGGTAATCATTACACCAAAGGGCAATGAACATTAATACAAATAGAATGCCACCTCTAAGGGACTTACATAAAATTGTAGATAGTGTGTATTATACTATGTAGGACTCTTAAAGCAGCAAGTCAGGTCCCCACAGCCAATAACGATGGCAACCCCACAGTGGATGCGGGGGCGCTCCAAGCAGGCAACTGAGCAAACGAGAGCACCCCACAAGAGTCACAGGTAATATACAGGTAAAGTTGGGTAGTTGGTCAAGGGCGCAAAGCAACATTACACTTCACCATCATTGTTTTTCAGCTATAAAGGTGTGGCAGTAAGGAGCACAATGGGCCTGCAGGAGACCAAGATATAAAGAATAGTCATTAGTGCCTTCAGGAGGCAACCCATCCCTATATTACATGATCATTTCATAGAGAAAGGCCCAAGGTTCCTCAACCAAGGCCATAGTAAAAATTACCTCAATAACTATAAGCATCCTTACTAACATTTCCCATGTATTTACTTCTCTACATTTTTTATGATTTTATATACCCTGTGACACTCTGGCTCCCCCCCAAGTGGACCTGTTTAATCTGATGGTCTTTGTAAGTATGGAATATACAAGGAATGGAATATGCAGTTTTAATTGCACCCCTATATAAAATTATAAAAAACAAAGAATATACTGTATATTCATATCTATAGGATTTTTTGCTGATATACCTCCTCTGTGGTGGTCCCTAGGTTATCCTATTCTCCTAGCTGGCTCTTTAGTGAGGTTTATTTCATCTTTGTAACGCCTCTCTGTTGTGGACCATTTGTGGAGTGGATGCCCATTTGTGGGTGGGTTTTTTGCATTTGCCTATGATGTATTTACCTCAATTAACAGTATTTTATATCTTACCTGTAATTTTGTATTTTAGTATCCTGTATGCATACTTTATGAAGAAGCCTTGTAGAAAAACATGTAGAAGAAAATGCATAGAGGACCCTGCTAAAAATGTTTACTATGCATTGTAGGGGATACTGTATCTATCAAAACCATTTATGTGAAACATTTCTGTGGTTTTAATATGAATTTGTAATAAATATTACTGATTTTTAACTGTTTATTATTATTATTATACAATATTTATAAAGCGCCAATAGTTCGCTCAGCGCTGTACATTACAAAGGGAGACAGAACATGCGACAGTACAATGACAATACAATGTGATACACGAGGGGTTCGAGGGCCCTACTCTTTCGAGCTTACAATCTAGGAGGGAGGGGATAGTGGTACAGGAGGAGATAGCTGTGGGGGATGGAGTGGTTGGAAGAGTGGAGGAGATCGGCAATTAGCAGGGGGTGGGGTAGGCTTCCCTGAATAGGTGGGTTTTCAGGGTGCGCCTAAATGAGAGGAGAGTGGGTGATAGTCAGATGGATTGGGGTAGGGAGTTCCAGAGTATGGGTGACGCCCTGGAGAAATCCTGGAGGCGGGCATGGGGGGAGGAGACTAGGGAACTAGAGAGAAGGAGGTCTTGAGAGGAGGGGAGTGTGCGTGATGGGTAGTACTTGGCTATTAGGTCAGTGATGTAGTTTGGCTCAGTATGATGGACAGCTTTGTACGTCAGTGTTAGGATTTTGAATTTGATCCGTTGTGCAATCGGAAGCCAGTGGAGGGATTGGCAGAGGGGGGTGGCGGAAACGGAGTGGTTGGTAAGGTGGATGAGTCTGGCTGCCGTGTTCAGGATTGACTGAAGTGGGGATAGCCTGTGGCGAGGCAGGCCAGTGAGGAGGGAGTTGCAGTAGTCAAGTCGTGATATAATGAGGGAGTGGATGAGCTGTTTAGTGGTTTCCGGGGTTAGGAACGTGCGTATTCTGGCGATGTTGCGGAGGTGGCGTCTGCATGAATTAGTTAGTGATTGGACTTGGGGCTGGAAGGATAGGTTGGAGTCTAGAATGAAGTACTCTGGCCTGTGGGGCGGGCCTGATAGTGGCATTGTTATATGTGATGGAGAAGTCAGTGGGGGGTGGTGTGCGGGCTGGGGGGAAGACTAGGAGCTCGGTTTTGGAGAGGTTCAGTTTAAGGAAGTGGAGAAACATCCAGTCTGATATGTCATTTAGTAGGTTTGTGACTCGGGCGGAGATTGCGGGGGTGAGGCGAGGGGTTGAGAGATAGATTTGCGAGGGGTTGAGAGATAGTTTATGGCCACACCTGGCCAGCATGGTTCCTGAAGTGGGGAGGATCATGTGGATATCCTGTGAAATCAAGCTCAACGAGCCTGGGACAGAAATGAAGTTTTGTGACCTTTGGTTCGAGATACCTTCCACAAATGATCAAGCCTGCAATTCACAGGGGTCCCAAATGATAGTGGGTCCCAAGATTGGACTAGGGGCCCTAACATATGAGAGATCTCAATGAGAATGAGTGTGTGTTAGATTAGAGAGGAGTCCCCTTTCTTCCCCTGCCCCTATCTTCTACTCCAAGGTAGAATTATCTTTCCTCCTTTCTCTCATTCTGACTGTTTGCTCGTTTCCCACTCCTTAGTTTAGTGGAGAAAATATGGCACAACAGTGACATTACCAAGAACTGGAGATTCCTCTAAAATTTATGAAAAAACAAGAATAAAACTGGTCTGGGAGGCTATCAAGAGCCCTACAGCAGCATTAAAGAAGCTGCAGGAATTTTTGGCAAGCACTGGTTGTTTACTACATGTGACAGCAATCTCCCATATTCTTCATGTCTGAGCTGTGGGGTAGGGTGCCAAATCCTTTTCTTACTAAGAAAAACATCCAAGCCTGGCTACATTTTGCAAAAATCTACATCAAGTCTGCCAAAAGCATTTGTGGAAATGTTTTACACCAAGACTGAACTTTCTGGTCATAATTTCAAATATATGTTGAATATGAATTTCACCCTTCAGCACAACAACCCAAAACATACAGTACCCCCAAATCAACAAAAAAAAGGCTTTACTATATCAAAGTTTTAGAATGACTCAGCCAGAGCCCAGAGTGGAATCCAATTGAAAATCTGCAGGGTGACCTGAAGGAGGCTGTGCACAGGAGATGCCCTCACATTCTGACAATTTTAGAGAGCAAGGAAGGGTAGGAAAAGATTCTCAAAGCAAAAAGGGCCATACTGATAGACTCCTACTCCAAAAGACTACAAGGTGCTTCAACAAAGTATTTGTTTAAGGGTGTGCATATTTATGCAACCACGTTATTGTAAGTTTTTTACTTTAATTTTTTTAATTGAATTGCACATATTATAGGTCACATTAAAGCTGGAAAACAATCAGAAGTCATTTATCTTGGTCTGATTTTTTTACATCTCAAAAACCTAGCATTTTTACAGGGTTGTGTAGACTTTTTATTTCACTGTAATTATGGCATTTTGAATATAAATAAATTAAGCTATTTTACCAAATAACGATGAAACAAAGGAGGAAGAAAGCCCTTAATAGGACTCCTGAAAGAGAAAGCACTGGTGGCATGGGGTTGCATATAGATCATCATGCTCAAATGATGGCAAAAAATATGTATTACACAAAATAGAGAAAAATGACAACTACAAGGGAATAGATAGAATAAAATAATAAAGTTTGTTTTGTATCAAAAAAGTTTTCTTAAAACATATGGGCATATCTCATTGAGGAGGCACATTAAGAGACAACTCCCACAGTGAAGTCAATGCCCAGGAACCACGTATGGAGAGAACCAGTGATGGTATTAAACTGGCGAAGACATCTAAAATTTATTAGAAATCACCATATCTGATAGAAGTATCTCAGAATGACGTATATGGTGGCATAAATGGCTATCCCCCTTCCTCTGTTGAGGATCATTTTGAAATGAATTTATGGATCATTGGAGATTGACTTGTATGTCCATTGTATATGTAAAGACAATTTGTATGTTTTTAAAGAAAAATTTTTGTTATAAAATAAACAAATGCCCTTATGGTTGTCCTTTTTTTCTATTTTGTAACTCTATGGGGATGTGGCACAAGGAGGCCAAACTTCCCCGTCTTCTCATGCATTACACAAAGATGTGAAAATGATAGGCAACCCAGACTAAAAGTTGTCAAAATTACCCTTCTTCCTAAATGTATCTATTATTAGTATTACCGAAATTTCGAAATGTATTCACCAATCCTTACAACATCACATCCTAAAGTTTATATGGGGTCCCACTAGTTTTAGAGTAAATAGAACCATCTTATATCATTACAGGTTAAATGGAGGTCTGGGTATCCCACTACTATCGCGATATTATGAGGCGGCACACATTGCCCCTTTAGCACTCCTACACAAGAGGACCCTACCTGAGTCCTTCTAGATGTTTGGGACATCTCTGGTGGTTTAAATCTATTCACTGCTTACCCCTGTTAAATATAATAAAATGTTCCCTATTCCCTCCTAATATGGACTCAGACTAGATTTCAATGGTGGCTTTGGAAAGTCTTCAGTGATATTTACTCTTTATTAACCTTCAAAGGCCTTACGCTTTTTTTTTTTTCAATCAGAGATAAGTTTATTGAGCAGGCACTAAATACAAACAGAAAGCTCCAGTGTATACATCCAGCCAAAGAAGCCAAAGTGTACTTCACATTTTGCTTTAGTAAGAGAATACAATGTCACTTCAATCACTTACATACTGTAAGTCATATTTTCTATATTGACAGTATATAGTGGGATTTCAAACTTTCAACATTTTAAAATGCTGCTACACTGGGCTTCCCATAATAGAGACAATGGCAAGGAAAAACACAATAGATACTTTACATAAGTTTATGCAATACTAGGTCAACTGGAGTGAGGCCAGGGACATTCATCCAGTTATCCCAGAGATTTTTAATTTTGACAGGACATCCACATTGTTTTTACATCAGGAGCTCATAACATAAAGTTACACCTATGCTAGTATCCTTTCCTTAGGGGTCAGGGGTTCTGATTTCTGGTGCTGGAGCACAAGTTTGCATGCTTGAAATAATGATCTGGAAATATCCTCTCTTAGATGCGATTGTTGCATCTAAATACATTGTTTAGGGTCTAACTGTATAGTAGTTTGGAAGACATTATTAAGAGAATTAATTACCATTGTCCAATATTAGTGTAATTTTGGGCACCTCCAGAGCATATGTGTTATGGACCACCTGGTGTACTCTAGCAGTCCCCAGGACAGGATTCCCCAGGGCGCGGAGTCTAAGCCCCAGTCCGCTTGTTCACCAGAGCCCCTAATGGTGGGGATGGGCTTGGAGCGGACAGTGACCAGGTCGTGGCCCCTGAGTACACCCACCTGAGGTAGAGGAATCACCAGAGGTAATGACAGGTAGAGAGCCTGACGTGAAGAGGCAGACAGGTCTGCCATCCATCCGTGCGGGTCGGATGGATGGCTGAGCAATAGCATGGTCAAAACGGGCCAGGTCGGTAACAGAGGGGTCAGCGTGGTACAAGGCAGCAGGCAGAAGAATAGTCAGGTCACTCGCCGGGGTCGGTACCAGTAGTTCAGATCAGGTAGGGATATCCAAAAGAGAGGTCAAACTTAGCCAGGGGTCAGGGCAGGAGAAGTCAGCAGAGGTCAGGTCCAGGCAGGTCAGCAACGAATCTCAAACAACGGGAACACAGGAACACAGGAACCAGATCAGACCATACGGCAACTTGTGTCTGTGCAGGGCTGATTTAAGTAGCCCGACCTGCACCTGACAGGCGCAGCCTAGGTCCTAGTGCCTGCCCAGCACCGTCATAGGCGACGGGTGCTCCTGGGTCCTAGTGCCCTGATGCCTGCATGTCTTGACAGACACCTACGCATGTGCAGACCCATGCGTCGCGATGGTCCCTGACATTGCCCCCCCCCTATGGGCATCCTCCGGGTGCCCAACTGATCTCTCCTCCATAGGTGGCTACGATGGAACTCCCAGACAAGTCTAGGGGCGTGAACATTTTGAGCCGGCTCCCAGGAATTTTCCTCAGGGCCGTAGCCCTTCCATTTTATCAGGAACTGTGTCTGGCCGCCCCTCTTCCTGCAATCCAAGATTGATTCTACCTCAAATTCCTCCTGTTCGTTGATGGTTATGGCTTCCGGGGGTTTGGATCTTCGATCAGGGAAAGGATCTGGTACTGCTGGCTTTCGTAGCGAGACATGAAACACTGGGTGAATCTTCCAGGTCCCTGGTAACGAAAGTTCATATGCCACCTCGTTAATCTTTCGTTTGACCCCAAATGGGCCCATAAACTTGGGCCCCAATTTCCTCGAAGGACAAGACAACTTTAAGTTGGTAGTTGCCAGCCAGACCTGATCCCCTGGTTTCAAGATCAGTTCCCCTCTTCTTTTCCTGTCAAAAGCCCTCTTACTGTCTTCTTGGGCCTTCATGATTGCTTCTTGAAGCACCTTGTTATTGGCAGAAAAAAAACTCAGCATATCCTGCGTGGCAGGAACTGGACCTTCAGGAATTAGGTCAGGCAAGAATGTGGGGTGGAACCCATAATTCGCAAAGAATGGGGATTGCCCCGTTGCGGAGTGATTCGCATTGTTGTACGCGAATTCGGCCAATGGCAAGAGTGTCAACCAATCGTCCTGGAGGAAGGATGTATAACATCTCAAGTACTGCTCAAGTGTCTGATTTGTCCTCTCTGTCTGCCCATTGGTCTGTGGGTGGTAGGCAGACGAAAATGATAGTTGAATACCCAGAATCTCGCATAACGCCTTCCAAAACTTTGAGGTAAACTGGACCCCACGGTCAGAAATGATGTCTTCTGGAATCCCGTGAAGCCTTACTATTTCCTTCACGAAAATCTTTGCTGTTTCCAGGGCCGAGGGCGTGCCCCTTAGTGGCAAGAAATGGGCCATCTTTGATAGACGATCAACAACCACAAAAATTGCTGAATGGTTTTGAGATGGGGGAAGCTCCACTATGAAATCCATAGCAATCATCTGCCATGGCCGACTCGGTATAGGTAAAGGTCGTAGTAAACCCCAGGCCTTACTTCTGGTGGGCTTGTTCCTCTGACAGATGGCGCAGGACTTTACATACTGCTCACAATCTTTGACCATGCTCGGCCACCAGAAGGTGCGCTGGAGCAACTCTAGGGTCTTGGTGATTCCAAAATGGCCCGCTAATGGATGATCATGACAATATCCTAGAACTGAAGTTCGGACTTCCTCGGGTACCACAACTCGCCCTTCCTTCCAAAGGAGACCCTCCTTGCTCTGTAGAGAAACCTCAGGTGAGCTTGCCATTTCCACGGTTGCAGACTGAAGCCTAGAGCGGAGCTCTGTTTGGAGGGCAAGAAAGTTCCCAGGGGACAGAATCGTGTCGGGTTTAGTGGTTTCTTCTGGATCCTCAAACATTCGGGAGAGGGCATCCGGTTTGGTGTTCTTGGACCCGGGCCTATACGTGATGTGGAACACGAATCGGGAAAAGAAAAGTGCCCATCTAGCTTGGCGTGGTCTCAGGCGTTTGGCTGTCCTCAAGTATTCCAAATTCTTGTGGTCTGTAAAGATTAGTATTGGATGTGTGGCCCCCTCCAGCAGATACCTCCATTCCTCTAGTGCCGTTTTAATGGCCAAGAGTTCCTGGTAACCAATATCGTAATTTCTTTCAGCGGATGTAAGTTTCCTAGAAAAGAATGCCACTGGGTGCATGAGCTCCTTGGTCCCTTTCCTCTGGGAAAGGATGGCCCCTACCGCGTTCTCAGACACATCGACCTCCAGGATGTAGGGAAGCGAGGAATCAGGATGATTCAGAATGGGGGCTGTAGTGAACAGTTTCTTCAGGGTCTCGAATGCGGACTGTGCCTCGGGCGTCCACTGAAAACGTACCCCTTGTTTGGTAAGCTGGGTGATGGGGGACACAAGGCCTGAGAAGTTCCTGATAAATTTCCGATAGAAATTTGCAAACCCAATGAAGCGTTGTACGCCCTTTTTGTCCGTGGGCACCGGCCATTCAAGAATTGCCAAAACTTTTTGAGGATCCATCGCAACCCCCGTGGTGGAGATAATCAGCCCCAGAAATGCAATACTGTGCTGCTCAAAACTGCATTTGTCTGCCTTAGCGTACAACCCATGTTGGCGTAGACGCTCCAACACACTTCTAACATGACCCCTATGGGACTCCAGGGAAGGGGAGAAAATTAGAATATCGTCTAAGTAGATGACAACAAAAATGTCCAGGTAGTCCCTAAACACGTCATTGATGAAGTGCTGAAACGTGGCTGGGGCGTTACAAAGTCCGAAGGGCATAACGAGGTACTCAAAGTGCCCAAATCGAGTATGAAACGCAGTCTTCCACTCATCCCCCTCTCTTATGCGGACCAGGTTATACGTGCCCCTCAAGTCTAACTTAGTAAACAGTACTGCTGACTTTAACCTCTGAAAAAGCTCTGGGACCAAAGGGAGGGGATAGCGGTTCTTAACCGTAATTTTATTTAAGTCCCGGTAGTCTATGCATGGTCTTAAGGACTTGTCTGTCTTCTCCACGAAAAAGATTCCAGCACCGGCTGGTGAAGTGGAGGGCCGAATTAACCCCTTCTGTAGGTTTTCATCTATGTACTCCTTGAGTACCCCCAGTTCCCGTTCTGACAAAGGGAATATCCGTCCAAAAGGGATCTCAGATCCGGGCAGAAGGTCAATGGGGCAGTCATAGGTCCGGTGGGGAGGAAGAATGTCTGCCCCCCGCTTACTAAAGACATCTAAGAAGTCATGATAGGCCGGGGGAATATTTTGGACTAACTCCGTGTCTCCGTCTAAACATAGAAGGGGCTGGGGAGCCGAGGAAGTCGGGGAGTGTCAGTGTTCCTGGCAGTAAGGTGACCGGAACTGGATGGTCCCGGTTTTCCAATCAATCTGGGGGTTGTGGGCCCGCAGCCACGGAAGTCCCAGAATGATTGGAAATAATGGGGACGCAATGGGGTCCAGCTGGAGAAACTCCTGATGATGATTGGTCACTGTGGTGCAAATAGGCGGGGTTTGCCGGTCTACTATCCCTGACTTAATGCGTGACCCGTCAGCTAAGAAGATATTTAACCTTGATTCCCTGGTCTGGAGGGGGATTCTCTGTTGCGTGGCAAAATCAAAATCAATAAAACAACTACATGCCCCAGAGTCAACAAATGCTGTTGCTGACACGGTTCTTCCTGGGAGCTGCAAGGAAACAGGCAACGCTAAGTAACTTAAATGACTAGCATGTGAAGCAGATACAGAGGAAAAAACAGTGTGGCACTTATTCATTTTCGCTGGGCAAGAACGTACCATGTGACTGGCTTCCCCGCAATAGAGACACAGGTTATTCACCCGTCGTCTCTGGCGTTCTTCCGCTGACAGAGATGGTCGTGTCATACCGAGCTGCATGGGTTCAGGAGTGTCATCATGTTCCATGCTCCAGTTCCCTCCAGGTGGGGGTTGAAGAGGAGCGCGAGGAAGTACCCATGCAGGCCTCTGACCCTGGTTGGACCTTTCTGCCCTGCGCTCACGTAGTCTGCGGTCAATTTGAATGGACAGGGTGATGAGGTTCTCCAATGAATCAGGAAGGCCCACCCTGGCCAACTCATCTTTAAGGGACTCAGATAGACCCATCCGAAATTGGTGACGTAAGGCAGCGTCATTCCATTGGGTGTCCCCCATCCAGCGTCTGAACTCAGCGGCGTACTCCTCCACTGCCCGGCGGCGTACAATGCAGTTTCTGCAGAGGCAGTGCGATGCGGGTCATCATATAAGACTGCCATCGCATTGAAAAACCCTGTTACCGTTTCCAGCGGGGGTCCTGGGTTTCCATTAGTTGGTGGGCCCAGCCCTGGGGTTCATCCTGGAGCAGCGAGACGATGAACCCCACCTTCACTGACTCGGATGAAAATGTCCGTGGCTGTAACCTGAAGTACAGCAGACATGCGTTATGGAAGGCCCTGAATTTGGCCCGATTCCCATTAAAGCGTTCCGGCAAAGGCACACGGGGTTCCGGAGGGGGCAGAGAGACTGTTGCCCCAGAAGGAGGTCCTGAAGGTTCTTCTGCTGTGGCAGGAGGGACTGGATTCTGGACCGTGGTGGCTGGTGCGGCCAGCGTCTGGACACGGCCCTCAAGGTGCGTGTACCCTTCTTGTAATACCTTTACAGCTTGAGATAGAGCCGACAGGTGCTGACAGATTTCCTCCAGCGGGGTCAATCCTCTTGCAGGCTCCGTCATGGCCGTATGGTTCTGTTATGGACCACCTGGTGTACTCTAGCAGTCCCCAGGACAGGATTCCCCAGGGCGCGGAGTCTAAGCCCCAGTCCGCTTGTTCACCAGAGCCCCTAATGGTGGGGATGGGCTTGGAGCGGACAGTGACCAGGTCGCGGCCCCTGAGTACACCCACCTGAGGTAGAGGAATCACCAGAGGTAATGACAGGTAGAGAGCCTGACATGAAGAGGCAGGTCTGGAGAGTAGCAGCTAATCCGTGCGGGTCGGATGGATGGCTGAGCAATAGCGTGGTCAAAACGGACCAGGTCGGTAACATAGGGGTCAGCGTGGTACAAGGCAGCAGGCAGAAGGATAGTCAGGTCACTCGCCGGGGTCGGTACCAGTAGTTCAGATCAGGCAGGGATATCCAAAAGAGAGGTCAAACTTAGCCAGGGGTCAGAGCAGGAGAAGTCAGCAGAGGTCAGGTCCAGGCAGGTCAGCAACGAATCTCAAACAACGGGAACACAGGAACACAGGAACCAGATCAGACCATACGGCAACTTGTGTCTGTGCAGGGCTGATTTAAGTAGCCCGCCCTGCACCTGACAGGCGCAGCCTAGGTCCTAGTGCCTGCCCAGCACCGTCCTAGTGCCCTGATGCCTGCATGTCTTGACAGACACCTACGCATGTGCAGACCCATGCGTCGTGATGGTCCCTGACAATATGTATTAGATACCTAGGATCTCTTTGGCATCTACTACATGTGAGGTCCGATAGTAGGCCCATATTATATAGTTTAGCAGGGGTATACTAAACTCTTAACAGTATAAAGAGTTGAGAGACTCGGTGGGATAAATTTAAAGAGCTCAGTTGGACTGACTATAATGCAGCTTCCCCCTGTTTCTCCTCCATATTGCCTACATCCCTTTCCCAGTGTTTCCTCATCCTGCAGGGATAATCCTCAAGAAAGTTATTTAAAATCATTGCATAACATTGGGAAATAAAACCTTTGTTAGTAGTAATGGACTGCATTACATTCAATAGGGGAGTGTGGGAGAGGTACAGGAGGTAAGAGGGCCCCTGAGCCAGTACTGCGTGCCTGAGTTGGAAATAATAAATATGCATGGTATCACGTAGGCCATAATGGGATTGTTAGATGGAGAAGGGTATAAGCAAATATCTGGTGTAAGTGTGTGATCCCATAGGCTGGCCTAAGCCTATTAAATACTTCCAAGAGACCCAACCTATCCCTATTATGATGCTCTTTCAATATACACAACTGCATCATTTTGTTTTTTCCTTGTTGCAAAATACGACCAACAACAATGGGCAGCACAGTGGCTAAGTGGTTAGCATTTCCGCCTAACTGCACTAGGGTTGTCGGCTTGAATCCCAACAATGGCACTACCTGCATGGAGCTTGCATGTTCTCCTTGTGCCTGTGTGGGTTTCCTCCAGGTACTCCAGTTTCTTCTCACACTCCAAAGACATGCTGGTAGGTTAGTTGGCTCCTGTCTAAATTGGCTGTAATATGTGTATGTATGAATGTGAGTTAGGGACCTTAGATTGTAAACTCCCGAAGTACCTGAAATAAATAAAAAAAAAACAATGGTCCTAACAACTTTCGAGAGAAACGCCTTAACAAACCCTCACACCCCAGGCCTTATTTCCATAATATTGACTTCCATCAGAAATTCCAAATCCAGTCTTAAATCACATTATACTTTATGCTCTGATGGGAGGAGGAATTTGGGAAAACTTTATCCGGTAAGGAATGGGAGAAAATATGGCCAGCTACCATTAAAGCCTCCTTCAGCATTATAGCTATAGAAATTCCTGTGAAGTCCTTTTTATATGGTACCTCATACACTCTAGAATTGCTTAATATGTACCTCAATACTCATCATTATGCTTCTGAACATGCCAGGAAAGTAAATGCTTCACATTTGGTAGACTCAGCCAAGGTTCGGAGAATCTGGAGCAGGGTCTACATCTTAATATACACAATATAGGGCTATAAACTGCGCAAGGACCTGATAGAGTCCTTACTCAATAAACCCTCAGCCAATGTTCCATGTGCCTCAGCAAGATTGATAGCCTTTATTTTCAATGCTACTAAGCAGGCAATTGCCTATTCATGGAAACCCCTGCGTTGAACTTCTCGGACGTTCTCACCTGACTAAATGGCACCATAATAAATTAGATGCTATCAGCAAATTCTTCTGATACGCATGAAAAATTCCTAAAAATCTGTTCCTATCTTCTTTAATCTCACACACTCAAACCAATCTGAGAGCATCATCTCTTAAACAGGATATCTTATTCATCTCACCCATGGTGGGGTGGAGAGGTAATTCACCTTTCTAGCCCTAATTCTCCCTCCCTTCCCCCTTCATCCCTTGTCCTCTCATTCCATCTTTTCTCTCCAGCACTTTTCTCCTACTTCGACTTATTATTGTACCCTCTCAAATCTCATAGTGCATGGAGACCTGGATATGTCATAAAAATACTACTGAAATTGCTTTTGACACTTATTACTGAGAGTTAATATTTTTCTCTTTTCCTGACCTGTGCTGTAATGGGTTTGCAGCTGCTAATTATTTTGATCTGTATTTTGTAATTATGACATGCTTTGTATTATTGTGCATACTTTTGTCATAGGAGAACATGTCCTGGGGTTTTAATGCCCTTTTCCCTCCTGTATTTGTATTAAAACCTTAATAAAAGTAATTGAGCAAGAAAATGATAGGCAACCCACCCAATTGAGCATTACGGAAGGGTTGCAGTGTAACAAAAAAAAGTCTAATCACTAAAAAAGCTGCAAAAGTGTTGAAAATTGCTCATCCAGTAAGTCCCATGTTTTAAACATCACTCAAAACCTAGACAGAAATGGGCAACAGCAATAGAAACTTACCCAGCCAAGATACAAAATGTATTTAGTCCATGATTGTACAAGATGCTTAATCTGTGATTTTCCTGTCTCCAGGAGTCTGCATGTAGTATATTTTATCTATTATTTGACACATACAAAGTATGTACATTCTTTTTTCTGGATTTCCGAATAAAGAAATGTTTTAAATACTAAAAAAAAAGAACAAAATATGCTTGGCATCTTTCTAGTAACAAAGTTTACTAAGAAATCATCTGCTATAAATTGTTTTGATGTAATTTTTTTATTGACTTAAAGTGCTTTTGCATTACAATTAACACTAAAATAACAGCAAAACAAGCATAAGCCGGTTTCCACACTAGCTTTACCAAAACATTACATTTTACTATGACACAATGCCCAAAAAATTTCCTTCCTTGATTTGACAATTTTTAAAAATAATGATAAGTCCACTGGGAACTCTATATTGGAAACCCACTGCAGGAAATATGATTTTGCATGCAAAACGTTCCTATCCAAAATCATTAATCCTCAGTTCCTCTGTTGATTATTTACGTAAGTATAGGGAGGAAATGTATTACATATCAAATGTGTGCAGCACTACCCCCTCAAGGGTTTCTTAGTAATTATTGGGTTCCCTGTAAATCTGGACCTCTTGTTGAAAGCCCAACCTCTTCGGACACCACCATGCTCTTGTGACCGAAATAAATCACAGCTGTAAAATGGATCCAAACACAAGTTAATATAAATAAATATGAAGTTTATATTGGAATTAAAAGTAACTTGGTCAAAAAGAACAAAATGACACTGATATATGCAGCATATCTAATCACTGGTAATGGTATATATAATCAATGGTAATTGTGAGCAAAAATAGCGACATTCACAATAAAGCAACAATAACTTTTGGCAGGCCTGTTTCAGAAATAATCCACTGCCTTTAATCTGAGGGGACTCCTGAATCCCCAGTGAGCTGGAACAACTATCAAGAAACAGGTAAGCTCACTGTGGGTCCTCAGAAATGAAAAGGATTAGATGTGAAGGAAAGAGAAAGTCTTGTTTGAAATTGAGCACTGTCCCTTTAAGAACACTACAGTGTCTTCCGCACGCTTGTTGGGACGCAGTTGGTATATAGTTGAGTCGAGGTGCGGAATATAGTTCCTTAGGATGGTTACTCAAAGATAGTGAGGGAAAAAGGGAGATTTAACACTTTATCTCTTGGTGGTAGCGAATTAGGGCAGGGTCTCCTTTAAAGCACTAAACATAGGGCAGGCTTGAAGTAATGAATAACAACAATTGGCATAAGTGTCTATGGACAAAGAAAACTCCCTCTGAATATCAAAGTCAAAATGAACAGTAGTAGGAATCCTACAAGTTTCCTACAAGGGAAACTTGTTTCAGTTGGCACTGCTGTATCCTGGCCTACAACTGTATGTTTTGTGGTCAGCTTGCACAATAAACTGTAATGCAGATGTTTAATGATGGTGGCTGCGAGAGCTAGGCTGCAAACTGGTGCAACTATGTGTAGGTAGATAGCTGAGGTGGCAAACTGTCAGTATTCATTTGGTTAGTGGATGCATGGGTCTCTCTCACCTGATCAAAGTAGTTCAGCAGATCGTAGCGGTCCATCTTTTCCTGTAGACGGGGTAGGTCCATGGACTCTCCATTTCAGACTTGGCATCCCGTCTGGTCTCCTGCTGTCAGATTGGCCTGCTGGGCAGTGTGGCAGACCAGGTGGTCAGTAGGCACCTTCTGCTATTCCTTTCTCTCCTACCCAGGCTCCGTGGCTTAATTCCGCACTTCAGCCATCAGAACACCTCCTTCTCCTTCATTCTCTTCCCGCACTCTCCTGGCCTATCTCCCAGGCTTAGATATTTATATGCCCCCGCCCACATGGTACTTTCCTTGGGAAATGTAGTCCCTGACTGCCCTGCTCACCAGCTGAGTCCTGCTGTTAAGCATACAAGTTCCACAGGGCTGTTCTGTCCTTGTGAATGACCCTGAATGGCAGGCCACCACCATCTAATGTCCATCATAATATATTGCAGGTAATAACATTTCAATGGGTTACATGCGATTGTACAAGAATAACCAATGACACCATTTTGGAAACAAATGTATGACCATATTTGAGCTATCATGTATAATACCCCAATTGGCTGGCCTAATTGCATACTTTTAATGCAGAGGGGTGTCTCTTGCTGCCTTAGAGGAACTCACCCATGTTCCAAGGGTAGTTATTTTTAATTTAAAAAAATGGATATATTAACTTGTCCAAGGCCATCTGTTTGTGAATATTATACTATATACATTTTTATGACATACTGTTTGTTAGATTGGGAGCTCCCTATACAGTATATGTATATACAGTCAGGTCCATAAATATTGGGACATCAACACAATTCTAACATTTTTGGCTCTATACACCACCACAATGGATTTGAAATGAAACGAACATGATGTGCTTTAACTGCAGACTGTCCGCTTTAATTTGAGGGTATTTACATCCAAATCAGGTGAACGGTGTAGGAATTACAACAGTTTGCATATGTGCCTCCCACTTATTAAGGGACCAAAAGTAATGGGACAATTGGTTTCTCAGCTGTTCCATGGCCAGGTGTGTGTTTTTCCCTCATTATCCCAATTACAATGAGCAGATAAAAGGTCCAGAGTTCATTTCAAGTGTGCTATTTGCATTTGGAATCTGTTGCTGTCAACTCTCAAGATGAGATCCAAAGAGCTGTCACTATCAGTGAAGCAAGCCATCATTAGGCTGAAAAAACAAAACAAACCCATCAGAGAGATAGCAAAAACATTAGGCGTGGCCAAAACAACTGTTTGGAACATTCTTAAAAAGAAGGAACGCACCGGTGAGCTCAGCAACACCAAAAGACCCGGAAGACCACGGAAAACAACTGTGGTGGATGACCGAAGAATTCTTTCCCTGGTGAAGAAAACACCCTTCACAACAGTTGGCCAGATCAAGAACACTCTCCAGGAGGTAGGTGTATGTGTGTCAAAGTCAACAATCAAAAAGAAGACTTCACCAGAGTGAATACAGAGGGTTCACCACAAGATGTAAACCATTGGTGAGCCTCAAAAACAGGAAGGCCAGATTAGAGTTTGCCAAACGACATCTAAAAAAGCCTTCAAAGTTCTGGAACAACATCTAATGGACAGATGAGACCAAGATCAACTTGTACCAGAGTGATGGGAAGAGAGAGTATGGAGAAGGAAAGGAACTGCTCATGATCCTAAGCATACCACCTCATCAGTGAAGCATGGTGGTGGTAGTGTCATGGCGTGGGCATGTATGGCTGCCAATGGAACTGGTTCTCTTGTATTTATTGATGATGTGACTGCTGACAAATGCAGCAGGATGAATTCTGAAGTGTTTCGGGCAATATTATCTGCTCATAATCAGCCAAATGCTTCAGAACTCATTGGACGCCGCTTCACAGTGCAGATGGACAATGACCCAAAGCAGACTGCAAAAGCAACCAAAGAGTTTTTTAAGGGAAAGAAGTGGAATGTTATGCAATGGCCAAGTCAATCACCTGACCTGAATCCGATTGACCATGCATTTCACTTGCTGAAGACAAAACTGAAGGGAAAATGCCCCAAGAACAAGCAGGAACTGAAGACAGTTGCAGTAGAGGCCTGGCAGAGCATCACCAGGGATGAAACCCAGCGTCTGGTGATGTCTATGCGTTCCAGACTTCAGGCTGTAATTGACTGCAAAGGATTTGCAACCAAGTATTAAAAAGTGAAAGTTTGATGTATGATTATTATTCTGTCCCATTACTTTTGGTTCCTTCATAAGTGGGAGGCACATATGCAAACTGTTGTAATTCCTACACCGTTCACCTGATTTAGATGTAAATACCCTCAAATTAAAGCTGACAGTCTGCAGTTAAAGCACATCTTGTTCGTTTCATTTCAAATCCATTGTGGTGGTGTATAGAGCCAAAGATGTTAGAATTGTGTTGATGTCCCAATATTTATGGACCTGACTGTATATATATATACAGTATATATATATATATATATATACAGTTGCAAGAAAAAGTATGTGAACCCCTTGGGATTACGTGGAGTTTTGCATGAATTGGGCATAAAATGTGCTCTGAACATCATCTAAGTCACAACAATAGAAGAACACAGTCTGCTGAACATAATACTACACAAATTTTAGATGTTGCCATGGTTTAATTGCACATAATATGTAAACATTCACAGTGCAGGGAGGAAAAAGTATGTGAGGCCCTAGCTTAATGACTTCTCCCACAGCTAATTGGAGCCAGGAGTGAGCCAACCTTGACTCCAATCAGTGTGATGATATTGGATGTGTTGCTGACAGCTGTCCTGCCCTTAAAAAACACACACCTGTTTTTGGTTTACTGGTTTCAAGAAGCACTGTCTGATGTGAACCATGCCTCGCAAAAAAGAGCTCTGAGAAGACCTACCATCAAGAATTGTTGACTTGCATGAAGCTGGAAAGGGTTACAAAAGTACCCCCAAAAGCCTTGGTGTTCATGTATCCACGGTAATACAGACTGTCTACAAATGGAGAAAGTTTAGCACTGTTGCTACTCTCCCTAGGCGTGGTCGTCCTGTAAAAATCACTGCAAGAGCACAGCGCAGAATGCTGCATGAGGTAAAGAAGAATCCCAGAGTGCTAGCTAAAGACCGACAGAAATCTCTGGCACATGCTAACATTTTTGTTGACACATCTACAATAAGGAAAACATTAAACAAGAATGGAGTACATGGGAGGACACCACGGAGGAAGCCATTGCTGTCCAAAAAGAATATTGCAGCACGTTTGAAGTTTGCAAAAGAGCACCTGGATGTTCCACAGCACTACTGGCAAAATATACTGTGGACAGATGAAACCAAGATTGAGTTGTTTGGGAAGAACACACAACACTATGTGTGGAGAAAAAAAGGCACAGCACACCAACATCAAAACCTCATCCTCACTGTAAAACATGGCGGAGGGAGCATCATGGTTTGGGGCTGCTTTGCTGCCTCAGGGCCTGGATGGATTGTTGTCATTGATGGGAAAATGAATTCCAGAGTTTATCAAGACATTTTGCAGGAAAACGTACGACCATCTGTCCGCCAACTGAAGCTCCGCAGAGGATGGGTGATGCAACAGGACAATGACCCAAAGCATACAAGTAATTCAACAAAACAATGGCTGCAACAGCACAGAATACGCCTTCTGGAGTGGCCCAGTCAGAGTCCTCACCTCAACCCAATTGAAATGCTGTGGCATGACCTTAAGAGAGCGATTCACACCAGACATCCCAAGAATATTGCTACACTGAAACAGTTTTGTGAAGAGGAGTGGTCCAAAATTACTCCAGATCGTTGTGCAGGTCTGATCTGCAACTACAGGCAACGTTTTGTTGAGGTTATTGCTGCCAAAGGATGGTCAACCAGTTATTAAGTCCAAAGGTTCACATACTTTTTCCTCCCTGCACTGTGAATGTTTACATGTTATGTGCAATTAAACCATGGCAACATCTAATGTTTGTGTTGTATTATGTTCAGCAGGCTGTGTTCTTCTATTGTTGTGATTTAGATGATGTTCAGAGCACATTTTATGCCCAATTCATGCAAAACTCCACGTAATCCCAAGGGGTTCACATACTTTTTCTTGCAACTGTATATATATATATATATATATATATATAGTGCTACAAAACCAAAATCTCATGGTAATAGCAGGATGAGGTCATGGACATCTGTGCCAGGACTCATGCAGTACTATAGCATCCAAAAGTCCAATATGAAGATAAATGTCTGGCACCTGAAGATCTTGAAAAATGGGCAAACAGAAAATACATATTCACAAAAATGGTGCATAATGATTACATACCATTCTTGTGATTCTGGATTTTCCATTTGCACCACCTGTTTTCTAGTATATTTAAGAGCTGCTCACATATGATGATTTTGTTATGACGAAGGCCTATGTAAGAGGCTGAAACATGTCAGTTTTTTTCTATCTTTACAGGAATTAATTTCTCTTTTATACTTTATGGATGAAATAAAGCTATCATTTTTATTTTTCAAGATATTCTGGTGCTGGACTTTTATCTTCATATTGGACTTTTGCTTGTGTTGATGCGCCTTGTTTTTCTGCATTTGACATGTGTTTGGAATGCACCTTCTGGTATCAAGGCAACAAGCCCAGGATGATAGATGCATAGGTGCCATGATAATGACAGGCCAAGACAGGTGAAGCTGGAATGTGGTGTATCCAGAAGGAGCAGCTGGTGGGTTAAAAAGGGGAATAGGATAGAAGGTCCTTTCTTTGCCTGTGCACAACCCATGTTGCATGTTGGTGATGCTGGCAGGCTTGCCCTGATAATAATCCAGGAATGACAACCTTTCTGTCTTTGTGGGACATTTCTCTGTTTTATTGTACACACTTTGCAAGTACAATAAGATAATCCAACCAAATGCATTGCTCTATGTATGCAAATACATGTTTTAACATGTCTTTGATGGGTTGTATATTCTCATTATGTTACTGTGTATATGCCATAAATCTTTATAAAGTCAACTGACATCAACTGTATGGAAACTGCTGACTACTTAGTCCTGAAGACGTGAACATTGTTCCCAAAATGTGTTAACAATGTTTTATACACAATCTAAAATTGTTTAAATACAATTTAAGACATGTTAGTTGATGTGGTCAGTTGACTGTGTACAGTTTATTGATGTGCAAAAAATATGTTTTCGTAATTGTAGTGAACATCTGTTAATATGCTTTTTTTTATGACCAATGTTGTAAATAAACACTTACTGTTTTTTGCCTTTAGGTTTATGGTCTAAAGTGCTGATATTTTAAGTTCCATTTTTGTTACTCAAACTGCATAATGTGTAATAGGGATATCAACACTAAGTTAGGACTACTGTATATAAGTAAAGTTTTGAATCTCCACTCTTTGCTAAGCTTATTCTGAACACAAAGATGGTCACAAAGAGATGACAACTAAAATCTATCCTTGTGAGTACACACAAGTTGTTTTTTGACCAGTCAGGTTTTGATTGACCTGAATCGTTACTGATTATTATATGTGTTCCATCTACAATCATATGTTCTCTGTTCCTCACCAGTGATTATTAGTTGCTTTGGTGACAATCACCTGGGTTTTGTTTCCTATTTCTGATTATTGTCAGAAGCATAATCTAGAAAGGCTCTCCACCCCTTGTTCTGTACATGAAAAATCAGATTGTTAAGATAAATCAAGTGAACCTTCTGGCAGAAGAAAAAAAATGGAACTAGAAAACAGGGAAGACTATCTTCATTCACTTTGATTATATTCAATCCTTTGGATAATTGCTTTTCTTGTATACTCACTGGAGAAACTGCAACATCTTGTCATCTTGCCCATGTGGCTGCTATGAGGCTAGAGCATTGAAGGAGGATTCCAGTAGTATGGCTTTTAAAGCAAATTAAACAAAGCAAATATGGGTGCATGCACAGATAACACAGTTCCAATACTCTATAATAAAATATCGCTGCCTCTCTTTTGTACCAACATCTCAAAATTCATATAAGGATCAAAAAATAAATGTTAGACTTTACTGGTACCAGGGAACACACCACTTGTCTCAATAAAACAATAATAATAATAATGTTCTATTACATTTCATAAAAGGTCCAGACTAACAAAAGTAATTAAAACAGTCTAAAGTCATCATTCAATTTTTTAGATAATTTTTTTTGAACAGAACACTTCAATTCCAATAATCTGAAGAGGTCAATGTGTTTTGTATATGTGCTTCCTCAGGACCTTCAATTAAGATTTACAGACTTTGAAAATCGAAACAAATAAACATATTCAAAAAAAGTAATTACATAAAGCATAGGAAACTGGTGCACTTACATGCTATCACAAGACATCCCTAAACAGGTAGACCAAAAGTCTAGGCTTGCAGAAGATCCCTCCCTGTGTAGGGATGCCTTAACAAATAATTTGCAGTCAGCCTAGCCTTTTGGTCTCCCTGTGAAGGGATGTCTTGTGATTATGCAGTCAGCCTAGCCTTTTGGTCTCCTTGTGTAGGGATGTCTTGTGATAGCATGTAAGTGCACTAGTTTTCCTATGCTTAATGTAATTACTTTTTTTTTAATATGTTTATACGTTTCAGTTTTGTGTAAAATTATATATTTAAGGATATATCCTATATATGTTTTTATAGTTAGGTCATACTCCTGTAAATCCTAATTGAAGGTCCCGAGGAAGCCTATATGCGAAACACGTTGATCTCTTTGGATTATTGGAATTGAAGAGTGTTCTCTACTGAAGAAATTATCTATAAAATTGAGTGATGACCTTAGACTGTGTTTTATTACTTTTGTTAGCCTGGACCTTTTATGAAATATAACAAAATACTGATTTTTTTTAGACAAGTGGTGTGTTCCCTGGTACCAGTAAGGTCCAACATTTACTTTTTGATCCTTACAGTTCCAATAATGTATATGGTTAGAGATTCTGTGGTTTACCCAGACTCCCTGTAAAGTCTCCAGTCAAGAAGATCTGACAGCAGATGCTCATCCCTAATCACTCAGAAGCCTTCATCACTGGTCTCCCTCAGATTTTGTGCAGCAGCAAGCATTTATTTAAAAGCTGCTGGGTGTCTAGGTATTATAGGCTGACCCTCTTACTGCCTTGCCAGCAACCTATAATTAACCCTTAATGCCTAGCACAGTCTTTATGAGGCTGCAGAGTGGTTTGTGGTGGAGCTGGCTTTTGAAGATGGAGTTCCAGTTCACTGGATGAAACTGTCTCTGACAAGTTTCATTAAACAGGATGCATCAACTATAGAACATAATAATTAGAGATGAGCGAATCGAACTTGGCGAAGTGGAATTCGTTTCGAATATTAGGAAAAATTCGATTCGCACCGAATCCGAAAATTAGCAAACTTCGGATGCACGAATCGAATTTTTCCCGATCGGCCGATTTTCATCCCTTCTACAGCCGGCAAAAAGTGTCCCTGCAGAGAGCTCCGCTATTTCTGACAGTTCCCTGACAGTTCCTTCACATTTACAGCGGTTGAAACATTGTATCTATTTGTTTCCATTTAGGATACAGATGTTTTTATTCGGAAACAAATAGATACAATGTTTCAACCGCTGTAAATGTGAAGGAACTGTCAGAGAACTGTCAGAAATAGCGGAGCTCTCTGCAGATACACTTTTTGCTGTACTGGAATTCTTCTTATTTTCATCCTACTTCTTCTTCTTCTTCTTCATCCTCATCCTCTTCTTCATCCTCATTCTCTTCTTCTTCTTCTTCTTCTTCTTCTTCTTCATCCTCATCTTCTTCTTCTTCTTCTTCTTCTTCTTCTTCTTCATCCTCATCTTCTTCTTCTTCTTCATCCTCATCTTCTTCTTCTTCTTCATCCTCATCTTCTTCTTCTTCTTCTTCTTCATCCTCATCTTCTTCTTCTTCATCATCCTCATCCTCTTCTTCTTCTTCCTCATCCTCATCTTCTTCTTCTTCTTCTTCTTCTTCTTCATCTTCTTCTTCTTCTTCTTCATCTTCTTCGTCATCTTCTTCTTCTCCTTCTTCTTCTTCTTCTTCATCCTCATCTTCTTCTTCTTCTTCTTCATCCTCATCTTCTTCTTCTTCTTCTTCTTCTTCTTCTTCTTCATCCTCATCTTCTTCTTCTTCTTCTTCTTCTTCATCCTCATCCTCTTCTTCTTCTTCTTCTTCTTCTTCATCTTCTTCTTCTTCATCTTATTCATCTTCTTCTTCATCTTCTTCTTCTTCATCTTCTTCTTCTTCATCATCTTCTTCTTCATCATCTTCTTCATCATCATCTTCTTCATCATCTTCTTCTTCATCTTCTTCTTCTTCTTCCTCATCTTCTTCTTCTTCTTCTTCTTCTTCATCCTCATCCTCTTCTTCTTCATCCTCATCCTCTTCTTCTTCTTCTTCTTCTTCTTCTTCCTCATCTTCTTCTTCATCTTCTTCTTCTTCTTCTTCATCCTCATCCTCTTCTTCTTCTTCTTCCTCATCTTCTTCTTCTTCATCTTCTTCTTCTTCATCTTCTTCTTCTTCTTCATCTTCTTCTTCTTCTTCATCATCTTCTTCTTCATCATCTTCTTCATCATCATCTTCTTCATCATCTTCTTCTTCATCTTCTTCTTCTTCATCTTCTTCTTCATCTTCTTCTTCTTCATCTTCTTATTTTCATCCTACTTCTTCTTCTTCTTCTTCATCCTCATCTTCTTCTTCATCCTCATTCTCTTATTCTTCTTCTTCTTCTTCATCCTCATCTTCTTCTTCTTCTTCTTCATCATCTTCTTCATCATCTTCTTCATCATCATCTTCTTCATCATCTTCTTCTTCATCTTCTTCTTCTTCATCTTCTTCTTCATCTTCTTCTTCATCTTCTTCTTCTTCTTCATCTTCTTATTTTCATCCTACTTCTTCTTCTTCATCCTCATCCTCTTCTTCATCCTCATTCTCTTATTCTTCTTCTTCTTCTTCATCCTCATCTTCTTCTTCTTCTTCTTCTTCATCCTCATCTTCTTCTTCTTCTTCTTCTTCTTCATCCTCATCTTCTTCTTCTTCTTCTTCTTCTTCTTCATCCTCATCTTCTTCTTCTTCTTCATCCTCATCTTCTTCTTCTTCTTCATCCTCATCCTCTTCTTCTTCTTCCTCATCCTCATCTTCTTCTTCTTCTTCTTCTTCTTCTTCTTCATCCTCATCTTCTTCTTCTTCTTCTTCTTCTTCTTCTTCTTCATCCTCATCTTCTTCTTCTTCTTCTTCTTCTTCATCCTCATCTTCTTCTTCTTCTTCTTCTTCATCATCCTCATCTTCTTCTTCTTCTTCATCCTCATCTTCTTCTTCTTCATCATCCTCATCTTCTTCTTCTTCTTCATCATCCTCATCCTCTTCTTCTTCTTCCTCATCCTCATCTTCTTCTTCTTCTTCTTCATCTTCTTCTTCTTCTTCATCTTCTTCGTCATCTTCTTCTTCTTCATCCTCATCTTCTTCTTCTTCATCCTCATCTTCTTCTTCTTCTTCATCATCCTCATCCTCTTCTTCTTCCTCATCCTCATCTTCTTCTTCTTCATCATCTTCTTCTTCTTCATCTTCTTCTTCTTCTTCTTCATCTTCTTCATCATCTTCTTCTTCATCATCTTCTTCTTCATCATCTTCTTCATCATCATCTTCTTCATCATCTTCTTCTTCTTCTTCTTCATCCTCATCTTCTTCTTCTTCTTCATCATCCTCATCTTCTTCTTCTTCTTCTTCTTCTTCATCCTCATCTTCTTCTTCTTCATCATCCTCATCTTCTTCTTCATCCTCATCCTCTTCTTCTTCTTCCTCATCCTCATCTTCTTCTTCTTCTTCTTCTTCATCTTCTTCTTCTTCTTCATCTTCTTCGTCATCTTCTTCTTCATCCTCATCTTCTTCTTCTTCTTCATCCTCATCTTCTTCTTCTTCTTCATCATCCTCATCCTCTTCTTCTTCCTCATCCTCATCTTCTTCTTCTTCTTCTTCATCTTCTTCTTCTTCATCTTCTTCTTCTTCTTCATCATCTTCTTCTTCATCATCTTCTTCTTCATCATCTTCTTCATCATCTTCTTCTTCTTCTTCATCCTCATCTTCTTCTTCTTCTTCTTCTTCATCCTCATCCTCTTCTTCTTCTTCTTCTTCATCTTCTTCTTCTTCTTCTTCATCTTCTTCTTCTTCTTCTTCTTCTTCTTCATCCTCATCTTCTTCTTCTTCTTCATCCTCATCCTCTTCTTCTTCTTCCTCATCTTCTTCTTCATCTTCTTCTTCTTCTTCATCTTCTTCTTCTTCATCTTCTTCTTCTTCTTCTTCATCATCTTCTTCATCATCTTCTTCTTCATCATCTTCTTCATCATCATCTTCTTCATCATCTTCTTCTTCATCTTCTTCTTCATCTTCTTCTTCTTCATCTTCTTCTTCTTCTTCATCTTCTTCTTCATCTTCTTCTTCATCTTCTTATTTTCATCCTACTTCTTCTTCTTCTTCATCATCCTCATCCTCTTCTTCATCCTCATTCTCTTCTTCTTCTTCTTCTTCTTCTTCTTCTTCTTCTTCTTCATCCTCATCTTCTTCTTCTTCTTCTTCTTCTTCATCCTCATCTTCTTCTTCTTCTTCATCCTCATCTTCTTCTTCTTCTTCTTCATCCTCATCCTCTTCTTCTTCTTCCTCATCCTCTTCTTCTTCTTCTTCTTCTTCTTCTTCTTCATCTTCTTCTTCTTCATCTTCTTCTTCTTCTTCGTCATCTTCTTCTTCTTCTTCTTCTTCTTCATCCTCATCTTCTTCTTCTTATTCATCCTCATCTTCTTCTTCTTCTTCATCTTCATCTTCTTCTTCTTCTTCTTCTTCTTCCTCATCCTCTTCTTCTTCTTCCTCATCCTCATCTTCTTCTTCTTCTTCATCTTCTTCTTCTTCATCTTCTTCTTCTTCATCTTCTTCTTCTTCATCATCTTCTTCATCATCTTCTTCTTCATCTTCTTCTTCTTCTTCTTCATCCTCATCTTCTTCTTCTTCTTCTTCTTCTTCTTCTTCTTCTTCACCCTCATCCTCTTCTTCTCCTTCCTCATCTTCTTCTTCTTCTTCTTCATCTTCTTCTTCTTCTTCTTCTTCTTCTTCTTCTTCTTCATCTTCTTCTTCTTCATCTTCTTCTTCTTCTTCATCATCTTCTTCTTCATCATCTTCTTCATCATCATCTTCTTCATCATCTTCTTCTTCATCTTCTTCATCTTCTTCTTCATCTTCTTCATCATTTTCTTCTTCATCTTCTTCTTCTTCATCTTCTTCTTCTTCTTCTTCTTCATCTTCTTCTTCATCTTCTTCGTCGTGCCCCGTGACTGCCCAAATGAGTGAAGTGTGCGGTGATTCTAAGATCGACGGCACTCATCTGCATGTCATACTGACTGACAGTATTATTTCTCTTCCCCAGCAGACTCCAAGGGCATTTAAATTAAAGGTACAGTGTTCTGCACTAATATAAAGGCTCTCTGAAGCCTAGAAACCCTTTTAATAAGTTAAATTCGCAGCGAATAAATTCGCATCGAATCGAATTTATTCCGCAAATTCAGCGAATCAGCCGAATCGAATTTTTGAATAATTCGCTCATCTCTAATAATAATGAAAACACTCACAACAGAAGGAATTTTTAGAAAAGCCTGAAGGAGAACAAAAGTTATCCTGGAAGGTGGATGGATGATAGCTGTCTATCCAAATTTGAGTGAGAGAGAAATCTAAGGAATATACAAATATCAAGATATTGTAAAATTCCATAGATTATCCTCAGAACTATTTGATCTTTTGGATCAAGATATCAATAAAATGGGTGCGGGAGAGCTCGATGTGAGAGCTCTCAGCTAATCAGCCTACCTGCATCTCAGAGTGTCCTGCCAAGAAATACCTGTAAACTCAAAGTGAGACCTCCCTGCGAGAGAGGGGGTTTCGCTGGAGGAGTGGGGGCTTAAGGAGAGCCGTGGAGTGTGGTGAAGAGGTTGAGGGTACGAGCCGGCGGGAAAAGTGCAATAGAGCATCTGATAACCACCGCAGCGGGACGGCTGAGATTCCGGTCCGGAGCGGTGACTTACCTGGAGCTCAGAGGACGCTGGGACGACCATATGACCCACCGCAAAGGAGCACTGGGAGGAGGGGAAGCCGGCCAGCACTCTCAGGCAGAAGGAGACGCTGGATCTCCCCTCGTGTATACGGTATCATACATCCAGGGAATCACCGAATTCTGCGGGGAGAGTCCCCCCCAAGCAAATAGTGTACTAAGTGGAGGGGCTGTTAGAAAATAACAGCCCCCAGAAGAAAGGACTGGAAGCCGCCTCACATAGGAGAGAAAAAAGAAGATGACAAGAGGGTGAGTGAGGGCGGCAATTCTTATTGAATGAATATAAATAAAATAAATTGAACTGAACTGTATAATAAAATCAAAGGGGGGATTCACCCAGGGGGTCTAAAGGAAAAGGAGGACAAAATAAAACAATCTAAGACCCAGAAGAAATAGAGCCTGGCAGAGGGGAGATAGAACTGTTGGAAAATGTAAAAGTGTTAAATGTAATAATAAAATAAAAGTAAACCCCGCAGAGCTTGGACAGGCTGAAAGAGTTTTTGACGGCATGAAAAATAAAGTGTCTAAAGGAGGCGGGCCCAAGGCTTCCCTAACAGGTACGATCAAAAAATACATACCCTCACAAGAGAACCTGACCCCAGAAAGACAACAGGGAATAAATGAAAGGAGTGAGCTGGAAATCAGTATGGAAGGATGCCCCAGACTATCCCTGGGGATAGCTAATAGCAGTCAACAAATGAAAGAAGGAGTGGAGGTGGAAGAACAAGAGAAGTATTTACAAATGCCAACTAAAAAAGAAATAGCAGAAATGTTTAAAGGTCTTGAAAAATCAATAAAACAAGAGATGGCAATAATACAGAAAGATCTGGGACAAATATTATCAAGAGTGGAGGAGACTGAGGGAAAAGTAAATAAACACGCCCAAATTATCCAGAAATTGGAAAAACGGATGAAAGAAATGAGAAAAGAACAAAAAAATCTGCTATATAAAATAGAAGATCAAGAAAATAGGGATAGGAGATGTAACCTAAGGATACGAGGAGTTCCAGAGATTTCAGAAGGAGAAGACTTAATGGATATAATAAGTACAATGCTGAACACTATAATGGACAAATCCACATCAGAGACTTTTAAATTGGATGGTGTATATAGAGTAGGAAAATTCCAACAAAAAAGGGGTAAAGAAAAACAGAGAGATGTAATTGTGAAATTTCACAAATATGGGGATAAAGAAGAGATTTGGAAGAAGATAAAGGAAGAACAGCTGTAAAATATGGAGAAATAAGTATCCAGATTTTTGCTGATTTAGCAGCTGAGATATTGACAAGAAGGAGATCCTTGAAACCATTATTAGAGCAGATGAGGAAGCAGAATGTTCAATACAGATGGGGCTACCAGGCGTGTTTAATCGGATGGAAAAATGGGTGTTCAGCAAGATTGAGATATCCTGAGATATTTTTTCTCCTTCTTCTCCATTGTTTCCCTCCAACCCTTCTACTCGATTAGGTAATTGAAGAGTTACTACCGGTTTTAGAGCAGGGCAGGACATGGAAGTGGATAGGTGGCTGGTGAAACGTACATGGTTAGAGCACCACCTTAAAGTTGAATCAAAAGTGGGGTTAGGACCACAAATGATTTATAGGCAAAAAGGTAGCCTAAGGGATGGGGAGGGAAATGGGAGGGCTGGGAGAGGGGTATTAGGAGGTAGTGGGGAGAGGGGAGGGAGAGGGGAGGGAGGGGCAGGGGGGAGGTGATGGGGAGTGGGTAGGTAGTTTCAACCTCTGCAATACAGCAGGAGATATAAAAGTCTGGAGAAGTTCTAGAGGAGGAAGGGGAAGATATGGAAAAGAGAGGAGGAGATATTTCAATGTCAACTTGTACATATCTGGAGAATTAGACATATGAAGGACAGAGACTCTATGTTTTACACCCATGCACACGAGATGTATTCAAGATTGGACTATATATTGCTGGAACATCGACTTATTGAGTTTCTGGTCAAAGTAAAAATAGAAGTAATGTCAGTATCTGACCACGCTCCTGTTACAATGCAATTATTATGGGGAAAGGAGGTGAAGGGGGGAGAAAAGCATGGAGGTTAAATGAGACACTTCTTCTGGATCAAGAGACAGAGCAAAAAATTAAAAAAGAAATAGAGCAATTTTTTTAAATAAATGATACAGGAGATGTGTCTGTAGCAACGGTGTGGGAGCCTCATAAGGCTTATATTAGAGGAATCCTTATTGCAATCGTAGCAAAGAAGAAAGGGGAAGGAATAGAAAAAATGAACGTGCTTCTCAGGGAACTTTGTGAGCTTGAACAGACACATAAAAGTAGAGTAACAAAAGAGATTATGCAGAGGGTAATAAATAAAAGAGCAGAACTAAATAATTTTCTGGAAGAAGATAAGAGAAGAGTATTTAATAAAATGATAAATGAGAGGTATAGATGGGGAGATAGGCCAGGAAAGTATCTAATGAGGGCTCAGAGAAAAAAAAATCTAGAAACTATATAGAAAAAATAAGAAACCCCAAAGGAGATTTAGTGTATTCAACTAAAGATATCGCTAGAGTGTTTAAAAAATACTATAGCAATTTATATAATATTACTCCCCATAGTTCCACAAATAAGGATGGAATAGGAAAAATAGAAAAAAGACGGATATATTTAAAAAATGCAGGACTACCAAAAATAAGCAAGGTACAATTAAAGTCCCTAGAATTAGAAATAACACAGGAAGAAATACAATTAGCATTAAAAAGTACCATGGCTGGGAAAAGCCCAGGGCCAGATGGATATACAGTGAGGTATTATAAAAAATATAAAGAACTATTAGTACCTAAATTAAGGATATACATGAACGCATTGGGGGGAGAAATGGAAATGAGGAAGGAATCGCTACAAGCACATATAGTTCTCATTCATAAAGTAGGCAAGGATGATACTCAATGCTCAAGCTATAGACCGATTTCTTTATTGAACACAGATACTAAATTATATGCAAAAGTTCTGGCAAATAGGTTGAAAGACCTAATGCCTGAATGAATACATATAGATCAAGTGGGCTTTGTCCCAGGGAGAGAGGATAGAGATAATGGATTGAGATCTTTGTTCCTCATTCAAAAAAGTAGAAAAGAGAAAACCCCCGCGGTGGTGCTCTCGATCGATGCCGAAAAGGCATTTGATAGAGTAGATTGGGGATATATGTTGGATACACTGGAAGTACTGGGGATAGGAGATAGAATGGGAGAATGGATAAGTTATATAGTTTACCCTCTGCAGAAATCATGGTTAATGGGGATTTATCACAGTATTTTGGGATGCTAAATGGAACAAGACAGGGATGCCCTCTGTCTCCACTTTTGTATGTTTTGTCATTAGAATCTCTGTTGTCTACAATAAGGAATAATATGGATATAAAGGGAATATGGAATATGGAGACACAGAGCATAAGGTGGCAGCTTATGCGGATGATATGTTGTTTTATGTGGGGAACCCTAGGATAACATTGCCAAATTTAATTAAAATTACTGAAAGAGTATGGGGAGATATCAAACTTAAAAATTAATCCAATAAAAACAGAGATCTTAAATATAAACCTTCCAAATAGAGAGAAAAATAGGATACAAGAGGAATTTCCCTTCGTATGGAGAGAAAAAGAATTAAAATATCTAGGAATAAAATTAACTGTTTCCTCCAAGAACTTATATAAATTAAACTATATCCCATTGTTAAATGAGATTAAGGCTGAACTAAGGAAATTAGGAGGGGGAAACCCATCATGGATAGGTCGTATAAATCTGATAAAAATGATTGTTCCAAAAATTTCATAGAAATTTCAAATGATACCAATTAAACTTCCAGAAGTATATTTTAGAATAATTAAAAAAAATAATAACAAGATATATTTGGAGGAATAAAAAAACAAGAATAAGTTATGAAATTTTATGTAGAAATAAAGAGAAAGGTGGACTGGGAGTACCAGATTTAAAAAGATACTACAACTTGATAATAATGGCGAGAATTTATGACTGGACATATAATGCAAAAGGGAAAAGCTGGGTTAAAATTAAAAATATGTTAAGTAATAAAAATTTAAGTAGAACCGTATGGTTACCCACACAATACCAGGGATTAGCAGATAGCACAAGTTGGTTCACATTAAATGTTTTAAGAGTTTGGGATGTCTTACAAAAACAGATGGGATGGGAATTTAATTCACTGTTAATGCCCTTAGGGTCCACAGAGTTTTTTCCCCCGGGTAAAGAAGGTATCACAGGGAAGTGGATTAAGAAGGAAGATGCACAATTAAGGGATATAATGGTGGGGGGGGGGAATGGGTTCACTCAAGGAATTGAAAAAAAAGGGAGACGTTTTCACAAGAATGGATGAGTGGCGTTATTTTCAATTAAAACACTTTATAGGGAAGCTTCCAAAACCCCTAAGAACAAGAAAGGTTTGGAACCCCTTTGAGCATTTATTAGACACACGGGGTGATGGGAAACATGGAATCTCTAAAATATATAAGATTCTCCCTGAAATAAACACAGATATAATACCACCATATATAGAAAAATGGGAAAGGGATATAGGTGTAATAATAGATGTGGAAAAACAAAGGAAAATGTATAGATTATTCCATGAAAATATAAACATGCAGGAGGTAGAAATGAACTATAAATGTTTAGCAAGATGGTACATTACAGCGAGTGTGGCACATAGATTGAGTGGAGACAATTCACCTTTGTGTTGGTGGTGATGTGGAGGTAGAGGCACTGTTTATCACATATGATGGGAGTGTCCTAAAATACAGTAGTATTGGGAGAAAATAGTGAAATTGATTCAGAAAATTTCAGAGGCTGACATTATATTAGACCCAGAAACTTGCCTTTTCCATAGTACCAAGCTTTCAGTCAAAAAATATAAAAAAAATCTGTTGTATTGTATTACTTGAATGCAGCAAAGGGTTTGATACCCAAGTTCTGTAGGAGACAGGAGGTGCCAAAGATAGAGGATTGGGTAGACAGGGTGGATCAAATATGTAAAATGGTGGAACTTTACCACATGAATAAAGATAAGATGGAGAGCTATCATATAAGATGGAATAAATGGGAGGAATTTAAAAAGTTAAAGTTAAATATAGAGTTTATGGGGGAATAATATATAATAACAAGGTTATACTTTCCTCTTCTCTTTTGAGGATGTGGATCTCCAGAAAGGAATAGGGAAATTGCAGAGTGGGGGGGGGGGTGCGTGGTATTCAGGTAGGAGAGTGGGATGGGGGTGGGGGGGGTGAAAAGTTGCTACAATAAATGTACTGTAAATGTGTTAATGTTTTAAAGGAGTATGTTTGTACAATTTATTTATTTGAAAAATAAATAAATATTTAAATTAAAAAAAAAAAAGATATCAATAAAATCAGCACAGCAATTGAAGAAATGCTTAAAGTATAACAAAACTATAGGCAAAACCTTTTTTTCATTTTAGATAGAGTAAGGGAGGGTCACAACCCCTGCCAGTTTATTTTTTGCCATCTGTGTCCCATTGGGGATCTTTCCCTTCACTTCCTGTTTCAAGGGAGTGAGAGGAAAACTCTGTAAATTAAGTATATCAAGACAAGGAAAAAGGACACATTTGGACTTTACTGGCAATGAAGGGGAACATAGAGATCATATATTAAAAAATCATATTTTTTAACCACTTCCCGACTGGCCGTTGCATATAAACGGCTGGACGGTGGCAGTGCAGAGTCGGGTGGCCGTTTATAAACGGCCTCCCTGCACCCTACTTGTGCGCGCTCCCTCGGAGCGCGCAGCACCGCGATCCGGAGCCCGCTGTGTCCTCCGGACACAGTGAAACACCAATTGTTGGACGGGACCTCTGTACGAGGTCCCGATCATGTGATCACTGATTGGCCAATCAGTGATCACATGCAAAGTAGTAAGCAAGATGTCACTTGTGACATCATTGCTTACTACATGTGAAATCTGTAAATGATCACAGAGGTCACATGGTACAAGGCTATTCACAACAGCCTTGTACCATGTGACAAGCTGTGACCAATCACAGCTCACTCAGTACTTCTCAATGAGTGCAAGAATGCACACAGAGAGAAAGAGAAATGATTGCTTTTACAGACTATATGGGTGCAAAAGCAATCAGTGTAAAAAAAAAAAAAATCTTCATCACCCCCCACAAGTAGTACAGTGTCACCATGGTGACACTGTACTGCTAGGGTGACAGTATGTAAAAAAAAAATAATAATAATAATAATATAAAAAAATAAAATAAAAATATTAAAAAAAATGTTTAAAAATTATAATTTTTGGTTATAAACTAATTTGGATTTTTTTTTACTAAAAAGATAACGGAATAAATGTTGGCAAAGATTTATGATGAAATATTATTTATTTGCAAAATTTTATAAAATAAACACTTTTTTAAAATATTTTTGGACTTTTTCATTTACATAGCAAAAAAAATTAAAATCCCAGCGGTGAATAAATACCACCAAAATAAAGCTTTATCTGTCTCAAAAAAATGGTAAAAAATTCATTTGGGTACAGTGTTGCATGACCGTGCAATTGTCATTCAAAGTGTGATAGCGCTGAAAGCTGAAAATTGCCCTGGTCAGGAAGGTGGTAAAAGTGTCCGGTCTGGAAGTGGTTAAATATATATAAAAATAGCTTGAGTATCAAGCTCAAATATATTTAAAAACAAATCAACTGCATAACATTTTATGATTTTAGCTGCTAAGCCAGGGGTGGGCAAACTTTTTGACTTGAGGGCCGCAATGGGTTCATATATTGGACCCGGGGGCCGGACCAAGAGTAGATGAATGATGTGTATGTGTCATCCATAGTAAGTATAGTAATATTCCCCCATAGTAAGCATAGTAATTAATCCCCCATATAGTAATTCATCCCCCATAGTAATTCATCCCCCATAGTAATTCATCCCCCATATAGTAATTCATCCCCCATAGTAATTCATCCCCCATAGTAATTCATCCCCCATATAGTAATTCATCCCCCATAGTAATTCATCCCCCATAGTAATTCATCCCCCCTATAGTAATTCATCCCCCATAGTAATTCATCCCCCATAGTAATTCATCCCCCATAGTAATTCATCCCCTCTATAGTAATTCATCCCCCATAGTAATTCGTCCCCCATAGTAATTCGTCCCCCATAGTAATTCATCCCCCATAGTAATTCATCCCCCATATAGTAATTCATCCCCCATAGTAATTCATCCCCCATAGTAATTCATCCCCCATATAGTAATTCATCCCCCCTATAGTAATTCATCCCCCCTATAGTAATTCACCCCCCCTATAGTAATTCATCCCCCCTATAGTAATTCAATTCACTTACCTTTGCTCCGTGCGTTCCTCTCGCCGTGTTCCCGCGCCGTTCCGGTCTTCAGGGCGGACTGTGAGAGGAGCCTAGCTCCCCTCACGTTCGTCACGCTGCCCCGTCTACACACATCCTGACAGCCATCCTGACAGTATCACTCCGCGGGCCGGATTAAAAGGTCCACCGCGCCGTGTACGGCCCGCGGGCCGTAGTTTGCCCATTGCTGTGCTAAGCTCACTCCCTTATAGATCGTGTTTCTCTTAAAGCTTCTTCAGGACACATGAGATTTCAGCAATGTATACTGAAATACAAAAAAAATATAAGAATCATATATGACATACAAAAACCATATAAAATAGATAATTATCGCCACATAGAAAATTCTTTTTAAAGCACCTTGGTCACGCGTATCGAAATGGTCCACACATCCCCCTGGGTGGGTACCGAAACACATAGCAGAATATCTCAGGTCCTTAGCAATATACGGATATTTACCTAGTAAAATAATATAGTGGTTATTTGTAGGATCAATTTATGAGGATTCTTCTACATTGATTAATTCCTCATATACCTACCAGACAACTATTATGGACAGTATTCATGAAAAGAGGGCATTAGTCCAGCGGATACTGCAGTTGGCATCAATTCTTTAATATAGTATACCCAGTAAATTCACCTCCAAAACCATATATGGAAACATCTAGGTCAGAAAGATGATCAAATTATAGATCCAGTAATAAACACATGTATCCAAGCAATCCTATTCCAGTGATCATCCAACATACCCCCAATACAGTAGTATCCTAAAATGTAGTTCTTATGTGGATAAGGTAAGATTTATATAGACAGCAGATATTGGTAATTTGAGCATTATATTTTTCAACTGATACTCTGTAAATTAAGGGCATCCTTTTTGAACCCCAAGGTCACCAGAACTAGTGTCCCCACTGGAAGATTTCCCCTGTTTTACTTTTCTGGGGACAACGCAAAATGTGGAATTTCTTTTACTTTCAGTTTCAATGATAATGATAAACAGGACACATAGAGAGGTTAAATGGGGGCATAGACAGTAAACAACAAACAATAAAACCTGACAGGTGTTCTAATCTATCTTCACTCTGTCCAAAATGTAAAAAAAAAGATTTGCCTTTAGTTGTACTTTAAAGGGAATCAAAACTCTTCTATTTTTATTTATTACTTTAAAAAATGTACTATTTATTTCTTCTTAATAATCATATAGGCACATGGAAATGTTACATTTAGTCTTTGCAACAGTATGGCAGCTAAAGTCATTTGTTGAACTAATCAGAGGCTGAAATGAGTCACAAGAAGGACATATTCTTCTCCCTCTCTGCTTACACAGACAGAAAGGACTTAACTAATTGATGAATGTCCAGAACATTAAAAGGTAGTGCTGGACTTTCTTATTAGAAAGCACAGCATGTTTAAAAATATAAAACTATATTATTTCTATATTACTAGTAGTAGTTTTAAAATAACATTTTTAAAAATAAAAGTTTTAAAATATAAAGTTTTATTATTATTATTATTATTATTAATAATAATAATAATTATTATTATTTTTATTTTTATTATATTATTTAATATAAAAAGTGAATAAAAATAATTTTAAGTGACCAAAAACAATTTACAGGCCCTCAGAGAGTACCAGTTAAGATTTGTTGTAAATAACACAGTACAACACAGCTATTGAACATGTTTAAAGACTGTTTAGAAATAGACAGTCTTCCAGATTCTCTAAATAAGTAGTAATTGCATTTATTAAACTAGACAAAGGCCCACAAAGCTGTTCCCTTACAGGCAAGCATCCATACTAAATAAACACTGACTATGAAATAATAATTAAAGGCCCTGATAGGCAACCAAACCATGCAACCCTATGTTTTATTCACCAAAACCAAACAGACTAGATACCCAACATATAAACACTTCAATCAATATCTGACAAAATCAAGTAGCTATAAAAATAAACATAGTATATGGGAATAATTGAGCCCTAGGCTTATTCAATGTGATGAAGGACAATGAGTCAATTAAGTAGCCCTCTTTATTCCACTTCCTTGAAACCATTGGAAAAATGCTTCACAAAATAGCTGTAGCTATGTCTACAGTTTACAACATAATTGCTGTCATAATTTTCCTTACAAAGTGGCTACTAAAAATAATTAAAAACACCCTACTTTAATTGGCTAAACATAGGAGGTCCTGTGTGTTAGTAAGTATCACCTGCTATACAGGACAAAGCAACTCACATTATATAATGCTAAAGTGTATGTAAAGAAAAATATTTTTTTTCAGTTTGTATAGAGTGGGGAAGGATTAGGCCCTCTACAAGGTTTTTTTTTATTGCTGTGTGTGTCTCCATGGAGGAAATTCACCATTTTATCTTTCCTAGTGGCCATTGTCACTGAGACAGAAAGTAAGGAGAAATCCAAAATTTTAGAGTTGTCAGCAGATCAAGAGGCAAAGGGGAATCATCCAATGGGGCGACTGTTCCAGTGACAAGAATGGAATTCTTGGAATGGAGCTTTCTTTTTATTTTTTGTTATGCCTTTATGACAGGAATTGAAAGGGAAAGCATCCCTGTCTGAGAATGGCCCTATCTCTCATATGAGAAAACCCATTCATTAAACATCAATATGTAAAGGAAGAGAGGGAGGCCTTTTGGTGTGTACTACCTATTCCTCAATGGAAAATTATTTTGACCCAAGCACACAAAAAATGCACCTAAGCACTGGTACAATACACATGAAATTATCCGCTCCATATATTCATCGGTGAGCAACTTCCAGCAACTGGAGGTGTAATATACAAGTAGGAGCCCTATTCCTTTATTGCCCTGATCTAACTGTCAGATCAAACAACATACGGGATAAACATAATGAAGTTTGGACACCATGGAATCTCCATATTACCAAGAGATTGCTCTCATCATGGCAGCAAGACCTCCATACCGTCTTACCTTCCTATACCCTAATCCCACCCAAAACTCCTTGCATTTTACCCTATTCAAAGTTGTGTTTTCTTTGAAATTCACTTTCTTTTCAGGTGCACTATAAAAGCAACTTGACAAACCATTGCAACTCTCTACCTATGGGGTAGATCTTTGTTTAGCTTTGTAATCAGGCCCTGGGGTGTGACACCTACAGAGAAGTCACAGATTTCCTTTCTGACCTCTGATGAAATTGAGTACTTACCCTCAAGAATTACAATGCATACCCTTGGCCTGTGTTCCACTGGGTGTAGGGCTTCTTTTACTGAGCACTTTTCCTCCCTGGTTCCCCACACAGGGACTTTTACTCCATATTGTTATATTGTCACTCCTTTAGTTTAGGGACAAAAGAAGGCAAATAAAACTCATGATTAACTGTTCCCAATGTCGCCACAAAGAGTGATAAATTCCTTGCAGACCCCACAAAGTCAGTTATGTCAATTTTCTGGTTCAGATCATTCCCATACTATACATAAGTAATAATTATTATGCATTTACGGTAATAGTTGTGAGAAAGTGCATTCCTTTTTAAAACCATCATTACTTATTGTATTTTCCATAGCTGCCTTGTGCAGAAAGGCATTTCTCAGCTTAACAACCCTTGCAGTAAAGAACCTCTTTCTCAGTGAATGGTAAAATACAGTATTTTTTATTATGTGTCTTTACCTTTTGCACAGTGCTTAGAATAAAGTTAACTTGACAAATCTTTATAATAAATATGCAAATATCTAACATCTACGCAGGGTGCCCTTGTCACTTCAGTGTGCTGTGTGACCCGTGAGAGGTGTGCTAAAATGAGTGGGTTGTGGAGAAAAGACATCCACCACCAGCAACACCCAATGTCCATAAGATTCAGAACAGACAGAAGGAAGCTGCTTTGTGCTGGGCATCATGAAGCTGGAAAAAAGAGTTGGCCATTTTAAAAACTATTTTTCTATTGTGGAAGTGGTATGCTTCACTCCTCCACATATCTAATCCAGGCAACAATAAAACATAACTTTTATTTGGTTTATGAATATGTTTTTAATTCTGACATATTAGCACACACCACAAAATGTGCTATTTGTAAGTTCATACATATTCTCCTTATCAGATAAATGTCTACCTTGTTAACATATCCTGAAGCTGAACACTCAACTCTTCCACTTCCACTTCCAAGAAATCTTCGCTATTCTTCTTAAATCTATTCTCTTTTCTAAAACACTGATTTTACATTTTTTCTTACTGTGTTGTTTTTCATTTGTCTTTTATCTTGCTCTCTATCTTGATATTTTTTACTCTGTTTATCTGTTCTCAGCTTTCTGTTTCTAGTCCTTTACCTGTCTCTTTTTCTCCCAGTGTTTTAAATCTGCCTGTATTGTGTCCACTCCACTTTTCTTCTATGTAAATATGCACTTACCAGTTGGGTAGTGTCAACTACACACTCCCAACATATTTCGCCAAAGTTTATGGCTTTATCTGTTGACATTGTTAGAGAAGGATGTTTACAATGTAAAGTTCAGATGGGATTTATAAACACTGCAATCCTACATAAACAATAGGCAGCATTGCTGGACAGGGAACAGCTTTTAGGACAAAATACCTTCTGCTGCTGCAGGTAAGTGGTTAATTAAATTAAAACTGGTACTCCAGTTTTAAATATGTTTGTGCAAATTTGTGCATTTCTGTGCAAGCGAGCACAGGCATGTATAGTATTAGCAACTATGCCAGGTCCTTTCCTCAGCACATGCTCATTTTTGTTCTGCTGTCTTCTTCTCAGCACATGTCACCTCTAACATGTAATTTTTCTGTGCTGAACATAATCAGTTTTTGTAACCTTTCATTTTAAGAGCAGTGTTCAATCCCCTTTTTTTTCTCGATGTGATTTACATGTGTTTTACAGGAGGCAAAGGAATAATAGCATTAAAATTTGTGTAGAATTTTCTGAGACACGTATAATAATTCTTTAGGGTCTATAGGCGATTTCAGATAATTAAAGAGGTGCCGAAATAAAATATAAAGTGTGATTTTATTTGATCACACAATGGCTTAAAATAACAATGTAAAACATATCATGAATGACAGTTCAGTGTAGGTGAAACAAAATATAAAAACAGAAGTTATAAAGATGTGTCACCCTTATTGTCATGGCTGTCCTTCCATATGCTTCTTGTCTTGTTCAATGCAGCTTGAGTTTTACCAAGAAGAATGAAGTGACGTGGTCTTAGGTCTCTAAGAGAATGCACCTGTTTCAGCTTCTCAGTATGTGAATAACAGCAGCATCTTCATGCTTTGCTTCTGTCTGTGTGTGAATGGACAGACATGTGTATGTAAGTGTGTATTGTGTATATCCCCTCACATCTCTTTTTTATGTTACATGTATACGTCATAATTCGAAGAACTCAGAACCCTGTATGGCAAACAATTCTGCTTAGTAGAGCGGTTTCAATGAAGGGAGGGGATACTACATATATGGTCTTTTAATTGACAAGCCCATATGTAGTGGCTTCATAAGTTGACAATGTTGCATCAGCCTAGTCATATGACCAGTTTCTCTGTTTACAGGATAGTATAACTAAGAATCCGACTTTACAAACTTTACACCATAATATCTCAATAATGTTGTATAACCAAAAATCTACTTATGTAACACATATTACCAACTTATAAAACATAAATTAAATACACACGGATACTACTAGAATATATATTATTTCATACTAATTCTATTTTGGTTCACTCCCATGACATCCTATACCAGAGACCTTTTAACCAGCTATGCCCATCTATAGAAATGTCCTAAATATTCAGCTTTAAGCTAGTTAACTTAACTCCAGATACTCTGACATTTTTCTGTTTCAGCCATAATTGAAGAATTCAACACTATCACTTGATCAAGGCCAACCACACATTTTAATATTAATTATGATTAATCATAAAAACCAAATATATTGCAAGCTTGCCATAAGTATAATATGATTCCTATAAGTGCCGAATTATGAATTTGGAATTAATGTTTAACAATTAGTATTTCCCTATTTATACATCCCTCGATTTCGTTTGTTATCCAATCTACTACTCAGCTTGTAATGGTCCTGCTAAACTTACGATACTATTGTACTATCAATAATTGAACACATAACCAGGACATGTGATAAAAGTACCTTTATTCGATTGAATAATGAAAACAATTACAATCATACAAGAATAATTATGCACAATTCACAAATGCTAATTTTTTCATTCACAATCCTAGTAAACATATACATGGATTAAAAGCAAGGGTGTGCACACTAAATACATTTAGCAATTTATTGCAGTATAAAGGCAATACAAGGTAATTATCCAGTTACAGGTCACAAAAATTAATTTTCACATCTCTAAATTTCACAGTTTGTAATCACTGTAAAAAACGCATTATGTGCATAATCCACCAAATAAAGAGGCTTAATTTATCCAGCCGTATAACTCAACACACTAAGACAGCATTGCTTAGTTGATGCTTTGTAGGTTCTATACCCAAAATAAGGCATTCCTTATAAACCAGAAATGCTAATTATCTGTGGTTTAATTTTATAGTTTGAATATGTAAGATCATAACGCATTGTTGATAGAGCACATTAGCACTTAGATAGCATTTCATAGTTAATAATATACACTTTATAACCAAAGGTATGTAGATAGTCCTCTAAAGTAGTGAGTCCTGTAAAGGGTGGTGTTAATGCTATGGCAAACCAAGACATTTTAACCTTGTGCACTAAGATCATTTCTGTTTCAGCATGCCTGTGTCCTTGGGCACAAGGATAACTCCATAAAGATATCTGTCGACCAGATTGGTGTAAGGGAACTCAGGTGGTCTGTGAAAATGTGGAATAGACTCCCTCAATAATTCGTTCTGGCCAGCTTCATGGATTGCTTTAAAAAAAGGCCTGGATTCTTTCCTAGATACACACAATATAACTGGATACTAACATTTATAGGTAAAGTTGATCCAGGGAATATCCAATTTCCTCTTGGGGGATCAGGAAGGATCAGGCATAGTATTATAACTTTTTTTTTTTTTTTTAATGGTTAAACTGGATGGAGTTTTGTCTTTTTTCAGCCAGACTAACTATGTAACTATGTAACCCTATTAAACATCTTTGAGATGAACTGTATGCTGATTGCAATCCAGATCTTCTTATCTAACATCAGTACCTAAGCTCACAAATGCCTTCCAAGCAGATTAGAGGCTGGTATAGATGCAAAGAGGGGCAATTCTATATTAATTGTTTCGAAATGAGATGTCATTTTGCATATCTTCATTTTACAACAACACTATACCTTTTGTCTTCAAACTAGCTTTTTACAAACATACTGCATTTTTACCAGTGTGCTTGTGAGAAATGGCTGAGCTTCCATCAGTTAGCTATGTTAGACGGTGCCAAGATGTTGTAGGTTTTTGTGGAGCTATGCACTTATTTCCAATTTCTGGCAAGAAAATATAACCTTTTTTTCAAACAACTTGCTGAACTCTGCAATTCAGTTAACTCCTGGTGTGTGTGTTTTTTGACTTTTAGATTACAAAGGACCTTTCAGTAACTTCATTAGTTTTCAAGGAATACATTTCTTGCATGTCACAATATACTGTACAGTAGCATTATAATTAAAGTAACATTAAAGGTTCTGTTTTTTTTTTTTGTGTTAAAATAACAAACGTCTCATACTTACCTCCCCCCCTCCCTCCCAGGCCAACTGTCTTGTGCCTCCCACTACGTTAAAGTAATTGTAAAGGTTCACATTAAAAAAAGTCATACTTTCCTCCTCTTTTCAGGTCTCCTGCTGGCATTCCTTGCCCCTCCCCCATGCTGAGAGCCCCCATAGCAAGCTGCTTGCTCTGGGGCACTCATGCGTGCTCACTCCTGAGCCAGGTCTATGTATCCATAAGACACATAGAGCGCGGCTCGGCCCCACCCCTCCTTACTGTCTGTGAATGACGGCAGCATCAGCCTCTGCTCTTGTGCACATCGCTGGATCAAGATTGGGCTCAGGTATGAATTTAGGAGGGTGTCAGGAAAGTCATGCTCCAGCCCATGCCCAAAGAAATGCCCATGCTCAAAGGAATGCTCATGTTCAAAGGAATTCTCATGCTCAAAGGAATATGTATGTGTGCAGAACAGTCTATAGAATTGTGCACAGCATTAGGACCCTGTGAATGAGCATTTGCATTCTGCACATGCTTATATGCGTGAATGTGCTTATTTGCTTTGACACAGTCGACCACCCCCTCCTCCTCAAAAAACTACACTCCCTCGGCCTCAGAGATTCTGCTCTCTCCTGGCTCTCATCCTACCTGTCACAACGCTCCTTCAGAGTTACCTATAATGCTACCACCTCCCCCTCACTCCCCCTCTCTGTTGGGAGCCCTCGAGGCTCTGTCCTTGGGCCCCTTCTCTTCTCCATCTACACCTCCTCCCTTGGCCAACTCATACACTCTCACGGCTTCAACTACCACCTCTATGCCGACGACACACAAATCTATCTCTCAACCCCCCACCTCACCCCCTCGGTCTCTGCCCGAATCACACACCTACCGAGCGACATATCAGACTGGATGTCGCTCCACTTCCTTAAACTGAACCTCTCCAAAACCGAGTTTCTTGTCTTCCCCCCAGCCCGGACACCACCCCCCATTGACTTCTCCATCACATCCAACAACGCCACCATCAAACCCGCCCCGCAGGCCATAGTACTTGGTGTCATTCTGGACTCCAACCTATCCTTCCAGCCCCAAGTCCAATCTTTAACTAACTCATGCAGACTCCACCTCCGCAACATCGCCAAAATACGCATGTTCCTAACCCCAGAAAACACTAAACAACTCATCCACTCCCTCATCATATCACGACTCGACTACTGCAACTCCCTCCTCACTGGCCTGCCTCGCCGCTGGCTATCCCCGCTTCAGTAGATCCTGAATACGGCTGCCAGACTCATTCACCTTTCCAACCGCTCCGTTTCTGCCACCCCCCTCTGCCAATCCCTCCACTGGCTTCCGATTGCGCAACGGATCAAATTCAAAATCCTAACATTGACGTACAAAGCTGTCCACCATACTGCCCCGAACTACATCACTGACCTAATATCCAAGTACCGCCCAGCACGCACACTCCGCTCCTCACAAGACCTCCTTCTCTCTAGTTCCCTGGTCTCCTCCTCCCATGCCCACCTCCAGGACTTCTCCAGGGTGTCACCCATCCTCTGGAACTCCCTGCCCCAACCCATCAGATTATCACTTACTCTCCTCTCCTTTAGGTGCACCCTGAAAACCCATCTCTTCAGGGAAGCCTACCCCCACCCCCTGCTAACTTGCCGACCTCCTCCACTCTTCCTACCACTCCATCCCCCACAGCTATCTCTTCCTGTACCACTATCCCCTCCCTCCTAGATTGTAAGCTCGAAAGAGCAGGGCCCTCAATCCCCCTCATGTTTTGCATTGTATTGGTATTGTTCTGTCACATGTTCTGTCCCCCTTTGTAATGTACAGCGCTGAGCGAACTATTGGCGCTTTATAAATACTGTATAATAATAGTAATAATAATTTGCTGAATTTTGGCATCCAGTGGATTATATAAAACCTTACAGGTTCATTGCTGAGTGGTCGTCAGCTCCTTCTGCTTGTGACCTGATCCTGTGCTCATACGTATCCTGACCCAGCTTGTTGATCCTGCTTGTTCGTGAACTTCTGTTGCTGACTTCGCCTTGTGACCCAACCTTGCTTCCTGCCTACCGTTTTGGAACATCTTCTACTCACCTGACACTGACATTGGCCTACAACTGTCTAAAGCTCCCTTTATAGGGGCTGCCAGAGGGAGTCAAAAACTGGGATTTGATCTGCATTTTAAGATCCCCACACCCACTTATAAAATGACATGGTGCCTCTCAGAAGTGTTCACAATACTGCAGTTTTAACACTGCATGCCACGTTTGACACGCAGCAACACCTATATAAGTGAATGGGGCAGCAGTTTATGGTTTGCACAGTCCAGAAATGCAAAGCTGTCAGTTACCAATAGTAAAAAAAAGCAAAACAACTTTTATAAAATCAGGAGGCATCAGAAGCAAGCAGCAGCATCTCCTGAATGCCTGTAAACCTCATTTCACTGCTCTTTGAAAAGCAACCCATTGCAGATTTATTTATTTGTTCATTAATTTTTCTGTTAGTATCTTTTTTCTGCCTAGGTATGTAACTGACTTTGAAGCTAAGAGAGGCTTTTTCATGTACTAACTACTAAGATTCTGTGCTGAAAAATTACATAAGAGACATACTGTACATATGCAATTCCAGTTCAATTACTTTTTAGGACTTTTTGACTTTTGATAGTTATAAGTTATCATTGTTCAGTATTTATAATTAATGTTGTATTTATACTGTAATACTATTAGAGACATAGAAGAGGATGACAGGTTTTTTTTAACCTACTTGTCTGAGTTTAGATCTTTTTGCCTTGAGCATGTTTAACTACTTGACCTCTGGAAGATTTACCCTCCTTCCTGCCCAGGCCATTTTTTCTATACCGTACTGCGTTACTTTAACTGACATTTGCACAGTCATGCAATACTGTACATAAATAACATTTATGTAATTTTTTCCCACAAATAGAACTTTCCTTTAGTGGTATTTGATCACCACTGGGTTTTTTATTTTTTGCGATATAAACAAAAGATTAAAAATATTTTCTTATCTTTTTGATGTTTCTGAGGATAAGATGTCATGGCTATCTGCAAGAATTTCTCAAGTAACTAAGAGTGATCTGTCCCAATAGCTGGGCTGGGAACTGGTTAACATACAATGGAACAGCCCAGCTACTAAACCTTTAGTCTTTTTGTAGTCTCCCAAGCGGTATGATTATGTCAGTATTTCTGTGCTCAAAGCGGTTCATTTTTTTGCATGGAAATACGTAGTTTTTTTATTGTAGGCTTGTAATTCTTAGGAATAACTCACTGAAATCTGTCCAAACAAGAGTCTAGTAAACATCCCGGGTATGTTAAAATTTGAAACACAAAATCATAAATTATAATTTAATAAATAATCAGAAAAATAATAATATAATAATAAATTTAATTCAATAATATAATCAAACCAAAAACACTGAAATTTGAAATAGAGCGCCAAGTTCGCACATCACTGAGCAAAGTCGCAAAATCGTTTTCAGTGTCTGATGACAAATTTCCCCACGAATCATTATCACTCAATTCTGCAAGTGGTTCTAATTTACTATCACTGTTCTCTAGCTGGTCTAAAACCACTTTTGACCTAAAGGGACGCTTTTTGGACGCCATGAACTTTTCTCAGTTTCCAGGCAGAAAGAACAGTAAAAATGCAGGCAGGGCACAGAACAAAGCACTCGGGACAAAATGTATGTGAAATGGTTTGATACAATAATGTTTTACTATGTGATTTTAGTGTACTGAGTGAATGTCACTTTTTAAAATTTTAAAATTTCCCGCTGGTTACGTCCCCATACGTCCCGACCTTGCAGGGTATTCCCGAGTGTAGCTCAGTGTTACCGCTTGTGGTGCTGAAACTTTACCCCGAGCTACACTCGGGAATACCTCCAGGGAGGTTTAAATCAATTTCAACTGATGAGGTGATATCTGCTGCATACAGTAAAGCAGGGTTAATTATGGTAATCACAGCTTTCCATAACATGGAGAACTAAGCTGGATTATTCCTTGCTAGAAGTTCCAGAAGAGAACATCTAAAAAAAAGGTAAGCTGCAATTTTGTTATGCTATGTGAATGGGGACATGTAACAAATATAAAGTTAAAGTAGGTATTATCCCAATGTAGCTGCAAAAGTGGCAATACACTTTACATTCACTTACTGCTGATTGCCTCTGCTAGACGTTTGTTTCAAGCATCAACACATTTTAGTAAAACTATTTTTTAAGTACATTTAGAACTTTCCCCCTGCTAGTTTGAGGTCATGTCCCTGTGTTCTCGATCATAACTAAACCTAAGAACAGAAATGCAGTATATTGCAGTTTACATCATGCCAGAAAGGCAGTATTACTTCCTCTAATCTGCACAGAAGAATATCTTTGTTCCTAGCTATCTTCTGTAATCTGCCAATTGCCCTTCACCCTCTGCCCAACCCCACCCCATGTAATGGAGATGAAGAGACCTGGACATGTTTGGATTCCACATCAGAACAGCAGTCTAGGATGACAACCATGGCTCCCTCTATAGATACAATGAACGAGTGACAGAGCCACCCAGGGACTGGAAGTGTGCTTGTCAGGGCTCCCAGGTGTGACCAGAGGTGAGTGACTGACGCAGGGAAACGCGGACTTCAGATATGTGATAAACAATATAATTTATTAACACTAACAATACAAACATAAACGCAGTGCAATACTAAACATAATACAGTGCAAACAAACCAACCACCCACAGATAACAGTACATACAAGCAAGCGTCGTCAGGCAGGCCGGGTCAATATCAATAGGGCAGGTAGGTACAGGGGGAGCAAGCGGAGATTGGTCGGGGTCACAGGCCAGGTTCAGCAGGTAGCTAGCAGCGTAGTACAGAGGGTCAGGCAGAGGGATGGTCAGGGTCACAAGCCAGGGATCAGAACAGGTAGCAGGCAGCGTAGTACAGAGGGTCAGGCAGAGGGATGGTCAGACAAGCCAGGGATCAGAACAGGTAGCAGAGAATCAGACAGGAACAGAGAGCAGGAACAGGATACAGGGCCCAAGAGAAACACAACACCAAGGCAGAGTCTGCAAGTCTGGCCATCCCTTAAATACCCCAGCATAATCAGTTCCAGGTGTTAGCTGGCTGCAAAGTTGAGTCTCTGATTGCTGGGAGCATCCGCTGGCCAGCCCTGGTACTGCAGATCAAAAAGGCAGGTGAGTCCCACCATTGCTGGCTAGTCCATTCCTGACAGTACCCCCCCCTCAAGGAGCGGCCTCAGGACGCTCCAAACAGTCCTAGCTGGGCAAAATGTTCCACCGCCCGGGTCTGGTAACTGGCGGGATATCAAAGACTGGCACACCGGGCAGGACTCCGGGCAGCGGCACACTGGGCAGGACTCCGGGCAGCGGCACACCGGGCAGGGGCACACCGGGCAGAGGCACATTGGGCAAAGGCACACCGGGCTGGACTCCGGGCAGAGGCACACCGGGCTGGACTCCGGGCAGAGGCACACCGGGCTGGACTCCGGGCAGAGGCACATCGGGCTGGACTCCGGGCAGAGGCACATCGGGCTGGACTCCGGGCAGAGGCACATCGGGCTGGACTCCGGCGGGGCGACAGGCTTCGGGCCCCCAGGCGGGGCGACAGGCATTGGGCCCCCAGGCGGGGCGACAGGCATCGGGCCCCCAGGCGGGGCGACAGGCATCGGGCCCTCAGGCGGAGCGGCGGGCGCCGGACCCCCAGATGGAGTGACAGGTCTCGGGCCCCCAGGCGGAGCGGCGGGCACCGGACCCCCAAGTGGAGCGACAGGTCTCGGGCCCTCAGGCGGAGCGGCGGGCGCCGGACCCCCAGATGGAGTGACAAGTCTCGGGCCCCCAGGCGGAGCGACAGGTCTCGGGCCCTCAGGCGGAGCGGCGGGCGCCGGACCCCCAGATGGAGCGACAGGTCTCGGGCCCCCAGGCGGAGCGGCGGGCGCCGGACCCCCAAGTGGAGCGACAGGTCTCGGGCCCTCAGGCGGAGCGGCGGGCGCCGGACCCCCAGGTGGAGCGACAGGTCTCGGGCCCCCAGGCGGAGCGACAGGTCTCGGACCCCCAGACGAAGCGGCGGGCACCGAGTCACCAGGCACGACAGTGGGCACCGAGTCGTCTGGCAAGACTGCGGGCACCGAGTCGTCTGGCAAGACTGCGGGCACCGAGTTGTCTGGCAAGACTGCGGACATCGAGTCAACTGGCGGAACAGCGGGCATCGAGTCAACTGGCGGAACAGCGGGCATCGAGTCAACTGGCGGGACTGCGGGCATCGAGTCAACTGGCGGAACTGCGGGCATCGAGTCAACTGGCGGAACTGCGGGCACCGAGTCGTCTGGCAAGACTGCGGGCACCGAGTCGTCTGGCAAGACTGCGGGCACCGAGTCGTCTGGCAAGACTGCGGGCACCGAGTCGTCTGGCAAGACTGCGGGCATCGAGTCAACTGGCGGAACAGCGGGCACCGAGTCGTCTGTCAAGACTGCGGGCACCGAGTCGTCTGGCAAGACTGCGGGCACCGAGTCGTCTGGCAAGACTGCGGGCACCGAGTCGTCTGGCAAGACTGCGGGCACCGAGTCGTCTGGCAAGACTGCGGGCACCGAGTCGTCTGGCGGAACAGCGGGCATCGAGTCGTCTGGCAAGACTGCGGGCACCGAGCCGTCTGGCAAGACTGCGGGCACCGAGTCGTCTGGCAAGACTGCGGGCACCGAGTCAACTGGCGGAACAGCGGGCACCGAGTCGTCTGGCAAGACAGTGGGCTCCGAGTCAACAGGCACGACAGTGGGCACTGGGTCATCTGGTATCGGATTGTCTGGCTCGACAGCGGGCATCGGGTCACCAGGTATGACAGCGGGCACTAGGTCACCAGGCATCAGGTCATCTGGCAAGGCAGTGGGCACCGGGTCACCAGGTATGACAGCGGGCTCTGAGTCAATTGGCACGACAGCGGGCACTGGATCAGGTACCGGATCATCTGGATCAACAGCGGGCATCGAGTCAACTGGCCTAATAGGATCGTCGGGCTGGATCAGTTCATCATGCTGAGTAGCGGCATCAGGCCGAGTAGAGGCTTCAGGCCGAGTAGAGGCATCAGGCCGAGTAGAGGCATCAGGCCGAGTAGAGGCATCCGGCTGAAGAGAGGCATCAGGCTGAAGAGAGGCATCCGGCTGAGTAGAGGCTTCAGGCTGAGTAGAGGCTTCAGGCTGAGTCACGGAAGGCAGGTTCACCGGTTTGGATACTGGCAGGATGGTATTGGTTGGAAAGAATTTTCGCTTTTTTCTGGTTTTAACTACTGGAGCACTGCAAGTAAACGCAGGTCTGCAAACGAATGGAGCAGCTGGAGACAGAGAAAAACTGGAGGAGGGAACAGGAGAGGGAGCAGTTGCTACAGAGGGCTTTTTTACAGGGTTAAAGGCAGGATAGGTGCAGCGAGTGGGAACAGGGTACTGACATGCGGTAGATAGCCAAGTATACTGGGCTGTAACTGGAGGGGCTGGTGGGAATACAGGAGTAGAGTTAGAAGCAGGACTGGGTTTTTGTAAGCTGACTGAGGCTGGGTGCAACAAGTCTGTCCATGTCTGCAGTATGGGTTGAACAAAGCTGAGCTTACACAAAGCCTGTCTGGTCAATGACTGCACTGCGTTTATACAATCTCTTAGTGTCTGTGGTGAACATGTGGAATAACGCTCCAGAAAGAAACCCACATCATCCTCTAATAACCACACCAGGGACTCTACCTGGTCTGCACTAAATGGTGGCAAAAATTCATCCCTGCATTCGGGGGAACCAGATGAAACCAACTCAGCACAAACCTCAATCAATGGCTGCACCTCAGAGAACTCTGTGCCCTGATCTACTAGAACATGAGCGAGCCGTATACATTCTAGTAGTTGATCCCTGGGATACTCCTTCAGAGTTTGATAAGCATACTCCCTGTCATCAAACACTAGCAGATATAAATACACAACCTCATCCAGATCCATCCTTCCCAGCAACAAGCCAAGATGGCTTCCCTGTGCAGCCACTTCTGGTCAGGATTGGCCTTGGTGTAATGTCAGGGCTCCCAGGTGTGACCAGAGGTGTGTGACTGACGCAGGGAAACGCAGACTTCAGATATGTGATAAACAATATAATTTATTAACACTAACAATACAAACATAAACGCAGTGCAATACTAAACATAATACAGTGCAAACAAACCAACCACCCACAGATAACAGTACATACAAGCAAGCGTCGTCAGGCAGGCCGGTTCAATATCAATAGGGCAGGTAGGTACAGGGGGAGCAAGCGGAGATTGGTCGGGGTCACAGGCCAGGTTCAGCAGGTAGCTAGCAGCGTAGTACAGAGGGTCAGGCAGAGGGATGGTCAGGGTCACAAGCCAGGGATCAGAACAGGTAGCAGGCAGCGTAGTACAGAGGGTCAGGCAGAGGGATGGTCAGACAAGCCAGGGATCAGAACAGGTAGCAAAGAATCAGACAGGAACAGAGAGCAGGAACAGGATACAGGGCCCAAGAGAAACACAACACCAAGGCAGAGTCTGCAAGTCTGGCCATCCCTTAAATACCCCAGCATTATCAGTTCCAGGTGTTAGCTGGCTGCAAAGTTGAGTCTCTGATTGCTGGGAGCATCCGCTGGCCAGCCCTGGTACTGCAGATCAAAAAGGCAGGTGAGTCCCACCATTGCTGGCTAGTCCATTCCTGACAGTGCTATTTGCAGAATTACTAAATGCATCCACCACACCAAGGACTAGTAAGCTGATTCTTTCCTGAAGACTACATATTAAATTCCTGCAGACTTGCCTTTATTTAGTTTCTGAACAAGGATTGTTTGTTGAGAGAAAAAAGCAAGCATGCAAAGGGGAGCGTGGATGCGTTAAAAAAGTGATTACAATGTCCCTCAGTGAACATTATAAAGGGAGCCTGGCACGAGGAGAATATAAAGGCTGCCAACTAAGGTCTTCTCTTTCTGAAAATGATTGTTGTCTACCTGTTATGCCAATCCAGTGGTGTCAGGAGACACAGACCAGGTATAAGGATCAAAAGTTCCTACTTTTCAATCTTCATGCTTGTTCCAGGTCAGTGATCTAGAAAATATAGAAGCTATGGTAAGCAGAGTACTGCAAAACTAGAACAGCTACAGAAATAAGCCAGAATTCTATCTATGTGTACGGGCACACGACAATGTAAGGTACACAGGATGGCCAAGGCATAGTATACTGGAAGCAACATGAAATGCTCAGTCACTTGACTGAAATGGAAGAAGGTTCTGTATATAATCCTCTAAACAGCCTGGGGTAGGTGATAATTATTTCAAGGTAGTAGTGCTGCAAGGATACACCTTTTTTTTGGCAGCTAGAACAAAGTTTAGACTAGGTAAAACATAGTATCACTAGCAGATAAAGGGTTTTATGGTAATTTCTTTTGTTTAGGAGAGTCAGAGTAGGTACATTAACGTGGACGCAGGGCAAGACAGCTTGCCACTGTTCAACTAGCATAGCAATGCAGACTAGTTATGGTGTCTTGTCATTTTTCCAGAATGATTTGCTATCTCCTATCTTGCCTCTGTGCCAGTATGAAACAGGGGAAAGATTAACAGTGTGTCAGGGGTTGGGAGTTTTTTTTTAAGAAACTTGCAAGATGGGTTAGATAGGAAGGGTGCGTGGGAATAATACAATAGGGTATCCTGGGGCAATAGGGTAGGCATGATGAAAAAAGGTGGAAGGTATGGGGAAAGGATAGCATGGAAAGAAAAAAAAAAGGGAAGGTTTGGGGAAGAACAGAAGGGAAATAGAGAAAGAAGAATGGGTATGTAGAAATTGTGGGAGGATGGGGCAGGTATTCTCCAATGTGAAGGTGCAAGGGTGTAGATCAGTGGTTCAGGGGTCTTCATGAAGGGGTTTTTTTCATGAAATCTGTCCAGTAAAACCATGTTGCTTGGTATATGTCATGGTTGTTTTGAGTGGCATGAATAAAGCCCTCCATTTGCTGATATAGGCCGCCTGGAATGATGAAATCAGTGAATTTTTGAGAGACTTCTCTGACCTTCGTCCAAAGATGATCTTTGGGCATGACCAGAATAAATACAGGATCAAGCCTATGACAGTATTGCAACATTATCACCAGGGCACGTGGCTGCCTCAGAGAGATCATCGATGAAACATGTGAGGGTGGGGCTTATTGGATGATGTCTTCAAGCACGGCAAGTCCAGTAAGTACAGTATCCAATCCAGCTAGCCAGAGCTTAATACCATCAGTGTTTCTACGATTGATGCTTTTATATGTGAGCGAACTGCATGCACTAGAAAATGTGAGTAGCATTTTTATGAGTGGTGTGAATAAAGGTTCTTATTAAAAGATGAAGCACTATGAAGTGTTTGTTTTCTCTCTTGATGCTGTAATTTGGATGAGAGGAGTACAAGTGGCATAATCCACTGGGCATGCAGGATTCCATTTAAAGGGCACTTGTGCTGTTTTTGACCTTACATTTCATGTGGGTTGTATATATCAGGTGAGAGCACAACTGGTGTTTGTGGAGCACAGATGGTGGAGGACTAGAAGAGTGAACATGTTTTGCAAGAGTATAAAAACATGTTGAATGGTATAAAGGAAAAGGCATAAAGACTGTTGCAGCTGGGATTTTTGTTTTTTATTTTGTTTTTCGTTTTTTTTTTAATATTTGTTTAAGATTGCTGTTACACTAATGACATTTTATTTTAATGAATAGTGCTACACCATTTTACTTTTTATTTGCGTTGCTTAGGCACATATGGGAGTGTTATATAGGTGTGAGCAGCTGATTACAAAAATACATTTTTGTTTTCAGTGAAAAATTAGCAACACAAAGGTTTATTGTTCACGTTGAGGAAGATGATATTAATTTAAATTCCAGTATTTACACTGCATTAAAAATACATCTAATAATGTATTAAAGCATACACAGCTGCATTCTGCTTTTATATCTACCTGGAATTCAGCTTTAAAATGAATAGGGAACACAATTTTTGGCAAGTGGATGAAAAATATCTGTAACACTTTAGTATAATGCCCCTCTATACATTACTGGTCCAAAACAAAATGAAAATACTAAAGAGAAACTATTTCTTTTTCTAATCTCGCTGACTGCACTTGAGTTCACAATGTAATAACTAGTAAAGTGTTTTGGTGCTGTGTTTTTCAGTTTAATAACTTCTACATGAAGGGCAAATATTTCAACAATATACCAAAATATCCTCCATGAATACAAATGTTTCCCATTATCAGGAAATAAATGGATGACAGAATGTAGTGAGGTAAAAATGTAATTACAGAGTGATAACAGTCATTATCATAACTCATAGTTCATGGCGGACAAATGCTCTTATTGTACGTAAGTGTCATTCTCAGGCAATAGCTTTTATTTTCTTGTAACATATTGTAATATAACTTAATACAGCAGGCAATCCCTTGAAACAATCCAGGCACGGCGCATAATGTGTAAATCACCTACTGTGATAGTGGAGCATTTGAAGATGGTGTGAGTTATGAGCGATTTAGTCAACTTTAATATGGAGATTCATCAGATGAAAGTTTTGTTTTGCACTGAAATTAGATTTTCTAACTTTCAAATTCTAATGGGGAAAGGAGAAAGGAGTTAAGATTCACATTTTCTTGGAGTTCTCTTATAAAATGAAACTGTTCCCTACTTATGAAGTACACAACTTTCATACTTTCATGCCAGTTATCCTCTTGGGACACACTCATTATGGTTAGCAACCTCTATTCATATAAAAATGAATTTTTATAGACAAAAAAATGGAAACACTTCATGATTTGCAGGTGTGAAAGTGATGACATGTTTTGCTTTAAAAGATGAAGTGATGTAACATTCTTTTGCTTTCGCTGTATGATGAGACACCTAGCTAACAGCCTCACTTTTGTCATTAATTTTGTGCGCTGCTAGTAATACAGAGTCATGTCAGAGCTTATGGAGCTTTAAAGAGGGCAAACTGTTAGTGCCCGCTTAGCTGGTGCGTCTGTGACTGAAGTTGCCAATTTATTTTCCGTGCCACAAGATACAGTATCAAAGCTTATGATGACATATACAGTTTCTGAGAAAATGTCATCTGATAAGCATAAGCATGATTGACATGATCAACTGACCGAAAGAGACAAAAAATGACATTGCTCAGGATTATGACCTGGAATAAAAAAAAAAACTGCTGCAAAAGTGACTGCAGAGCTCAATCTCAGTACTGTGAAGATCCTGTGAAGACTGGGATTGAGCTCTGCAGTCAATTTTGCAGAAGTTGTCTCCTTATTCAGGGTCACAAACCTGTGCAATGTGCTTTTGTCTCTTTCGATCAGTTGACCATGTCAACCCTGCTTATGCTTATCAGACAATGTTTTCCCGGAAACTGTATATGCCGTCATAACCTTTGATACTGTACCTCGTGACACGGAAAATACAACTTCAGTCACAGAGGCACCATCTAAGCGAGCACTAACTATTTGCCCTCTTTGAAGCTCAGTAAGCTCTGACATGACTCCGTATTACTAGCAGCGCACAAAGTGAATGATGAAAGTGAGGCTTCCCACCTCTTAGCTAGGTGTCTCATCACACAGCGGAAGCAAAAAATGTTACATCACTTCCACTTTCAATGTGAAACATGTCATCACTTTCACACCTGCAAATCATGTAGTGTTTCCATTTTTTTTGTCTAACCCCTCTATGCGCAAATCTGTCTGAAACCATTAGGACAGCTCAAAAACTGTATGGACACATTGATGTAACATCATCAGACTGTCCGTACTGTCCATAACATCACATTTACAAAACTGCTTTATGGTATGGATACTAACTCCTGCTGCTTTATTCCTGCTCTTTTGAAGCTTTCAGGCTGCATTCACACGTGAACTGAGTGACTGGTTAATTTTTAGGGTTTTTTTGAGGATCTGTACAGGCATTTTTGTAGCCATCTGAGGCTTGAGCTTTTTTTTTTTTAGTCAAAGGAAACTAGTTAATAGAGTAAAAAAACATACAATATGTGTTTTTTTTGCATGTTTTTTTATGCATGTTTTTGTGGCACTCCCATTCTTTTAGTCTTTTAGGGCCAAAAAGGCTTCAAAATTGTAGCTCGAAACAAGCTCATGTACTTTTCTGAGCTGCAAGCTTCAAGCGATACCACACTCAAGTGTGAACAGGCACATATGAAAACCATGGGATGTTGAATGTTTTAAAGCTTTGAACTACAAATGTTCAGATATTAATAGGGCCTCAATGATAGATTATATATGCATCTAGAGTGTACTTAGAACTGTGCATTGTGAAATAGATAGATAGATAGATAGATAGATAGATAGACAGATAGATAGATAGATAGATAGATAGATAGAGAGAGAGAGAGAGAGAGAGATAGATAGATAGATAGATAGATAGATAGATAGATAGATAGATAGATAGATAGATGATAGAAAAAAAATACATGCTGGCAGACTGGTTGTAGCCCTATAAAGGCAGATTAAGGTTATTAAATGGATCAGCAACCCAGACACTAGATAGGAGAGCAAGAGAAAGGGTTCATAGAAAATAGTCAAGAAACTAGCAGGCTTCAAAATCAGCTGGGCATGCCATAGATGGTGCCACCTGCATCATCCCATTGACCAGTGAGGCCACCCATTACATTGCTAGCCTATAGCCACAGGAGAGTAATCTAGAATGCAGAAGGATCCAGAGGAGGCAAACACAGAATTCTCCAAAGTAGCAGTGGCAGGCACAATGGGGTACATTTACTAAAACTGGAGAGTGCACAATCTGGCGCAGTTCTGCATAGAAATCAATCAGCTTCCAGTTTTGTTTTGTTTTTTGTCAAAGCTTAATTGAACAAGCTGAATTTAGATGCTGATTGGCTACCATGCACAACTGCACAGATTTTGCACTCTCCAATTTTAGTCGACCAACCCCAAAATGTACACCCAGAGCCTGAAAAAGAGTTAAATGTCCTTTTTCTTCTGTTCTTGTTGAGTCATCATAATGCTGAATTTTCCAGTGGATCGGATAAACTTTCAAACCTCCTGGAAAGTACAGCTTAGGATCCAATAAGAAGAAACATGGTGGAAACCAGACACCAAGCTTATTTTCCTTAAACATCAAATAATGCATAAATATGAGTCTCTTTTGACAAAGCAGTGTACTAATAAATATTAGCTCTCCAAATATATTCATATAAGTTTGAGGAAAATAAGTAAAAAAGTGGATAGATCTATCAGCAGGGGGTAAAGCCACAGCAGCCTGTACAATGATGCAAGACGAAGGTAAGGCTAGGGTTCAGCTTTTTGCCTAGAGACTGAAATTAGGGCAGCTACATGGCAAAGAGAAGTAAGGGGATGTAAACAATTATGCTGTTATAAAAGCATTGAAATATATTTTCTATGACTTTTGTGAGTTTTGCTTGCTCATTATACATGAAAACCAAACCAAGCATACACGGACTAGTGCTAAGGCTTTCTAACAGGAAAATAAGGTTCTAAAGTCACAAAACTGAGCCAGATTACGTTATTCACAGTCTACATTAGAAAAAAGGTTGACAAATAGGGAATAGTCTAATCTCAGTGCACATCTGTTTTTTCTCACCGTGCAAGATCTGTGTAAAGACAAATGTTTAGTATTAAAACTCTTGAAAATTTAACCCAGGTTTGTTGTTACACATTAAATCAATAGCTTCACGGTTTCATATTGGACAACTCAGTAGAAGTAATCATTTAGCAAAGAAGATTGGAACTACCAATGCTAACCTCAACTTCAGAAAATACTGGCATTGCTCACCCAATGGATTTGGTACTTTCAAAATCACTAACCTGTGACATGCATGCTGATCAGGAGCCTTGCCATCACTCAAGCCATTATTTCAGCATGGCTATAGACGAAAGCAAACATTGTAGAAGATCTATTGTAGGAATGAAAAATGGATTACAAAGAAGCCAGCAGCTACAGCAGTCCTATGTTACTGTTATATGCTGATCACCAAAAATTCTGCAATCCATTTGAGAGTTAAAATATTTCCAGCAAAAGCACAACCAAATTGCTCGTTGTCTCCAGTGTTCTGGGCCCAGTTTTTTTGTACAGTACATGTTCTAATTAAGCCACCGACCTTTTTCACCTGTGATCTTGCTATCAAATCTTTATTGGAATTGTCCTCAAACTGATGGTTTAATTATAATAATCTAGTGTACTGAGTGAAATAAGTCACAGTTTTCTTTGTAATGTTCATTTTGGGTTAACGTCTAAATTTTCTTTCACAGGCTGCAATCAAACTGTACTGCTTTACATTGCAGATTTATGTGAAGCAGGTTGATCAGCAATAATTTTACCTTTCTTTATGTTTAGAGTACAGAAATCACCACTAGGTATGATGAAGCAGCTTCAAAGAAACCTTCATTTAGCTTTGTGAATTGTGCAGATTTTCTTTCATATTTAGAATTACACCCAGACATTGAAATGGCATGGCTCAATTACGTAAATCCATATCATAAAATGCAACTTTTTAGTCTTTCATTGGTAGGTTTTCTTTTGACATGTGATTCATCTGAACAATGTCTTATGATAAAATAATAAGATACACAGGAAGTTAAAGCAAAATCTTAATTATATGCATTTCAATCAGTCAGCAGTATCAGATGGTGTCACACAGCTGCACTTTGAAAAGCAGACTCATTAAATATTCTGCTTACATCAAAAAATGTTTTCCAAACCAATCCAGTGTTTGGTAAATCTGAAAAACAGAGGATTCTATTTTTACCCATTTTAAAGATGTTCCAGTCTGCTATATCTGATGCTGTTATTGTTATTGGCCTGAGTACAAATAATAAAATAGATACCAACCATAAGGGATCTTTTTTTTTTACCAACTTCCTTATTTTCTTTGCTTGACTATGGTGATGTTACTAGTGCTCAGCTTTTCATTTTCCCTCTTCATCTCCATAGACTGCTAGGGACAGTGTCAAATACGAGTATTATCCACCTGCTTATAATCTATTACATTTGTAAGTAATGGAGATAGGTTATGTAAGTATGCCTATATGTTTGAGATGATGTTTTGGATATTATGTATCTTATTACAGACAGACCTATTCAATTTGTATACGTGCATTGTCAACTACCCACTTCTGAAGAAACAGTGGTGCACTGTGAAACACGTTGAGAATAAAAAAAAATGTTGAAGCAAATATTAGTTTGGATCTGGATTTATGCATAACACTATACTGTATTATACCGTATATATATATATATATATATATATATATATATATATACACACAGTTGTGTTCAAAATAATAGCAGTCAGCCATCACTAACCTGGCCAATCACTGTCTTTGGTATAAATGATATTTCTACATGGCAAATAATTTACTAGCAGGTGTAGTAGAGTAATAGAAATCCAATAGACCCAACAGTCATGACATGCATGCTGCTGATTCTGTGTAATTGAATCACTAATTGAAAGGGGCATGTTCAAAATAATAGCAGTGTGGAGTTCTATTAGTTAGGTCATTCATTCTTTGAAAAACAGGTGGCAATTATTGCCCTTTTTAAGGAAGGAAGGCAGCAAATGTTGTACATGCTGGTTACAGTGCATTTCTCTCTGAAATTCTGAGGAAAATGGGTTGTTCCAGACATTGTTCAGAAGAACAGCGTACCTTAATAAAAAGTTGACTGGAGAGGGGAAAATATATAAAGAAGTGCAGAAAATGATAGGCTGCTCAGCTAAAATGATCGCAAATGCTTTAAAATGGCAACGAAAATGGCAACCAAAATCTGAAAGACGTGGAAGAAAGCAAAAAACTACCATTCGAATGGATAGAAGAATAGCCAAAATGGCAAGGACTCAGACAACAATCAGCTCCAGGAAGATCAAAGAAGGTCTAAAGTTACCTGTGAGTACTGTTACAATTAGAAGACGCCTATGTGAAGCCAAGCTATCTGCAAGAAGCCTTCGCAAAGTCCCACTGTTGAAAAAAAGACATGTGCTGAAGAGGTTACAATTTGCCAAAGAGCACATTGACTGGCCTAAAGAGAAATGGCGCAACATTTTGTGGACTGATGAAAGTAAGATTGTTCTTTTTGGGTCTAGTGGCCGGAGACAGTTTGTCAGACGACCCCCAAACACTGAATTCAAGCCACAGTACACTGTGAAGACAGTGAAGCATGGTTGCGCAAGCATCATGATTAGAGATGAGCGAATTATTCAAAAATTCGATTCGGCTGATTCGCCGAATTCGCGGAATAAATTCGATTTGAGGCGAATATATTCGCTGCGAATTTAACTTATAAAAAGGGTGTTTCTAGGCTTCAGAGAGCCTTTATATTAGTGCAGAACACTGTACCTTTAATTTAAATGCCCTTGGAGTCTGCTGGGGAAGAGAAATAATACTGTCAGTCAGTATGACATGCAGATGAGTGCCGTCGATCTTAGAATCACCGCACACTTCACTCATTTGGGCAGTCACGGGGCCAAAACCAGAGTGTGGAGCCACAGTGTGGCGGTGGAGGCAGCAGCAATGGGAGGCCATACAGCACCCTATGACAAAATGGAACCCACCAGCAGTGTGAGGAGACCTGAAAGTGGCACATGGCAGAGTGTGGCGATGGAGACAGCAGCAATGGGAGGCCGTACAGGGACCCATGACACACTCTGGACCTGGCAGCAGCATGAGGAGGCGGTACAGGGGCCCATGACAGATTACGGGCCTGGCAGCAGCAGTGGGCGGGCGGTGGATGCAGCAGTATTTGGAAGCCAAACACAGGCCTCGGTTAAAAAGCGGAAGCCGTCAGCAGCGTGAGCAGACGACAGAGGCACATGGCGCAGGGTGGCGGTGGAGGCAGCAGTATTCGGAAGCCATACACAGGCCTAGGTTAAAAAGCGGAAGCCGTCAGCAGCGTGAGCAGACGACAGAGACACATGGCGCAGGGTGGCGGTGGATGCAGCAGTGTTCGGAAGCCAAACACAGGCCTCGGTTAAAAAGCGGAAGCCGTCAGCAGCGTGAGCAGACGACAGAGGCACATGGCGCAGGGTGGCGGTGGAGGCAGCAGTATTCGGAAGCCATACACAGGCCTAGGTTAAAAAGCGGAAGCCGTCAGCAGCGTGAGCAGACGACAGAGACACATGGCGCAGGGTGGCGGTGGATGCAGCAGTATTCGGAAGCCAAACACAGGCCTCGGTTAAAAATCGGAAGCCGTCAGCAGCGTGAGCAGACGACAGAGGCACATGGCGCAGGGTGGCGGTGGAGGCAGCAGCAATGGAAGGCCATACAGCACCCTATCACAAAATGAAACCCACCAACAGTGTAAGGAGACCTGAAAGTGGCACATGGCGCAGGGTGGCGGTGGAGGCAGCAGTATTCGGAAGACATACACAGGACTAGGTTAAAAAGCGGAAGCCGTCAGCAGCGTGAGCAGACGACAGAGGCACATGGCGCAGGGTGGCGGTGGATGCAGCAGTATTCGGAAGCCAAACACAGGCCTCGGTTAAAAAGCGGAAGCCGTCAGCAGCGTGAGCAGACGACAGGCACATGGCGCAGGGTGGCGGTGGAGGCAGCAGCAATGGGAGGCCATACAGCACCCTATGACAAAATGGAACCCACCAGCAGTGTGAGGAGACCTGAAAGTGGCACATGGCAGAGTGTGGCGATGGAGACAGCAGCAATGGGAGGCCGTACAGGGACCCATGACACACTCTGGACCTGGCAGCAGCATGAGGAGGCGGTACAGGGGCCCATGACAGATTACGGGCCTGGCAGCAGCATGAGGAGTCGGTACGGGGGCCCATGGCAGATTACGGGCCTGGCAGCAGCATGAGGAGGCGGTACAGGGGCCCATGGCAGAGTGGCGGAGCGTAAGCAGCTAAAATTGAAGGCCATACAGAGGCCTATGTTAAAAAGTCCCCCCAGCAGCAGCGTGGGGAGACGACTAATAGTCGTCTCCCCACACTGCTGCTGGGGGGACTTTTTAACATAGGCCTCTGTATGGCCTTCAATTTAAGCTGCTTACGCTTCGCCACTCTGCCATGGGCCCCTGTACCGCCTCCTCTTGCTGCTGCCAGGTCCAGAGTGTGTCATGGGTCCCTGTACGGCCTCCCATTGCTGCTGACTTCATCGCCAGACTCTGCCATGTGCCACTTTCAGGTCTCCTTACACTGTTGGTGGGTTCCATTTTGTGATAGGGTGCTGTATGGCCTTCCATTGCTGCTGCCTCCACCGCCACCCTGCGCCATGTGCCTCTGTCGTCTGCTCACGCTGCTGACGGCTTCCGCTTTTTAACCGAGGCCTGTGTTTGGCTTCCGAATACTGCTGCATCCACCGCCACCCTGCGCCATGTGTCTCTGTCGTCTGCTCACGCTGCTGACGGCTTCCGCTTTTTAACCTAGGCCTGTGTATGGCTTCAGAATAATGCTGCCTACACCGCCACCCTGCGCCATGTGCCTCTGTCGTCTGCTCACGCTGCTGCCAGGTCCATACTGATTCATGGCCCCCTGTACCGGCTCCTCATGAACGTGGTTCAGCGGGTTTGCATCACTTAACGGCAAATCGTTGACAAACGCTGGGACGTTCAGTGTTGTGCGCATTAAGCCAGACACCAAAGGGCAGCACAGACCTGTTATTACTCGCTCAAGCATGGCTGAACAAAACCAGTCTCTACCACAAATTGGACCCAGACCTGCCCAGGGTCTCGTAAGTAGATTGCACGGAGGAGTAGAGTTCGTTATTGGAATTAACTGTGAGGGACTTTTAAACCTAGGCCTGTGTATGGCCTTCAATTGAAGCTGCTTCTGCTCCGCCACTCTGCCATTGGACTCTTGATAGTCGTCGGATTCCAAGAAAGACTGCTGACGGAATCCGTGAAGAGGAGTAGCAGGAGAAGGAGCATCTGAACGAGCGGAAGATGCCAACGAGCGACAACTCCCCTCAGCAGAGGTGTTGGAGCCTTGACTGGCTGATAGAGGGCGATTGACGTCGGGTGACGGAGCAAGTAACGGAGCGGGTGATGGAGCGGGGGCTGGGGCAGGCAGAACCGCCGTATCTTTATCACGGTTTTCCCAGGCCACCGAATGGCGGCGCTGCATATGCTGACGCAACGCTGTAGTCCCAACATGGGCCCCCTGGCCACGCTTGACTTTCTGGCCACATAGTCGACATACGGCTACGTTTACTTCCTCGGGCGGCTTGACGAAAAATTGCCACACCGCCGAGTAGGAAACTTTGCCCCCGCTACTCCTCACTGGCTGACTGCTACTTCCTCCGTGCACACCGGCACCACTACTGGCCGTGGTGGTAGGCTGCAGTGGAGCTGGTGCTCTACTCCGTGGCCGTTTGCCTCCACTGACACTGCTGCGACCCTGCTGCCTCCTGGGCAACCCACCGACTGTTTTGCTCACTGGCAAGCTGGCACCCTCTTCTCCTGATGATGCGGAAGCAATAGCCTGATGACGACGAGGCTGCCAAGTGCGATCAGCCTCATCATCATCAATTAGGGTCTCCGCGTCACTACTAGCCCCCTCGGCTGCGTGTGGGTCAGGAGACAGACCTGTCTCTAGACCGGCTACCGAGCCACTCTCCTCGCCAGTACTTCTTCGCCTGGCTGCTGAAGAGGCGGATGTCTCCCCCCGTTCCTGACCGCCCTCTGTTAGCTCTTCCTCACTGTACAGTGGGGCTGAGCCCACAGCATGCGATACTTCGCTTGGTGAGGGAACACCAAAGGACAGGGGCAGGTAGAGGACACGTGATTTCAGTGGGCTTGCTCCCGGGCCATGCCAACTAACGGTTGTGTCTGACGTACCCACCGACCGTTGGCTGTAGGTGTCAGAGGTGACCTGGGAAGAGGAAGACGACCGAGTCAACCAATCGATGACGGCAGGGTTGTCGGTGGAGACACGACCGCTGGATGACACCGGGAGCACTGGCCTCTGGCTGCGACTAGTGCTGCCTCGACCCCTTCCTCTGCTGCCACGTCTGCTCGCTCCTGAAACATTGCCTCCTCTGCCACTCCTCTGCGTGTTGTCTGACATACACTTTAATTCAATAAGCACCCCAAACATAAAACAGGATTTAACTCTTTGAACGTACAATAGTGGTTGTGAAGCAGAAAGTAACGATTCTGTGTCCCTGAGTAACGATTCTGTGTCCCTGAGTAACGATTCTGTGTCCCTCAGTAACGATTCTGTGTCCCTGAGTAACGATTCTGTGTCCCTGAGTAACAATTCTGTGTCCCTGAGTAACAATTCTGTGTCCCTGAGTAACAATTCTGTGTCCCTGAGTAACGATTCTGTGTCCGTGAGTAACGATTCTGTGTCCCTGAGTAACAATTCTGTGTCCCTGAGTAACAATTCTGTGTCTGTTTCTGAGTAACGATTCTGTGTCCCTGAGTAACAATTCTGTGTCCCTGAGTAACGATTCTGTGTCCCTGAGTAACGATTCTGTGTCCCTGAGTAACGATTCTGTGTCCCTGAGTAACGATTCTGTGTCCCTCAGTAACGATTCTGTGTCCCTGAGTAACAATTCTGTGTCTGTCCCTGAGTAACGATTCTCTGTCCCTGAGTAACGATTCTGTGTCCCTGAGTAACGATTCTGTGTCCCTGAGTAACAATTCTGTGTCCCTGAGTAACGATTCTGTGTCCCTCAGTAACGATTCTGTGTCCCTGAGTAACAATTCTGTGTCCCTGAGTAACGATTCTGTGTCCCTGAGTAACGATTCTGTGTCCCTGAGTAACGATTCTGTGTCCCTGAGTAACAATTCTGTGTCCCTGAGTAACGATTCTGTGTCCCTGAGTAACGATTCTGTGTCCCTGAGTAACGATTCTGTGTCTGTCCCTGAGAACGATTCTGTGTCCCTGAGTAACAATTCTGTGTCCCTGAGTAACAATTCTGTGTCCCTGAGTAACGATTCTGTGTCCCTGAGTAACAATTCTGTGTCCCTGAGTAACGATTCTGTGTCCCTGAGTAACGATTCTGTGTCCCTCAGTAACAATTCTGTGTCCCTGAGTAACAATTCTGTGTCCCTGAGTAACGATTCTGTGTCCCTGAGTAACGATTCTGTGTCCCTGAGTAACAATTCTGTGTCCCTGAGTAACGATTCTGTGTCCCTGAGTAACGATTCTGTGTCCCTGAGTAACAATTCTGTGTCCCTCAGTAACGATTCTGTGTCCCTGAGTAACAATTCTGTGTCCCTGAGTAACAATTCTGTGTCCCTGAGTAACGATTATGTGTCCCTGAGTAACAATTCTGTGTCCCTGAGTAACAATTCTGTGTCCCTGAGTAACAATTCTGTGTCCCTGAGTAACGATTATGTGTCCCTGAGTAACAATTCTGTGTCCCTGAGTAACGATTCTGTGTCCCTGAGTAACAATTCTGTGTCCCTGAGTAACAATTCTGTGTCCCTGAGTAACCATTCTGTGTCCCTGAGTAACGATTCTGTGTCCCTGAGTAACGATTCTGTGTCCCTGAGTAACAATTCTGTGTCCCTGAGTAACGATTCTGTGTCCCTGAGTAACGATTCTGTGTCCCTGAGTAACAATTCTGTGTCCCTGAGTAACGATTCTGTGTCCCTGAGTAACGATTCTGTGTCCCTGAGTAACGATTCTGTGTCCCTCAGTAACGATTCTGTGTCCCTGAGTAACAATTCAGTGTCTGTCCCTGAGTAATGATTCTCTGTCCCTGAGTAACGATTCTGTGTCCCTGAGTAACAATTCTGTGTCCCTGAGTAACGATTCTGTGTCCCTGAGTAACAATTCTGTGTCCCTGAGTAACGATTCTGTGTCCCTGAGTAACGATTCTGTGTCCCTGAGTAACGATTCTGTGTCCCTGAGTAACGATTCTGTGTCTGTTTCTGAGTAACGATTCTGTGTCCCTGAGTAACAATTCTGTGTCCCTGAGTAACAATTCTGTGTCCCTGAGTAACGATTCTGTGTCCCTGAGTAACGATTCTGTGTCCCTGAGTAACCATTCTGTGTCCCTGAGTAACGATTCTGTGTCCCTGAGTAACGATTCTGTGTCCCTCAGTAACGATTCTGTGTCCCTCAGTAACGATTCTGTGTCCCTGAGTAACGATTCTGTGTCCCTGAGTAACGATTCTGTGTCCCTGAGTAACAATTCTGTGTCCCTGAGTAACGATTCTGTGTCCCTGAGTAACGATTCTGTGTCCCTCAGTAACAATTCTGTGTCCCTGAGTAACGATTCTGTGTCCCTCAGTAACGATTCTGTGTCCCTGAGTAACGATTCTGTGTCCCTGAGTAACAATTCTGTGTCCCTGAGTAACGATTCTGTGTCCCTGAGTAACGATTCTGTGTCCCTGAGTAACGATTCTGTGTCCCTGAGTAACAATTCTGTGTCCCTGAGTAACGATTATGTGTCCCTGAGTAACAATTCTGTGTCCCTGAGTAACGATTCTGTGTCCCTGAGTAACAATTCTTTGTCCCTGAGTAACAATTCTGTGTCCCTGAGTAACCATTCTGTGTCCCTGAGTAACGATTCTGTGTCCCTGAGTAACAATTCTGTGTCCCTGAGTAACAATTCTGTGTCCCTGAGTAACGATTCTGTGTCCCTGAGTAACAAGTCTGTGTCCCTGAGTAACAATTCTGTGTCCCTGAGTAACAATTATGTGTCCCTGAGTAACGATTCTGTGTCCCTGAGTAACAATTCTGTGTCCCTGAATAACGATTCTGTGTCCCTGAGTAACGATTCTGTGTCCCTCAGTAACGATTCTGTGTCCCTCAGTAACGATTCTGTGTCCCTGAGTAACAATTCTGTGTCTGTCCCTGAGTAACGATTCTCTGTCCCTGAGTAACGATTCTGTGTCCCTGAGTAACAATTCTGTGTCCCTGAGTAACGATTCTGTGTCCCTGAGTAACAATTCTGTGTCCCTGAGTAACGATTCTGTGTCCCTGAGTAACGATTCTGTGTCCCTGAGTAACAATTATGTGTCCCTGAGTAACAATTCTGTCCCTCAGTAATGATTCTGTGTCCATGAGTAACAATTCTGTGTCCCTGAGTAACGATTCTGTGTCCCTGAGTAACGATTCTGTGTCCCTCAGTAACAATTCTGTGTCCCTGAGTAACGATTCTGTGTCCCTGAGTAACAATTCTGTGTCCCTGAGTAACGATTCTGTGTTCCTGAGTAACGATTCTGTGTCCCTGAGTAACGATTCTGTGTCCCTCAGTAACGATTCTGTGTCCCTGAGTAACAATTCTGTGTCCCTGAGTAACAATTCTGTGTCCCTGAGTAACGATTCTGTGTCCCTGAGTAACAATTCTGTGTCCCTGAGTAACAATTCTGTGTCTGTCCCTGAGTAACGATTCTGTGTCCCTGAGTAACAATTCTGTGTCCCTGAGTAACGATTCTGTGTCCCTGAGTAACGATTCTGTGGCCCTAAAGTCTCTGTGGCCCTAACTCTGTCCCTAATACAGACAGGTCTGTCTCTCTTGAATGACCGGAGGCTAATGGAGAATTCTAAGATGGCCGCGATTTATAGCTCCACCATTACACAGTGCTGGCTGGCTGCTGATTGGCTAATGCGATCACATGTCATGAATGAATGCATTATGGGTCAGCGCGCCTTGTCTGCGCACCTTCCCAGAGATCCCCGCTCCGTCGCCACACATGTCGCCGCCATTTTTGGGAAAATTCGATTCGTGCATCCGAAGTTTGCTAATTTTCGGATTCGGCTCGAATCTAATTTTTCCTAATCTTCTAAACGAATTCCACTTCGTCATGTTCGATTCGCTCATCTCTAATCATGATTTGGGGATATTTCTCATACTACGGTGTTGGGCCTATTTATCGCATACCAGGGATCATGGATCAGTTTGAATACATCAGAATACTTGAAGAGGTCATGCTGCCTTATGCTGAAGAGGAAATGCCCTTGAAATGGGTGTAACAACAAGACAACGACCCCAAACACACCAGTAAACATGCAACATCTTGGTTCCAGACCAACAAGATTGACGTTATGGAGTGGCCAGCCCAATCCCCGGATCTTAATCCAATAGAAAACTTGTGGGGTCACATCAAAAACGCAGTTTCCGAGGCAAAACCAAGAAATAGAGAAGAACTATGGAATGTAGTCCAATCATCCTGGGCTGGAATACCTGTTCACAGGTGCCAGAAGTTGGTTGACTCCATGCAACACAGATGTACAGCAGTTCTCAGAAACAGTGCTTATACAACTAAATATTAATTAAGTGATTCAAAGGAAAGCAAAATCTTCAAACATTTTTCAGTTTATATAGTGAATGTTTGAGTTTGTAAAGAAGAACACAAACACTGCTATTTTTTTGAACAGTCTAATATTCATTTTTCTTCAATTTTTTTAGAGGAACAACACAAATTTGATATATTTTTCTTCATGTTTTGATTTGGAATAGAATGTGTAGTGTTCCCAATGCATGTGTGTGTATGGAAATAAAAGCTATTAGAAGGATTTTGAGTTTTATTCACTTTTTTTCAACATACTGCTATTATTTTAAACACAACTGTATATACACAGTGCATCCAGAAAGTATTCACAGCACTGAACTTTTGCCACATTTGGTTATGTTACAGCCTTATTCCAAAATGGAATAGTCATTTTTTCCCTCAACATTCTACAAAAAATAGCTCATAATGACAATATGAAAGAAGTTCGTTTTGAAATCTTTGCAATTTTAAAAAAAAAAAAAACCACATGTACATAAGTATTCACAGCCTTTGCCATGATACTCAAACTTGAGCTTTGGTGCATCCTGTTCCCACCGATCATCCTTGAGATGTTTACACAACTTGGATTGGAGTCCACCTGTGGGAAATTCAGTTGATTGGACATGATTAGGAAATACATAAACCTGTTGTCAGGGCAGGGGCCGAGGAACGGACAGGCAGGCCTAACAATGTAACGCACTGGCTGACGACAACCACTACCCACAGACCGAAGTCTCTCAGGGCGCGGAGTCTAAGTCCCAGGCTGCCCTTCACCAGGGCCCCTGATGGCGGGGATGGACTTGACGCAGCCAGGAACCAGGTCGCGGCCCCCGAGACACCTCAGCTGCGGTAATGGCCGCCGCCAATGGCGTGTAGCTGGTGGAAGAGACAAAAGAGTAGTCAGACAAGCCGGGTCAACAACAACAGGACAAAACAGTACAGGACAGCAGACGAGAATCACAGGTCACGAGCCGGGTTCAGCAACAGAGGGTCAGATCAAGGGAGAATACAAAGAATAGTCAAGTCACAAGCCGAATCAGATACCAGGAGAGTCACGAGAGTCAGAACAGAGTAATAACAACACAAAGACACAAGACACAAGTGCAAAGAGCATGTGCGGGCTACAGGCTTATATGTCATCAGCCACACCCCTCTGGGGGATGGACCACAGAGACCTGAAGGCATAAAAGGATTCCCATCATGCACAGCAGAATCCAAGATGGACGCCAGCACATGGAGTAACATAACCTCAGGGAAAAGGTAGGACCTTGACAGTACCTCCTCCTCAAGGGCCCCTCCCCCTCCGCGGCTCAACAAAAGGTTTCTGAGGAAAGCGGGTATGAAAAGCGCGGAGGAGGGCAGGAGCATGGACATCCGCGGAAGGAACCCAGGAACGCTCCTCGGGACCATAACCGCGCCAATGAACCAGGAACTGTAATCGACCTCGCACCAATCGAGAGTCCAGGATCCGGCTCACCTCATACTCCTCATGACCGTCAACCCGGACAGGACGGGGCCGAGGCAGAGAGGTAGTGAAGCGATTGCAGATCAGAGGTTTCAACAGGGAAACATGAAAGATATTAGAGATCCGCATCCCAGACGGAAGGGCAAGGGCATAGGCCACCGGATTCACTTTGCGGAGAATGCGGAAAGGACCGACAAAACGGGGAGCTAGTTTGGGTGTGGGCACCCGAAGATTGAGGTTGCGAGTAGACAACCACACACGATCGCCGACCTGGTATGAAGGAGCGGGCAACCGTCTGCGATCAGCCTGGAACTTCTGGCGCTGAGCTGAATCCCTCAAGGCCCTCTGGATCTGCCCCCATGAAGAACGCAGGGCAGCAAGATGGTTCTCCACAGCCGGAATGTCCTGTGGTGAGAACCTCTCAGGTAATACCGCGGGTTGGAACCCATAGTTGGCCATGAAAGGAGACATCCCGGAGGAGGAGTTGACCGCCGAGTTCCTGGCAAACTCTGCCCAAGGCAGGAGATCGGCCCAATCGTCCTGATGGTCTGAAATATAACACCGAAGGAATTGTTCTAAGGCCTGATTGGAACGCTCCACAGCCCCATTGGACTGCGGGTGGTAGGCTGAAGAAAAGGAGAGACTAATACCCAACTGGGAGCAGAAGGCGCGCCAGAATCTGGACACGAACTGACTCCCGCGGTCCGAGACAATCACCTTAGGCAACCCATGCAGGCGAAAAATCTCCCTGGAAAAGACCGTGGCCAGTTCTTGCGCTGTGGGTAATTTCCTGAGTGGAATGCAATGGAACATCTTGGAAAACCGATCGACGATCATGAGGATGACCGTATGACCCCGAGACACCGGGAGGTCTACAATAAAGTCCATACCTAGATGTGACCAAGGACGCTCCCCATTGGGAATGGGTTGCAGAAGACCCAAAGGGAGATGCCGTGGAGACTTATTCTGGGCACAGATCGAACATGCCGCTACATAAGAGGCAATGTCGGCACGGAGGGTTGGCCACCAGAATAAGCGAGAGACGACCCAACACAGCTGGTTCTTCCCCGGATGCCCGGCAGTTTTGGCGTTATGGTAGGTACGCAGCAGGCGGGTGCGCAATCCCTCGGGTACGAAACATCTACCCTCCGGCTTCCCGGGAGGAGCATCAGTTTGAGCCGCCAAAATCTGCTCCCCAAGAGGAGAGGTCAGACTGGTGCGAATGGCAGCCAGGATCTGATCTGGAGGTATAAGTGAGATTTGCTCAGAGTCCTCCCTGGACAACTCAGAGTATTGCCGTGATAACGCATCACCCCTGACATTCTTGGAACCAGGCAAATATGAAACCACATAGTTGAAGCGTGACAAGAACAGAGCCCATCTGGCCTGGCGGGGTGTCAATCTCTTGGCCTCCGAAAGATAAGTCAGGTTCTTGTGATCGGTAAGAATGAGGACCGGAACCGCGGAACCCTCGAGCAGGTGCCTCCACTCCTTGAGAGCCAGGATGATGACCAACAACTCCCGATCTCCAATCTGGTAGTTGCACTCTGCAGAGGAAAGCTTCCTGGAGTAGAACCCGCAGGGAAGTAGGGGTCCATCGGGCGACCGACGCTGAGACAGGAGAGCCCCTACTCCCGTCTCGGAAGCATCAACCTCGAGGACGAAGGGCAACCCAGGATTGGGATGTGAAAGAATCGGAGCCAAAACAAAGGCGGCTTTCAGAGCCTCGAAAGCTATGATGGCCTCGGATGGCCACTCGTGAGGGTTACTCCCCTTCCTGGTTAGGTCAGAGAGAGGCTTTGCCAATGTGGAGAAGTTCCTGATGAACTTCCGGTAGTAGTTGGCAAAACCCAGAAAGCGCTGAATGGGCCGAAGACCATTGGGATGAGGCCACTGCAGAACCGCAGCAACCTTCTGAGGGTCCATGGAAAATCCCTCCGCGGAAATTATGTAGCCCAAAAAGGCAACTTGGGATCGATGGAACTCGCACTTCTCGAATTTACAAAAGAGTCCGTTCTCACGCAATCGTTGCAGCACCTGCTTGATATCCTGGACATGAGACTCCATGGAGGTAGAGTAAACCAAGATGTCATCCAGGTAAACCACTACGCACTGCTGCAACAAATCACGAAGGACATTGTTTATGAATTCCTGAAAAACCGCGGGTGCATTACACAATCCGAAGGGAATCACCAGGTATTCGTAGTGCCCGGTTCTGGTGTTAAACGCGGTCTTCCACTCATCCCCCTGTCTGATCCGTACGAGGTTGTACGCCGCCCTAAGGTCGAGTTTGGTAAAGACTGTTGCTCCCTTAAGGCGGTCGAACAACTCAGAAATCAAAGGAATCGGATATGCATTTTTAATGGTAATCCGATTGAGACCCCTATAATCGATGCAGGGCCTCAATTCCCCACCTTTCTTCTTTACAAAAAAAAACCCTGCTCCTGCTGGAGAAGTAGACTTACGAATGTGCCCCCGGGAAAGTGCATCCACAACGTACTCCTCCATGGCCTTATTCTCCGCAACCGAGAGAGGGTACACCCTGCCACGCGGAGGAGTGGCCCCGGGTTGCAAGGATATGGCGCAGTCGTAAGGACGATGCGGCGGTAAGGTACCAGCGCGTACCTTATCAAACACGTCCCGGTACTCCCCATAGTCGGTGGGCAACGCAGAGTCCGAGGAGGCACACAATACCTTAACCGGCCCCCGGATGCACCCGGCCCCACACTGTGGAGACCATGAGAGAATCTCGGCTGTTTGCCAATTGAAGGTTGGATTGTGCCTCTGGAGCCAGGGATACCCCAAAACCACCGAATAGTGTGGGGAAGAAATCACCTGAAAACAGGCCAACTCCCTGTGAACAGCCCCAATGGCTACCTCTATCGGCAGAGTCTCGTGGGTAACCTGCGGCGGCTGCAGGGGCCTGCCATCTATGGCTTCGAGAACCAATGGGGTAGCGCGAGCCTGCAGGGGAATGGAGTGCTGTGCAGCAAACGAGCTGTCCAAGAACAACCCACCGGCCCCAGAGTCTACCAACGCCTGGGCCGTCACCGAGCCCTCCGTCCAAGAAAGGACCACGGTGATCAGTGGCTTATCCTTGCGGAACGCCGGGGACGAGGAAACTCCACCCAAGATCTGTCCCCGACATGATCTCAGGTGCGAGCGTTTCCCGGACGGACCGGACAAGACTGCCGAAAGTGCCCACCGAGGCCACAGTACAGGCAGAGACCCTCCCGACGCCGAGCGGCCCGCTCCCCCTCGGAAAGGCGAGCAAACCCCAGCTGCATGGGTTCCCCACCAGACAAGCTATCCCCAGGAGGCGTGGGAGGAGAGGGAGGAACGGGTGGGACAGAAAACGCAGGTGCCAGCCGATTGGAAGGCCTCCGCAGGCGTTCCCTGAGTGAAGGCCTCTCCCTGAGCCTGGTGTCAATCAGGATCAGGAAAGAGATGAGCTCCTCCAACACCACAGGCAGTTCCTTAGCTGCAATCTCATCCTTCAATGTGTCAGAAAGACCATGGGAAAACGCAGCCACCAGAGCCTCATTGTTCCAACCGACCTCTGCCGCCAGGGTACGAAACTCTATAGCGTACTCGGCCACGGTCCGTGAACCCTGATGCATGGTCATGAGCAGTTTGGCCGCCGAGGCGGAACGAGCCGGTACGTCGAATACCCTACGGAAGGCATCGACAAAACCGGAAAAATCTTGAATCACCGGGTCGTTCCTCTCCCATAAGGGATTTGCCCAGGCCAAGGCCTTGTCTGAGAGTAGGGAAATTAGGAACCCCACCTTTGACCTCTCAGACGGAAAGGCGTGGGGTATTAATTCAAAATAAATACCCACCTGGTTGAGGAACCCACGACACTGACTAGGCTCACCCCCAAAGCGCTGTGGAAGAGGGGCTGAACCAGTCATACCTCTGGGCGCCGCTGATGCAGCCATCGAGGTGGTGGACGCAATAGGCGGAGAAGCTGCGGGAGAGACCACCGGAGTGACTACCGGCCTAATAGCACCAGGATCAAGGTGTGCAGTGCGTGCAAGCAGAGTTTGCAACGCCTGAGCGAATTGATCCAACAGGTGATCCTGTTGATCGAGTCTGGCGACTAGCATTGGGAGCGAAGGCGTGCCTGCACCGTCAGGGTTCATGGCACTTGTGTAATGTCAGGGCAGGGGCCGAGGAACGGACAGGCAGGCCTAACAATGTAACGCACTGGCTGACGACAACCACTACCCACAGACCGAAGTCCCTCAGGGCGCGGAGTCTAAGTCCCAGGCTGCCCTTCACCAGGGCCCCTGATGGTGGGGATGGACTTGACGCAGCCAGGAACCAGGTCGCGGCCCCCGAGACACCTCAGCTGCGGTAATGGCCGCCGCCAATGGCGTGTAGCTGGTGGAAGAGACAAAAGAGTAGTCAGACAAGCCGGGTCAACAACAACAGGACAATACAGTACAGGACAGCAGACGAGAATCACAGGTCACGAGCCGGGTTCAGCAACAGAGGGTCAGATCAAGGGAGAATACAAAGAATAGTCAAGTCACAAGCCGAATCAGATACCAGGAGAGTCACGAGAGTCAGAACAGAGTAATAGCAACACAAAGACACAAGACACAAGTGCAAAGAGCATGTGCGGGCCACAGGCTTATATGTCATCAGCCACACCCCTCTGGGGGATGGACCACAGAGACCTGAAGGCATAAAAGGATTCCTATCATGCACAGCAGAATCCAAGATGGACGCCAGCACATGGAGTAACATAACCTCAGGGAAAAGGTAGGATCTTGACACCTGTCTATATAACGTCCCACAGTTAACAGTGCATGTCAGAGCACAAACCAAGGGAACCAATGAAGTCCAAGGGATTGTCTGTAGACCTCCGAGACAGGATTGTATCAAGGCACAGATCTGGGGAAGGGTACAGAAAACTTTCTGCAGCATTGAAGGTCCCAATAAGCGCAGTGGCCTCCATCATCTATACATGGAAGACGTTTGGAACCACCAGGAATCTTCCTAGAGCCGACTGCCCATACAAAATGAGCTATCGAGGGAAGAGGGCCTTAGCCAGGGAGGTAACCAAGCACCCGATGGTCACTCTGAAAGAGCTCCAGTGTTTCTCTGTGGAGAGATTAGAATCTTCTAGAAGGATGTTTTTCAGCGGCAGGAACTAGGAGACTAGTCAGGATCAAAAGAAAGATGAATGCAGCAATGTACAGAGACATCCTTGATGAAAACCTGTTTCAGAGTGCTCTGGACCTTAGACTGGGGCGACGGTTCATCTCTCAACAGGACAATGACCCTAAGCACACAGCCCACATAACAAAGGAGTGGCTACGGGCCAATTCTGTGATTGTCCTGGAGTGGCCCAGCTAGAGCCCAGAATTGAACCCGATTAAACATCTCGGGAGAAATCTGAAAATGGCTGTTCACCATCTAACCTGATGGAGCTTGGGAGGTACTGCAAAGAAGAATGGGAGAAATTGTCCAAAATAGGTGTGCCAAGCTTGTAGTATCATACTCAAAATGGCTTGAGGCTGTAATTGGTGCTTCAATAAAGTATTGAGTAAAGGCTGTGAATACTTATGTACATGTGTTGTTTTTTTTTCATTTTTTATTTTGAAGAAATTGCAAAGATTTCAAAACAAACTTCTTTCACATTGTCATAATAGAGTATTGTTTGTAGAATGTTGAGGGCAAAAAATGAATTTAATCCATTTTGGAATAAGGCTGTAAGATAACAAAATGTGGCAAAAGGTGGGCAGCACCAAAGCAATATAACTAACCTTGAATGCAACCTGGTGAATTCCCAGCAAACCACCAAATGAGCAAGTTTGATAAAAAGCAGGGATGTCTGTCGCATGCTGTCATTTTTGTATGTGCACTAAAGAGCTACATCTAAAGTGCTTTATTTTATGGCAGGTGTTGGTATATTACTTTCCTCATTAGTATCTTTCTATATATAAGCAAGTACATCTGTTGCTATTCAGCCAATTGAGGCTATTATTTCCATGACTGGCACAGTACAAGACATTCCGAGTTAGGTAATGGGTCTTATCAAACGCCATTCAATAGTGTGGAGTCACTTATGTTTGGATTTACTCTTCGACTTTGCACATTGCATACCTAAGCTGCATATAATACTTGGGTCTAGAAGATGTCCCTTATCCAACAACTCATTAAGGGTTGTACTACAAACAGTTAAAGGGTATGTCTGGGCAAAAAAAAGAAAAAAAACATATGTAGTGGATCTCTGTGATACATGCATATTTCCCCATGTTTTGCCTCTTCAAAATGCCTGAAGTATAGAAAAGCAACCATTGACCATATAGAAATCCAATGACCTCCCAACTCTGTCCTAAGTCTCTGATGCACTAAAACCCCTAGCAGTTTTGTCAGTCTGTCTGGACTACAGAACACCTCTGCTTGGGATTTCAGTTTCAGAAACTTTTCTTACTCACCTAAGCACCATACAGCACTTTAAATATTTCAGGGAGATCACAGCCAACAGTACTATATGTCCCAGAGATGGAAAACCATCTATATAGTAATTTATCTGCAGTCTTCCAGGTTTTTCTTTTGTCTTCTCTTTTCTGGAAAAAAACACCAATCAAAAAAACAGCAGACACAGGGAACTCCTTAAGATGAATTAAGAATATCTCTTAAAGCATATACCTTTTAGTAAAAAAAAATAATAAATGCACATTTTTTTGCAGGTAAAAAAACGTGCACATAATATTTTTGTCTGCAGGAGCCTGGAGAGCATTGCACCAGCGATCAGCAGATCATAGGTGCCATGCAGGTCTCCTGCAGATCTGTCAGTATATCTGATTGCCCGTACAGGATGTATGACCAAGTAGAAATACTGACAGGAAGAATGAATGAACTACCATGGCACTCCACAGTGCTGTGGTAGTTCTTTTAGGACTACAAACTGAAAGCTACTAAGGCTGTTGGGACTTGTAGTCTCTCATTCACAGAATACTGTGAATGAGTGACGCGGCTGAGTGGGCAGATGGAGCCCTACACGGCCACGTATTTTTTTAACTTCACAGCTAGCGAGGGGGGAGAGGATCCCCCACTAGCTGTCAAAGAGGGGAGCAGGGGCCAGTCTAATCGTAACATGTTACACCTTGAATATGTGTGTACCTTGTTACGAAAGGTGAATTTCTGGTTACAGGGATGCATCTAAAGGTTTTGCAATAAATAGCATATACTCATACTGGTCTGAAGTGGTAAGTGGGGTACCCCAAGGCTCTGTCCTGGGACCAATTCTGTTTAATTTATTAAAAAACGATATAGAGGTTGGCATAAATGGTTCAATCTCAGTGCAGTGTTTGCAAATGATACAAAACTAAGTAGTTCAATAACTTCACAACAGGATACAGAAACTCTGCAAGAAAACTTCAATAAAATTAAGGGGTGGGCAGATACATGGCAAATGAGTTTTAATGTTGAAAAATGTAAAGTAATGCACTTGGGGGCTAAAAATATGAATGCAACTTACACGCTAGGGGAGAACCTCTGGGCGAGTCCAGGATGGAAAAAGATCTGGGGGTACTAATAGATGACAGACTCAGCAATAACATGCAATGCCAAGCTGCAGAAAGCAAAGTTAGCAGAGTATTAGCATGCATTAAAATTGAAATTTACTCAAGAGAAATAACTATAATCCTGCTACTTTATAAAACTCTGGTTTGGCCACATCTGGAGTATGCGGTCCATTTCTGGTCACTAGTCCTCAGGAAGGGTGTGCAGGAGCTGGAGAGAGTCTAGAGAAGGGCAACAAAGTTAATAAGGGGACTGGTGGACCTCAGTTATGAGGAACTACTACAAACATTAAACCTATTCTCCCTGAAGAAAAGACACTTGAGAGGAGATATGATAGCGATACACAAATACTTCAATGGTGATTCTGGCATAAGGAACAAACTATTTAGTCTCAGGGAGTATAAGAAGACACAGGGCCACTCATTGAAACTGGAGGAGAAGCTGTTTAACCTTAAACTACATAGGGGGCTTTCACTGTCAGAGTAGTATGGATGTGGAACTCATTTCCACAATCGGTGGTATCAGCGGGAAGTATTGATATTTTCAAAAAACTCTTGGATGGGCTTCTTAGAGAACACAATATACAGGGATATGAGATTTAACATGAACACACACGTCCACACGGGCTTAACTGCATGGACTGGTGTCTTTATTCAACCTTATCAACTATGTGACTATGTAACTTATCCTTTAACGACCCCTACCATATATCAGGTTCACATGTGTTGCATAGCTAGTAATAGTCACATTCAACTGGACTTGTGCTATAGTGTTGAAAAGGTTTCGTAGCTTCTCGAGGTCACTTCTTTAATTCCAAAGACTGCCAGAAAGATTGCCCAGCACTTATATCTGCACAGATAGCACAGACACCTTAATCTAAACATCATGGAATGTGTCGATTTTTATTGTCCAAGAACTGGATGGGAAGTGTGAAAGTTGTGGAAACACCCTGTTCCAGTTACATAATGCTGTCCTTGGTGTCAGGAAGTCTGCAAACGGGTTAATTCATCGATTTACCTGGCTAAAGGTGTGGATTGTTTTCAAATCACCAGGATGGAGATGACATTATATATATCAAAGACTTCCACACCTGTTCAGGGATGGTTGTTCCAGTTCAAAGTAGAAGGCCTCTTTCACACCTCTTGTGAACCAATTGTGCTCTCTGTCTCCCTGAGTTTGGATGCCAAAAAAAATTTATACAATGCTTAAAGTAGAGTTCCACTCACCCTGTCAAAAAATAAAAGTCAGCAGTTGCAAAAACTGTAGCTGCTGACTTTTAAAAAACAGCCACTTACCTGTCCCTCGGTCCCGTGGTGTGTCCCCCGCAGCCATTTTTACCGGCCATCCTGTATTCCAGGAGGTCGGCATCTTCAGTGTGGGCACCTGGCTGTGATAGCTTGCAGCTTCACAGCCGGGTACCCACTGGGCATGCGTGAGTAGCGCTCCGTTTCATGAATGGTCCTGTAGTCTTCTGGGACCTGTCACGTGTCCCAAACGACTACAGGGAGGAAGGGAGGACAACTTCCGCTTCCAATCGCCTAGGCGATTGGATCGGAAGTGGGAGCAGGTACCTGTCAAATTTGGGTAAACCCCCAAAGGTGCCAATCCTTAATGCTGAGCGGGGGAGCAGTCCTTAAAGAGGAACTTCCCCTTTTGGGTGGAGCTCCTCTTTAAAAAAAAAACACTATATGTGCAAAGAATATAGAGCTATAAAAGTCAAGCACATTCTTAGTAAAACTCTTCTCTCAGTCATATGGACTGTATAAAGAACAAAAAAGTGCCTGCACTTCTAAATACCTGACTCTCCTATGACGTGTATGCTCTTGATGAGGAGGATCATGCAGTACCCATCTTAAATTTGAAAGAGCACTTTACTTTCTTCTGTATCAATACTTTTTCAGTAAACAAAAAAAAGAGAGGTTTACAGATGTGTTATGTAAAGTTTTCATAAAGACGCCCCTTAAGGCATCAACACTCCAAAAAAGATTTACATCAGAACAGTATAAGAATCTAAGAGGTTGGTTGAAACGTAAAAGAGTTGACTCACTACAAAGCGTGCAATCTAAGGCCCAATCAACAGTTATAAATTACAAAGCATATTAAGGTAGAGCACTTTACTTTAATGTAAAACTTTTTTAGACCTCACATTTTTCAGTTACAAAAAAAATACACAAAGTTTGCTTTAAAATGTCAAAAAAAGTCTTGCAGACAGGTGATTACACGGATATAAGCATGCGTTTTGTTAATACATCACTTGCAGCAGGAAACCATATTGTTGTTGTGTTCATCAATCTCTGAGTTTATCAAAGCATTACTAATTGCTTTACACGGAGATAAGCAAGCCCTTCTGAAACTAACTTATACCAACAAGTTTTGGTGTACTGCTCTTGCAAGTAGAAAATGAAGACGTAGTATATGATTATATTGGAGCTGTCATCATTTTTGAATTATTATGTATGTAATGTATATCTATTGCAAATGTTGAGCTTAACCTCATCCCCCCTCTGTCTTCTGAGACTCCTATTGGTTGTTTAATGTAATGGGTAGCCACACTGATCAAAGGAAGCTGTAGAAAGAAGAGGAGGCTATATATTTCAACAGTCTGTATCTCTAGATCTAACATTTTATCATGCAGTTTTCACTGCATGTAAACTTTGGTCATGTATGTTTAAAGCTGAACTTCAATCTTATCTTCTGTCTTGCACAGTTGTACAAGCTCCTCTCCTGTAATGAAATTTCTTACCCAGATTTTGATGCACCCTGTGAGTTTTTCTCAGTGTACATTAGAAGCTGCAGCACATCAGTTAAACCCACCTCATTTACTGAGTGGAGGTCATTTGGTATAATCTAGCCTTTTCTTCCCCAGCCTTAGTGTCCCTGACCCTCTCCTTTTATTCATTGAATTTCAGTTCTTTCAAACATGGAGGCTCAGCGTGACCCTAAGAAATAAAGAGTGCCACTTCAAGCACAGACATGCCAGCCATCAACAGAGCTTGTCCATCCTGCCAAAAATGAATATGAAAAAGAAACACCCTCCTATGGGTTTAGGCATAGAGGTCACATTAAAAAGAAATAACACTTTAAAACACAGGTTCAGCACTTTTCATAGACAATCATTGCATTTTCAGTAGGAAATGCAATGATTCAACAGCTTAATCAAATAATTTATATTTACAAACTGGTTGTGAGAATATAATATGAACATCCATTAATTTTGTGTTATAAATAGGGTAAATGTCGTCCAAAATAAGAATAGTGGTAGGTGAATTTTTGATAAGGGCAGACAAATTGGCCATCAAATATTTTTTAAATAGACCCCATAGTTAGGTCCTTTCACACAGGGTGGTCTGCACCTGCGATCTGCTTGCTCAGCAGGGGATCTGTCTGCTGATGCTTATGCAGAGCGGACACAGACACAGCCTGCTCTCCTCAATGGGCGGTCAGATGTAAACAGACCTCCTGTCTGTTTACACCCGACTGCCATCCGATCCAATTCACTGGACGAAGGGGGAACGAATCCCATCTGCCTTTTTTTAGCAGATCGGATCAGATTGGATGATGACACATGTCCATTTGCTCCATAGAGGAGAATGGAGGTTCCAATTGGGTCCACCTGAAAAATGGGCAGGCGGACCCAATCAGAACGTTCGTGTGAAAGGAGCCTTATTGTTAAGTTACCCAATCCATACCGATGCTGCTAAATTTGGATGGACATCTAGGATTCAATAACATCTGGTCATGAAAGCGTTAAACAGATTTATTGCTGATTTATTCAAGCTTGTAGTATTCCCCCAGCCAGGCAGTCACTAGATGGAGCACATACTACTAGTTGACTGCCATTATGTGACTGTCAATGTAATGAGGCAAATAATCTATTTTAATGAAAATGTAATTAAATAATCAACATCCTTTTTTATTAAAACTCTGACTGACTATTCTCCTATTTTCCTATGTACATGTTGCTGTTTTTGCAGATATTTAGCAGTATTTAGTACCAATATGCTAAGGTCATTTCCTTTCCATTCTTTGTTAGTATTCTTGAACTGTAGCCCAGCCTGGCTATTATACGTTTACTCAGATCTCAAATATAAAAAAAATAAGATATCCTTGAAGCAGGTTATTATAAAAGGAACATATCAGAACAGAACTAACTGCTGACCTGTTTTTGAAGGTCGCATATTCTGTCACTTTTATTCTTCATTAGCTACTTGGTAAGTCACTGACCTGTGACATGCAGCTAGTCAATAGTGATGGGCCGAACAACCTCTCTGTTTAGTTCACAGTCGAACACTCGAACCAAACGAAAGTTCGCCTTCAAACCTGGGACAATTCACTAAGCTGTATCTTACCGCATATTCAGATTCACTAAGCCGTATCTTACCCCTCAAAATCCATACCAGACTTGAAGGGCTTGGTATGGAAGGGGAGGGTGAATCCCAAGCATTTTTTTTGCAAAATGTTTACATATCTTTTTACATTCAGCTGTCAGCAGGGAACCCTGCTGACAGCTGAAACATTAAAGCATGTTTTCATCACTAAAATACCGCATTATTTAATAAGATAACTCATGTAGTATTTTAGTAGGTTTTTTTTTTTTTAAAATGCTGTGCGGTATCTTACCACTTGGGGAATTGTTCCGGGTTCAAAGTTTGCGGTCAAACTTTCGTTAGGTTCCAATGTTTGACCATGAAATGAACAGGGGGGTGTTTGACCCATCACTACTAATCAAGTGTTGGAACACCTTGCATTTACACACTTGTTCCAGGTCAGTTACTAAGTACTGAAGCAAGAGATGAAGTCAATAGTTCTGGAGCATACACCTTCAAAAACAAGTCACCAATGTCAGCTCCCATATTTTTGGCCTGACAGCATTTTAAAAGTAGGTATTATATTTCTACATACCAGTTTAACATTCTGTCCATATAAAAATAGGTTGGCAACCCTAAGTGCCAGGTGGACATTGCTAGAACGTACTACTGTTTATGCTATCAACTATCAGCTAAAGCTTTTTCTTGGGGGGGAACTGTAGAACCCATCAATTTACTTTCATGCAGGTGGCTTGTAGTGGGTGTTCGGAATTACAAAGTTGATCAAAGATTTGTATTTTCTTGGTCTCCAGAATATTCACTTATCACTATTAGTTGGTGCCACACTGCCCCTGAAGTGCTGACAGAAAACTCTGCCCAAGTGTGGCCCCTATCTGTCTGTCATACCAGCTGCAAAACAGCATAGCTGTGTCTTGCATTGGCTGTTGTGTAGGCTGTTAGTCACTTGAGAGCACAGCTGGTTCTGAGGATTTACTGGATGAGGCTAACAGGGAGGAGGTAGAGGTGATTGAGCTGTCATTATCACACAGAGTGCTTCCACCAGCACCAGTGGTATGCCCATCCTGTATCCTTCTCTGCTACCAGCAAATTAGCCAAGTGGCCTTGAAGGAGATGACCATGCTTCTGGAACACTTGTCTGTGGTCATGTGGACTCTGTCGCTGAACATGTGTCCAGCAACAGAGACATTACCTTCTACATGCTGGTGCATGGCCTTCTGGATGAAAAAAATGGTGGTTTGGGTACAGCACAGGTCTCAAATTCTCAGAACGGTGAAGACCAAACTAGCTGGAACAGGAGCAGCTGTAAAGCCAGAAAGTTTTCAAAGTTGGCATCGGGATGCTGGACATGATAATGAATGGGTGAATATTTTCTTCCACTCCAGGGTCTGGTGAAGAGATACCAGCCTGGTCAAGGATGTAGTGGGTTTAGAAGCCTTAAAGTGTGGTTGCAGTCTACACTTGGCTCTTCTAAACAAGACCCCATGCTGACCCTTTTCCCTGCTTAATGTGCCGTAAGTTTTGCCTCTCAAACCCCCTGTCAAATGTCTATCCCTATTACTGCTGCAGATATTGCATCATATGTAGATGAAGATTCCTGTGTAGTAGTGGGAGAGGCAGAAAGGGAGGAGATGGAAGGAGGAGCCTTTGGCTACCAAAAAGGCATTATTCATGTGCTGCTCTCACCAAGGGTCCCACCAAGATTTTGTGGTGAACAGTCATGTGTCTCCTCATGCATGCAGTAACAAAATGATTGAAGATTTTCCAAGCCTAATATGCTGTAGGCAGAGGCTTCAACCCACTACAAAGCTGTTAGTAGCATATGTGTGACAAAAGATCTAGACTTCTGATCTCTGTAAAGCAGACCTGGGGATTCCAGCAGCTTGTACTCATAAAGCAGTTACATCTGGTGGAATAGAGAAGCTTCTCCTGGACTACATCCTGCCTCACTGATGCTGTGCTTCTCCCTGACTTTCCTCCACTAATTCTCAGGTACCCAAGCCTGATCTGTCACCTCATAGTCCCCACATTCATCATTGCTCAAGCTCACTTGGAAGTAAGTTGCAGCTTCAGGAACATCACTGGTAGTTGTTTCTCTCTGCCTGCTGTCCCCTTCCTCTATGCTACATACACGCTTTTCCTCAACATCCGATAAAATTGCTGCTAATGCTAATGACTGTAGGGGATTCATTACTGGTGCTGAGGTGAGTGAAGGCATAAATTCACAATTTGTGCGGACTCCGAATGGGCAAGGTTTGCCACAAACCCTACCTATCAGCGAACTCAAACCTCATCCCTAATCACTACTTATAAGTAAACTAAAACAGATATTTATTACATGGACCTTACATTAACTTTACAAATCTGCATAAACATAATGCTAATATGTCACAAAATACAGTTTGTTTGTTTTTTAAAGCTATACTATTCAAAAGCAATCTGTGAGCTCCAGACAAGTGAGTTTGCCAAAGTTGAGATGATTTCATCAGTCCTCTGCAGGCAAAAGGAAACATCTTCGTATTCTCTTCTTCCTCAGACTGCAAGCCACAAGGGGAGAGACTACAGAAGGAGGCATATCTCTGTCAAACATTTGTTTAAGGTGGAGAAGACATCTTGACCAGGATTTCTGAGATTGTGTAATCTCTTAGTCCAGGAATTAGATGATGCCCAAACAAAAATGGATCTGTTGTGGAGAGCAAATGGAAGTATTTTCAAGAGGAGTACTGTGCTCTCTGTGAGAGGTTGTAAATATCTGTAGGTTTTACACTTAAGCTTTATTTATAATGAATGAACTTAAAGTAATTCTAAAACACACATTATCCCTTCTATTTCTGTATGTGGATGATGCACTGTAATTACTTTATTTGAAAAAAAAAAAGTACCTGCTTTCCTCATTGATATACAGCTGTCACATGACCCAGCTCTTTCCCAGCCTGTCTGTAGGGAAACTGTGGCAGATGGGGCCTCTAGTCCTGTGCTGCTGGTCACATGTTAAAAAAAAAACAGCTTTTTGGATACAGAGTAAAAATAAATAATTAATATGAATAAATGGCTTTAAATTGTCATACAAATATATATTTGAAATCAAATCTTTATTATTGTTTTGGCAATAACATGCTGTGGGCAGATTTCTGCCAGTCACAGGTTGTGTCATGCCCTTTGGCTTGTGTCTTAGAATAACAGGGAGGTGAAGCCTCCATCAATCAACATGTAATATCCCACCCTGATTGTGTTTAGTTAATTAGTGGTCATGCAGGAAGAGGCAGGGAGTGGGCTGTCATTTACTAGTGTGTATATGCCCAAATGTGTGACTCTATAGTCACATGGGATGCTCAGATGTGATAGGGAGGAAATGTTCAGCATAGAAAGTCACTGAAAACTGAGCATGTGCAGAGCTGCCAACACTGCTCTGCAAAATCTCTAACTGTGCTAGGGACATTGACAGAAGGGGGAACAGCAGAATCAGCCAGGTTTTTTTTGCAGAATACAGAAAACAAATCCCATATTGAATGAGTGAGTATGAACAGCATGTAATACAGCATTTTTGATAGTTTTGGGTTTAATGACACTTTAACAAAAACATTAAGCCACAATAGTAGTTTTGCTTTAAATAATATGAATCTAGTTCCCTTCCCTACACACATCAATGGAAATGATAAATGATCTGCCAGCTTCATCGAACTACAAGTCCCAGGAATTATACCATCTGATATCAGTGTTATTATTTTCTATGGAACATTTGTCAAAAATAAATAAATAAATTGTACATGAAAAGTTTTTGTTGGATGCTTACGAAGAGTTGATTAGAATGTTGAGCACGTATATTCCTTTCAACGGCATCCACTTTCAAATAAAGACATCAGTAATTTTACATGATTACAGTATAATTATTCAAATGGATTTAATTGTATGCTCAGAACTAATTTCCATATTTGTTGTTATCATTAAAAGAAATTGTTACAGATAATGCACCTAAAAAAAATACTTAATTGAAAAAAGTAATTCTCAAACAATAACAGATAACATAATAACAATAACCCAATATAAAAGCTGTGTTGGTGGCATGACTATAATAACCTTATAGTTCTGCTACGCAAGCAAGACACTGTAATTGTCATCAGAGCTCCGACACAGCAATGTGTGCATGGGCATGCCTATTTTAAATGAATGTATTTGTTCTTTGTTTATTTTTTATGTAAACAAGCTTACTGTGAGCTTCAATGTGCTCTTCTTAAAGCTTACAATACAAGAATAAAATTGCACACTTAGGAGCTTCTAAAGCTTTTATTTAAATAGGCAAAGAGCAATGTGAAAATTGGATCAAGGCACAGCAATCAGAACTTAAAGGAGAATTACAGGATAAAGATAACTCATTTTCCAAACTCTTTCCCAAGCTAACCTGTGTAACAAAGAGCTGTATACTTACCTATTTTCAGGCAGCTCTGGTCCTCTCACTTGATCTCCCCTGTGTCAGCCAGCGCCGGCCTCAAGGGGAGGGAACACAACAACGGCTGGTATTGCCTGTGACGTCACCCACAGGCTCCTATGGCCCATCTATTGTCAGTGCTACCTCCTCTCTCCTGAAGCCACTGCCAGCTGGCACATGGGAAGCTGATCACATGACCAGAACAGAGTGGCCTGAAAATAAATAAGTATACAACTTTTTACTACACAGGTTAGTTAGAATAGGTGTAATGAGGGGGGAGGGAGCTTTTTTTTAAGATTGGCTCGATTTTTCCTGGAATTCTACTTTAAGTTCCAGTGATCTTACCAATACCAAGCTGAAATATATTTTTGAATATCACACATCACTATTTGCACTTTAGAAGGCATTTAACTTGAATGATAATGGTTGAAAAAATTAAAAACCCTTTGGAAACGATCATGGTCTTTGGTCAGTCTTATTTTACATTTGTTTTAAAATGTTTACAAGTTTGCAAAGTGGAGTTTTACATAATCCTTTTCATAATCTTTTTAAAATCTTTATTTTACAAATGAATATTTAATTCAGTGTGCAGTGCATGTGGGGCTTTCTAAAAAGAAAATCCAGCACTAGCTCTGTGCTTCACTGTGGGTGCATAGCTTGATATCCTTTTGTTTGGGCATATTGACAACAATAATAAATAGGTTGTATACCAATTTGAATTATGAATTTAAGACAAAAGGATACAAAATAGAGGTACACAATCTACTAAAGTCTTCATTAACAGTTCACTTTGTTTTAGAAGATTGGCAAGGTTTGACTTCCCACCAGGCCTTTATTGTCTGTGGCCATGCCTGGAAGATCTTCCCAACTGCTTGACTATATGTACAACTTCCAAAAAAGAGACAGTAGGCTCACTTTGGTAACCAACAGTGAATACCACATTCAAAGTTTGGATCATTCCATTCCAGTATCTAGAAAGTTTGGAACATCTCCAAAAGAATGTGCAGCAGGCCTCCTTTGTACATACCATGCTTTGCGCCGTTGAAGTCACTGCGTCTCACTATTTGGAATAGAAACATGGATGTACAGTACGTCGTTGTGAAGAATAAAAAATTGCTTCAACCTATTATAGAGCTACAGTGATACCCTAGTAACCATCTATAGTATCTCCTCCCACTGATCCTACCAGATGTCACCCAGGTCATGTTCCCTGTAACCTTAACTCTGTTTTGGCAAATGTACTAAATGTTTGAATAAAAGTAGATCATAAAGGTGCGAGATTAGGCCTTTGGTGTTTTCAGTGCTAGCCACAGTGTCAGCTAGAATGGTAGGAGCTATTTGTATGGATTGCAAAGTGTCCAGTGCTCATAAAGTATGCTGTAGCTGTAGGTGTTGTTAAAGGACTTGCTAGGTTCAAAATCCTCCCAAAGTTTTTATTGTTATTTTAGGATCTTATTTTTATATAGTGATAAAAGACTGGTAATACATGGCTTTTTCCACACTAGCAATACCCCCAGTTAATAAACTTCAGAGAGAGTTTGCCATACAGGGGTAAATCTGAAGAAATGTTTAATGCCTAGAAGATTCAACACTTTCTTCATGAGATAAAGTGCAGGGCAGATAGCACAGATTTTAAAGTAATAATTGTTTTCAAGAAGGTGCAGTGTTTTGGTCCTTGAAATAATGTGAGATTAAAATGTAAAATGCAGATGAGCATTTTCCAACTCCTAATCCATAAGGTGTTGTAACTGAGAGGCAAGACAGTACAGTACAGTATATCAATGAACTGGGGGCAAAAAGGCATTTCCAATCACATGAATATTGGAGTTCTGAAACCAATTTTGGGGCCCTTTTTCCTCCATATCTCTGAATGTCCCAGTAAGCTTTAAAAAGTACACCAGTGGAATCCAGCAAGGGACATTGTGGAAAACATACAGTAAATGGGGCATTCATACCACATTTTAACAACCATCAATGGGAGCTTGTATCAGGTAGTGCTTTTATTTTTAAACTATTTGAGCAGTGAAAGGAGTTTCAAGGGAGGTATTCTGCAACTTATTGAGAAATATGAATACTCAGGTATCTGAATTCATTAACCTCTTTAATATGAGAAAACAGGTACACTAAAGTGTATGGAATGAGATTTACTAGAAACAGTGTAGTTTTGCCAAGATTAATAAGGTGCAATAACTCAAAAATTCAGCAATATTGGACATACTACTGAGCAGGAAGGAGCCAAAAAGAGTAAAGTGTCATTGTTTATCATCATGTGCCTCTCTAATGAAATCCTCCATCTGCCTAGATTGACCCATGAGAGCAGCCAGGGTTTGATTGCTAGAGCAAATAATAGTGGAATTGGTGCCGCTATGACATGTAAAAGAGCAGCAAAATGAGTTGTTGACCCTGGCACAGGCTTCTGAATATGTATATATCAGTTGTACCTATTGTAGGAAATGAGGACCAAAAATCAAATTTCTCCAATACTCTCTAGAGACACCCCCATTCTATGCTAGTAAAATCTTTGGCAACGTCCAAAGCTAACAATACTTTATTGACTATATTTTCTGTGGGGATCTGTACTTTGAAAAAGAGCTTGCAGACGGTGATCGTGGTGGATTTGGCTGATATACGCCCAGTTTTTTTCCAGGTTAACAATACTAGAGATAATCATATGAAGTAGCCTATAGGAGTCTGCAAAAGATAATTTGTATGCTTTTTCAGTAGGACCACAATGATAGTCTCACACAGAGAAGTCGTCAGAATGCTGATATACATTGCCTCATTGGAAGTCATAAGTAAAGTGGAGAGAAGTTATTCTTTGTGCTGTTCGTACCTTTCTATCAGGAGGCCATCAGTGCCTAGAGCCTTCCTGTTAGGAAAACTAGCCACTGCAGCCTCCAGTTCATCCAGGGTGAAGGGGGCATTTGTATCCTTAGTGGACAGTTGTGGTAAACAAGCAACTGAACTTTGCTGCAACATTTATCTGGAGGTATCTTTATTGAAAAAACTACTGTATATATACCTCTGTTCACAGGGGATGTGTCCTGGGTGGACCCACTTTCAAAGTTTCTGGTTCTCTTATTTACCTATAGGCTTAGTGCACTATCCTGTTTGGGAAGGGCAATTTCTCATACCCCCCCCCTTCCTCCCCAAAAGAGGGCTACACTGTTTGTGTTTTTTGTGTTTTTATTTGTAAGATAAAATTTTGATACCAGCGTGCCTTGGATCAGGGATTCTGTTCAATGTGTGTACACTCATCTGCGCATGCATCTAGAACAAGCATACCATAACACTTTATCCATGCTCTTGTTCATCAGTGCATATCAGCGCCCATAAGTGCAGCCTGATTAAAGCTCATCAGTGCAGCTGTATTAGCACCCATCTGTGCAGCCGCGTCACCAACCATCATATCAGTATAGCTGACCGGTGCCACCCCATTTGTTTGGCCCCATCTGTGCAGCCTCATCAATGCATATCAGTGCCCATAAGTGCAGTCTGATCAGTGCCGACTAGTGCAGCCTCTTCAGCACCCATCAGTGCAGCCTCATCAGCACCCATCAGTGCAGCCTCATCAGCAGCCATCAGTGCAGCCACATCAGCACCCATCAGTGCAGCCACATCAGCATCCATCTGTGCAGCTGCATCATCAACCATCACATCATTGTAGCTGACCAGTGCAGCCCCATCTGTGCAGCGCATTAGTGCACATCAGTGCAGCCTCATCAACATCTATCAATTCAGGCTCATCAGTGCCACCCCATCGATGCATACCAGTGCCCATAAGTGCAGCCTCATCAACATCCATCAGTGCAGCTTCATCAACCCATCAGTGCAGTCGCATCAGCCCCATCAGTGTTGCTGCATCAGCACGCATCAGTGCAGCTGCATCAGCACCCATCAGTACAGTCTCATCAGCACCCATCATTGCAGCCTAATCAGCACCAATCAATGCAGCCACATCTGTCCCAGTGTCCCCAACACAGCAGAGTGTCACCACAGCCCACAGTCACCACTATGTCTAAAAAATAATTTACCTCTGAGGAGGCTTACCAAAGTCTGACCGACAAGAGCAGCTAAGTTCTCTATGTCGGATTCTGCTTCTGATTATGAGCCAGTGCTAAGTAGTGGAACTGTAACAGAATCAGAGGAGGAGGAAAGTGTGCCTACCAAACAAAGGCGTTCTGGCGAAGAGCAGGTTACCACCAATAGTGCAGTGACATCCAGTAGTAGTGCAGTGGCATTCAATAGTAGCGCAGTTGCATCCACCTGGAACAGAGAACCTCTGCAAGAAAGGCCAGGTACTAGTGGAGTATCATGTTCGTCCCAAAGGGTTAGGGCCCATTCCAGTCTACCAGATGCCCTTGCAAACCCTTTATGGCTTTCCCCTGAATCGGGAGCAGCTAATATTCCCCCTTTTACTGCCCAGGCAGGTGTCCAGACTAACATGGAAAATTTTGCCTCCACTGATTTTTTTAAATTTAGTTTTCCCTGATGAAATATTACGTTCAGTTGTGGACCAATGTAACCTCTATGCCCAACAATTTATAGCACACAACCCAACTTCCAGTTATGCTTGTCCCTATGAATGGAAACTGGTAAAAGTGGAGGAGTTCAAGATCATTTTGGGCCTCACGTTTAATATGGGACTGACAAAAAAAAAATGACCCATCCCATCCACCACATGCCCATTTACTCATCAGTCATGCGAAGAACACGATATCTGATGATCATGTGGATCCTTAATTTTAGTGATAACATCCAGTGCTGACCCAGCATTTGATAAACTGTATAAAATTCAGGCTCCTTCTTAATTTTTTTTCAGAAAAATTTGCCTAATTATATATCCCAGACAAAAACAGCTGTGTGGGTGAATCACTTGTCCACTTTACTGGCAGGCTGAGCTTCTAGAAGTTCATCCCAGCAAAAGGGCCTGATATGGAGTAAAACTATACAAGTTGTGCGACAGAGCCACAGGGTACATGTATGCATTCCTTGTGTATGAAGTAAAGGACACCCAGCTGCATCCTCCTCAATTCACAGAATATATAGGGACCAGTGGGGAAATCGTTTTGGAACTTGTATTCCCTCTGTTCAATAAAGGTTACCATCTATATGTCAATAACTATTATACCAGCTTGCCCCATTTCCGCAATCTCTACTGGAATCAAACACAAGCTTGTGGCACCTCGAGAGTTATTAGGAAAGGCTTCCCTCAAAGGCTGGTAAACATAAGACTACAAAGAGGGGAGTCAGTTTGTTTGTGGAATGAGTAAGTATAGGCTATGAAGTGAAGGGACAAAAGAGATGTGTATTTTCTTTCTTCAATTCACAATGACACCTTTGTGTAAACTGACAGAAGGAATGGCCCAGTCCAGAAGCCCCAATGTGTACATGAGTACAATATGTTCATGGGGGGAGTAGATCTTAATGACCAGATGATCCAACCCTACCTTGCAACAAGGAGAACCCACCACTGGTACAAAAAAAGTCTAAATTTATCTTTTCAGTTTGGCTTTTTATAAATCTTATGTGATTTACCGTAAATCCACTGAAACACCTGAAACCTTTCTGGAATACCAGGAGAATATTGTCACTGCCGTTGTGGACCTGGAAGGCCCACCAAAAAGCATTCACTCAGATGCAGTGAGCAGACTCCATGAATGCCATCTTCCTGATAAAGTACCTCCAAGAGAATCAGGTAAAAACATCAAAAAAGGTTGGGTGTGCTCCAGAGGGGGGAGTTAGACAAGACATCATTTATTAATGTCCCCAGTGTCCTTCCCAACCAGGCCTCTGCATAGGAGAATGTTTGCGCTGTTATCATATTTGTCTGCAATATTAGAAAATTCCAGCCTTTTCCCATTGGACCATTTGCCTTCAAACTCATTATGCCACTGCCTACTCCTGAACTGACCCTGGCCTGGTATTTGACCATGCCTCTGCCTGCCACTTAAACTGACCATACCTCTGCATGCTCGGAACTGACCCTAACTTGTTATTCGACCATGCCTCTGCCTGCCGGGTAAACTGACCATACCTCTGCCTGCTCCGGACCTGACCCTGGCCTGTTTATTGACGATGCCTCTGCTTGCCGCCTGAGCTATCAACCACGATTCTGCCTTCCACCTGAACTGACCTCAGCCAGTTAATTGACCACGTATCTGCCTGCTGCCTGGACCAATGCTTTGGCTGTTGTTGACCACATATCTGCCTACTGCCTGGACCAATGCTTCGGCTGTGCAGTCAATATCTCTGCCTGCTGCCTGTACTGACCATGGACAGTATTCCTGCCTGCTACTTGGACCAATGCTCTCCTCTCTGGACAGCTGCACTACTAAAACCATAGGTAATCTTTTATTTACCTTTTGCTCAGCTGAATGTGGGTGTTTCCACTGTCCTGGTGCTACAGGCCTTCAAAAATGTGATAGGTAGTCATGACATTAGATGTGTAATTTATGCCCCTTTTATGCCCCTAGAATACCAGATGGTGCTACTTGAATGTTGGTCCCCTCTATGTGGCCAAGCTGTGGAAACGTCTCACACATGTGGTAATGCCATACTCAGGAGGAGTAGCAAAATGTATTTTGGGATGTCATTCTTGGTATGCACACCTTGTGTAGAAATATCTTATAAATGGACAACTTTGTGAGGAAAAAAAATATATTTTAATTTTCTTTACACATTTTCTGAAAACTTGTGGAAAAAAATGACATGTTCAACAGACTCGATATACCTCATAGAATATATGTTGAAGTGTTTGCTTTCCAAAATGTGGTCATTATGTGGGTGTTTTGACTGTCCTGGAGCTCCAGGGCCTTCAAAACTGTGATAGGTAGTCAGGAAACTAGATGTGTCATTTATGCCCCTATGATGGTGCTACTTGGATATTGGGCTCCTCTATGTAGCTAGCCTGTGGAAAAGTCTCACACATGTGGTATCACTACACTAAGGAGGAGTAGCAGAATGTGTTTGAGGTGTAATTGCAACTATGCCTATGCCGTGTGTGAGAAAAAACTTTTTAATTTGACAATTTTGTGTGAAAAAAAAATAAAATAATTTTTAATTTTCCAAAGAATTGTGGGAAAAATGTACAACCTCGAAAAGCTCACCATGTTAATACCATGAACTCTATAGCTTACAAAAATGGGTCATTTAGGGGGTATTTGTACTTCCCTGACATGTTAGGGACTCAAGAAATGAGATAGGCCTTCAGTACATCAGGTGTGATCAGGTACAATTCATTTTTACTGATTGGTGCCATAGCTTGTAGACTCTACAACATTCACACAGACCAAATAATATAAACTGATTGGTGTTATTTTTACCAAAGAAATGTAGCAGTATAAATTTTGGCCTAAATTTATGAAAAAATGAAAAACCCACTGGCAATAAATACCACCAAAAGAAAGCTTTATTTGTGTGAAAAAAAATTATAAAAATTTTGTTTGGGTAGTGTAGCATGACTGAGTAATTGTCATTCAAAGTGTGAGAGCACTGAAAGCTGATAATTGATCTAGGCAGGAAGGGGGTAAAAGTGCCCAGTATTGAAGTGGTTAAATACAAATATACCTGCTTTATGTACAATTTTTTGGTTGTCTTAAAGTGATTCTGACATGGGAGAAGTATGGGGACTGCCGTTACAGGTTTTCTCCTGAAAATACTAGACTTCAATATGCTTCATTTACAGCTCTAGAACAAGCATGCTGTAACTGGGTATTAGAAACGTGTTATAACTATTTATCTCTATATTCATTCTGAGTAAGTGACTCAAACAGCATTGAGGTAAAAAAAAAATCAGAATGGAAAGTTCAGCAATGGCAGCTTCCATTACTCTCTCATGACAATGTCCATTTGAAGAATATGTATACCCAAAAGTTAATATTTCTTACATGTGCCTGATATACCATGTACTTGTATGGAAAATATCTTTGCATTGTATGTGTGAAATCCCTGGTGTTCTCACCAGTCCCTATGCTTTCCTATTAAAATCAGACCACACTAGGCATTAGAACACAGCGTGGTCAGTTTTCTCTCTGCACTGGGAGCTAATCCAATAATCAAGCTTGTTCTGACACCCTCCCCCCTCTGCACAGCCATTCACTGGGAAAATTAGTGTTCTGCTGTTTCTCCTCTCCTAGCTGAGAACAGAGGGTATGTGATACTTATAAAAAAAGGAGAAAAAAGGTATTTATAATGTTTTTATATGTATACACAAATTTCATATTTATTTTAAATTGAATAGGTTGTTTACATATACATTATGGCATTTCTGCTCTTTTATTAAAATGACTGGGATACTGTAGAAATAAATAGAAATATTGGGGCAGTTGCTGGGTGTTTATTTACTAAAACTGGAGAGTGCAAAATCTGGTGCAACCCTCCACAGAAACCAGTCAGCTTCCAGGTTTTATTGCCAAAGCTGAATTGAACAAGCTGAAGTTAGAAGCTGATTGGCTATCAAGCACAGCTGTACCAGATTCTGGGTGCGCCAGATTTAGTAAATCAACCCCTCAATACCCCAATAATTCTATTTATTTCTACAGTATTGCAGTCATGCCAATTTAATAGAGTTAATGTTGTTATTTTCAAACAAAAACAAAGATCCATACTTACCTGTGCTTTGCTTGCCATTTATACATGAAAAAGCTATGCCATAAAATGTGAATCTCTGTGCATTTTTATATGCAGTGACTTTAATTTATATTCCCAGTGGTCTTGTATAATTGCTTGCTCTGGAGGTTTAGGTCAGCTAAAGGTTTGCTTAATCCCCTCCTTTTGATTTTAGCTTGGCTGTGATTTCGTAGTCCTCATTTGCGGTTTGTTAGTATGCAAACACATGCACAGCAACACAGGCCAGGGGAGATGGCAGAATCTTAGTAAGTGCAGTATGCTGAAATAGCACAACGTAGCATAGCATAACTTTCCATAAAGCTGTCACAGTTTGATATGTATGGAACACCAATACGTGTTGTCATCACTTTGATGTGATAGGCACTTATAAAACTCCAGATTTGCTGGACCATGTGTTTTCAGACAGATAACTTTTGTCACAAGTTATTTAAGTGAAAAATGGCTTTGGCTAAATGGCACATGAAGGGTCATCAAACCGAAAATTAGTCTGGCATGAGTTGGATCATGCATCCAATGTATTAAATTGATCCAAAGAGAGCAAGTTTAATGTAACTGATCATTCAAGATGAACATTATTTTGAAGCTCTTTTGGGAAATCTCCAATAATTTAGAAAAACTCTGCTCTTCTAAACTAGCTCAGTGCACTTTATATGAGTTGTGCCTTGCTGTTCTCTGCCAGACTGAATATATCACAGGAGAAAATAGCAGAGTCAGCATTAGATCACGATAAATGGGTCTGTAGAACATGCAGTTCTTATTTAGTGCTATTAATCTGAAGTCCACTAAAGCTGAGCTAATCATGCCATGTAACAATCATTTTCAATATCTAATCAATTTTTGTGATGCTTTTATACTCCATATAATCATATTTAAGGTAAATATAAACCAAATCACTTAAATTTCATATAAGATTAATCATGTTAATGTAATTTGAAAAAACAACTTTTAATATTGTTAAATCTGCAGCTCTTATTAAAATTAGGGTTAGGCCTCATGCACACAGGCACATGAGGCCATACAACATAAACTGAGGGGCGTATTTCCATGACTGAGAGACATAGCTGCAGAGTACAGATGCCCCTAGTAATGAATGGCTGTGTACATTTACCATGCTTGTGTAAAATCATGCATAGGCATAAATCCCAGGATGTGGCTTTTGTATAGCTAGCTTACAGCCATTCATTACTATAGGCAACTGTACATTGCAGTAGAAATATACCTGAAATTTATGTTGGATGGCTTCATGTGGGTCTAGGACTGGGAATATTTTGTCTGGGAGTCAAACACAACCAATTGGCCCTTTCATGGTAGGGACAGTTGCATGTGGGTCAAAAAAAGTGCACTATAGTGCACTGGTGGCCATTGTGAAAAATGGGTGTTGTCCATATAAAATATATTGCCAAAAGTTAAGGGATGCCTGCCTTTACATGCACATGAACTTTAATGGCATCTTAGTCTTAGTCCGTAGGGTTCAATATTGAGTTGGCCCACCCTTTGCAGGTATAACAGCTTCAACTCTACTATGAAGGCTGTCCACAAGGATAAGGAGTGTGTCTATGGGAATGTTTGACCATTCTTCCAGAAGCGCATTTATGAGGTCAAGCACTGATGTGGGACGAGAAGGCCTGGCTCGCATTCCCCAATCTAATTCATTCCAAAGGTGTTCTATCGGGTTGAGGTCAGGACTCTGTGCAGGTCAGTCAAGTTCCTCCACCCCAAACTCGCTCATCCATGTCTTTATGGACCTTGCTTTGTACACTGGTGCGCAGTCATGTTGGAAGAGGAAGGAGCCATCCCCAAACTGTTCCCACAAAGTTGGGAGCATGAAATTGTGCAAAATGTCTTGGTATGCTGACGCCTTAAGAGTTCCCTTCACTGGAACTAAGGGACCAAGCCCAACCCTGCAAAACAACCCCACACCATAATCCCCCCTCCACCAAACTTTACACTTGGCACAATGCAGTCAGGCAAGTACCGTTCTCCTGGCAACCGCCAAACCCAAACACGTCCAGCGGATTTCCAGACAGAGAAGCATGAGTCTTTGCTCCACAGAACATGTCTCCACTGCTCTAAAGTCCAGGGGTGGCGTGTTTTACACCATTGCATCGGATGCTTTGCATTGATTGCACTTGGTGATGTAAGGCTTGGATGCAGCTGCTCGGCCATAGAAACCCATTACATGAAGCTCTCTATGCACTGTTGTTATAATCTGAAAGCCAACAGCGTTTGGAGATCCTCAGTGATTGACTCTGCAGACAGCTGGCGACTTCTGCTCACTGTGCACTTCAGCATGCACTGACCCCGTTCTGTCATTTTACATGGCTGAGTTGCTGTTGTTCCCAGTTGCTTCCACTTTGTTATAATACCACTAACAGTTGACCGTGGAATATTTAGTAGCAAGGAAATTTTACGGATGGACTTATTGCACAGGTGGCAACCTATCACGGTACCACGCTTGAATTCACTGATCTCCTGAGAGCGACCCATTCTTTCACAAATGTGTGTAGAAGCAGTCTGCATGCCTAGGTGCTTGATTTTATACACCTGTGGCCATGGAGGTGATTGGAAAACCTGAATCAAATGATTTGGATGGGTGTCCCAATACGTTTGGCAATATCATGTATATGTATATGTATGGTCGGTATAAGTTTGGATTTTTATTTTTCATCTATAGAAATGTGTGTATTCACATGGACACATATATGGATATATTTTTATGTACAAATATGTGTGTATACTGTATATACTGTCTGGGGATGTACCTGTTATAAATCTATGTAACAGTCATTGAGGTAAATAAGTTGCATGTGGTTCTGAGATGTTAAACAAACAGGGCCGAATCTAGCCTATCTAATTTGGGGGTGCAGTAAAAAAGTCAGGGGACATAATGTCAACATTCTGTGTGTCACTGACAGTCTGTCACACAGTGTCATGAGTATCATAACACTAGTATGTATTAGGTATCATGTGTCCTCATCAGACTCCCACTTGACATCAGGGTCTCCATCAGCGTCCCCCCTTACATCAAGTTTCCCACCGAAGTCCCTTACATAAGGGTCTCCATCAGAGTGCTAACTTCTATTAGATGGCCTCCTTACATCAGCTGTCCTCATCAGAGTACCCCCTTACATCAGGAATCCCCATCACAGTGCCCCCTTAAATGGGTTGTCCCCATCAGAGTACCCCCTTACATCAGGTAACCCCATCACAGTGTCCCCTTAAATTGGTTGTCCCAATCAGTGTGCCTCCTTATATCAACTGTCAAGTGTGCTCCTTTACATCAATTGCCCCCAAACAGCCTGGATCATGCATTGATGGATGCACTCTCAGAGACCTAGGGGGCATAACTAAAATCTGGGGTGGGCACAATTTTATTTTTTTTGGAAATGGAAGTATATGATGTTCCTAGCCTGAGGTAGAACATTGTTCAAAAGCTTGCATTGGAGGGACACTATTTATGATTCTATATTATGGATATTTTCTAAAGAAATAAATGAATATTTTTATGGAAGATTTGGAGTGCAACAACCCTTCATACTTACTATATACTATATATAAAAAGGGGGCTTTACTAAAACCACAGACATATGTTGCTCATGTGAATGAAGCCTTTTAGATCTTTAAAATATTTGATTTTAAAAGCATTATTAAACCCTAACGTAAACTTGCACTATCCCGTTACAGACTGTCCCCAGCTGGTCTGTGGCAGTTTTTTAATTGTAAATTATCAGTACTTACCTTTTTGGCTTTAACTCTAGTGCCCATCAGACTCACTCCCCTCAGATGCTTCCAGTTTCTGCACCCACACCTGTCCCTCTCTCATATTGTAGGGATCATTGTTCCCCTAAAACCAGAACCCTAGAATTTGGCAGCATACCCAAACAAAAAAAGGAGATTGAAAGAAAGAAGACCAAAAAATTACACCATTTTGACCAACAGATGTAACTTACTATTTTAATAAGTTTGTGGATTAGATCATTACAACTTTCAATGTTAAATGTTAAAATGTTAAAAATACAAAAAAAAGTGGGTTATTAGTCAAACTGCAAAATAATGAAGGGTAAGAAGTTTAATGAGCTCTTAACCAGCTTAAAATGGCAGGGACCATATTAACCTCAAATTAATTTAATTGCATAGGAAATCCACAAACCAGTTTATCACTTTTTTTTTCTAAGGTTGCTTTGCCTGTCAATTCAGGTGCTCACTTCACACTATTAAATAAACCTCCCTGTCCCCGACCCCTAAAAAAACCTCCCTGTTTTCCTTATTTAAAGCTAAATTCCAGGCAAACAGCTGAATATACGGATGAAATAATACTGTATAAGGGAGAGGTTTACCTGTCAATAGATGTTTATTTCTGTCTGATTAGGCAATGGAATTAATACACCAGTATCAGAACTACCACCATAGCTGTACTATAGGTCTAGGCAGGGGCGGACTGACAACTCATGGGCCCCCCGGGCAATAGGGGATCATGGGGCCCCTGTGCCCTTGCTCAAATCCAAAAAAGCCTATGAAAAAGGTACCAGGGGCATCTCATGGGGCCCCCTACTGACCCCGGGCCCTCGGGCAGTGCCCGAGTTTCCAAATGGTCAGTCCTCCCCTGGGTCCAGAGGCAGAGGGGGCCCAGTCAGGACCAAAAGGAGTGAGCTGTCTATTCAGGTCCCCAGTTAGGGGTTTAAGTACTGACCTGGTGTCAGCCTCTTCCAGCCGCTGTACAGCAAAGTGTGAGAAGAAGAAGCAGCACAAGAAGCCAATCAATCCATGCACTGATATGAAGCATGCTGAAAGGAAAAGAGGGCAGAGTAATATAAATCAGCGTATAACTCTGCTGCTTTTCATTTCACTGTCATCTCACGGACTGGGCTTGATCCAGGATTACCTGGGCATAGAGGAACTGAGTTTCAAATGCTGGCTATCAGATTCAGGACTTCTAATGGCAGAAGAAGTACTGTGGGTCAAATCTCTGAAATAAAAGTCAATATTGCAGTGAACTCTGGTTTTATTGTATCTTTTAATAGGTTATTCATTGTTCTGCTTTAGTGTTACAGTTCATTTTTTTCAGGGAGTTTGTTGTAAAAAGTGTAAAGTGGTTGTAAACCCTTACATACACCCAGTGAAGTGACTGGCATCAGGTGATACATAGAGATGAATCAAATACTCCTACATATCTTTCCTACAGCTGTCCAAAGTACAGAATTTACAAAGCTTGCCTGCACCGTCAGAAAAAAGGGGGCAGAGAGATGAAGTTACACTCTGCAGAGCTCATTGAGAGCTGATTGGAGGCAAGAGTCACACCCCTCTTCACACAGCTCACAGGAGCAGACCTGAGGCTGCCAATCAAAGGCTGTGCCCTCCTATGTCACCATTTTTCAATTGGTGTCAGAAAAACTTGTTAGAATTGGCTTATGCAGCTAGCAGAGTAATGAAGCAATGGACAGAAATGACACTTAGTGCTCTGGATTGAGACAAGTACATGCTACAGAGGGATATGCTTTGTTCATATTTCATGTCTGAGGTTTATAACCAATTTAACCGCGTCCCACCCGCCATATAAGGAAATGACGGGCAGGCAGCGGATCTCTCATTCTGAGAGGACATCATATGACATCCTCCCACTCTAACTGTGCATACGCGCCCTTGGGGCATGCAGCGCGGTGATCGGTGGTATGCTGTGTCCCTGGGACACAGCGGATCTCCGATCACAGTAAAGAGCCGATGACACAGGCTCTATCATGTGATCAGCTGTGTCCAATCACAGCTGATCGCATGTAAACAAGGAAAAGCCAGTTATCGGCAGTCATCTCCTCATAAGTAGAGGAGAGCCGGTAAGTGGCATTTCTCAGAGGGGACATCTACACTGATCATCAGTGCCACCTGTCAGTGCCCATCAATGCCACCTGTCAGTACCCATCAATGCACATGAATGCCACATATCAGTGGCCATCAGAGCTGCCTTTCAGTGCCAACTATCAATGCCAGTCAGTTTCAGTCAGTGCTGCCAATCAGTGCCACCTATCAGTGCCAGTCAGTGCTGCCTATCAATGCCTATAAGTGCTGCCTATCAGTGCCATATATGAGTGCTGCCTTTCAGTGCCCATCAGTGATGCCTGTCAATGCCCATCAGTGCCGCCTATCAGTGCCTCCCCATCAGTGCCGCCTATCAGTGCCCATTAGTGCAGCCTATCAGTGCCCATCACTGCAGCCTCATTAGCGCACATCAGTGAAGGAGAAAAATTACTTATTTACTAAATTTTATAACAGAAACTAAGAAAAAACTTTTTTTTTTCAAAATGTTCAGTCTTTTTTGCTTGTTTAGAAAAAAATATAAAAAACCCAGAGGTGATTAAATACTACTAAAAAAAGCTCTATCTGTCTCAAAAAAATTATAAAAATTTTGTTTGGGTACAGTGTTGCATGACCATGCAACTGTCATTCAAAGTGCAACAGCACTGAAAGCTGAAAGGTGGCCTGGGCATGAAAGGGGTAAAAGTGCCCAGGAGGCAAGTGGTTAAACTGCTTGCATACACTTGCAGATGAATTAAAGTTTACAGGTCGGCGTTAATTTGTATCTTTTTTTTCTGCCTAGAATTCAGCTATAATTTTTAACCACTTCCTGACCGTCCTATAGCAGAAGTACTGCTATAGGGTGGCAGGGCTGCACAAAATCACATATACTGTATATACATGATTTAGCATTTCAGGGGAAGAGAGCACGCCGCCCTACCCGCGCCACCATTGGCAGCTACAGCTGTTGATCACTGGGTCCTAGCCGGAGATTTCCTGCAAGCACCCGGCGATCGTCGAGGAACAGTGAAAGGGGAGAGGTCTGTGTGTAGACAACACAGGTTTCTCTCCTGTCAGCAGTAACATGCTGCTGTGTATTTCTCTGCACAGCAGAGAAATACACATCAGTATGTTTCCTTTGTTAGACACACACACAACACACAGTTAACCCTTTGATCGCCGGAGATGTAAACCCCCTTCCTGCCCAGTGCCATTAGTACAGTGTCAGTGCTTTTTATTAGAATTGATCACTGTATTAGTGTCACTGGGGATGTCAGTGGCAGTTAGTCAGTTCCCCCCCAGTGTCAGTCTTGCAGTCCCGCTATAAGTCGCTGATCGCCGCCATTACTAGTATAAAAAAAGTTTTAAAAATTCCAGTTTATATACCGCCGTTTGTAGACACTATAACTTTCACGTAAACCAATTAATTTACATGTATTGGGATTTTTTTTTTTTTAGCAAAGACACGTAGCAGAATATATTTTGGCCTAAATTTATGACGAAATTTGATTTTTAACATTTTTTTACTGGACATTTTTTATAGCAAAAAGTCAAAAATATAATTTTTTTTCAAAATTGTCAGTCTTTTTTTGTTTATAGTGCAAAAAATAAAAACCGCAGAGGCAATCAAATATCACTGAAAGAAAGCTCTATTTGTGGGAGAAAAAAGGACATACATTTCATTTGGGTGCAGCGTTGCAGGACTGCACAATTGCCAGTTAAAGTAACATAGTGCCCTCTCGCAAAAAATTCCTTGGTCAGGAAGGGGGAAAAATCCTCTGGAGGGCAAGTGGTTAGAGTATATCTAAGGCCAAAACTTTTTTTGGTTTTAAAAAGAAAGTGGAACTGTCAAAACAGCATTTAGATATTATTTGGTCTTTATCACTGCTGGATTTACCTTCACTCTTTGTCCTGGTAAGGTAAAATATTTCAGTGGAGATACCTGTTCCAGTTGTTGGAGAGGTTTCATCGCACTTCCTGGTGTCACAACAAATGGAAATAAATCTCTGCAATGGTACAGGCACAGTGCTCTGCCTTCAGCAAGGAAAATCATTATGCAATATTCAAATTGGTCACTAGATGGAGCCCAGAATAAATTTACTGTTTTACAGAAACTAGATACTGTTAGGCCTTAATAAAAACTCCTTCATTCTAAGAAAATGAAACAGATGCATGTTGGGAGCTCAGACTCCATCGAAGAAAAGAAATCAGCCATAATTCTTTGCAGTACATGTCATGGACTGAACTTATATCTCATACAGCAATAGTGTCCAAACTGTGGCCCATGGGACAGGTGTGGCCCTTTGCTTGCCTTTGTCCGGCCCTTGGGGCACTGTTCCTACCACTGATACAAGGCACTATTCCTTCCAATGCCACCAATAATGGGGCATAGTTCCTCCCACTCATGTAAATGATTGGGCACTTTCCTCTGACTGACACCAATGATGGGGCACAATTTCTCCATATAATACCAGTGATGGGGCACTATTCCTCCTAGTGCTGAACACCAAGTCTGAGATATTGTCTACCCCCAGTGATGGTGGGGTATTCTCCACTCTCACTGGCCACAGTCGGGCCCTCTTAGGGTTTCGGGGACAGTAAACATGCCCTTTGTTTAAAAAAAATTAGAGACCCCCTGCCCTACAGGTGGCATCACTGGTGAGCATGGACTTATTGCCATCTACAGCCTTTTCATATTCACTTATTTCCATCTACATTATATCATCGTGTTTTGTATGTTTCATGTATTGATTATACGTACTTCTTAGCTGTTTTTTTTAATAGATTCACCCACCCCGTTTTGTTAATAAAGCTTCAAGATTACATTCAGTCTGGCCTATTGACGAATAGGAGGGTTTAGCTGCATGTCGAGTTACACACAGGGAAACATGTAGCTAGGACAGAACACGCAGCAAAACAAAAGGGGGAGTTTAACTATTCTGTTTATTGTTGAGTAAATCAATTTTGAACATAATTTAAGATTCCTACCAGTTCCTGTCCTGAAGATTTTAATAATAACATTCTTTTTTTAGGCTACTAAAGTTTAAATTTTTAGAGCCAATGTGGGATATTCTATAGAAAAGACATTGTCCTCAACACAGTAGATGATCATTTACAGCTGAAGTTATTCCTTTTTTTTTTTTAAACATGGGGGGGGGGGGGGGTGTGGACATCCTAACATTCAACTGCTCCTTCTCCATTCAAAGAACACAATGCATTGTGTGAGAGTAGTAATACAAGCAATATAATAGAAAGGGCAGAAGGAGGCAGACGAGTGGTGCAACTTTTCTCAGTAGCAGCGGCTGCTGTTAATTCTCACAGAGCTGGAAGACAGCTGCTCAAGGCAATATCCAGTGTTAATGAAGGAGGCATTGCATGGAAGTCTTTTACAAGAAGCAGCTACCAGCAGGTAATGTGATATACATCGCTACTAATGTGTTTGGTACTGTATGCCAATAAATAAATAGATAAACAATAGCTCTAAAGAATAGGATAACTTCTTATCCATGACATGTTGCAGCAAGCAGTATAAGGCCACGTGGCCGGTTTAATGCTGACACCAGATTCCAGTGGCAAGAATCAATGGATTATCACAGATGGATTGACGGGGGCATATGATTAGCAGCGACCGCTCAGTCTATTTAAACTAATGACTGTCTGACAATGGCCACTGTTGTTTGCATGTAGCTGCACACAGAGTGAATAGCTGCAGTTATGGATGGACATCCAAAACCTGGGCGCTGTAAGCTGCACCCAGGCTTGGACAGCTGTCCCTAACGTCAGCTAACCACTCTGGCACACAGGCGATCAAATACCACCAAAAGAAAGCTCTAGTCGTGGGAAAAAAAGGATGTAAATTTCATTTGGGTGCAGAGTTGCATGACCGTGCAATTGTCAGTTAAAGTAACGCAGTGCTGTAATGCAAAAATGGCCTGGTCAGGAAGGGAGGTAAATCCTCAAGAGGGCAAGTGGTTAATACAAGAGAGGATTTTGCTCGCTTTAGCAACCGCAGCTTAAAAAAAATGAGCATGAGCTTGTTTAACCTCCCTAGCAGTCTGATTCTGTCAATATTTCTGTGCTGAAAGCGGTACATTTTTTTGCATGGAAATATGTATTTTTTATATTGAAGGCCTGTAATTTTTAGGAATAACTCACTGAAATCTGTCCGAACAAGAGTCTAGTAAACATCCCGAGTATGTTAAAATTTGAAACACGAAATCATAAATTATAATTTTATAAATAATCATAACAAATAATAATATAATAATAAATTTAATTCAATAATATAATCAAACCAAAAACACTGAATTTTGAAATAGAGCGCCAAGTTTGCACATCACTGAGCAAAGTTGCAAAATTGTTTTCAGTGTCTGATGACGATTTTTCCCACAAATCATTATCACTCAATTCTGCAAGTGGTTCTAATTTACTATCGCTGTTCTCTAGCTGCTCTAAAACCGCTTTTGACCTAAAGGGACGCTTTTTGGACGCCATGGACATTTCTCAGTTTCCAGGCAGAAAGAACAGTAAAAATGCAGGCAGGGCACAGGACAAAGCACTCGGGACAAAATGTATGTGAAATGGTTTGATACAGTAATGTTTTACTATGTTATTTTAGTGAATTTAGTGAATGTCACTTTTTGTCATTTTCAAATTTCACGCCGTTCTGTCCCCCCGTACGTCCTGACGTCGCAGGGAACGGAACCCAAAAGACAGATGCCGGCATCCGCCGGAGGACATTGCAGGGGTCACTGCAGGGGGGATGTTGCGGGAGCGCAGGACACGGTAAGAGAAGAACAGATCCCGGAGCAGTGCCGCTTGTGGTACTAAAACCTTTCCCCCGAGCTACACTCGGGAATACCTCCAGGGAGAATAAACCACTTGAAGTTTAGACAATTTATAAATGGCCTAATGATGGCAATTGGTTAAAGCTGCTTATCAGCTAGCAGGAAATGTGAAACTGGGCATCACAGAAACACGCCATAATATGTATTATGCATGCTTTTCTAGTAACATATTATGCTTACCTGCGTTCATACATTTTACTTTCCCTACATTTGTAGTATCATAGGTGATACATTTGCATGTGCTGAAATATTTCACTTTTGCTCAGGAAACGTCCTTTTTACCCTGTCTGTGTAACCCTTTGTACATGTAGAGAAATCCAACCTGACAAGACATCTCAGAAGGAGCATCGGGATAGCCCAGGTATTCATGCTACGGCAAAACATTCAAAGACAATATTTTCCTCTGCTATTTTATGATGTTAGAAGCTGACAGTATTGTTTATTTCAGATGTTCTGCTGGAACTACTGTTTGTCAAGAAAATTGTTGGGATAAAATGATAGTCTTATTAGTCACGACAACTTGCCTTTTGAAGCTCCATTTTCTCAACAAATGTATCACCTACAGTTTGACAGATTTTGTTCAGAAGGCTTAGGTAGCAAGTAGCAATCTTATTTGCTTCCAGAGGAAAAAAAAACTCCTGGAAGGCTTGGATTTAGTATGAGTATTTTTTAATCTGAAATGAAAGATGCATATCAACACCTGAAAAGGGTCCTATAGAATATTAGATGAAAAATGTAGGATGAATGAACTTGTTTTATTTAGGGGTGTTTTATATTTTTTAAGCAGCACAGTGACTTAATGGTTAGCACTTCCGTCTGGCAGTACTAGGGTCGTTGGCTCGAATCCCAACCACGGCACCACCTGCCTGGAGTTTGTATGTTCTCCCTGTGTTTGCATTGGTTTCCTCCAGATACTCCAGTTTCCTCCTACACTCCAAAGACATTATGGTAGGTTAGTTGGCTCCTGTCTAAACTGGCTGTAATATGTGTATGCAGGGGCGGACTGACAACTCATGGGGCCCCCGGGCATTAGGGGATCATGGGGCCCCTGTGTCCTTGCCCAAACTCAAAAAAACCTATGAAAAAGGTACCAGGGGCATCTCATGGGGCCCCCTACTGACCCCGGGCCCTCGGGCAGTGCCCGAGTTTCCAAATGGTCAGTCCGCCCCTGTGTGTATGTATGAATGTGAGTTAGGAACCTTAGATTGTAAACTCCCAAAGTACCTGAAATAAATTAAAAATAAACAATGGTCCTAACAACTTTTGAGAGTCACACCCTAGCAAACTCTCACACCCCAGGCCTTATTTCCATGATATTGACTTCCATCAGAAATTCCTAATCCAGTCTTAAATCACACTATACTTTATGGTCTGATGGGAGGAGGAATTTGGGAAAACTTTATCCGGTAAGGAATGGGAGAAAATATGGCCAGCTACCATTAAAGCCTCTTTCAGCATTATAGCTATCCTATCTAAATTGGCCCTAGCATGTGTATGTATGAATGTAAGTTAGAGACCAGGGGCGGACTGACCATTTGGAAACTCAGGCACTGCCCGAGGGCCCGGGGTCAGTAGGGGGCCCCATGAGATGCCCCTGGTACCTTTTTCATAGGCTTTTTTGTTTGGGCAAGGACATAGGGGCCCCATGATCCCCTATTGCCCAGGGGCCCCATGAGTTGTCAGTCCGCCCCGTTAGGGACCTTTGATTGTACGCCCCTTGAGGGTTAGAGACTGATGTGAATGTACAATATACAGTATGCATGTAAAGTGCTGCGTAAATTGACAGCACTATATAAGTACTTGAAATAAATAAATAAGCTCAAACTAATTGGGCTCAACAAATTTAGCAACTAAATTCTTTGCAGCAGCACATCTTGATCAAGTACACACTACCCATCCCCGATTGGACAAGGAAGGAGCGAATCACATTGATGGGGGCATGCCTCTGCTCTGATCTCTCCTCCTGTCAGTGTGTTCACTGTTGGCACAGGGGAATGCAGCAGGACCTGATTGGTAGAGAGTACTGTCCCTCCTTCTCTCAGTGTTGCTGAACATTGCAGTAGCATAATATAAAGATAAATTCAGATACATAACATAGTTGCACTTAAAAGTAAACGTAATGATTTTTTGCCAATACATCATTCACCGGAACCTTGTCATATGCCTTTTGTGTATTTTATACTTCAGCAATTTCCTTGACATGATAGATCTAATTTAATCAAATTAAGCCAGTTCTGGCCTAGACATTTTATTGTGTCATGTTCACCCTAAAGTAATGCCCTGTACACACAATAAGAAAATAATATGAAAAATTTTGCGGAACCACTGATTGAACGATTTTCTCTTCATTGATGAGCAGGATGTTTTCAGCAATAACAATATTGTGAGCAAAAAAATCCGGTTGAACAAGAGTGAAAAATATTGTCGTTTCAGATATGAATGACCGATTGTCTATGCGGTGTAATGACGGTAGTACGAAAAAAATCTATCAAGCGCTATCACGCATGAGCAGAAACAGAATATGACTTGGATGTTTATGTCCAAGGAATCTTCATAAACACGAACGAAAAATCCAAATGTTAAAAGTAGATTGGCCTAATGAGATAATGAAACCAGAATTCTGCATATTATATTTTATGTATCACTATTTATGTATATAGGTCATGTAATAAACTATATTATACTCATTGTTGTGTATATCGCTCGTTCTGGCCGGAAGGGCATGGCTACACGCACATTGCATCACTTCCATTTGTACAGAAGACGTCAACACTACGTATTGCCTGACGAACAATTTTTTTAGCTTGGTTAATGTGGGCCACGCTTTCGACCAACGAACAAATGCCTCTCGGTCGTCGGATGACCGATCGGTCAATTTTCTAATTGTGTATTCCCACCTTAAGACTGTGTTCCAAAGTATAACTTCTAGTGAAGGCTTGGGGCTTTTAAGGCATAATGCCGCATTTTTGTAAAGAAACAGTCCTCTTGCTACACATCTCTAGAACATTGCTAGAGCATTCTTCTGGCAGCCTAGTCCTCAGGGAAGTCACAGCATAAAAGATGGTGGACACAGGTGCTTCTACTCTGCAGCCTGATTACTGGGGAGATGTTAACAGGCTCTGTTTAAGTATCCCAGGATAAATACATTGTGGGGAATTCAAAAAAAGTGGCTGAGACAAACTTTGTCTCAACTGTAGGGCAGCCAATCAGCTTTTAAGTTTTCAATTACTAAACTGTGTGGAAAAAAATGAAAGACAAAAGCTGATTGTTTGGATAAGAAGAAATGAGAATCTTAAAGTGGTTGTAAACCTCAGACATTAAATATGAACAAAGTATATCCCTCTATAGCAGTGGTCTCCAAACTGCAGCCCAGGGGCCAGATGCGCCCCTTTACTTGCCTTTATCCAGCCCCTGGGGAACTATTCCTCCTACTGACATTAGCAATGGGGCATAATTCCTGCCACTGACAACAAGAGTGAGACACTTTTCCTCCCACTGACACTAACAATGGGGCACTATTCCTCCCACTAACACCAATGATAGGGTACTATTCCTTCCACTGACACCAATGATGAGGCACTATTCCTCCCACTGACACCAATGATGGGGCATTATTCCTCCTACTGACACCAATGATGGGGCACTATTCCTCCCACTGACAGCAATGATGGGGCATTATTCCTCCTACTGACATCAATGATGGGGCACTATTTCTCCCACTGACACCAATGAATGGGGCGCTATTCCTCTCACTGACACTAATGATGGGGCGCTATTCCTCCCACTGACACCAGTGATGGGGCACTATTCCTTCCTCTGACACCAATGATGGGACACTATTCCTCCCACTGACAACAATGATGGGGCACTATTCCTCTCACTGACACCAATGATGGGGCACTATTCCTCCCATTGATACTAATGATGGGACACTATTCCTCCCACTGACACCAGTGATGGGGCACTATTCCTCCCATTGATACTAATGAATGGGCACTATTCCTCTCACTGACACTAATGATGGGGCGCTATTTCTCCCACTGACACCAGTGATGGGGCACTATTCCTCCCACTGACACCAATGATGGGGCACTATTCCTCCCATTGATACTAATGAATGGGCACTATTCCTCTCACTGACACTAATGATGGGGCGCTATTTCTCCCACTGACACCAGTGATGGGGCACTATTCCTCCCACAGACACCAATGATGGAGCACTATTCCTCCCATTGATACTAATGATGAGACGCTATTCCTCCCACTGACACCAGTGATGGGGCACTATTCCTCCCACTGACACCAATGGTGAGGCACTATTCCTTCCATTGATACTAATGATGGGACACTATTCCTCCCACTGACACCAGTGATGGGGCACTATTCCTCCAACTGACACCAATGATGGGGCACTATTCCTCCCATTGATACTAATGATGGGACACTATTCCTCCCACTGACACCAATGATGGGACACTATTCCTCTCACTGACACCAGTGATGGGGACTATTCTTCCACTGACACCAGTGATGGGGCACTATTCTTCCACTGACACCAATGATGGGGCACTATTCTTCCACTAACACCAATGATGGGGCACCATTCCTTCAATTGACACCGATAATGGAATAAAATAAGAGGTAGAGCTCTAATAGGAAGAGGTGGAGCCTAAAGACAAAGGGGTGGGATTTACAGATGAAATGGTGGATCTTAAACAAGAAGGGGTGGGACAAATTGAGATGCGGGGATGCCTGATTTTAGTCTTGCATAGGGCAGCACAAAACCGAAAAACCCTATGGATAGAAGTCACAAGACTGCTCCAACTGCTGATCAGAAAAGGTATTTAGCAGTTAATATTTACTAAAATAATTGCCCTTCCATGTTCTATGTACTGTGGGAGAGCAGATATAGTGAATGCAGGGTCCAGGGTTTAGTAACACTTTAAGTGAACAAGCTGAAGTTAGCTGACTGGCTACCATGCAGAGCTGCAGCAGATTTTGCACTCTCTAGTTTTAGTAAATCAACCCCATTCTGTGAACGGACATTGTGTTAAATGCTTGTTAGATACTGCTTCTCAAGTAAACACAATGACTGGGAAATTGTATAGGGAATCATTTCCTAAAAGGTAGTCTCACAGTGAATGCTTTGTGGACCAAATTGGTGGCTTCAAACATTTTTGGTCATTGGTGTAACATGGATGTGTGACAAAGAGGGTCACAGAAAGAAGACAAAAGGGTATTATTGTCACTAAAAGCCCATCTTCACGTGGTGTGCTTGTCATAATTGGCATGAACAGTCTTAAAAGTGGGATGACCAATGCAACTTTAAAGAGGTTCTAAAGGCTCAAGGTTTTTTTACCTTCATGCATTCTATGCATGAAGGTAAAAACCTTCCCTGTACAGCAGTCCCCTGTAATACTTTCCTGAGCCCCATCTCGATCCAGCAATGTCCACGAGAGCCTTGGCTCTCCAGGAACTCTCACTTCTGATTCGCTAAGGCAGCAGTGAGAGCCATTGGCTCCCATTGCTGTGAATCATAGCCAGTGAGACAATCAGGAGTGGGAGGAGGCACAGCCGAGCCGTGGCTCAGTGTGTGAATGGACATGAAGAGCCACGACTGGGAAGCACACCTGCATGGGTGCCCCCAGAGCAAGTTGCTTGCTCTGGGGGCACTCAGGAGGGCACAGCCAGGAGTGCCGGCGGGGGACCTGAGTAGAGGAGTATCTGGGCTGCTCTGTGCAAAACCACTGCACAGAGCAGGTATGACATGTTTGTTTTTGTTTCTCCAAAAAAAAAAAAAACTTTAACAGCTTCCCGACCGCCCTATAGCAGAAATACTGCTACAGGGTGGCACGGGTGTGCAAGAACACGTATATATACATGATTTTGCATCTCCGGGTAGGGGGCGCACGCAAGGCGTGCGTGCCCTATCCGCGCCACCATTCATGGTCATGGCTGTCAATCATCGAGTCCCAGCCGGTGATTATTCACCGGCGCCCGGTGATATCCGACGATCTCCGACAGGGAGGAGAACTGTTTGTAGACAAAATAGTTCTTCTCCCTGTCAGCTCGTGCACAGCCATGCAAAGCAGTGTGATTACAGTGAAGCACACAGACACAGCTCTATAGTAAAACACACCCAGCACACAGTTAACCCTTTGATCGCCCCTCATGTTAACCCCTTCCTGCCCAGTGCCATTAGTACAGTGCCAGTGCTTTTTTTTAGCACTGATCACTGTATTGGTGTCACTGGGGATGTCAGTGACACCAAGTCAGCTCCCCCCAGTGTCAGATTGCCCGCCGCTATAAGTCGTTGATTGCTAATATTACTAGTAAAAATATATTTAAAAAGAAAAAGCCCAGTATCTATACCGCCATTTGTAGACGCTATAACTTTCACGTAAACCAATTCATTTACACGTATTGGGATTGTTTCTAGCAAAAACATGGAGCAGAATACATTTTAGCTTAAATTTATGACGAAATTTGATTTTTTACATTTTTTTACTGGACATGTTTAATGGCAAAATGTCAAAAATATTGTTTTTTTCTCAAACTTGTCAGTCTTTTTTCTTTTTATAGCGCAAAAAAATAAAAAATGCACAGGCAATCAAATTCGGAAAGAAAGTTCAATTTGTGGGAAAAAAGGACGGAAATGTAATTTAGGTGCAGTGTTGCATGACTGCACAATTGTCAGTTAAAGTAACGCAGCAATGTAATGCAAAAAATAGCCTGGTCAGGAAGGGGGGTAAATCCTCAGGAGGGTGAGTGGTTAATGTCACTTTAACCCCTTGATGCCAATGTCACACAAATATGTGGCCTCACGGAACTGGGCTTTTTTCCATGGGGCCACATATTTGCACACCTGTCTTTGTGCTGGGAGTATGCCGCACTGCGCGCTCCCAGCACAAAGACCGTGGTGTCACTGAGAGCCCCGAGTCCCGTTCTAACGATCAGGACCCGGGACTCTCGATTCCGGGTCACATGATCGCTGTGATAACCTCTGATTGGCTATCACAGTGATCAGTCACTGTGACGCCCGGCCCCCTTGTTTTTTTCTCTCTCTATGAATGGAGAAGAGAGATACATTGTATCTCTCTAACTCCTGGCATAGAGAGAAAAAAAATGTTTGTAAAAAAAAAAAACAAAGATAAATAAATAAATATTAAAAAATAAAAGAAAAAATAAAGAAAAAATACCTAGATCAAGGTATGATCTAGTTCAGTGCCAGGGTTATTGTTTGAGTCAAGGTCAGGGTCAAAGGTCAAGGTCAAAAGGTCAGGGTCAAAGGTCTGGATTTAAAAAAAATGGTATCAGTGTCAGTTAGTGTCAGTGTCAATGTCAGTGTGTTTTAGGTAAAAAAAAAGACAAAAACAAAATGTGCACTATTGTTTCTGGGCTGTACTATGGGTACAAACAACAAATAACATACACATATATGGTATTGCTGTGATCGTCAAGAGCTGGAGAATTTATTTTGGGTTGTTCTTTGGTGGTAGGTTATGGTAGTAACAAGATACACACAGCTAAATAAAAAAAATGATTTTTTACTATTTTGGGCCAGTTTTCCTTTGATAATAAAAAAACATCAGGAGATATCCATTACCATTTACCACCAAATAAAAAACCCAATTTGTCCTGAAAAAAATGCGATATAATTCACCTGGATGTGCAAAGTAGTTGTGATGATATGTAAGTTTTTTATGTGTTTTACTAACACATGTCAACCTTGCAAAATTGTGCTTAGGCATTTAGATTTGTTTTACCCTTAGGCGTGAAGGGGTTAAGTATATTAGAGACATCTTTCTAAAGATAGCAGAGATGAGTTTATTGTAACCTAATAAAGGTGTGCAGCACTCTGAACTGGCCAGTTTTGATCCATGCATGGCCAACTTAAGTGTCCTTGGGGTGCACCTAAAGCATTAGATAGAAGTGCAGATTTTTGAAAAAGCTGAATGCAGCGATGACACATAATGCTTATCCCCTACCTAGAACTGAAGAGTCACCGGCAGTATTAAGGAAGCACAATTCTTGACTTGGCATGTAGTTACTGGCAAATCCTAATATCCTAAACAGATTGGACAAAACCTGTCTCTATAATCCCCCTGGGATTGTTTCAATTCAAACTAATGCTTACGGACATGCCCACAACCTTTCAATGTGCTATTAAATATAGTTTAGGTCAGGGGTCTCCAAACTTTTTAAAATGACACCATTCAATCCCATACAGAGAATTCCCTCTAGTAGCTTTTGTTTAGAAGACAAGGAGGAAACGCTTTGGAATTTTTCATTATTCACCATCTATGAAGAAGAATTGGACACTGTACAATGGGATCAATGAAAATAAAAGACAATGGAAATTCCACATCTGATACAACACAACCAAGGGAAAAATGTTGAACAAGTAAAACTGTCACTAGAAATAGAGAGATGTCCATTTGCAACTGAGTCCTAATTTACATAAAGTAACATTTTCAGAACTTTAGAATCCCAAATCTTGATAATTGTCAAAGGCCCAATGTGGAACTGTCCAGTATATGATCTTAAAATGGATGGAGGGGGGCCACTAAGGTGTTTTATATATCCTTAAGAAATACCTCGTACCCAACTCTACAAATAGAGAAAAAGAAATGAGAAGATGGATCCTTCAGTCTCTGCAGCAGTAGATTTGCCTGAGCTTGGGGACTGCTGGTTTGTACCTCAAAAGACTGAAGAAAACAATATGGTGGAAGATACAGACGTTAGAGATCAGGCATAAATGAAGACCGAACTGCATGGAGCAAGAACATTCGGGTACCTCCTGGTAGGTGTGCAGAAGATTATTAACTTTAGTTCTTGAAGAGGACTAAAAGTTATGGTGGGGTGGAAAATGTAATAGATAAATCCTATTTGTTGTTTTATTATGTTATACACCCTATTTAAGGCACTTGCATTGGCCGCTTTGGGCCTTTCTAACAGTTGTGACTGGGAGACAGAGATATGGCTGCAGAGGCTTCTGTCAGCGATACAAATACACACAGATAAAATTATTTTGAATGAAATAAGAGTTTTCATGACTCATAAATTCCATGTTAACTTAACCTCTTGCCGTCTGGCCACTGCTTATAAATAGCAGGACTGTGGCACTCCAGGGGTGGGTTGCCATTCATAAACAGCACCCGCCATTATGGACTGTGCGCGCTCCCTGGGAGTGCACAGCACCGCGATCTGGTGCCCACTGTGTCCGGAGGACACAGTGGAACGCCGATCGTCGTACGGGACCTCTGTGAGAGGTCCCGATCATGTGATCACTGATTGGCCAATCAGTGATCACATAAAGAGCAGTAAGCAAGATGTCACTTCTGACATCATTGCTTACTACGTGTGAAATCTGTGAATGATCACAGAGGTCACATGGTACAAGGCTATTCACAACAGCCTTGTACCATGTGACAAGCTGTGACCAATCACAGCTCACACAGTACTTCTCAATGGCTGCAAGAATGCAGCCAGAGAGAAGGAGAAATTATTGCTTTTACAGCCTTTATGGGTGTAAAAGCAATCAGTGTAAAAAAAAAAAAAATCTTCATCACCCCCCACAAGTAGTACAGTGTCACCATGGTGACACTGTACTAATAGGGTGACAGTATGTAGAAAAAAAAACCATAAATAATAATATAAAAAAAAAAAATGTAAAAAAAAATGTTTAAAAATTATAAGTTTTGGTTATAAACTAATTTGGGTTATTTTTGTTTTTACTAAAAAGATAACTGAATACATTTTGGCCAAGATTTATGATGAAATATTATTTATTTGCAAAATTTTATAAGAAAAACACTTTTTTTCAACATTTTTGGACTTTTTCATTTATATAGCAAACAAAATAAAAATCCCACTGGTGAATAAATACCACTAAAATAAAGCTTTATCTGTCTCAAAAAAATGCTAAAAAATTCATATGGGTACAGTGTTGCATGACCACGCAATTGTCATTCAAAGTGTGATAGAACAGAAAGCTGAAAATTGGCCTGGACAGGAAGGGGATAAAAGTGTCCGGACTTGAAGTGGTTAAAAAGAAAGTTTTAACCCTCAATATTGTTATGTGATTAATATAGTTTATGCATCTGTACCTATAAAGAAATAGCTGATATAATATTAAAGCCAGGGTGTAAAGTTACAGAGCATTACAATCTCTTTGGAAACTAGAAAAGAAACTAATTCTGTGTTCCTGTTATGTACTGTAAATATACATTGTAGAGGAAGGCGGGGTGGGGTTTCTGATCATGTGACCGCCATGATTGGATGTCACATCAGTCACATGATCGTAAAGCTCCGGATCGCAAGTAGAGATCAGGAGCTTTCCATTAGCTGCCGGTAATTGTGCCAGGAGCGCGCATGGCTTGCGCTCTCAGCACAGGTCTGTTTACCTTTAGATATGCATATATGCGGCCTCTCGCCATTAAGGCCCACCCGTTAAGAGGCGACATACATTCACACGGCCAACTCCAAGGAGTTAAGCTGCAATTAAGCTTAATCAAAGGGTGATATTTATTCCATCTACCTCCTCAGAGCTTCCCAAGACCAAGCTCATCCATCATTGTGCCTGACTCTCTATGCTTTCCTTGGTAATGGACAGGTCCTCACTAGACTACAGACTTGTCACCACTCCACTGGTATCTCCTGCATAGGCACAGCAGGTCACCCATATCACTCTCTCTCTATGTCTTCTTCGGAGGAATTTATGATTCACAATACAAAGGCTACTAGATCATTTGATTTTTACAAGTGTTTTTCACTCATTTTCTCATATATTTTGCATTCATTTTCCAGGTAGAGAAAGTACTTCTTCTACCAAGATACCTGTAAAATGTACTTGTGCATTTTTCATATGTCTTTGATTCATTTCTCTTGGTAGATGCTCTTTAAATGCAGCAAAAATGCTACCTGAAGGAAAAAAATACATCATGGAGGTAAATTCATAAAATGCGAATAGCACAATTTCTTATAATAGAACAGATCCTATTGTGCATTTTACATGCAGTTTCGCGTTATTAATTGTACCTAAAATCCTGTTTTTGAACAGGGCCTCTAAAACAGTTTATCTGTCCATTTCCACATTTGGTACAATTGCTATTAGCATGCCGAGTTAATGTGCATTTCAAAAATAAAATAGAGCAAGCAACATTTTATACTCCACAGATTATTTTTTTCTGTCCAATGTAGATGCGGAGGGTCTGTTCTGTTTCAAATGTTGCTTTTTGCATTGGCATACAGTACCTCCTTAGACCCAGTCTGTCCAGACATTATAATCACCTGCTGACTTGGCACTTTCCACAGGCAACTTAACTCTTCAATAAGGCAGTTGCATCCAATGCAATTGCAATACAGAGGATGTTTTTCCAGATTTTTAAAGTGTAAGAAGACCATGATTTTCCTAAGCCCTAACTCTGCAAAGTGTTAACACTACTGAGGGAACATGGGCAAAACAGGGAATTTATAGATAGGACTAACCAGCATTAAGCAGCATATGTCAAAACGATAGTAAAAATCAAATAGAAATTAGTTGTGGATTTTCTTTTGTGCCTAGTAGAATGTGCCCTAAGAAAAGAGCATCATTCTGTGAGATTTGCCTAAATTATATCACATACCAAATGTTCCAGACCTACAGAACATGTATTATATACAAATGTATGGTCTGGGTTAAAAAGCAATAGAAAAAGCTAGCAATTGCCTTTCTGTGAGCTGTAATATATATCTGATTAGATATGAAAAACCTATGTTAAAATTAGCATAATCATTCTATAACTTTTGTCTAACATAAGTACAACGCAGACAATACAACACAATGGCATCATAACACTATACACTAAACTAGCCAGAAGAATGACATTTTTGCCTATTATCTGTCTCTAAAGGCACATTTCTATTTCAACTGTTACAATTAGCTTTTGTTTCATTGTCTGCAAAAGTTCTGTCTTGTTCAAGAGATTTAATTCATTCCAGCTATTTTTTTACCAACTTCTTACTTAGAGTTCAAACAGTAAAGTAAGAAAAAAAAAGTAAAAGTGCCAACCGGCACAGGAAACAAAGTGGTTTGACTGAAAATGATTGATAAAATACATCTTGTACCTGTGAAAAAAAATACACATTGTAAGCTAACATTGTGGAAAAGAATGTTAGATTTTTAAACCACATGGAGTTTGCTGGGGAGTAGAATTTCTCTATTGCTATTACCCCAGGGCTACCTGCTGTTATATTGCTCAAATGTTGTATAACTATATAGTGTAGAATGGCAAAGTGTCTAAAAGCCTTGCTTTCTAGGTGAAACTACACAGCCCACCTTCCATTGCTCTTCCTTGTAGCACAAAATGTGTATGCTTTATATTAATAGGGAACATGTTTTCTTCTTTCAAAGTTCACTTCTAATGTAGAAATATAACTGTGCTTTAGATTTGCACTTTTCAGTAACTTAAAAAAAAATGCTAACCCTTATCCGAACCCAAATAATGTTTTAAAGGGAATTTCCACTCTACAAATTGTAAGATCTCAAATCTTACAGACCAATAAATATTGCAATATTGTACTAATATATATACAGATAAAATGGTAAAACACAGGTAAACCACATTTAAAAACAGCAATATGTGCTTAGAGCTTAGAGCCATATGCTTAGAGCCATATGATTAGAGCCATTTCTGTATCACAGGGCATTATAGAGGACTGATACTGTTGAAGTCACACAACTGATTTGCCACCAGCTTATTTTTATCCCCCTAACTGACTTATCAATGCTTATTTTATCTCTGTGTATAGACTGCCATTTTGTTAGAGTAGCAGGGCTTTGCTTCCTCATTTTATAGTTGTTTTTAGTTGATGACTATTAATTCCACTAATCAACTCTGTTGATTGGTGGAATGATGTTCAAGAAGCAGAAGGAGAAATGGAGGAAGCAGTGAATCCCAGAATTAATGAAACAGAAGAAGAGAGATGCTTGCACTGCTGGTCAGTGTCACCTCAGGTACAGCTTCCTCTCCAGCAGTCCCTTAGAAAACCAATGGGCAGCACATTAGTGATGTCACCAATCTCAAATCAAATCTTGATAAGCAAAAGAAGCCATCATAGAAAGGAGTGGGTACTTTATGCCTTAGATCAGAGGTGTCAAACTGGAGGCCCTCCAGCTGTTGCGAAACTACAAGTCCCATCATGCCTCTGCCTTTGGGAGTCATGCTTGTAACTGTTAATCTTGCAATGCCTCATGGGACTTGTAGTTTGGCAACAGCTGGAGGGCCCCCGGTTTGACACCAGTGCCTTAGATGATCTCACACAGTAGTCGTAAAGCCGAAAATTAGGAGTATTTGGCTCTCTTCCTTTTCAGCAAGTGCTTGCTATTTTTCAAGAGAAATTCAAAGGAAGAGTAGACTTTTCATGCTACTGGTTAAATATAATTAGAGATGTGTGAGACAGAAAAATTTGTTTCATTTCAGTTTAATTTGTTAAGTAATTTTGTTTCCTTATAATTGCTGTTAGAATTATATGTTTGCAAAACACTTAGTTATTTCGGGAGAGTATATATTTGTCGTTCCGAATTGACTCATATTTTCAGACATTCTGTTGTTCTTTTGTTATTTTGGAAGACTGGTTATATTCATTTTAATGTAATTAATTAATATATATTCATTCATTATGTTATAAGTAAAATTTATTTTCCTATTCTCAACTGACTTTTTTTGCTGGGTTATGCAAATACAAATTAATAGAATATTCTCTCAAGTTCAACTCCAATACAAAAAGAATCTTATTTGAATATTCCTGCTATGTTCACTAGAATAAAAAAACGAATGGATCCAAATCAGTTTGGATCATTCATTATGTTAAGTTATTTGGATGCTTCGAATATTAACAAAAGATCCAAACTATTGCAATATGTCATCCGAATGAAACAAATTAATACGAGCTAATTTATTGTTTTTGTTAAAGTTTATATTGGATTAGTTGAAATTTGTTACTGTTGGATTCAGGGATTTGGATACATCCGAACCTCCGAATAATGCAGATTTCATCCCAACTTTGATTTGTAATGTAACGGACCATCTGGATTCAATTAACACTTTCAAACGTTCTCTATGAGATAGTAAACCTTCACTTCTTGTACCGTATAAATGGAATTCTTCTGTTAAAATTGTCTAAACCAATAGTGGAATTAGTAAATTGCATACCTTGTTAAATCACAGATATTAACCGCTTTCCCGCCACCCTATAGCAGATATACTGCTACAGGGAGGCAGGGGTGTGCAAAATTACAAATATATACATCATTTTGCATTTCCGGGCAGGGGGAACTCGCGAGCCACGCACCGCTATTCGCGGCCTTGGCTGTCAATCACCGGGTCCCCGGCTGGTGATTACTTGTCGGCACCCGGTGATAGCCGAGTAATACCGACGGGGGGAGAGAACTGTATGAAAACAATACAGTTCTCTTCCCTGTCAGTTCCTGCACAATGCTTTGTATGGCTCTGCATAGTAGAGCCATAGAAAGCAGTGTGCTTGCAGTTGAAAGCACACACACAGCTTACAGTAAAATAGCACACAGCACGCAGTTAACCCTTCCTGCTCAGTGCTATTAGTACAGTGTCAGTGCTTTTTATTAGCACTGATCACTGTATTGATGTCACTGAGGATGTCAGTAGCACCAAGTCAGTTCCCCCCTGTGTCAGAATACCCACCGCAGTCCCGCTATAAGTTGCTGGTCGCCACCATTACTAGTAAAAAATTTAAAAATTAAGTATATATACCGCCATTTGTAAATGCTATAACGTCCACGTAAACCAATTAATTTACTCATATTGGGATTTTTTTTAGCAAAGACGTAGAAGGATACATTTTGGCCTAAATTTATGACATTTGATTTTTTAAATTTTTTTATTGGACATGTTTAATAGTAAAAAGTAAAAAAATATGTTTTTTTCTCAAAATTGTCGATTTTTTTATAGTACAAAAAAATAAAAACGCACAGGCGATCAAATACCACCAAAAGAAAGATCTATTCATGGTAAAAAAGACATAAATTTAATTTGATTGCAGCATTGGATGACCGCGCAATTTTTAGTTAAAGTAACGCAGTGCTGTACCGCAAAAAGTGCCCTGGTCAGGAAGGGGGGTAGATCCTCTGGAGGGCAAGTGGTTTAGTCATTATTCAGCAAGTGCGACGTTTAGAAATTCCTACTTGTGCAGGTTATAGCATCTATTCACAGACCCACAGGTGAAGCAGGCAGCTTTGAACTCTGGCTAAATAACCCATGATGCTCTGGAAATCCTTTGCCATTCATTAAATATTTAATAGTAAATCATAGATTGCATGCATATTGTAAAAAACAGAACATATCCGTTTCAAAATGTACAGCATTTTAAAAAATAAAATGCAGTGATCCCAAAACCACAATTGTTTCCCTTTAATTAATTTTTCAAACAAAATATGCTCTCTTAAGATATTGACAAATGATCACAAGAATTTTAAAAAAGCTAACAATTAGCTTTGAAATGAATAAGATCATTGCCTGTAAACAGCGAAGTTTTCTTCATTATTTTATGCTATCATTAAAGCAGAACAATCACTTAAAACTAAGCTTATCAATTGCCCCTAAACATTTACAGTAATTAAAAAGCAAAGGAAAAACTTTTCTTTTTTCCTTGTTAGCACATGTAGATAGTGTATGAGTGTGTTTTAACTCTATTGAGCTGCACAGGAGGCACAGCATGGGACACATTAACCTCTTCAGAGGTTAGCATATAGGTAAGAAAATTTTATATTTCATTCAAATGGTACAACAGCCTTTTAAGCAAAGACATGGCTACATGCTGGTTACGCTTTAATAATAGGCTGCCAAAGTCATGTAGTGTTAATTGCTGTGCAGTCTGATGAAAAGGTGTCTGATGAATAGGTGTCAGTAACATAGAGACATGCTGGATACAAAGCTTGATGTGCAGGGACAAAATATATCTTCTTTCTGTCTGAGTATTTTGGGACACACTGAGGCTAATGAAAACTTAAAGGGAAAATATACCTTGTACTGATCCTATCTTTGAGAATGAATAAAACACAGAATAAAATTACTAACAGTAAGAACCATAAGATCTTTGTACATATTAACGATTCTTTCAAAGCTGTCTACTACACAGCTGGGAGACCCCACATCCAGATGCATAGTTTATGTAAATCTAGATTTACTTCCAGGACATGGTCTGTCACACCCCAAAATCCAACAAGGCCATGCCCAACTCACTACATATCTTTAAAGTTTCTGCATTGTATTGTGAGGGGATTTCTAGGTTAAGCCTTGGAGCCAAAGTTGAGACTTCCATTTGCCGTGGAAAAAGACTATTTTAACCGGTTGCCGACTGCACCATGTACCTGCACGGTGGCAAAGTGGCCTCCCCGCACCAGATTATTATTCAGGTACGTGATCCGTGCACCTGCCGGTCAGGCCATGCTGTGATTCATTACAGTTCATGTCGATAACCAGGTCCTGGCCAATGACTTGACCGCCGAGATCTCTATGTTTCACCAAATACAGGTCTGTGATTTTAAACAATACAGAGCTATGTTCAGTGACAGGAGATCATGTTGTTTTTTCATTCTGTGCTAAGCAGGGAATGAAAATAAGATCCTTGGAAAAAATCAGCACGCAGTACACACATTAACACTTGCTAGGCACACAAGCCCCTTGATCGCCCTAGGTGTTAACTTCTTCCTACCCAGTGTCATTAGTACAGTGCATTTTATTAGCACTGATCACTGTAATAATGTCACTGATGTCAGTGATGTCTGGGCCAATTAGCCAGTTGCCCTCCGCACTATTGCAGTCCTGTTATAGGTTGCTAATCACTGCCATTAGTAGTATAAAAAAAAATTCCAGTATATATCCCATAGTTTGTAAATACTATAACTTTCACACAAACCAATCAATATTCTGTACACTTATTGGGATTTTTTTTACCAAAGCAGAATACATTTTTTTACTTTTTTTATTGGATATCTTTTATAACAGAAAGTAAAAAATACTTTTTTTTTTCAAAATTGTCAGTGTTTTTTTATTTATAAAAAACCCAGAGGTGATCAAATGTCACCAAAAGAAAGCTCTATTTGTTTGAAAAACAGGTTATAAATTTTGTTTGGGTACAGCATTGCATGACTGCGCAATTGTTAGTTAAATTAGTGCAGTGCCGCATAGCAAAAAATGGCTTGGTCAGGAAGGGAATAAAACCTTCCAGAGGGCAAATGGTTAATGTGGGCAGGACAGTGGCTAAGTGGTTAGCACTTCCGCCTGGCAGCACTAGGGCCATCAGTTTGTATCCCAATCATTGTACAACCTGCATGTGTCTTCCTGTGTCTACATGGGTTTTCTCCCACACTTCAAAGACATTTTGGTACATGAATTGGCTCCAGTCTAAATTGACCCTAGTATGTGTATGTATGAATGTGAGTTAGGGACCTTAGATTGTACGCTCCTTGAGGGCAGGAACTGATGTGAATCTACTTTACATATATAAAGTGCTGCATAAATTGTCAGTGCCATATATGTACCTGTAATAAATAATAGAATGAGTAGTGTGTGCTCATGGTACCATTTATCAGTTTATGGAAAAAATCCAGACAAATACCATGACATGTAATCGTTCTTTAAGCAAAGTACAACTTTAACCAAAATTTGTGTATGGAATAGGGAATAGCTAAAACTTATGACGGGTGTGCATTGCTGTCTTTCTGAGGCTTTGGGGAGATTTTCTCCCGCTTTCTGTCCCAGTGATAATGTTATTGCTTGGACAGGAAGAAAGAAAACATTTTCAACAGGGACACAGCACAAAAAATATTAAAGCCAGTGGGTTAGCATATAATGTATTGGGTACCAATCAGGGGCGGACTGACAACTCATGGGGCCCCCGGGCAATAGGGGATCATGGGGCCCCTGTGTCCTTGCCCAAACTCAAAAAAGCCTATGAAAAAGGTACCAGGGGCATCTCATGGGGCCCCCTACTGACCCCAGGCCCTCAGGCAGTGCCCGAGTTTACAAATGGTCAGTCCTCCCCTGGTACCAATGCATATACAAGGGGCATTCATGTCAAACCAGGACTTTAAATTTGTTCTTTTTTTATATAAATTCAAAAGGAGTAAAAACTGCATTTATTTTTCAACATACTCCCCTGCTACATCTATACACATCCCAACGAATGCCAGGAAAGCTTCAGTATAGAAAGATTTGTCAGAACGTCTGAACCATCCTAGGACAGCCTGCTTCACTTCATCATCATTGTGTTCACCGTTCCCACAGAAAGATTTGTATCTTGTTCAATTTCACGACAGGTTATGCGTCGATTATCCAGGATCAGGCATTCCACATGCTGAATGTTCACAGGAATGACTGCTATGGGCTGAGATTTTCACTGAAGGACGTACGGCCATCTTTGAAACATTTACACTAGTTAAATGTCTTACTACAGTTCAACATCGTACTTTGTTTGAAGTCTTCTATAAATATCCGCGGGTATCTACAGAAGACTTCAAGCACAGTATGGTGATGAGACGCTCAGCCGCAGTAAAACATTTAAATAGTGTAAACGTTTCAAAGATGGCCGTACGTCCGTCAGTGAACATCCCAGCCATGGTGGTTCCCAGAAATGTTGTCACCACACACTATTCTATGCACACACTAACACTGTTGTCTACCATCTTGATTAACGGTTTCTGGACTGGCCCATGACATGTGCGCCGCCTATCAGTAATAGGACACACTTGTTACTTAGTACTGCGTGTAGTACCGCCACGCTAGCATCCCTTTTTATATATGGAAAATTAAAAGTCCCAGTTTGACTTGAACATCCCTCGTAGCTTCATATCAAAGGTAAATGTGTCATATTGTGATAGACATGGGAACATTCACACATATATTTTCAAATGATCTATAGCAACTTTACATCATTAAAGTAAATTGTATTTTTAACTTACTAGTTCCAGAGAACAATACATCTACAACAGCTCGTGGGATCTTGTAATTTTGATGTGCTCTGTTCTGAAAGTTTTCCACTTGTCTGGGGCATAAAATAAATACAATTAACTCCTGAAACAAAATAAAGAAACAAGTCAAGGGGAATAATCTTTGTACAGATATAAATGTCCCAAAGTCACCCATAAAATACTATAATATTTAACTTCCTGGGCTTCTATTACCATCAAATTTCATCTTTCATCGTTAATGCCCAGAGGATTGGTTGCTATAAATATTTCACTGGTAAAAAGATCTACAAAGTAGCATAGAAACCTTGATTTTATAGCCCCAAAATCCAATTGGTTTTTTCAATAAAATAGTGCAAAAATCAGAAACACATTTTCTCTCAAAGAAAATCACAGTGCCTGTGTTTTGAACTTTGAAAATTAGATTTCTACAATGCTTAAAAATACAGAGATGAATAAGCCGTTATTTTAGGGCTTGTTTACACAGGTGCGAAAAAATGCATTTTTCATTTTAACAGTTTAATAACATCTTATTTTGCATTTTAGGTTTATTAACCCTTTCACTGCCTGGTCCGTACATCGCACAGACCTGGCAGCAGGAGGTTTCAAACACAATCCGGTGGCTGCCGTTGCCGGGATTGTGTATTAAACTGACAGGCAGACTCCTGCCTGTCAGGTGGAAGTAGTTGGGCACCTGTACAGCTGCCCAATCGCTTCCAGAGCCTCAGTACCGCCCCCCGCCTGTGCGTCCCCGCCATGTATCTGCAAGGGAGAATGTCACCAGCACACCGAGGATCACCAATATGGGTCCAAAGGTTTTAAAGAATGATCACATAGTTACAGTTTCGGAGTCTCGCAGCACACCTTCATCAGGCATGTGACCCCTATGCGATGAAATAAAAAGTTCAGTAAAAAAAATGTTTATTGCAAAAAAATAGTTACACCCATGCACATTACACCCCCCCTGAAAAAATTTTTGAGGCCCCACGACTGCCACATATACACACGTACAAACATAAATGCACACGTAAGGGCGCCTACGCATGAAAACATCGATTACGAAACACATGTTACATATCGCTGCACACGCCGGAAGTGAGAGCAATAATTCAAGCACAAGCCCTCCTCCATAATGCTAAACGGATGATCTAATGGGTCTTTTGAAGCATCGACTATAGAAAATATAGAGTACTGAAGTTTGATAAGCACACACAAATTTAAGGTTTGGCATGCTTGTCTTTTATATTTTACCAAAAATTTGGGTAATTGCTTTGTTTGCTCTAAAATTAACTTTAGTGTGTTTTTTACTGAAATTTTGCATTTCCTATACCTTTACAGTAATATCGCGTGACATAAAAAATTTAAACTACCACTATTTTATGCTGTAGGGCAGGTGTGTCAAACTGGCGGCCCTCCAGCTGTTATGAAACTACAAGTCCCATCATGCCTCTGCCATTGGGAGTCATGCTTGTAACTGCCAATCTTGCAAAGCCACATGGAACTTGTAGTTCGGCAACAGCTGCAGGGCCGCCAATTTGACACCAGTGCTCTAGGGTGTCTGCTTTCAGAAAATATATACAGGTTTGTGTAATCTTCAGGCCTAAAATGATTTTTTTAAACGTGTGCAGAAAAAAAAAATGAAGCAAAAACGGCTCTGGCAGCGAAAGGGTTAATGTCTTTTTTTTTTTTACAGGTGTAGTTTTATTGTAATTGCCAAAGCCAGCAGACTGCTTCGGTCAAATGTGAAATATGACAATCCAGCCAGTTGGCAACAACTTGTTCGTAAATGGTATTATGTGCCCCATATGATGCTGTTGTCATCATGTGATCAGGAACCGAGATGAATGGTTCCTGATGGCAGTATGTGACAGCGTGGCTTTCAAATGTAGCACTGTAACAGAACTAGTGGCCAGGGCACTCTTTGAAAGTAGAACAATTTGATTAATTATTGTGTTTATGTTAAAACCATAAAGCATCAAGCAAAAGTAACTATTCCTTGATTAAAAATAGTTCAGCAGACAATGTATTTGGATGACTTAAATGGAAATCAGATTACAATACTAGAACTGAGATGAATTTAAATGCAATCCAAGAAGCAGGTGGTTTTTGCTGAGCCCCTATTTATTCAAGGCTGTCTGCAGCTTCCGTCTAAGTCGGAGTCTACAATAGCCTTGTCATGAAAACTATCATTAGCCACATAAACAGCAAGCCAAAAAAATTACACAATTAGAATTAGTGCTCTTAGTATTCCATACATTTCCTTAATAAGACCATTCTTGAGAGACAGTTTGTTAAGTGCTTGGCTGTTAAACAAAATTGTGTTTTATCTGAGAATATTTTAGAAATAAAAGAGTTTTGTTTCTGGCAAACATCCCAGGAAACATTTATGCGGGAAGCTGCTTTTTTCAAGACTCATTGCACATCGTATCTATAAAACACTCTGCATAAAATGAAAATAAAATCTAAACTCTAAAAAAAGATTGGAAATGCAAAAAGCCTCTTTGTATACATGCCAGGAGAAAACCTCCTTTGTTACAAAAAGATAAAATATATTTATTACAGCAGAATGTATTTCACTGCATGTTTCAGCGGTTTTCTCAAATGGAAAGTTTTTATAAGTTTTATCTATTTCCTACTGTTAAATTTGTGTGGTTAATGTACATTTTGAGAAAGCATTTTACTCCGTTTTAATTTTTTCCATAAGCAATTTATATCTCATCTTACTTGTCTATATTTTTGTTTCAAAAATGTTATGTGGACATCCTTAACTACTTCACTTTAAATACTCTTGCTCAGAAAAATACAGTATACCTTCTAGGTGATTATGTACAGTATATAATACAACTGGAGTTCAGAGGTCAGGGATCACTAGTGCAACTATATAATAAACAAAAAGCAAACAAAATAATGCTTTCAGCAGCAAACCTAATTCAGCACAAATAGAATAAGACAATGGGGGTTATTTACTAAAACTAGAGAGTGCAAAATCTAGTGAAACTCTGCATTGAAACCAATCAGCTTCCCGGTTTTATTGCCAAAGCTTAAATGAACAAGCTGAAGTTAGAAGCTGATTGGCTACCATGCAGAGCTGCACCAGATTCTGAGTGCATCAATTTTAGTAAATCTACCCCAATGTCTTATCAATTCAGGGCTTTTACCTGCAGAAGTATCACAGTCTACAAACTTTTGGGGTCATTCTCAGCGGAGACAGCTGTCGGCAGCTCAGTTAGCTTTTCCGGACACCTGTCTCAATCTCAAATTCCCACTCCTAAGATGCAGAGGGTGGCTATGGGCACTTGCTGTGCACCCTCCTCTGCCAACCTGTATCTGGGGGGGTTGGAAAAGTGAGTTATTTTATTTTGATGCCCTGCCTCTATATCTTTGCAATGTGGTATCCTGGCATAGATGGCTGTGGGCAGCACACTGGCTAAATGGTTAGCATTTCCATCTGGCAGTACTAGGGTCGTTGGTTCGAATCCCAACCATGGCACCACCTGCCTGGAGTTTGTTCTCCCTGTGCCTGCGTGGGTTTCTTCTGGGTACTTCAGCTTCCTCCCACACTCCAAAGACATGCTGGTAGGTTAACTGGATCCTGTCTAAATTGGCCCTTGTATGTGTATGTATGAATGTAAGTTAGAACCTTAGATTGTACACTCCTTGAGGGTTAGGGACTGATGTGAATGTACAATATATATGTAAAGCAGTGCATAAATTGACGGCTCTATACAAGTACCTGAAATAAATAAAAACACAAAAAAAACAAAATATATAAATGATGTCTTGGTCATCTGAGATGGAGAAAGGAACCTGCTAAACAATTTTTTTGGACTGTATAAATATAAATGAATAACAACAGCCTCTTTTTAATGGACATCAAGATATTTCTTAAGGAGGACAATATGCTAGCAAGCAGTTTATATTGTAAACCGACAACCAGTGAACTATGAGGTATACTAAGCAACATTATAGGATTAAACAAATAATAAGCAACATATTAGCACTGTTTATGATGGATCTCCAGGTAACCAAGCTTGGTTGACAAAGTCCTACAGAACATATTGTATGATCATACCTACTCCATAACTATCAGTGATTTATCAACACTCATAGGTAGGTATAGTGTGATAATTCATCATTGATACCTTACTTCTATTCCTTTATTTGCCATTGACGGGATTTACCCAAACCCTAGGGGCCATTCCTGATGAAGTCAGCCAATGATGAAATGTATAGGTGGAGCTACACACAGTGAGATTATTACATACTAGAGGAGGAGGTATGGACACAATTAAGAGATCTGCAGTGAGCTGTGTCCTGTTTTCTATGAAGACATACGGGAGGTTATTTACTAAAACTGGAGAGTGCAAAATCTGGTGCACCTCTGTGTAGAAACCAATCATCTTCCTGCTTTTATTGCCAAAGCCTAATTTAACAAGCTAAAGTTAGAAGCTGAATGGCTACCATGAACAGCTGCACCAGATTTAAGTAAATCTCCCCCATGCTATCATAGCCTTAGTGCTGAGTAAAGCACAGCTTCTATGGCTGATTTTATGCATTTTGCTTGATGCTGCTCTTAGTAAACAGTGTTACCCTATGATCTGCTTCTGTTTCTGCCTGATTTTGTTGTACATGAAATAATGTGCCCCAGAATGTGTGACCAGAGATATGAAAAGGAGGAGTTAATTGAAATGTTTTTTGTCCAGATTTAGTTAACTGGTCCCATTCATCTGATGAATTTGTTTCTGTTGGGGAGATCTTTGGTGGTGGAAAAAGGTGTAATTTGCCCATAAGTTGCCTGATGCTGCTTTTTCATTAAAAAAAACCCTTTTTTTCAGAGCACTTTTAGATGAAGCAATCAAATGAACTGTGTGCACTTTATTGAACTCATTTGACATATATTAAACATTTACATCAAGGTTTTATTCAGTATGATTAATACATTGCAATGAGAACTGTTTTATAAGTTATACATATCTCATATTATTTTATGATATTTTTACAGCTGCTAGTGTGATAAGTTGAAAAAGTTTTTATCGCTGATTGGGTTTTAATATAAAATATAATGTCTTAAAATGTGTTCTAAAGCATATGATTGCATATTTTCCAGATTTCAGAGGTTTCACAGACTCCTTACCCCCCGAGGAAGCAGATGTGATCTGCATTGAGCATATGATATCCCATTTAAGTTCAAAGCATTATTTTTTATTGGTGGATCAGCAATATAGTTTGTTTGACCATTTAGATGACATATAATGGGATTTTACTAGGGGGTCATTTGTAGAGATCTGGATACCATGCTGTATAACACTTTATAATAGTGAGTTTTTTGTTATATATTAATAAATATTAATAAATATTAATTATATGAATGTTAGATTATGGTGGAGATATTTTTGTCTTTGTTCAGGCTCTGTATTAATTGGCATCCTAAAAGTCCTTATTCATCTTATAACTTTCTGCAATTTATATTGTTTTGGATGTTAGTGCATAGGATGTAGAACAACATATTGTTACTTATGCAATATATTTCTCTTACCTTTTCAAACACCTCAAATGGTCCCTGCTAGTTGGTTAGGAACACTCTACTATGGGTATTAGTACAACAACCCAGTCCCCAAACTGAACTTTTACAACCTTGGCTGACCAGTTGATGTTCTTCTCTGCACCCCCTGAGTGCTCTGGAGATGTTCCTTCACTAAAGGCATTACATTGTTGATACTCTCTAACATCTAAGAGATACTCTATGCTCAATTATTGTTTTGTGGTGAGTGGTCTTACTTTCTTTTGTTCGAACACTTGTTCAAATAGTGAATATTCAATGGATGCTAGGGAAAACTTTCACATAGCAATAAACAGCACAGGAGGTAAGTTATCGCAAATATTCCCATCTTTCGGTAACTACCCTCTGCAGCATAGACTATAGAGTTTTGTTAAACCCCTCAACCGGGCCATCCTTTTGTGGGTGATACACAGCAGGCCAAAATGTTTAATTTGGAACAGTGTGCACAAATCAGCTATTATATTTAACATAAAATGAGTGCCCTGGTCAGTCAAGATCTTTATGGGAAATCCTGTTTTGAGACCATGTGGAACAACTTCCCTGCAATTGTCTTAGAGAAAGTATTTTCCCAGTATATAATGGTGTCCTTGGGTCAACTTCACCAGGGGACCAACCAGATTGATTACAATGCAATCAAATGGTACTTTGATCATGGGTAGAGGGGTTCTAGTAGGGTGACTGGACTAGAGCATGTTATCGGCAAATAGGACAGAAAGCACAGTATTTATTAACCTCAGCCTTCAACTTTATCAGTAAAACCAGTTGGCTATCTGCGCCTTCACCTTCTCAGCCCCCAAGTGTTCTTCGAGTATGTCATTGTAAGCTCAATCCTTTGTGGTTGGGGAAGCAACTGCTATACAACCTTATTCTAGATTCTGCCAACTTGAGACAGCAAATCACAATTGACTGCAAAATGTAGAAACCTTTTAAAATCAGGCATTTGTTGTACTCTATTAACAGTAGCCAGCAAAGGATCTCTCATTTGGAGGGCTCCAAATGCTCCTCTTGACACATACGTGTCACGATGGACAGGATTGGAGAAGGTCTCTTCACTCCTCATCATTCTCTCCAAGCATGATCTCTCCCCCTGTGGATAGGTTGATCTGTAGGCCTGGAACTGTCAGCATTATCATCATCACCATTGCTATCATCATCATCATCATCACCAGGCTGTACAGTTAGTTCATTTCTCATATACTCCCATAGTTTCAGACATAAAGGACAGTCCCATCTCACTATGATGTCATGCATCAAGATTTTTACCACCCCAACTTCTTGTGCAATAGTGCCACTGGCAGGGGGAATTGCCACTAGAACCAGTAGATACGTCCTAGTGTCCTCATGTATATGTAGCATCCTCTAGGTAGTTAGGCGTATTGTGTTAGTTACAGGCTGGGTAGCAGCCAGGGATGAGTCGGTGTGGGAGTGAGGCTGGAGTTCACTTCAGCACAGGCTGGGAGGCTCTACACGTCAGGGCTTCTGGAGTCTTCCCACTCTTCCACAAACCTAGAGAACCTCTTTTTTTTTCAAGTCGGCGGCCAGCGTTCATCATGATTGGCTAATTCACATACTGATTCATATGGGGGGTAAGGATCTGGGTGCCCCCTTGTTAACCTCCCTAGCGGTCTGATTAGGTCAGTATTTCTGTGCTTAAAGTGGTACATTGTTTCCAATGAAAATATGTTGTTTTTTTATTGTAGGCCTGTAATTCTTAGGAATAAGTCACTGAAATCTGTCCGAACAAGAGTCTAGTAAACATCCTGGATATGATAAAATTTGAAACACGAAATCATAAATTATAATATAATAAATAATCATAAAAAATAATAATATAATAATAAGACATTTCATTCAATAATGTAATCAAACCAAAAACACTGAAATGTGAAATAGAGCGTCAAGTTCTCACATCACTCAGCTTAGTAGCAGAATCGTTTTCAGTGTCTGATGACGAATTTCCCCACGAATCATTATCACCCAATTCTGCAAGTGGTTCTAATTTACTATCGCTGTTCTCTAGCTGGTCTAAAACCGCTTTTGACCTAAAGGGACGCTTTTTGGATGCCATGGACGTTTCTCAGTTTCCAGGCAGAAAGAACAGTAAAAATGCAGGCAGGGCACTGGACAAAGCACTACGGACAAAATGTATGTGAAATGGTTTGATACAGTAATTGAATACTAAAAGATTTTAGTGTATTATGTGTATGTAAAATTTTGACATTTTTTAATCTCCCGCCTGTTCCGTCCCCCGTATGTCCCGACGCTCGCAGGGAACAGAACCCGAAAGACGGATGCCGGCATCAGCTGGAGGACATGGCCATGGACGCAGCGGGAGGACAGCGTGGGACCGCGGGACAAGGTAAGTGATCCAGGGATCCCAGAGCAATGCTGCACTGTAATTCTGAGTGTAGCTCGGGGTTACCGCTTCTGGTACTGAAACTTAACTCCGAGCTACACTCAGGAATACCGCCAGGGGGGTTAAAGGAGGCTTCCAGATTCTGATAAGACCCCACCCGCAGACCCCCACAACCAACAGCCAGGGTTGTAGGGAACAAGCCCTTGTCCTCACGTTGAGGGCATTTAGCCTGGTATGGTATATGGGGGCCTTGCTCATCCCGCCCTTTTATGACCTGCCAGGCTGCATGCTCAGATAAGAGTCTGGTATGGATTTTGGGGGGACCCCATGCTATTAAAAAAAAAAGGTAGAAATTTTTAAGTGCTATTTTCTTTACGTTCCAATAGCTCATCGGTTGTTAAGGACACAGCGGTCGCCAGCTCCTTAACAACCATGTTGTTTACTGGTTGTTAAGAGTACCGGTGGCTGCTGGTTCCTTAACTACCACGTGCTGGGACCACTACTTATTTATCTCATGCATTAATTTATTTATTTCCTTTTGTGAATTATCTTTAACTCCTGTTTTATGCAATATTTACCAAGTGTTTTTGCTTTATGCTGTACCCTGAAGCTGTCATGATTGGATGGCGAAAGGTGTCAAGGGCTTGGCCGAAGGATGTTATTATGCTATGCGGAACCAGAAGTCCGCCATCTTGATAGGTAGCTGAAGCCAAAGTTTTACCTTAAGGGGGAAATGCTAGTTTAGAGAGGCAATCGATTCTATGTGCACTGAATGAAGTGCACTTTCTTTGTGAGTGAGATTTTAACCCTTTGCTTAATAAACCAGTTTGGTGAGTTGATATATTGTGCAGTAAGGTTTTTTAATTTATTCCTTTGAGCTACACATGGATAAATGGTGTAAGTAAAGATATAAAGATACAGATCAAAGCCACATGGAAAGATAGCCCCTTCTTAAAGAGCAAGGTGTAATTTGACCTAATTTTGAGTAGGCCAAAATCTGAGGTAAGCAGCTTGGTTGGAAGTTGGAAGAAGCACTGTTTTGGTGGTGAACACTGTGCATGTTTGTTTGGACCTAATTTTGATGATGGAAGAAAAAGGTGGACTTTATTTATTGTTTATATTATTTTCACAAAAGTGGATAGATATTTATTATGGACTTTGCGTTATATATGTTAAAGGTGGAAAACACTGTGATAATGTTCTTGTATTTATATTTCATTAATTTGACAATATGTAATATAATCTAGGCCAGTGATGGCAAACCTTTTAGAGACTGAGTGCCCAAACTGCAACCCAAAACCCACTTATTTATTGCAAAGTGCCAACACTGCAATTAAACCTCAATACTGAGGTTTAAGTTTACATAAAACAACCGATACATTAACATCTTTTGTCTTAAAAGAAAAACACAATAACAGCTTCCACCGACCACCAGCACAAGGGGGCAAAGTGCCACTGACCACCAGCACAAGGGGGCAAAGTGCCACTGATCACCAGCACAAGGGGGCAAAGTGCCACTGACCACCAGCACAAAGGGCCAAAGTTCCACTGACCATCAGCACAAGGGGCCAAAGTTCCACTGACCACCAGCACAACCTAAAATCTTGTGTTAATAAAAACAAATTTATTAAAACTGACAGCAAATCCAATATACACTGTATATCCTTGGCAGTGCACTGACCGGCCACGCGAAAGTTCGGATGAGTCACAGCTATTGAGTTGTGGCTCATGACGGTACAGAAAACTTTCTGCAGTATTGAAGGTTCCAATGAGCACAGTGACCTCAATCATCTGTACATGGAAGAAGTTTGGAACCACCAGGAATCTTCCTAGAGTGGGCCACCTGGCCAAAATGAGCGACCGAGGGAGAAGGGCCTTAGCCAGGGAGGTAACCAAGCACCCGTCGGTCACGCTGCAAGAGCTCCAGCACTCCTCTGTGGAGAGAGGAGAACCTTCCAGAAGAACAACCATCTCTGCAGCACTCCACCAATCAGGCCTGTATGGTAGAGTGGCCAGATGAAAGCCACTCCTCAGTAAAAGGCAATTGGTAGCGTGCCTGGAGTTTGCCAAAAAGCACCTGAGGGACTCTCAGACCATGAGAAACAAAACGCTCTGGTCTGATGAAACAATGATTGAACTCTTTGGCCTGAATGCCAGGCGTCATGTCTGGAGGAAACCAGGCACCACTCACTACCTGGCCAATACTATCCCTACAGTGAAGCATGGTGGTGGCAGCATCATGCTGTGGGGATGTTTTTTCAGCGCCAGGAACTGGGAGACTAGTCAGGATCGAAGGAAAGATAAATGCAGCAATGTATAGAGACATCCTTGATGAAAACCTGTTCCAGAGCGCTCTGGACCTTAGACTGGGGCAACAGTTCATCTTTCAACAGGACAACGAACCTAAGCACACAGCCCACATAACAAAGGAGTGGCTATGGGCTGACTCTGTGAATGTCCTGGAGTGGCCCAGCCAGAGCCCAGACTTGAACCCGATTGACCATCTCTGGAGAGATCTGAAAATGGCTGTGCACCGATTCTCCCCATCCAACCTGATGGAGCTTGAGAGGTACTGCAAAGAAGAACGGGAGAAATTGCCCAAAAATAGGTGTGCCAAGCTTGTAGCATCATGCTCAAAACGACTTATGGCTGTAATTGGTGCTAAAGGTGCTTCAACAAAGTATTGAGCAAAGGTTGTGAATACTTATGTACATGTGGTTTTTTTCATTTTTTATTTTTAATAAATTGCAAAGATTTCAAAATGAACTTCTTTCATGTTGTCATGATGGGGTATTGTTTGTAGAATGTTGAGGAAAAAAATTAATTTAATCCTTTTTGGAACAAGGCTGTGACATAACAAAATGTGGCAAAAGTTAAGCTCTGTGAATACTTTCTGGATGCACTGTATAACTATTAGTAATGTAGCTTGGTCCTGCCTGTCTTAATGAATTATGTGTAAATTTTGAAACTGTGAGTTGGACAGGATCCTCTTGCAGGTCAATTCGGGCCTAAATGGTTTTTACGATATCAGTTTGCCCTGGTTAAGATGTATTGCAGGCCATGTACTTCTAATGGGTTTAATTACCATGAAGCTCCAGCATGACAGAATTAACATGTTTTTATGATAACTAATCCTAATTCCCTCAGTGGAAAGTGCTAATAACATTGGCAAATGTTTATTGTTATTATCGCAGGAGTATTGAAATACACTAAAGTTTTGATCCTACAAGCAAAGATAGACCACAATGTTTATTCGCTGACTATTCCAGCTAAGCTATTTACAACGGTGGGTTAGTTAAGAGGATATCTGCTTGATTTCCTAAACACTTAAACTTAGAATGAATGTTTACAAGGCTATTAGAGTTAGACTGAATTGTGTATTCGGTTAATAGGGTCTGCGTGTCCTCACAATGGACTTATAAGAGTGTTCTGGAATTCAGCTAAGTTTGTTGATTATATAAACTGAAGTCTTAATGTAGCCACAACCAGAAAGGGTCACTGCTGTTCTGTCTCTTATTTTAAAAAATGTCATGGGTGACCTAGGTACTGAACAACATGGCTGCCTTTGGTCATTTCACATTGTTTTTAGTGTGCCCAGTATGTATTATTATCACACCCATCAGTGCTGATGACCACTCATTCCTAGAGAGAATTGTTTTTGCACAGGAGAATGTGCTTTAATGGACATTGGACACAGATTATGTGGATGAGTATATTCTTTAACTTAACCATACACAAGTGAAATTGCTTTTTAGCAGCTGACTGCAGCCTGTTTTAGGTGGAGCTGTAGCCTGAAACATAAAGAAGATAAGAACATTTCAACCTCTTCTCCCTGGTTAGTAACAAAAAACAAAGGAGCCAACAAGTGTCTAAAAAGAGACTATAGGGAACCATACAAAGTCCTAGAGTCCCACAGGATTGGGGATGTGGGGGGTCACCAACAACCCCCCTCCCTAAAATGGGTAAGCAGTGTTCTCCCATGCAATCTTACTTACCTGTGCTGGGCTGGTGCCACTGGTGCCTGCCTCTACCATTGTTTCCTCCTCTGGATTCATTTTGCATAGGGCTCAGCAGGATGCACCTGGATCCAAGGGTCCCCACTATTTTAAATGAAGGGCTGGTATTCTTTTTAAATAATCCACCTGCTTTCTAGCATCTTCACTCCATGCAGTACCTGGAGCCGGAGGTGGTCCACCAGAAGCCCACCCCTCCTCCTGTGATCCATGGAACAGAAGTTCAAGGTCCAGGGCCATTCTCAGGCCCCTTCACTACTGGACATAACACCAAGTGCTGCTGGTCATGGGACTGAAGCTGCTGGAGTGGTTTGAAAAAAACCCAATATCACTGTTCCCAGGGGAGCTGGGCCTTGAAACATCCTGGATACCCATGGACCCATTATAACCCAATAAAGCACAGAAAATTTGTAGAGTACGACGTAAGACCGTCAGAGTAATGTGGGGCTCCGTCAGTGTCAGCAAGATATCATCTGTGAACAGAGACAGTTTAAAGTCTTTAATGTGGGTGCGTATCCCATGGATATCTGGATTGGATTTGATAGCTATAGCCAGGAGTTCTAAACAGAATAAACAACAAAGGGGAGAGCGGACATCCCTGGTGTGTACCACTGGACATCCAAAAAGAAGAGGATAGGAACAACGCTAAATTGACCTGGGAAGAGGGAGTGGAGTAAAGAGCTTTTAAAGCAGCTACAAACAGGCCACTAAACCCAAATCTCTCTAGGACTAGAAACATGTATGGCCAACTTAATCAGTCAAATGCTTTATGGGCGTCCAAGCTCAACAAGAGAGTAGGATTCGGGGACTTACTGACAAGATCAATCAGGTCAATGGTCCTCCTAGTGTTATCTGCAGCGTGTCTAGCCAGGACAAAGCCCACCTGGTCTCTGTGTATAAGCTTAGAGACACATTGGGCCAGTCTATTAGCTAATACTTTCGTAAAAATCTTGTAGTCAGAATTTAATAAAGCCATAGGAAGGTAATTATCTGGAAGGGAATGGTCCTTATCTGGTTTGGGGATCACAGAAATGTATGCGTGAGTAAAATCATCATGTGGGTGTGACCCCTTCAGGAGATCCTGAAACAAAGTCAGAAGGTGGGGGGCTAAAATGCCAATAAAGGACTTGTAATGTGAATAAGGAAAACTGTTGGGCCCTGGGGACTTGTGAATAGGAAGATGTTTGACAACATCCAATAATTCTTCAATAGATATGTCTGCGTTCAGAGCTGCAACATCGGAAGGTGGCAAAAGCAGCCATCTGAAGGTGAGGGTGAGTGTCAGGGGCTATGCAGTTATAAAGCTTCTCATAGTATTCCCCAAATATTGTAGCCATAACATGCGGGTCATATGTGGGTTTGCCATCAGACTGGAGTAGGTGGCCCGATAGTGAGGGGGATGTTTGAGATTTAAATCTATTTACAAGCATGCGTTGTGGTTTATTAGAAAACTCATAACATTTTTGCCTAGCCCAGGTGAGAGACTGAGCAGTTTTATGCAGGTCAAGAGCCCTGATTTCATCTCATACTGTAAATGGGAACATTTCTGAAGCCGAGGTATAGACGAGTTATCTAGCAGTCAACGTTCGGCTAAGGATCATTGAAGTAAAAGGGATTGTCTAGCACAGACAGAGGCCTTCTTTAAACGGGAGCACATAGAGATACAGAGGCCTCTGAAAACAGCCTTATGAGCCTCCCAGAGGGTTGAGGATGAAGATACCGAACCAACGTTAAGTTGAAAATAAGCGTCCAGGCCTCGAGAGAGCTCCTCTCGAAGATGTTCCAAGTGCAGAAAACTCTCGTTGAGGTGCCAGTGGCAGACCTTAGGGGAGGAGGTAGGAAGAAGGATATCCAGTGACAATTAGGCATGGTCTGACCAAGTCATCAGGTTGATCTCTGAGGAAACCAAAAAGGGGGGGGGGGGCGGTGACAAAAAAATGATCCAAGCAAGACAACATGCGATGTAGAGTAGCATAAAACATGAATTGCCTATGGAGAGGATGTTTGACCCGCCAGGCGTCAAAGAGGCGATGCTCCCTGATCGGTTTACGGAAAGCCGTTGACGGTGTAGGTGCAAAAAGTATCTTCCTGTCCTTGTGAAAGGATATAACCAGGTTAAAATCCCCCCCCCCCCAACAATCATGCATGGAGTAGATAGGGAACATAATTTATCTAGAGTTTTAAAGAGAAATGACAGTTGACCAGAGTTGGGTGCATACAAATTCAAAAGCATAAATGGAGAGCCTTCGTACATACATTCTAACAGTACATAATGACCAAGTGGGTCAACCCGAGAGGAGGAGACCCTCAGGGAGCAGTTTTTATGTATCAAAATAGCTACTCCGGCTTTCCCAGAGGGATCAAAAGCCGAATAGGATTGCTGGAAGCTCTCGGAGGCAAAATGAAAAGAGCCAACTTGTTTGAAATGGGTTTCCTGAACTAATACAATATCTGCTCTCAAGGATCTGAACTGCTTCAGAGCCATCCACCATTTTTGGACTGAATTAAGTCCTGTTACATTATATGACAACAGCCTTAAAGCTATCATGAAACAGTAATGAGTGTATCAGCTGTGTAACCTGAGCATACAGAAAAATTATCATTGATGAGGCAAAACAGAGAACAACAGAAATAAAGAACCAGGTGATTAGCATGGCAACAGGCCTAGTACAAACAAATGTATCCCTCAGAACAGAGTCCGTAGGGATTACAGATGGATACAAAGATATCATCAGAGATACAGTATGTACCCGGGATATTGGAAATATCCCAAGTCGTCAGGGCTGAAAGCTTGACGTACAAGGGGGCAACAAGGCAGCTGACCCGAAACAGCACGTGCCTACCTCAGCAATCCACATAATAGCTGTAATCAGGACACAACAATTAAGAAAATTGCTAAGGCATACATGGGGGATAGGAGCTCAATTAACAGGGCGGGATACCTGATACATAAAAAGAGTCAGGTGTTGGGGTCCACCAAACCAGGAAGTCGGGGACGTTGAAGAGTTTCCCACGTTTAGCGGGTGTCCAGATCTTGCGTGGAGTAGCAGAGAACCTTAACGGAGTAGGAGGTTGCAGAAAGGCCTCTTCTGGCAGGGGAGGGAGTCCCAACTGTTTAAAGAAGGAGTCTGCTTCATGCAGGTCACAAAGTAAGACTTGGGCATCATCTTTGAAGACAACTAGCTTGAAAGGAAATTCCCACCGGTAAGCAATCCGGTGCTGCTGGAGATGGGTGGTGACCGGCTTCAAGACACGTCTTTTTGCCAAGGTGATGGGTGATAAATTACTGAAAATTTGAAGCCTGTCTCCTTTAAATTCCAGGGAGGACTTGTTGTGGGTGGAAGAGAGCAAGGCTTCTTTGCTGTCAAACTAGTGAAAATGAATGAAAACATCTCTGGGCCTAGTGCCCTCAGGAGGCTTCGAGCCTAATAGCCTATGGGCCTGGTCCATGCACCAATCAACATCTGGGACTTTGGGGGCCAGAGTGGTAAACAGAGACAGTAACGCTGACATTAGGAGTCAGGAACCGTTTCAGAGATGCCAAGAACATGAATATTCTGCCAGGTCTTCCTGCTGGAACTGGAATTGAGACACGGAGTGTTTCAGATTCACATTATCCTCTTCCAGGACATGGACATATTGCACCAATTCGTCAAACTTTGACTCAAGGTGGTCCATGCGGTCTCCCAATTGGGTAATCTCTTCTATAAACTCCTGAGCCAGCTTCCCAATCTCAGCAGAGACAGTGCGGGTGGAATTGCATAAGAATACTTGCAGTTTGTCCACCAGGATATCTACCATCAGAGAGGGGACCACAGCGGGGGGGGGGGGGGAGAAGAGAGCTGCAGGTGCATCTTTCTGTCCCCTCCATTTCATCGGACCCTCTGGAGCACTCACTTGGACCACCGCAACTACTCGAGGCCAGGGATGCACACTGTGTTTAGGAGCATTTTCATAACATATGGTTTAATGCATTTAGGAAAAATAAGGTTGACAGCGTACATGAGCAATGCAACTCAGCTATCTGTACATACGTGCAGTTAATCTCAGTACAAAGAAAAAACAAACAAACAGTTGCTATAGTAAAGGCAAAAATGTACTACTGCAGCTAAATGCAGCCGCATGTAAATGCACATAATCACAGATAAACGCAATGTACAAATGCAAGTGATCTCTGTGCCATGAGTGTTGGAATTTCAAAATAAAAAAACATGCATTTAGAAGCAGCAGAACAGTCATTCATGTGAAAGGCCTTAAAGGTAGAGAAAAGACGACGAGGACAGGATGACAGAGTATTAACCACTTCCCGACCGGCCGTTGTATATAAACGGCCAGACGGTGGCACTGCAGGGTCGGGTGGCCGTCAATAAACGGCCTCCCCGCACCCTGCTTGTGCGCGCTCCCTGGGAGCGCGCAGCACCGCGATCCGGTGCCCGCTGTGTCCTCCGGACACAGTGAAACACCAATCGTCGGACGGGACCTCTGTACGAGGTCCCGATCATGTGATCACTGATTGGCCAATCAGTGATCACATGCAAAGTAGTAAGCAAGATGTCACTTGTGACATCATTGCTTACTATGTGTGAAATCTGTGAATGATCACAGAGGTCACATGGTACAAAGTTATTCATAAAAGCCTTGTACCATGTGACAGGATGTGACCAATCACAGCTCACTCAGTTCTTCTCAATGAGTGCAAGAATGCACACAGAGAGAAAGAGAAATGATTGCTTTTACATCCTATATGGGTGTAAAAGCAATCAGTGTAAAAAGAAAAAAAAAAAATCTTCATCACCCCTCACAAGTAGTACAGTGTCACCATGGTGACACTGTACTGCTAGGGTGACAGTATGTAAAAAATAAAAAAAAAATAAAAAAATAATAATATAAAAAAATAAAATAAAAATGTAAAAAAAATGTTTAAAAATTATAATTTTTGCTTATAAACTAATTTGGATTTTTTTTTTTTTACTAAAAAGATAACGGAATAAATTTTGGCTAAGATTTATGATGAAATATTATTTATTTGCAAAATTTTATAAAAAAAACACTTTTTTTCAAAATTTTTGGACATTTCATTTACATAGCAAAAAAAATACAAATCTCAGTGGTGAATAAATACCACCAAAATAAAGCTTTATCTATCTCAAAAAAATGGTAAAAAATTCATTTGGGTACAGTGTTGCATGACCGCGCAATTGTCATTCAAAGTGTGATAGCGCTAAAAGCTGAAAATTGCCCTGGTCAGGAAGGGGGTAAAAGTGTCCGGTCTGGAAGTGGTTAATGAGAGTGACAACATAGGATGCATTGGCAGCATGGAGGGAGGAATTGTATTTTAAGAAGGCAGATATATATAGGGTGAATGCCTGCTGGGATTTGGTTTTACGCCACAATCACTCCAGTGCACAGCTATTTCTTTTAAGATTTCTTGTGTCGTCAGTCTGCCAAGGTTTTAATGGTTAGGGTCTGATATTTCATGTAGTGAGAGGAGCATTTGAGTCCAGTGTGGACTCTTGGCTGCTGTCTTGGGCATAGCCACCTTCTTAGCCGGACTATTTTTTTTTGGCTAGGCTGCAGCTTTGGGTTTCTTGGGCTCTTTGTCATCTTCTTGGCAGCCTATTGCTTGTATAGTGCCAATATGTTTTGAAGACCATATTGCAACAAGTTAATACCCTGCAAAGGTCTGTCACTATTAATCCATGCTACTTAAAAATACCAATATTTTGTTCATGCTCTATTTTAATGCAACATACTACTGCCTTACCCAGGGTATGATCATAATCTGACCATCTTTACTTCTCCAGAGTAAACTTCCAAAGCTGTAACTTACTAATTTTTGCTAAAAGAGTAATGAAATCCAGGCAACAAGTGGTGAAATGATGCCAGTCTGATCTAGTATCATTTTCCATAGCATGTAGAGTACAGATCTTTATTAATAGCTCTAGCAAGACATGTTTCATTTTGCTGTCCAGTTCCTTTAATGAGGCCAGAAGTTGAATTGTGAATTCAGGAAAACATTAACGTTTTACTGTAGCTCAAACAGGGAGTGTATTAAAGTAAATTACATTTACATCATATGCATGAATTACACGTATATTCAAGCATTAATTTACTGTGGTTGCAGCATCAATATCATATAAATGTGAAACATTAAAATCCTAATGCCAGTCTTAACGTCATCAGTGTGCTGAAAGTTCAGCAAATCAGGTTCAGTTGAGAAAGCATTCAAAAATAGGCTGACTCATGCAAACTCATTTTACTCTTAGTAGTTCATCCCAGAGTACATTATTAGATATAGGCCAGTATCCTTCATCTTTTAGAATAGTTTCCTGACCAAAAACTACCAGCATTTTGAAAAAAAAAAAAGCTAAATTATGTAGTATACAACTGCACACAGGTCTTAGTCTGTATTAAAAGGCAGAGCACAGAGTGGTGACTTACAGTCACTGTTCTCCACTCCGAGCAGCCCGAGAACTGATTAATCAGCAATCATGTGATTACTCAGTTCTGGGTGTTGGAGCTGACGTGGGATAGCTTTACCATCACACCAATGCTGCAGCATGGAGATGAACATGTGTGTTTGTTCTTTTCAAATCCCACACTTCTCCTTTAATACTTAAAGCTCAAAATCTTTCCTTAGCCCAGTTGTGACATGGTCTCTTTAAAGAAATCATCAATTTGTCTTAGGCACACTGAAATAAAACCTGAACACGGATTTATAAATAATATATTGCTAGCATCATGAGAAGAATGTAGATGAGCCAGGATTAAAAACTTTCTTTATGTCTGTGGCAAATCAGGAAGAAATTGAGATTGTCATTACAGGCAGTTTACAAGCTCAGCATAACTCGATATGCCACTTTCTTCTGGACTTTGAAAGTGTTAGAATCTTTCAAAATTGCTGCTAGAAACTTTCATACATCTCTTACCCCCATAAATAAAAATCATCCTATGTTTCCAGTCACAATTCAATTACCAAGGAAGACAATATGCAGCCTAGATCAATAGACTATTACACTAGCAATGTGCAGGGTAATTTCAATTTAGGTTCATTCTCTGAAATATGTGATTGAATTTGTTGGCCTGCCAAAATTATTTGAGATAAAATATAAAATGCTGTACTTCACCATTTCATCTGAAAAGTTTGTTTTTATAGTTACTGATTTACTTAGTGTTTGATCGGTCGCATGGGAGCATCAACTAATAAGATCAGCCCCAACAAACCATTGTTTTATACATAGTATTAAACAAAAAATGAAAGTTCCCATTTTGCTTTTCTATAACAATTTGAAAGGCGGCCAGGTAACTTTACTTTTAGCACCAATTCGATAAAGCAAATACATCTTAATATCAGACAGTTGACACATTATTAATTAAGGATATGTATACCCCATAGACATAGAGAACAAGATGATATAGTCTGCTAGCCAAAAGTATTTGAACAGCATTTGGATGACAAAAGTGGTGCCAAAGTGATATTTACTGCCAAAATTCTTTGATCATAGATGTTGGCAAAGGATGACCAAGGGATGTACAGTTGCAAGAAAAAGTATGTGAACCCCTTGGGATTACGTGGAGTTTTGCATGAATTGGTCATAAAATGTGCTCTGAACGTCATCTAAGTCACAACAATAGAAGAACACAGTCTGCTGAACATAATACTACACAAACATTAGATGTTGCCATGGTTTAATTGCACATAACATGTAAACATTCACAGTGCAGGGAGGAAAAAGTATGTGAACCTTTGGACTTAATAACTGGTTGACCCTCCTTTGGCAGCAATAACCTCAACCAAACATTTCCTGCAGTTGCAGATCAGACCTGCACAACGATCTGGAGTAATTTTGGACCACTCCTCTTCACAAAACTGTTTCAGTGTAGCAATATTCTTGGGATGTCTGGTGTGAATCGCTCTCTTAAGGTCATGCCACAGCATTTCAATCGGGTTGAGGTCAGGACTCTGACTGGGCCACTCCAGAAGGCGTATTCTGCGCTGTTGCAGCCATTGTTTTGTTGAATTACATGTATGCTTTGGGTCATTGTCCTGTTGCATCACCCATCCTCTGCGGAGCTTCAGTTGGCGGACAGATGGTCGTACGTTTTCCTGCAAAATGCCTTGATAAACTCTGGAATTCATTTTCCTATCAATGACAACAATCCGTCCAGGCCCTGAGGCAGCAAAGCAGCCCCAAACCATGATGCTCCCTCCGCCATGTTTTACAGTGGGCATGAGGTTTTGATGTTGGTGTGCTGTGCTTTTTTTTCTCCACACATAGTGTTGTGTGTTCTTCCCAAACAACTCAATCTTGGTTTCATCTGTCCACAGTATATTTTGCCAGTAGTGCTGTGGAACATCCAGGTGCTCTTTTGCAAACTTCAAACATGCTGCAATATTCTTTTTGGACAGCAATGGCTTCCTCCGTGGTGTCCTCCCATGTACTCCATTCTTGTTTAATGTTTTCCTTATTGTAGATGTGTCAACAAAAATGTTAGCATGTGCCAGAGATTTCTGTAGGTCTTTAGCTGACACTCTGGGATTCTTCTTTACCTCATGCAGCATTCTGCGCTGTGCTCTTGCAGTCATTTTTACAGGACGACCACGCCTAGGGAGAGTAGCAACAGTGATAAACTTTCTCCATTTGTAGACAGTCTGTCTTACCGTGGACACATGGACATCAGGGCTTTTGGAGATACTTTTGTAACCCTTTCCAGCTTCATGCAAGTCAACAATTCTTGATCATAGGTTTTCTGAGAGCTCTTTTGTGCGAGGCATGGTTCACATCAGACAGTGCTTCTTGAAACCAGTAAACCCAAAACAGGTGTGTGTTTTTTAAGGGCAGGACAGCTGTCAGCAACACATCCAATATCATCACACTGATTGGAGTCAAGGTTGGCTCACTCCTGGCTCCAATTAGCTGTGGGAGAAGTCATTAAGCTAGGGCCTCACATACTTTTTCCTCCCTGCACTGTGAATGTTTACATGTTATGTGCAATTAAGCCATGGCAACATCTAATGTTTGTGTAGTATTATGTTCAGCAGACTGTGTTCTTCTATTGTTGTGACTTAGATGACGTTCAGAGCCCATTTTATGTCCAATTCATGCAAAACTCCACGTAATCCCAAGCGGTTCACATACTTTTTCTTGCAACTGTAACTATTTTTATGCATGGATAGAGTCTAGGCCTAATAAGTGCTAAGAAGGAAAACTTAACAGAAACATTTAACCTTACTCTTGCATTTGGGTAGGTTTCTGATGGTCCATTGTGAACAGACATCATAAGGTCCCAAAGCACAGCTACTTGCCAGGTGGTTTCTACTGGACATAAAAGGGTCTTAAGCAAGAGTTACTATTTAAATTTTAGTATTTGCTAGTGATCCTGTGGTGGATTGATTGTTCAGCTGTTTTGGGGCTCTCTTGGACTCTGATTATTGTTTGCTTCTGCCTGCTTCTGGGTGGTGTCCATGGCAATATTGTAAGAGCTAAACTAATCAGAGTTATGAATATTTTTACTTTCCCTGGCCAACCACTTGGAGGTTCATTGCCAGTGGTGGAAGCTGTGAGAGGATAAATATTCAGGAGTAACCATAGGATGGCAGACAGAATCTGTCAGGCCTGCTGCCTGATGAGGGTGACCATGTGTCTGGACAAAGGCCTAGGTTTGAGGCCTTGTATGCTGAACAAGGTCAGAAAACCACCACAGATGAACTTCAGCTTGATTGAGGAACCTGAAAAGCTGGGTGAAGCTTAGTTCTTGACTGAAGTTTGGTGGCTAAAGCAGTGAGTAGCTAAACCAACTAGTGTCTTGCAATGAGCTGATTTAACAGAAAGCCGGGTTGGCTTAAATATTAAAAGTTTATATGTGAGGATTAAGTACTTTTTGGCCCTCATCTGGGATCTGCCAAGTCCATGGATGTCCTTTGCCCTAAACCTCTCTCCCAGGAGTATTGAGTGAATAGACTCCATTTCTTACATCGAAAAGTACATTGCCAATATACACTATATTGCCAAATGTATTGGGACGCTGCCTTTACACGCACATGAACTTTAATGGCATCCCATTCTTAGTTTGTAGGGTTCAATATTAAGTTGGCCCACCATAACAGCTTCAGCTCTTATGGGAAGGTTGTTCACAAGGTTTAGAAGTGTGTCTATGGTAATGTTTGACCATTCTTCCAGAAGAACCGAGAACAAGAAGGACTGGCTCTCAGTCTCCGCACTAATTCATCCCAAAGGTGTTCTATCTGGATGAGGTCAGGACTCTGTGCAGGTCAGTCAGGTTCCCCCACCCAAAACTCACTCATCCATGTCTTTATGGACTTTGCTTTGTGCACTGGTGCACAGTCATGTTAATAGAGGAAGGGGCCATCCCCAAACTGTTCCTACAAAATTGGGAGCATGAAATTGCCCAAAATGTCTTAGTCTGCTGATGCCTTAAGAGTTCTCTTCAATGGAACTAAGGGGCCAAGCCCAACCCCTGAAAATCAACCCCCACCATAATCTTCCCTCCACCAAACTTTACACTTGGCACAATGCAGTCAGGCAAGTACCGTCCTCCTGGCAACAGCCAAACCCAGACATGACCATCGGATTTCCAGACAGAGAAGCTTGATTCCTCACTCCAGAGAACCTGTCTCCACTGCTCTAGAGTCCAGTGTCGGCATGATTTACACCGCTGCATTCGACACTTTGCATTGCACTTGGTGATATAAGGCTTGGATGCAGCTGCTCGGCCATGGAAACCCATTCCATGAAACTCTCTATGCACTGTTGTTGTGCTAATCTGAAGGCCACATGAAGTTTGGGAGTCTTCAGCTAATCACTCTGCAAACAGGTGGCGACTTCTGCTCACTGTGCGCTTCAGCATGCGCTGACCCCACTCTGTCATTTTATGTGGCCTACCACTTTGTGGCTGAGTTGCTGTTGTTCCCAGTTGCTTCCACTTTGTTAAAATACCACTAACAGTTGACCGTGGAGTATTTAGTAGCAAATAAATTTAACCGATGGACCTATTGCACAGGTGGCAAACTATCAGGGTACCACACTTGAATTCACTGAGCTCCTGAGAGCGACCCATTCTTTCCTGAGAGAGACCCATTCTTTCACAAATGTTTGTAGAAGCAGTCTGCATGCCTAGGTGCTTGATTTTATACACCTGTGACCATGGAGGTGATTGGAAAACCTGAATCAAATGATTTGGACGTGTGTCCCAATACTTTTGGCAATATAGGTGTCCGTTTATGACACAGAGAATAGCTGCGATTCAGAGGATCACAGCTATTCTCTGGTCATTCACAGTTTATGACACTCAGGAGATCAGTGGAGAACATGTTCAGCCCTTCACTGGAGATCTGTGTTCTCCCTCCAGATTCTTCAGCCCAGAGCTGGAGAATCGGAGGGACCGCAAACTAAGCAGCGATAATTTACCTCTGTTTAGTAAACTGATCTTTTACTGTAATCTCGCGAGATTATAGTAAAATCAGCCGTTTTCCAGCGTTTGGAGACCGTTCTCCAGCATTTGGAGACCGTTCTCCCTTCGTTCGGAGAACTGCTTCATAAACTGCATTCACAGGAGAACTGTTTTTCGAGAATGCCAGAGAACTGAGCAGCGATCTGTTACTGCTGGTTCATAAACGGACACCATAGTGTATATTGTACATACCAACCATTCTTTCTCAGCACATTGCAAGTCAGTGTGGTGCAATGCACAACCATCACAAGGTGCGTTGGGGTTCAATTCACAATGCACCGCATCACACCAATGGACATAAAATGCATTGCCACAAAGCCATAGTGCAAATAGGTCCTACATAACAGTGCAGAAATCTGCTTGGATGACAGGAGGTTTACATGTTAAGCCCAGATCAACTAATCAGAGGATGGACAGGCATTCAGGGGGAGGCCAGGAGTGATCATACTCAAAGCCCAGCCTAAGGTTTCCCTCCCATTACTTGGGGGACCACTCTCATATCTCTGGCCAAGGTGTTCTATTCTGCTAGTCCCAGTGGCGCAAGGAAACAATGTGAGCTGCCAGGTGAGGGGCAGGGGCAAGGCTGGGGCAAATCTGAACAATAGTGCTCCCTTCCTTCACAGCATTGTGAAAAAATGAAGAGCTTGAGCAGCAAGTAAGGTAAGCTGTTACAAAGGAATGCTGCACACTCACTTAGTTAGCTGGATGTACCCGATGATCCAGTGACAACCAGGCTGGGGCTAAAGAGGTAACACAGCCTTATTGAACCAACTGTGTCCCTCGGACACAGCGGATCACCGATCACGGAAGCCGAAGTTGTCGGCTCGGTCATGTGATCAGCTGTATCCAATCACAGCTGATCACATGTAAACAGGGAAATGTCGGTTATCGGCATTTCTCTCCTCTCGAGCTGTCACGCTGACAGCTCGAGAGGAGAGGAGATCCTGTAATCAGCTGTCTGCAGAGGGGACATGTACACTGATCATAAGAGCACTGATGATCAGTGTGCCCTGATGATCAGTGTAGCCCCAGCAGCGCCACCTGTCAGTGTCCATCAGTGCCTTGTGTCAGTGCTCATCAGTGCCTCGTGCCAGTGCCTACCGATGCACATCAATGCCACATATCAGTGCCCATCTGAGCTGCCTTTCAGTCCCACCTATCAGTGCCAATCAGTGCCACCTATCAGTGCTGCCAGTGCCACCTATCAGTTCTGCCAATCAGTGCTACCTATCAGTGCCTGTCAGTGCTGCCTATCAGTGCCAGTCAGTGCCACCTAACATTGCCAGTCAGTGCCGCCTATCAGTGCCAGTCAGTGCCGCCTATCAGTGCTGCCTATCAGTGCCATATATCAGTGCCATGTATCATTGCTGCCTTTCAGTGCCCATCAGTGATGCCTGTCAATGCCCATCAGTGCCACCTACCAGTGCCTCCTCATCAGTGCCCATCAGTGCGTGCCACCTATCAGTGCCCATCACTGCAGCCTCATTAGCGCATATCAGTGAAGGAGAAAAATCACTTATTTACAAAATTTTATAACAAAAACTAAGTAACTTTTTGTTTTCCAAATTTTCAGTGGTTTTTGGTTTGTTTAACAAAAAATAAAATCCCAGAGGTGATTAAATACCACCAAAATAAAGCTCTATCTGTCACAAAAAAAATGATAAAAATTTCATATGGGTACAGTGTTGCATGACCGCACAATTGTCATTCAAAATGTGACAGTGCTGAAAGCTGTAAATTGGCCTGGGTAGGAAGGGGGTATAAGTGCACTGTAGGCTAGCGGTTAAAGTTGCAGAACAGGAAATATCTTTAGATAAGAGGAAATCACACTTGCAAACAGGGCTGTTTGCAATTAGATGTGGGATACCCGACAGGGGACCCCTGTGATTAGCTGTGGGTGGGAAGCCCCACTGAAAAAATGAAAGGCTATTCATGGCCATTTCCATGTAATTGCTCATGGAACAATTACCTGTGAATGGCTGGCCTTGGATGCATCACTTCATGCTGTTAATTAACAAAGGCTTCAAGTAACACTATACAACATCTTTATTCTCCAAAAATAATCTATACATAACCATCATTAAATGGCCGATAATCTATTTTTCATCAAATCATTTCTTTCTGCATTTTTCTGTCCCTAGCATCTTTCATGAGCTTTTGAACCTCTCCTTTCCAACCTTAGTTTTGCTTACTTGGAACAAGCAGTGCATGGTGATTGTAGTTATGTGTGCTGCTTTATGCACACTGCAAATCCCATAGTCCACAGTCCCTATTCCTTCTCTCTGATTGTTTGCTCAGCCCATATTCAACCCATAGGACCATCAAACTCTATAAAAAAAAAAAAAAAGAGATCTAGCCTGTAAACCTATATTCGGAAACCAGCACAAGTCATGGAGGGAAGTATGCTGCCATGGATACGTAACAGAAAGGGAAAATTACAGAAAGGTAAATATACAAGTTTTTCATTTTCCTGGTGCCCACATAGCAGCATACATGAAGTGCTTGGCTGAGAACCTGGAGGTGCCAAAAAAAAAAAAGCCTCCAGAGTGACTCAAGGACCAATCATTGTTGTGAAAGTTCCTTGAAAGATAATTGGCCTGCATATTTAAAAGGCTGGAATGCAGTTCTCCCCAAAATAGACCACAAGAGACCTGCTGTAAGAACCTTATTGGTTTTTGATGCAGGCCACTGCCTCCCTGTTGTCCATTTGGAGTACCCTTTGTCTCAAAATTGGGGCTAGATGGCTTAAAACCATCCAGGCTGCCCATAGCTCCAAAATGTTGGAGAATATGCCCTCCGATGGCAGATGTCACTTCCCTTTGACCATTATTCCTCCACTGCTGGTGCCCCAACCTAGATGACAGACATAAGGATGGTCCATGAGAAATGCTCTAGAGCACAGATGTCAAAGTGGCAGTCCTCCAGCTGTTGCCAAACTGCAAATCCCATGAGGCATTGCAAGATTGACAGTTACAAGCATGACTCCCAAAGGCAGAGGCATAATGGGACTTGAAGTTTCGCAACAGCTGGAGGGCCGCCAGTTTAACACCCTTGCCATAGAGGGTAATAGTACAAAAGGTTCTTGGATCTTATCCACCACCACGGACTGGACTTCAATTCTGCTGCGACAAACATCATCTGGCCACCCCAGTCTCCCTGACCGAGTGGCTGCTCTGATGTGACAATGTCATCACTCTAGCAGACACAGAGGAGGAAATACACAAAGCACTGAAACATGTCATGAGAAAAAGGGCACATGTAACATGCCCTAACAGAGAGCAGGCCAGCTATTTAAAAGCTGAGGAAAGTAAAAGACAGAAAATAGCCATATACTGCATTGTTAGCAACCAGGGACCCAAAATAACATAATATGCCCAAAAGAAGATAAACAGAAAAGGGGTACCCACACTCATTGGTAACTTTAGCAGTCTATATCATAGGACTTCATCCAGGAGAATTTGAACCTTAATGGACACATCTGGAAGGTGTTAGTAAGGACTGTAGCTATAACAATTGTAGTCCTGTAGAGGACAGAAAAAAGAATGGAGTGAGGGGCTAGATCTCTTTCTTTTTTTAGAGTTATAATGGTCCTGTAGGTTTCATGTGGGTGGAGCAACCAACCATAATATTGCTGCCATGTGATCACTAGGAGAGAGAAATTTGGAAATTTAGAGGAGGATGGGAGCAAGAGAAGGCATTTTTTGAGTTAAGAATATAAACTTGAATATTTTTTACTTTTAAAACCAGAATTTATTTAGTGTCACTTTCAGTTGTCTTTTAACCACAAGCCTACAGGGCACTTATACCCCCTTCCTACCCAGGCCAATTTCCAGCTTTCAGTGCTGTTGCACTTTGAATGACAATTGCGCGGTCATGCAACACTGTACCCATATGAAATTTTTATCATTTTTTGTGACAGATAGAGCTTTATTTTGGTGGTATTTTTTCTTAAACAAACCAAAAACACTGAAAATTTTGAAAAAAAAAAGTTTTTTCTTAGTTTTTGGTTTAAAATTTTGTAAATAAGTGATTTTTCTCCTTCACTGATGTGCGCTAATGAGGCTGCAGTGATGGGCACTGATAGGCTGCACTGATGGACACTGATAGGTGGCACTGATGAGGAGGCACTGGTAGGTGGCACTGATGGGCATTGACTGGCATCACTGATGGGCACTGAAAGGCGGCACTGACTGGCACTGTTAGGTGGCACTGACTGGCACTGATAGGCGGCACTAATAGGTGGCTCTGATTGGCAGCACTGATAGGAGGCACTGATTGGCATTGATAGGTGGCACTGATGGGTGACACTGAAAGGAAGCTCAGATGGGCACTGATATGTGGCATTGATGTGGCACTGATGGGCACGTGGCACTGATGGAATGATGGGCACGTGGCACTGATGGACACTGACAGGTGGCGCTGCTGGGGCTACACTGATCATCAGGGCACACTGATCATCAATGCTCTGATGATCAGCGTACATGTCCCCTCCGCGGAATGCCAATTACCGGCTCTCCTCTCCTCTCGATCTGTCAGCATGACAGCTCGAGAGGAGAGAAATGTCGATAACCGGCATTTCCATGTTTACATGTGATCAGCTGTGATTGGACACAGCTGATCACATGACCGAGCCAACATCTTCGGCTCTTTCCGTGGATCAGTGATCCGCTGTGTTAGCCAATCGCCGCGCTCCGCGCTCCGGGAGCGCGGTGAGAATTGGAGAACATTATAAGACGTCCTCCCAGAACGAGAGAACCATCTTGCGTCTATCATAGTACTATATGGCGGGCAGGAGGTGGTTAAAGAGTAACTCCATTGTTAAGAGAAAAACATTCTCCCCTGGGTGATCTATGTACATTGCAAGGATTTTAACAAACTTTGTTTAAGATTTCTACCTTTTGTTAGTCTGAAGTAATAGCTGTTTGTCTGTGTCCATGTGCAGTGTGAATCTGTATTGGAGTTATATCATAATTATCAGTCAGCTACTGCACCTGCAGGGCTTTAGTGAAGAAATTGGCAAGGTCTGCATCCCTTTAGATGTGATATCCCTTTGGGAGTATCTCACCAAAAGTGGTATTTTTGTTGCAGGGGATGCCAGAATATGATTTGTATCTTAGTGCAGACATTTTCAGGGAGCGTTTCGTACATAATCTGTGTACAGAACGCCTCCAAGTAGTTATTTTGCAATGCATTTTACAGAAAATTACAGAGCTACAGATTAAACATAAAAGGTATTTTTTGATTACAATATGACTTGAGTCACAATTGTATACGTTATAGTATTTTTTTTCCACCAAAGTGGAATTACCCCTCCTGAGGATTTACCCCCCTTCCTGACCAGGCCATTTTTTGCACCTCGCACGTGCCCCCCCCCCCCCCCCCCCGCATATATACGTGATTTTGCGTACCCAGGCTAACCTTAACATCTTATATGTTACACCCATATTCAGGGTATAACATGTTATGAATAGACTGACCCCCGCTCCCCCGCTTTGACAGCTAGTGGGGTATCTTCTCCTCCCGCTAGCTGCCAAATTTTTTTTTAAAAGTGGCTGTGTGGGGCTCTGTCTGCCCAGTCACCTCACACATTCACAGTCCTCTGTAAATGAGAAACTACAAGTCCTGACAGCCTTAGCGGCTGATAGCCGATTGTTGGTGTATTGGTTTACAGGCTCCAGCAACAAAAAATAATAAATGCACATTTTTTTACCTGCAAAAAAATGTGCATTTATTTTTTAGCAAAAGGTGAACTTTTCCTTTAAATAATTCTGACTGCACCTTTAATAAAACCCAGCTCCAGGATATAAGTAACCCCACTTCCAAAACCCTTCTAACTGAACCCCTGGTATGAAATAATGAAAACACTATCCAAATGCCCATTTTTTTACCTGAAACCATAGTCATGTGCCAAATGTTCTCTATTCTGCTTTCTTCTAGTGGTCCCTTATCAGATGTTCACATTGCTGCCTGCATGATGTAGACATCTCCTATTGGTAAAATTGACACTTCCAGTTGCAAGGAGAACACTTGGAGACAGTGAGGGGACTGGTACCCAAGTAAACAACGAGTGGGGAAAAAGCCTGGGCCCCAGGGCAGGATATTAGCTTTACTCACAGAAGAAGCTATCACTTTGATATATTACCCTGACAGATGGAAAGACTGAGGAGTAAGATAAGTGATACACAATGCACTATTTAAATTTCATTTTTGATGTTATTTTATTTAATATTTTTGCCCTGGATTTTGTACATATTTGATAGTGATATTTGTGTACTTTTTTACATCTTTTGCTGAAAACAAATTCTTCAATAAATACAGATTGAACATAAATTTCATTTTTGTCTGGAGTTGGGCTTTAAGAGTTTTTAAGTGTCTGTTATCAGCACTGATCTCAGGCAGGAGTAGCCTTACAGCTTGACAGGGAGAGAATACAATAAGTAAAATAAATAATCAAAAATGAAGGCATTTTGGAGAGGTAGGGTTGCACTAATACAGCAATTTGCAAGTGGAGATTAAAAAAATGCCCACTGGTGATTATTTTCTTTAAATCAGAATTCAAAAATTGAATGAGCATCCCGTGCGTCCCTGTGCCTTTAAGGAGGGGTTCCCTCCTGGCAAACCTGCCTTTAATCTACCCACTGCTATATATGTGCTTCAGCTTGGAGACTGAAAATTATAGAGTTAGGATTGCAGTACACAGAGGAGTCTTGAGTAGGCACTGTGGCATATACGCATATATTGGCAAATGTGTGCAAGCAAAACCCTGTTTTTAACTTGAATTGTTAGATAGTGTGAAGTTGGGGTTTTCTTGCAGGCTACCTGGTAAGTGTGTTTATGATGTTTGTTGCCCTTCCATGTGCACAATACTGCAAAGGCTAGTTATAGGTTGGAGTTGTTGCCACTTTTTTGTACAAAGGTTGATTACACAGGGACACAATTAACTGACAGGGACAGTGTTGTCAGCCTACAACTGGAAGTACTAGCACAAGGATCTTCATGGCAAGATCACAAAGTATTATTTCAGTAAAAGCTGCAGATTTAAATATATGAAAATGACTTTTGAAAATACATTAGTATATTAATGTTTATATGAGATTTCAGTGATTGGGTTTACATATATGGTAATTGTAAATTCTAGTTGTAAAAACACATATGCAAAAACTGGTGCAGCTCTGTATAGAAACCGGTTTCCAGGTTTTTTTGTCAAAGCTTAACCGCTTGCCGCCCTGCCACTGTGTATATACGTGTGCAGGGCGGCAGTGGAGCACAAAACCACGTTTAAAAACGGGTTCCGCGCTCCCGACACTTTCGCCGGCAGGGGGCGCGCGCGCGCGCTCCCGCCGACCCGCGGGTGACACTATTTGATCCAGGAGGGATCAATCATTAGATTTCAGCCAGTGATTTCTGGCTGAAATCACATGATCGGTCCCTGTCCTATCCTGTCCTGTGTTGACATACACACAGGGCAGGATATGATGTCATTCTTCTCTGCCTGGACACATTCCGTTCCAGACAGAGAAGAAGACAATCAAAAGGTGAGTACACAAGCACTACACTACAGTTAGAACACTCTAGGACACATTTAACCCCCTGATCGCCCCCCCCCTCCAGTTAACCCTTCACTGTCCTGTCACCAGTGTCACTGATCAGTGAAGCGATTTTTACTGATCAGTGTCGCTGGCGACTTCCGATAGAGTTAGCGCCCCTCCCAGATAGCGCCAGATTGCCCGCCAGTACACCAGTAATCCCGTTTAACCCCTTGATCGCCCCCTCCAGTTAACCCCTTCACTGCCCTGTCACCCAGTGTCACTGATCAGTGAACCAATTTTTACTGATCACTGTATCAGTGTCGCTGGCGACCTCCGATAGAGTTAGCGCCCCTCCCAGATAGCGCCAGTTTGCCCGCCAGTACACCAGTAATCCCGTTTAACCCCTTGATCGCCCCCCCTCCAGTTAACCCCTTCAGTGCCCTGTCACCCAGTGTCACTGATCAGTGAACCAATTTTTACTGATCACTGTATCAGTGTCACTGGCGACTTCCGATAGAGTTAGCGCCCCTCCCAGATAGCGCCAGCTTGCCCGCCAGTACACCAGTAATCCCGTTTAACCCCTTGATCGCCCCCCCCAGTTAACCCCTTCACTGCCCTGTCACCAGTGTCACTGATCAGTGAACCAATTTTTACTGATCACTGTATCAGTGTCGCTGGCGACTTCCGATAGTGTTAGCTCCCCTCCCAGATAGCGCCAGACTGCCCGCCAGTACACCAGTAATCCCGTTTAACCCCTTGATCGCCCCCCCTCCAGTTAACCCCTTCACTGCCCTGTCACCAGTGTCACTGATCAGTGAACCAATTTTTATTGATCACTGTATCAGTGTCGCTGGCGACTTCCGATAGAGTTAGCGCCCCTCCCAGATAGCGCCAGTTTGCCCGCCAGTACACCAGTAATCCCGTTTAACCCCTTGATCGCCCCCTCCAGTTAACCCCTTCACTGCCCTGTCACCCAGTGTCACTGATCAGTGAACCAATTTTTACTGATCACTGTATCAGCGTCGCTGGCGACTTCCGATAGAGTTAGCGCCCCTCCCAGATAGCGCCAGTTTGCCCGCCAGTACACCAGTAATCCCGTTTAACCCCTTGATCGCCCCCCCCCTCCAGTTAACCCCTTCACTGCCCTGTCACCAGTGTCACTGATCAGTGAACCAATTTTTACTGATCACTGTATCAGTGTCGCTGGCGACTTCCGATAGAGTTAGCTCCCCTCCCAGATAGCGCCAGCTTGCCCGCCAGTACACCAGTAATCCCGTTTAACCCCTTGATCGCCCCCCCCAGTTAACCCCTTCACTGCCCTGTCACCAGTGTCACTGATCAGTGAACCAATTTTTACTGATCACTGTATCAGTGTCGCTGGCGACTTCCGATAGAGTTAGCGCCCCTCCCAGATAGCGCCAGTTTGCCCGCCAGTACACCAGTAATCCCGTTTAACCCCTTGATCGCCCCCCCCAGTTAACCCCTTCACTGCCCTGTCACCAGTGTCACTGATCAGTGAACCAATTTTTACTGATCACTGCATCAGTGTCGCTGGCGACTTCCGATAGTGTTAGCGCCCCTCCCAGATAGCGCCAGATTGCCCGCTAGTACAGCAGTAATCCCATTTAACCCCTTAATCTCCCCCCCCCCAGTTAACCCATTCACTGCCCTGTCACCAGTGTCACTGATCAGTGAACCGATTTTTACTGATCACTGTATCAGTGTCGCTGGCGACTTCCGATAGTGTTAGCGCCCCTCCCAGATAGCGCCAGATTGCCCGCCAGTACACCAGTAATCCCGTTTAACCCCTTGATCGCCCCCCCCCTCCAGTTAACCCCTGCACTGCCCTGTCACCAGTGTCACTGATCAGTGAACCAATTTTTACTGATCACTGTATCAGTGTCGCTGGCGACTTCCGATAGTGTTAGCGCCCCTCCCAGATAGCGCCAGTTTGCCCGCTAGTGCACCAGAAATCCCATTTAACCCCTTGATCGCCCCCCTCCCCCCCCCCAGTTAACCCCTTCACTGCCCTGTCACCAGTGTCATTGATTACAGTGAACAGATTTTTACTGATCACTGTATTAGTGTCACTGGTGACTTCCGATAGTGTTAGCGCCCCTCCTAGATAGCGCCAGTTTGCCCGCTAATGCACGGGATTTTTTTTTACAAAAACATGTAGCAGAATACATTTTGGCTTAAATTTATGACTAACTTTGAGTTTACGATATATTTTTTATAGCTGAAAGTAGAAAATATTGTTTTTTTTCAAAATTTTTGTGGTTTTTTTGTTTATAGCGCAAAAAATAAAAAGCGCACAGGTGATCAAATACCACCAAAAGAAAGCTCTATTTGTGTGAAAAAAAGGACGTAATTTTCGTTTGGGTGCAGCATTGCATGACCGCGCAATTATCATTTGAGTTAGTGCAGCGCTGTATAGCAAAAAAAGGCATAAATTACAGTATCTATACCATAGTTTGTAGACGCTATAACTTTCACACAAAGCAATCAATATACACTTATTGGGATTTTTTTTTACCAAAAACATGTAGCAGAATACATTTTGGCTTAAATTTATGACTAACTTTGAGTTTACGATATATTTTTTATAGCTGAAAGTAGAAAATATTGTTTTTTTTCAAAATTTTTGTGGTTTTTTTGTTTATAGCGCAAAAAATAAAAAGTGCACAGGTGATCAAATACCACCAAAAGAAAGCTCTATTTGTGTGAAAAAAAGGACGTAAATTTCGTTTGGGTACAGCATTGCATGACCGCGCAATTATCATTTGAATTAGTGCAGCGCTGTATAGCAAAAAAAGGCATAAATTACAGCATCTATACGATAGTTTGTAGACGCTATAACTTTCACACAAAGCAATCAATATACACTTATTGGGATTTTTTTTACCAAAAACATGTAGCAGAATACATTTTGGCTTAAATTTATGACTAACTTTGAGTTTACGATATATTTTTTATAGCTGAAAGTAGAAAATATTTTTTTTTTCAAAATTTTCGTGGTTTTTTTGTTTATAGCGCAAAAAATAAAAAGCGCACAGGTGATCAAATACCACCAAAAGAAAGCTCTATTTGTGTGAAAAAAAGGACGTAAATTTTGTTTGGGTACAGCATTGCATGACCGCGCAATTATCATTTGAAATAGTGCAGCGCCAAACAGCAAAAAAAGGCCTGGTCATTAAGGGGGGTAAATCCTCTGGGGCTCAAGTGGTTAAAGAGTAACTTCACTTTAGTGGGAAAAAATAGTAAATAAAAAAAATAATATATCCTATACAATTGCGACGCAAATCATATTGTAACTGAATGTTATTAAAAATCACCTTTGCTTTTCAATCTGCAGTGCTGTAATTATCTGTAAAATGCCATGTAATATGGCTACATGGAGGTGTTCTATACACAGAATGTGTACAGAACATCCCCCACCAACATTATTTTCTGCTTGTGTGATTGGCTTACTGATTTTCCCAGAAGTCTGCACTAAATTACAAGTCCGATTTCAGGCATCCCATGCAAAAAAAAAAATTAATTTTTGGTGAGATACTGTTAACAGGAAATCATGTCTGAATGGATGCTGATCTTGCAATATTTCTCAATAGAGCCCTGATGGTGCTGATGACCATTTTTTAGGAAATAAACATATTAGACACATTATGGGTGTTATTCATGACAGTTTTGCAAATGCTAAGGCATTTGCAGTGCAATTTTTTTTTTATAATTAGACCCCTTAGATGGGAGCACCCTAGTTATAGAATAGGTCAGGCACATTATTCTATTAAAATTGATTGGGGTTTTTTTGGCATCCTCTCTTATAATGTAATCTGTCAGAAAGGAAACAGTGGAGAGACCTTTGAATATTAATCACAAAACTTTTCCAGTTCAGTACTGTATCAAATGCTACCTGCAAGTATTGTCTTGCCTTGGTTCATACTAAATTGCTGCAGCTTCAGTTATTCATCTTTATATTGCATTTGTCTTCTCCCTTTTCTTTCCTAATATACATTCCCTCCTTACTATCCCTCAGTCTTAAAACATCTGTAAAAATATCATGTCACTTGTGTTTTATACAGTTGACTGCCAGTTCTTTTCAGCAAGTGACCCAAAAGCATTTCTCCTTAAATGTACAGCTTAATTGGCTTTAGGGGATTATTTCTTGTTACCTCCGACTTTCATGTCACCCAAGGTGTACTATTACTAGAGTTACAAATACATAAAAAAGCAAAAATGTCACCACAAACTTCTATTCTAGCCACTCTAGAACACATCAATTCTTCTAACGTAACATAAATCTCTATAGCTCATTTAGTCTTTCATCTCGCTGTTAGTGCTTCCAGCAGTGAAGATTGCAAGCTATCTACTGGAAAGGGCATCTAAAGAAGGACCTCAAAACACCACACTGGCAGCAGTACCTTACATACCTGACCACTAATAGCACACGTTCAAATTCTTTAAATGTTCTAGCAGTACCATAAGCACTTGGTGTATCGCCTCAACTTTATTTAAAGAACACAATTTATCTGTTTGATAAAACAAATAGCTTGATTGTAAAGGGTCATCTATTTTTATTATTATTATTATTATTATTATACAGGACTTATATAGCGCCGACAGTATGCTCAGCGCTTTACATTATGGAGGGAGACAATACAGTAAATGCATGTAGAGATGCATGTAAATATTTTATTGAGCTCTTGAAGATTATGAACTTAATTATACAGAATTCAAATTCAACTTCTGAAGTTGAATTTGACCTATCCAACCCTTCTGCTCAGTCTGACCTTGATCCAGCAACTTTACTCTGTATATGCCTAATTAGGCATTCAGGTTTCCTGCATGTACATAAGGATATCTACAGGTATATAAACGCAACTCAAGGTGCCCAATTTAAATTTATGCTATCAGTTTTTCCTCTTTATGAAGGGGTTACCCAACTACAAAAAAGCAAGCTGGAATTATCCTAACCTAATTTTTATTGCCAGTCATAACCAGTGCAGCTCAAACCAACCACATATCCCAGTAGATGCCGGGAAGTATGAAGACCTTTTTTATTTGTGTGCTACATTTACAAAGTACCAGAAAGATACTTCAAAAGTAAAACAAAAATTAAAAATGTTTCAGGCAGCAAGATGGTGTGGCCTATGGCTTTTGGACAGATTTCAGAAAGACTGGTAGTCCATTTGTCTCTGTCATCAAGGCTAGTTGCAGGAAGTCAATTGTTCATTTACAATGGTGATTAGTAGTAGAAGTGCACCAGTAACAATGGTGGTCCATGGGAAAAGTATTCCCATTAGATCGATGTTCGGTAAGAAAGGTTCCTCAGTTATGTTTGTGGTAAGTGAGAGAAGTACCTCGCTTACACTGGTGGTTATTAGGAGAACTGCCCTCATCCCAATAATTATCAGTGGAAAAGTGCCTTTGATATATTGGCAGTCAGTGAAATAATATTCCCTGGTACAGTGATTGCCAATGGAGAAGTGCCTCAGTGTCACTGGTTGCTAATGGAAGAAGTGCCTCTATTATATTCATAGTAAGTGGAAAAGAAAGAAAGCTGCACTCAATCACCCTAACTAAATCCATTCCATTCATCAATGACCACTGGTGTTCAGCCTTGTCCATGCAAGCCACTCCAGTAACAATTATTATAAACACAAGCTGGCACAGCAGCAGAGATCCTTGGTCCAAAGATTTCTACTGGAGTTCTGTCTTGTGTTTATAGTAATCAGTATAAAAGTGACTTCTTACTTTTGTATTCATTTGGAGACATGCCCCCCTTATATTGGTCATCAACAGAAACATCCCTTACATTGGTGATAATTGCGAGTAGCACCCTCATTACATTGGCTGTCAGTTGAAGAAGAGCCCCCTTTACATGGGAAGAGAGAAATACCTCCTTTACATTAATAGTGTAGGAAGTGCCCCTACATTTGAGAGAAGTGAGAGAAGTACCCCCTTACATTGATGGTCAGTGGAAAAGTACCCTCTTACACTGGTGATCACTTGCAGAACCTTTACACTGGTGGTCAGGTAGAAATGCCTCCTTTACATAAATAGTGGGAGAATTTCACCCATTGCGTTGTTGGTCTGTGGAGTAGGGCCCTTTAAATTGGTTTTCAGTGGGCAACCAGATTAATAGATCATTGGTGTTAGCAGCGCCAAAGGTGTTGTTCACATATAATCAATTAACATAAGCTGCTAAACCTTACCCTTAAATGAAGGTGACAATAATAAAACAAAAAAAAGGTAGCGCTATCAAATTAAATGTTCAAATTAAATAGTAATAAAATAAAACAGTGAAAAAATAATTTATATGACCAAAAATTGTCTTTAAGAATTCAGTGAACAATGTCCATCACCATAAGAACAGATTTGTACAAATCCACCCCAACAGAAATGAATAAACTCACCAGAGCAAATTGCCAGTTAAATTATAAACCAGCAATAGCACTTGTTTGCTCTGGGAGCAATACTCTGCAGGCAGACTCAGCGGTGACCAGCTTTTCAAATTATTCCTCTCTCAACTTGTTGATGTAATATTCTGCAGGTCAGGGAGCGGAATCTTCCAAACCAAAATTACAGGAACTTCATATACAGGCTCAGAAAAGAAAAAACAAAGCAAACGATCATGTGATACCGTACGACACGTTTATTTGTAAAAACTCATCATAATCCAGTCACATGGAACAGTGTCATAGCCGATACTAGCAACAAACACTTTTCGTTAAAATCACAGAAAGCCGAGACGCCAGCCTCCTACAGAACGTAGTGACATTAGTCCGAAGATCCATCCTACGCGTTTCGTCATCCGACGGCTTCACAGCGCAGAAGGATGAACGTCACTACATACACAACAAAGCAATTTATACCCGGTAGTCAGCGCGGGAACGAATTGTTGGATCAATACTTAAAAATTATTTATACGAAAATTCATATTCTTCATAAAACTACAATAGTCTCAAAAGATTCAAAAGTATCCTCATATTTGGGAATCATAATATCTACCCCAAAAAACAAGGGGTGTACAATACACTATTATTGATCTTTTAAATGGGCCAATCCATCAAAGGAAAACTCTAACTTCATACATTCATAAATGAGCTAATAACTAAAATAAAATTCATATTATCCACTACTATAAACAAAGGAGTGTACCATACACTATTATTATCAATATTTTAAAGGGCCAGTGTATTAAGGGAAAACTCTAACTTGACACATAGGCTAATAATCCAAAAGTCATGAAACCTAGAAATCTGTGAGGAAACAATTGAGATCAATATCAATATTTAACCCTTGTGGTCTAAGTGTATCTAGATTATATATCCAAAAAGTTTCCTTTTTAGAAACTTTTTAACATATCCATCCCTCTCCAATGTTGGTCAATTTTATCAATACCCCAAAAGGTCAGCATTTCTGGATTACAAGCATGACACAGTTTGAAATGTTTAGATACACTATGTTTATCAAATCCTTTCTTAATTTTATTTATATGTTCCCCAATTCTTGTTTTTAAAGTTCTAACTGTTCTTCCAACATACTGGAAATGACAAGGACATTCCAGCATATATATACCACATGTGTGGATTCACAAGATATCAAGGATTTAACTTTATATTCTTGATTGGTTGAAGAAGACCTAAATTTTTTTTTTTTGGTCACAGAGGGGGGATTTTCAGATGTGACCTATGGGGAGAGGAGGACTGGCACTGATATGTGGCATTGATGTGCACTGGTAGGCACTGATATGTGGCATTGATTTGGCACTGATGGGCACTGGCAGGCGGCATGGATGAGCACTGACAGCTGGCACTGATGGACACTGATAGGTGGCACTGCTGGGGCTACACAGATCATCAGGGCACACTGATCATCAGCGCACTGATGATCAGTGTCACATGTCCCCTCTGAGGGATGCCAATTACCAGCTCTGCTCTCCTCTCGAGCTGTCAGCGTGACACCTGGTGAGGAGAGAAATGCCTATAACCGGTATTTCCCTATTTACATGCGATCAGCTGTGATTGGACACAGCTGATCACATGACCGAGATGACATCTTCGGCTCTTTCCGTTGATCCGCTGTGTCCGAGGAACACAGTGCACCGCCGATCGGCGCTGCACGCTCCCAGAGCCGTGCATGCGCGGTTAGAATTGGACGTCATATGACGCCCTCCCAGAAGAAGAGAACCACCTTGCGCCCGTCATTATACTATATGGCGGGCGGGAGGTGGTTAAGGAAGTGGACAGAAAAAGTTATATACCAGTATCTAGTTGTCATCATCCAAGGTGGCTTTATAGCACACCTAGGAGTCAATTTATTCGTATTAAAAAGAAACTGCAATTTAGATACTGATTTCTTGCCACAAACCGACTTGTTGGTAAAAAGATTTATAGAGAAAGGATGTGATGAAACCTTTCTAAACAAAGAAAGAGATGTTATAAAATCTAAGAATAGAGATGCTTTACTAGAAAGGAAGAAAGGTGATAGTAAGAATAGAAAAAATTATTAAGAAACATTGGCCTATACTAACGAGGGATAAAGTGTTGAGGAATATTATTCCTAGTAAACCAAGCTTTATATATAGAAAAAAATAAATCTTTAAGAACAAGAATCATGCATAACATTATTGATTCACCAAAATGCATGAGCTTGTTTCCTGGTTTGGAGGGATTACATTATTGTAACAAATGTAAAGCATGTAAAAATACCTCTAAAAAGAGAAATAGAGTAGTAAAAAATGTTAGGTCTTCTTCAACCAATCAAGAATATAAAGTTAAATCATTGATATCTTGTGAATCCACGCATGTGGTATATATGCTGGAATGTCCTTTTCATTTCCAGTATGTTGGAAGAACAGTTAGAACTTTAAAAACAAGAATTGGGGAACATATAAATAATATTAAGAAAGGATTTGAGAAACATAGTGTATCTAAACATTTCAAACTGTATCATGCTTGTAATCCAGAATTGCTGACCTTTTGGGGTATTGATAAAATTGACCAACATTGGAGAGGGATAGATATGTTAAAAGAAGTTTCTAAAAAGGAAACTTTTTGGACATATAATCTAGATACAATTCAAAACATTAACAATAACGTATACAGCCATTTATAACTCTGACCCAAATACATCAACGATCTTGTCTCTAAATATCACCCAAACCGTACTCTCTGCTCCTCGCAAGACCTCCTGCTCTCTAGCTCCTTTGTCTCCTCCTCCCATGCTCGTCTCCAGGACTTTTCCAGAGCTTCCCCCATCCTCTGGAACTCTCTACCCCAATTTATCAGACTATCGCCTACTCTACTCACTTTTAGGCGATCTCTGAAAACCTATCTCTTCAGGGAAGCCTATCCTGCCCTCAGGTAATAATGGAATCTTCTACTCTTCCAACCATCCCCCACAGTTACTACCTTTTGTACCACTAGCCCCTCCCTCCTAGATTGTAAGCTCCAAGGAGCAGGGCCCTCCTTTCCTTCTTGTATTGAACTGGATTGTCTCCCGTTATATTGTAAAGCGCTGAGCAAACTGTTGGCGCTATATAAACCCTGTATAATAATAATAATAGATACCCTTAGACCACAAGGGTTAAATATTGATATTGATCTCAATTGTTTCCTCACAGATTTCTAGATTTCATGACTTTTGGATTATTAGCCTATGTGTCAAGTTAGAGTTTTCCCTTAATACACTGGCCCTTTTGAAAATATTGATAATAATAAAGTGTATGGTACACTCCTTTGTTTATAGGAGTGGATAATATGAATTTTATATTAGTTATTAGCTCATTTATGAATGTGTGAAGTTAGAGTTTTTCATTAATGGATTGGCCCCTTTAAAAGATCAATAGTGTATGGTACACCCCTTGTTTTTTGGGGTAGATATTATGATTTCCAAATATGAGGATACTTTTGAATCTTTTGAGACTATTGTTGTTTTATGAAGAATATGAATTTTCGTATAAATAATTTTTAAGTATTGATCCGACAATTTGTTCTTGCACTGACTACCGGGTATAAATTGCTGTGTTGTGTATGTAGTGACGTTCATCCTTCCGCTCCGTCAAGACGTCGGATGACGAAACGCATAGGGTGGAGCTTCGGACTTAAGTCACTACATAAGAAGCTGGCGTCTCGGCTTTCTGTGATTTTAACGAAATGTGTTTGTTGCTAGTGTCGGCTATGGCACTGTTCCATGTGACTGTATTATGATGAGTTTTTACAAATAAACGTGTTGTACGGTATCACACGATCATTTTCTTTGTTTCTTCTTTTCTTTTCTGAGCCTGTAAATGAAGTTCCTGGAATTTGGTTTGGAAGTGTCAGGAATGGACTTGCCAGTAATGGTGGGACTCACCTGCCTTGTGGGCTGCAGTACCAGGGCTGGCCAGCGGGTGCTCCCGGCAATCAGAGACTCAACCCTGCAGCCAGCCAAACATCTGAAACTGATCATGCAGGTGTATTTAAGGGATGGCCAGACCTGCAGTCTCTGCCTTGGTGTGTGTTCTTCTTGGGCCCTGTATCTTGTTCCTGCATTCCTGTTCCTGTCTCTGTCTGATTCGTTGCTGACCCTGCCTGATTCCGGACCTCTGCTGACTTCTGCTGTTTCATCCCTGGCTTGTGACCCCGACCATTCTCTGCCTGACACCCTGTTCCTACCTGCCCGATTGTTATTGACCCGGCCTGCCTGACGACGCTTGCATTGTATATATTGTTATCTGTGGGTGGTTTGGTTTGGTTCGTTTGCACTGTGTTATGTTTTAGTATTGCACTGCGTTTATGTTTGTATTGTTAGTCTTTAATAAATTGTTTTATTGTTTATAACATATCTGAAGCCTGCGTTTCCCTGCGTCAGTCACATACCTCTGGTCACACCCCGGAGCCCTGACAGGAAGATTTTGCTGCTGAGTTTATAGATCTGCAGAGTATTGCTCCCAAATAGGATAAATAAGTGTCTGGATATCTGGGTCTCTCTGACCTGCAGAATATTACATCAACAAGCTGAGAGAGGAATAATTTGAAAAGCTGGTCACCGCTGAGTCTGCCTGCAGAGTATTGCTCCCAGAGCAAACAAGTGCAATTGCTGGTTTATAATTGAACTGGCAATTTGCTCTGGTGAGTTTATACATTTCTGTTGGTGGTGGATTTGCACAAATCTGTTCTCATGGTGATGGACTTTGTTCACTGTTGATGGAAAGAAAAAATTCTTAAAGACAATTTTTGGTCGTATAAATTATTTTTTCACTGTTTTATTTTATTACTATTTAATTTAATAGAGCTACCTTTTTTTGTTTTATATTAGTGGTTTCTTACCAGAGAAATGAGAAGTTCCACTGCTTCTGTGCCTCTGGCTTTTTCAAATGAGGATGAAGGGGACATCAATGTACCCAGCACAACCTTTCACTACAGAGAACCTTTTGTCTGCTCCGGGGCAGCAAATTCCCACCCAGTCATGATTTGTTAAGGAAGTAGACCATTTGTCTCAATGAGTGAGGCTTGTTCACGCACAGTAGCGCTTGGGGCATCAGCTCCAAACATTGCCAGGTCATATGCAGACTGTGGCAGGATAAACCAAAAGAAGGCTCCAACGTTTTTGAACTACGTTAATCAAGGTGCATTTATCAGTTCAATTATTGCTGATTAACCACTTCAATTCCGGTCACTTTCACACCCTTCCTGCCATGGCCAAGGCCATTTTTCAGCTTTCAGCGCTGTTGCACGTTGAATGACAATTGCGTGGACATGCAACACTGTACCCATATGAAATTTTTAGACAGATAGAGCTTTGTTTGGTGGTATTTAACCACTTGCCCTCCAGAAGATTTAGCCCCCCCCAGTTCCTGACCAGTTTTTTTTTTTTTGCGTTATGGCGCGGTGTTATTTTAACTGCCAATTACGTGTTCATGCAACCCTGTACCCAAATGAAATTACGTCCTTTTTCCCCCCCCCCCACGAATTGAGCTTTCTTTGGTGGTATTTGATCGCCTGTTGGGTTTTTTTTTTGCACTATAAAAAAAAGACAATTTTGAGAAAAAATTTTTTTTGACTTTTTGCTATTAAACATGTCCAGTGAAAAAATTTAAAAAATCTAATTTCATTATAAAAAATCGCAATATGTGTAAATTAAGTGATTTATGTAAAAAGTTATAGCATTTACAAATGGCGGTATATATACTGGGATTTCTTTTTAATTTTTACTAGTAATGGCGGCGATCAGTGACTTATAGCGAGACTGCGGCGGGCATTCTGACACTGGGGAGAAATGACTTGGTGTCTCTGACATACATAGTGACACCAGTACAGTGATCAGTGCTAATAAAAAGCACTAAAACTGTACTAATGGCACTGGGCAGTAAGGGGGTAACATGTGGGGCGATCAAAGGGTTAACTGTGTGCTGTTTTACTAGGGGCTGTGTGTTAGTGCTTTGCTGTAAGCACACTGCTTTGCATGGGTGTGCTGTGCATAGCCATGCAAAGCAGTATGCACAAACTGACAGGGAGGAGAACTTTTGTTTACTAACACTTCTCCTACTCGGCAGTCACCAGGCACTGGCGAGTAATCACCGGCCGGGACCTGTTGATTGCCAGCTGTGGCCGCGAATGGCGGCGTGGTTAGGGTGCACACTCCCTACCCGGAAATGAAAAATCACACATATATACGTGATTTTGCGCACCCGTGCCGCCCTGTAGCAGTATATCTGCTATAGGGCGGATGGGAAGTGGTTAATCACTATTGGGTTTTTATTTGTTTTGAAAACAGTTTCAGTTATAAAATTTTGCAGATAAGTAATTTTTCTTCTTCACTGATATGCCCTGGTGAGGCTGCCCTGATTCAGTGTAAACAATGTGCTGGTTATAAGCTCTCCTTTCCACACACAGACACAGCATGAAAGGAAAGGAGAGCTGATCTATGAGGGGCACAGTGGGGTTTATTTACTAAAGCCGGAGAGTGCAAAATCAGGCTCACCTCTGCACAGAAACCAATCAGCTTCCAGGTTTTATTGCCAAAGCTTAACTGAACAAGCTGAAGCTGGAAGTTGATTGGTTTATATGCAGAAGTGAGCCTGATTTTGCCCTCTCCAGCTGTAGTGAATAAACCCCAGCGTGTCAGGAAAGGACTTCTAATAACTGGCAAGTCTGTTTACATGTTATCAGCTGTGATTGGACAAAGATGATCACATGGTAAAAGGCTGCTATGATAGGCCCTTTCACTCGCAGTGATGAGCTCTGTCCAAAGGGGTCACACAGGCTGTGGAGTTCTGGGAGGACATCCCTGGGCGCCCTCCCAAAACTGGAAGAGCACGCTGTAGCTGTCCTTTGGCTATAGCGATCAGGAAGTGGTTAATCAATTAATCAATTCAGTTATTGTTTAAAGCAGCATAGGCACAGAAACCACATTATTCTATAGAGATGGTTAGATCAGCTCCTAATTTGCATATATTCAGCCTACCAGCAAATCTGCCATTTGATATTACAGAAAAGTTTTAGCGTAGGTTTACATTTTATTTAGTTTCAGTATTTCAATTGCTGGGAATGAAAACCAGATTTTTTTATGTAGTGCAGTGCCCTCTGCAGGCAAAATTCAGTACTATATTTGAACAAGGGCAATACGAACTAGCAGTCCAAAAAATAATTATCAGTTAGTTATAATGTCGTTTACATGTGCATTTATACAAAGATGTATTAAACAACATTCAGAGATCAAACTAAACAATGTGCGTATATAATAAAGTTTTATATAGAATACAGAAAAGAAAAATGCATAGAATAGTGTGATATCTCTCGCTCTCTCTCTCTCTCTCTCTCTCTCTCTCTCTCTCTCTCTCTATATATATATATCTATATATCTCTCTCTCTATATCTATATATATCTCTCTCTCTATATATATATCTCTCTCTCTATATCTATATATAATAATCCTCTTAGATTGTAAGCTCCAAGGAGCAGGACCCTCCTAACCCTCTTGTATAGAACTGTATCATTGCTGTATTATCTCCCGTTATATTGTAAAGCGCTGAGCAAACTGTTGGTGCTATATAAATCCTGTATAATAAAATTGACAATGACCGTTTCTTCAAAGAATGTTTGGTGTCTCAAATGAACATGTTCTGAAGTCAAAGCAAATGTTTAATACTGAACATTACCTAGTGTGTTCTTTTCCATGATCGTTACAATACATTTAATTGATAAAATGGTGGTTTGAAATATAACCTCACTTTCACTTTGTATTATGCATTTCAATTTGTCCCTACAGCGTGTGAAAAAAATGCTAATATGACGCATTAAGTCTGCTTTCAGACGGATTGTCCTCTGCTGACTAGGTGTTTAAAACTGGCTTTGCTGTGGGCAAGCTCCTTAACCACTTCCCACGTGCCCGCCCGCCAGCAATGTATTGCGGACGGGCAATAGCTGCAGAGCAAAGTGACGTACCCATATGTCGCTTTACCCTTCCGGGTCATTCGTTGTAGGAGGTGTATCTCAACAGGTCTCACCCAGTGATTTTGGCTGGGATCTCCTACAGAGAATGGAAATGCAGAGCTGTTCCTGTATTTGTAAATACAGGCATAGGATTTAGCTGGTTCTTCTTTCCCTGGAACATTTTTGTTCCAGAGAGAGACATCACACATGAGTAAAAGCAACACATTTGCACTGACACACGTTAGATAGAGCCATTTTAACCCCATGATTGCCGCATTTAATCCTTTGCTTGCCCCCTGCCAGTGCCATTAATACAGTGTTAGTGTACAGTATTTTTCACTGATCACTGTATTAGTTCCGCTAGCAAGGTCAGATAGCGCCAGGGTCAGTTAGCATCCCTCCCAGCTAGGGTCAGCTAGCGTTAGATTGCCAGCACACTATCACACTCACGCTATAGGTAGCTGATCACCGTCATTACTAGTATAGTGTTTGTATGGATCAATATATTTATTGATCATGAACAAAACTATACCAGTGCCCCCTTAGTATTAGTATCCCCAAAAACACAGTGTTAGCAGGATCATCCCCATTCGCTGCTAGCACTAGCGTTTAGCCCCAATGCTCCACCCCCCCCCAACAAGAAGTACAGTTTCAGTATAATTTCTGATCACTGTCACCAGTAATACATTGTCACCTGTAATAAATCGCAGTGTTCGCAGAATCAAGCCTGATCTCTGTCAGCACTTGCTAGTATATTTTTTTGTAGCAGTTCAAGCTACAAAAAAGGTGCTCTTTTTCTCGTGCGTTGCACTAGGTACATGTACAGTTGTGTCCAAAATTATTCAACCCCCACTGAAATTGAGTGTTTTGGCCAGTTTGACATTGCTTTTGATCATTCAGTCATCTTGCTTACATTTACATTAAAGAGGCACTTGTAGGTCAGACAAATATAACATAACAGTTATAATGAAATAACCACAAATGTCTTTTCTGTGCTCACAGCATTATCAGTTTTATTCAACCCCCAAGTGACATTCAATCTTAGTACTTAGTACAGCATCCTTTTACAGTTATAACAGCTTTTAAACGTGAAGCATAGCTTGACACAAGTGTCTTGCAGCGATCTACGGGTATCTTCGCCCATTCTTCATGGGCAAAGGCCTCCAGTTCAGTCACATTCTTAGGCTTGCGCACTGCAACTGCTTTCTTTAAGTCCCACCAGAGGTTCTCAATCGGATTTAAGTCTGGTGACTGCGATGGCCACTCCAAAATGTTCCAGCCTTTCCTCTGCAACCATGCTCTAGTGGACTTGGAGGTATGCTTGGGATCATTGTCCTGTTGAAAGGTCCAACGTCTCCCAAGCCTCAGGTGTGTGACGGACTGCATCACGTTTCCATCCAATATCTCCTGGTACTGAAGAGAATTCATGGTACCTTGCACACGCTGAAGCTTCCCTGTACCTGCAGAAGCAAAACAGCCCCAAAGCATGATTGACCCTCCACCATGCTTCACAGTAGGCAAGGTGTTCTTTTCATCATAGGCCTTGTTCTTCCTCCTCCAAACATAGCGTTGATCCATGGGCCCAAACAGTTCTAATTTTGTTTCATCAGTCCACAGAACACTATCCCACAACTTTTGTGGTTTGTCCACATGGCTTTTGGCATACTGCAGTCGACTCTTCTTATTCTTTGGAGACAGCAAGGGGGTACGCCTGGGAGTTCTGGCACGGAGGCCTTCATTACGCAGTGTGCGTCTTATTGTCTGGGCTGAAACTTCTGTACCCACATCTGACAAATCTTTTCTCAGTTCCTCAGCAGTCACACGGGGACTTCTCTCCACTCTACGCTTCAGGTAGCGCACAGCAGTCGAAGTCAGCATCTTCTTTCTGCCACGACCAGGTAGCGTTTCAACAGTGCCCTTTGCCTTGAATTTGCGAATGATGCTTCCTAAGGTGTCTCTTGGTATGTTTAACATCTTTGCAATCTTCTTATAGCCATTGCCCTTCCTGTGAAGAGAAATCACCTCTTCTCTTGTCTTCCTGGACCATTCTCTTGCCTTCACCATGTTTGTAACCACACCAGTAAATGTCTAGAAGGAGCTGAGTATCACAGTCATTTTAAAGCTGCCTAATTGGTGCTTATTATGCTTGATTGCTGCTCGGTGACATCCACAGGTGTTTTCAATACCTGATGGAAAGCACCTGTATGAACCTCTGTTCTTCAGAGTGGTAGTCTTTAAGGGGTTGAATAATTGTGGCAATGAAGAAACCACATAAGAACCATTTACTACTGTATTACATAAACAATTGATGTCATTTTAGTTGCATTTGGGTAGTTACAACGTCCTTGTAGGATTTGATTCTGAATACAATTCCAAATGTACACTATAGTCCCTAAACCCCTTTACAGCATTGGGGGTTGAATAATTTTGGACACAACTGTACATTAAAATGTCCAACGAAAGGTACACTAGTGAAGAGGTCTACAGGATTCTCAGCATGTCAGGTGAGAGCAAAGGGGAAGACTCCCTGACACAATCAGCCTCAGAATATGAACCTGTAGACAGCAGTGGCACCCTGACAGGTAGGTTGAACGACAGAGAAGAGGTCTCTGGTAAGATCAGGTGTACCCGACCCCATGAAGCTGAAGTGCTAGGATCGCTTGACTTGTCTCATATGCAGCAGAGTGCCAGTACTAGTACCGCACTACCTTTTGGTGAACTGGCGAGCACCAGCGGCCTAGTATGTCCTGGTCTTTTTTATACCAGCACTGCTGTATCCCTTGGTGACGTGGCAAGTCCCATAAGTGCAGTACAAGCTGCTGTGGTGGCAAGCACAAGTATTGTCCCGCAACCACCAAGAATTCGCACACAGGCCTTTAGAACGCCTAGTGTCCTTCCGGACCTGCTTGCAAATCCTGATTGGCAGCCCACAGATTCTGCAGCACCCGTACTTCCCCCATTCACTGCCCAACCCAGAATTCAGGTGGTAACCGCACATTTAACTACTCCACTTGAATTTATGGAGCTGTTTTTCACAGAAGATTTGTACAATTTGATTCTGGCCAAAGCAATTTACTGTATATGCTCAACAATATATCGCCGCAAACCCAAATTCAACCCTTGCCAGACCATTCGCATGGAAACCCATTACGGTTTCCGAATGTAAAACTTTTTTGGGCCTAACCCTCAACATGGGCATTACAAAAAAAATTGAGTTGCGGTTGTATTGGTCCACAGACCCGATTCATCATATGCCCATGTTCTCCACTGCCATAACCAGGTATAGATGTGTGACAATAATGCGCTTCATGCATTTTAGTGATAACACACTCTGTCATTCTCGGGGTGACCCTGAACATGACAGGCTCTACAAAATTCGGCCCCTCATAAATCACCTTAAGGAAAAATTTGCAGATGTGTATACGCTCCAGCAAAACATCTGCGTGGATGAGTCCCTCATTCACTTTACTGGCCGCCTTGCATTCAAACAGTACATCCCCAGAAAGCGTGCCAGATATGGGGTCAAATTGTATAAGCTATGTGAGAAGGCCACAGGCTATACATACAAATTTAGAGTTTATGAGGGAAGAGACAGCAAAGTAGAGCCCCTCCCCCCCCCGACTACCCAGACTATATGGGGAGCAGTGGCAAGATAGTTTGGGACTTGGTGTAGTTTTTGTTCTGTAAGAGGTACCACTTATATGTCGACAATCTCTATACAAGCATGCCACTATTTAGACATTTGTACAATCTTGGAATTGGCTCATGTGGCACCAGACGACCTAATCGCCTTGGCTTCCTCCAACGGCTTGTAAATACCGGGCTTATAAAGGGGGAGAAAGCCTGTTTGAGGAATGATGAATTGCTCGCAGTGAAGTGGAAGGACAAACGGGATGTTTTCACCCTATCTTCCATTCACGCAGACGCGATAGTCCAAATTAACACGGTATCTGGCATTGTTGAGAAACCCGTGTGTCCACGACTATAACCTTAACCTGGAAGGGGTGGACTTCATCGACCAAATGATGAATCCATACCTAGTTTCCCGGAAAACTCGACACTGGTTCAAAAAGGTGTCTATTTATTTATTTCAATTGGCTATATATAACGCTTTTGTAATTTACAAAGCAACTGAACGAAATGGATCCTTCCTAAAATTCCAGGAAGAGATCATCACGCCCCTTTTGTAACCAGAAGGTGCTGTGGCCCAATCCTCAAATCCACACACTTTTTCTGGCAGAGATTTCTTCTTCTTTTTTTTAAAAAAAATTACATTATCGAATCTCACCAAGATCAGTGTGATCAAATGCTTTCCCAAATTTACAAATGGCTCTGTTTATATCCTGCGAAACTGAAGTGATGAAATGCTCGTAGCTTCCGATTTCTTAGACTATAGAGATGTTTGGCATCATTCCGGTCTCCAATCAGCTCTATGGTCAGCTGGCAGAAACACAGGCTGCATTCTCAGGTTCCCCCGATGGCACGGGACTGCCCGAGAAGGCCATGGAATGCAGCGGGGGAGGGTGTCATCATCTCCTGCTGCTTGTAAAAGCAATCCTGAAGCTACTGTAATTAGCCATTAGGATTTCTTTTACATGAAAGCTGATCGTCGGCTGAAAAAAATACCAGGATGATGCCTGCAGCTGTAGGCATCATCCAGGTATAACCAAAGTCCAGTGATGTACCAGTACATCACTGGTCCTTTTTGGGTATATATGCTCTTTTTTTTTGTATGTAGCCTGTGGGCTGAATGCAAAAAAAGAAAAGAAATCTCTGCCAGAAAAAGTGTGTGGTATGCCCACTATTAGAATATACCGCCCTGCATCCTCCCACTTCTAATGGTGGGCACACATTAAGCCGCATGGTGCCACATGCGCCAATTCCAAGATTGCACAAATGTCTAAATAGTGGCACACTTGAATAAAAATTGTCCACGTATACTGTGATACCTCATATGGAAAAAGGATGACACCAAGTCCCAAACTAACTTGCCACTGCTCCCCATGTAGTCTGGGCATCCGGGGGACTCCATGTGACTATCTTTTCCCTCGTAAATCCAAAACGTATATGTATAGCCTGTTGCCCACTCACAGGTCTACATCTTGACCCCATATCTGGCATGTTGCTGGGCAGAAACTGTTTGAATTCAAGGCGGCCAGAAAAATTATTGAGGGACTCATCAACTCAGATTTTTTGCTGGGGAGTATAGACATATGCAAATTTTAGGGGTACTACAGCATTGAGACGTCACGCCACCGCTGGTGGCCATCCTGATATATATGGTCAGTGGTTTTTACATTTTTTTATGCATTTTATACACCTGTCTTTTGTGGAATACAATCCCTTTATGCAGTATCACACTATGTGGTGTCCTTCATTGAGCTCTCCTTGTGAGTGCCGTCATTTGCAGAGCCCATTTGAGTGGAGACTCAACACGGTGATACACATTAAGGGACCCCAAAAAACCTGACACAGATGTGACCAGACGCTGTGACACCTGCATAAGGACCCTATGGTATATAGGAACCTGCCCAAACCTGGGAGCAGTTGACCTGATTTTACCTGATGAGACAGACAGCGTACTTCTTGTGAGTGCGCATTTTGTTCATTTAGTCACCTTATCTGTCACCCCTGGAATAGTTACCCATACACGCTGATTGTGATCTTGAAGGGATCCTCACGTTTATTGGGACATTTCATCACTATTATTATCACCTTGGAGTGATATTCTTTGCACTTTATATTTAATATTTATTACTGATGTATTCATGTTCTCATCTAGATGCTATCGATGATCACTTTGCACTTTAAATACGTATATTGTCTTATTTTAGCGCTGCACCTATTTTTCTGTTATATGCAAATTTTTTGTTAAGGTGATTTACGAGGGGCCGAATTTTGTGGAGCCGGTCAGATTCAGGGTCATCCCGAGGACAACAGAGTGTGTTGTCACTGAATGCATAAAACACATACTCTCATATCTATGCCTGCCAAGGCAGCAGAGAATATGGGCATATGATGAATCAGGTCTGTGCACCAATACAACCGCAATTCATTTCTTTTTTCACTAATGGCCATGTTGAGGGTTAGGCCCAAAAAAAAATTAAATTCGGAAAACGTAATGGGTTTCCATGCGAGTGGTCTGGCAAGGTTTGAATTTGGGTTGGTGGCAATAAATCAATGCATACAGATCTTCCGTGAAAAACAGCTCCAAAAAATCAAGGGGAGTAGTTAAATTTGCTGTTTCCACCTGAATTCCGGGTTAGGCAGTGAATGGGGGAAGTACGGGTGCTGCAGAATTTGTGGGCTGCCAATCGGGATTTGCAAGCACATCCGTGATAGGTTGCCACCTGTGCAATAAATCCATCCATGACATTTCCTTGCTACTAAATATTCCACAGTCAACTGTTAGTGGTATTATAACAAAGTTGAAGCAACTGGGGAACAACACCAACTCAGCCATAAAATGGTAGGCCACATAAAATGATAGAGTGAGGTCAGAGCATGCTGAAGCGCACAGTGCGCAGAAGTCACCAACTGTCTGCAGAGCCAATAGTTAAAGACCTCCTAACTTTGTGTGGCCTCCAGATTAGCATGACAACAGTGGAGAGAAAGCTTCATGGAATGGGTTTCCATGGCCGAGCAGCTGTATCCAAGCCTACATCACCAAGTGCAATGCAAAGCGTCGGATGCAGTGGTGTAAAGCACGCCACCACTGGACTCTACAGCAGTGGAGACGTGTTCTCTGAAGTTATCAATCATGCTTTTCTGTCTGGCAATCCGATGGACGTGTCTGGGTTTGGCTGTTGCCAGGAGAATGATACTTGCCTGACTGCATTGTGCCAAGTGTAAAGTTTGGAGGAGGGGGATTATGGTGTGGGGTTGTTTTTCAGAGGTTGGGCTTGCCGCCCTAGTTCCAGTGAAGGGAACTCTTAAGGTGTCAGCATACCAACACATTTTGGACAATTTCATGCTCCCACCTTTGTGGGAACAGTTTGGGGATGGCCCCTTCCTGTTCCAACATGACTGCGCACCAGTGCACAAACCAAGGTCCATAAAGACATGGATGAGCGAGTTTGGGATGGAGGAACTTGACTGGCCTGCACAGAGTCCTGACCTCAACCTGATAGAACACCTTAGGGATGAATTAGAGCTGAGACTACGAGCCAGGCCTTCTTGTCCGACATCAGTGCCTGACCTCATAAACACGCTTCTGGAAGAATGGTCAAACTTTCCCATAGACACACTCCTAAACCTTGTGGACAGCCTGCCCAGAAGAGTTGAAGCTGTTATAGCTGCAAAGGATGGGCCAACTCAATATTGAACCCTACGGACTAAGACTGGGATGCCATTAAAGTTCATGTGTGTGTAAAGGTAGGCATCCTTTGTCAGTGTGAATAATTCCATATCTTTTCTGTAAAGACAAATGTTTTTTAGCATTATCTAAACTGGTTAAAATTAACATGAAACTAAGTACACATTTTCAAACACGTCCGTAGTTGCCAATGTACTTTTACTAATAAATGAGAGAAGCTAAAAAAACTGTAAATAATGTAATCAAAGTACAAGTACACACAACTCAGAACTGTACTGCTACATTTTGAAGCCCCTCTATACATTTGTAAGTTGTTTCAGCTCTAGAACTGCAAGATTCAGTGTAAAGCTGTGTAACTGTGAACATAAGTCATGGTGTAAGTGTACATAATTCAAAAACTGACAGATTATAAGTGCTGAAGTAGTCAACTGAAAAATAATTGGCATAGCTGGTGTGCCACACTGAGTAATTAGATTTAATAAATTGTTCCTTAAAGTGGAAGTAAACCCAATTTTGTATTATTTACCTACAGGTAAGCCTTTAACCAGTTACCATCTGCCCTATAGCAGATTTACTGCTACAGGGTGGACTCCCACTGCAAAATCAAGTATATAAATGTGATCCGTGCTCCTGACGTGCTAACAGGCAGGGGACGCGCGTGTACCTGCCGGCCCGGCAGTTGTGTGATTCGATACAGCACCAATCACTCACCACAACCAGGCCAATGATGTTTGGACTGAACCTGCTGATCGGTTGTAGCGAATCCGAGCTCATCCTGTTTACAGAACACAGGCACAGGAAATGATAAAATCTTCTCTCCCTGGAGCACATTACATTCCAGAGAGAGAGAGAAGAGAGCAGATCCACATGAGTCCAAGCAGCACGCTGACACAATAAAAGCACAGCATTTAACCCCCTGATCGCCCCTCCCAGTTAACCCTTTCATTCCCGTCATCACTGTCATTAGTACAGTGTACAGATTTTTTACTGATTACTGTATTAGTGTCACAGGCGACATCAGACAGTGTTAGCATCACTTCCAGATAGCGTCAGATTGCCTGCCCCTACATTACCATCACATATACCCCTTTGATTGCCAGGAACATGCTCACATACACAGTATAAGCTTCCTATGCTAGTATAGTGTCTGAACAGATCAGTATCTTTGAACAGATCAGAATTATGCTAGCGTTCACAATAGTATAATGTACCCAAAAACACAAGTGTTAGCAGGATCAGCCCCGACACCTGCCAGCACCTGCGTTTAGCCCTCTGACCCCTCCCCCCCAGCAAATGCAGTTTCAGTAGATCACCATCACTTGATAAATTGCCCGCAAAACTGCAGGGTTAGCAAGATCAGGCCTGATCTCTGCTAGCACTAGCAGGTAAATTTTATTTGTAGCGGTTTAAGCAGTCCCTGACAGCCAGGTGCTCTTTTTCCCATGAATTGCACTAGTTACCTATAAATTTAGTGGTCAAAATGTTAAACGAAAGGTACACTAGTGAAGAGGCCTACAGGATTCTGAGACTATGAAGATGTAGAGAGCAGCCACACCCTGATCGATAGCTCAGACAATGGAGAAGAAGTCCCCCACTAAGGTCAGGCATACCCGACCCCATGACCAGGTTGCTGAAGTGTTAGAATTGCATGATAATTCTCATATGCAGTAGACTGCCAGTACCAGTGCCGCATTACCTTTTGGTTAACTGGTGAGCACCAGTGGCCTAGTACATCCTTGTCTTTTACATATCAGCACTGCAGTATCATTTGGTGATGTGGTGAGTGAAGAACAAGCTGGTGCCATGGCTAGCACAAGTAGTGTCCCACAGTCACCAGGAAATCAAACACAGGCCCATAGAGTCCATAGTGTCCCTCCTGCTTGCAAATCCTAATTGGCAGCCTACAAATTATGCAGCACCCGAACTTCTCCCATTCACTGCCCAACCCGGAATTCAGGTGGAAACAACAACTATAACTACACCCCTTGATTTTTTGGATCTGTTTTTCATGGAAGATCTATATGGATATATTTATACGCACAATTTATCGGTGCCAATCCAAATTCAACCCTTGCCAGACAATTTGCATTGAAAACTATTACAGTTTCCAAATTTAAAGTTTTATTGGGCCTAAACCTCAACATGGGCATTGCTGAAAAGAATGAGTCGTGGTTATATTGGTCTACAGACCTGATTCATCATATAACGCGATTTATGCATTTCAATGACAATACACTCTGTCATCCTCAGGCTGACCCTGAATATGATAGGCTCCACAAAATTCAGCCCCTCGTAAATCACCTTAACCAAAAATTTGCAGATGTATATATGTCCCAACAAATTACTGCACAAGTTAATTTTTCCAGCTGCCTGGCATTCAGTTTCTCTCCAGCAAGTGTGCCAGATATGGGGTAAAAATAAATCCTATACTTGTAATTTTCGGATTTACGAGGGAAATGATAGTCACGTGGAGCCCCCCGGATGCCCAGACTACATTGGGAGCAGTGGCAAGATAGTTTGGGACTTGGTGTCTCCTTTTTTCCTTATGCGGTACCACTTATATGGGGACAAGTTTTATACAACTGTGCCACTATTTAGAGACCTTTTTGATCTTGGACATGGCTCATGTGGCGACCTAATCGCTGGGGCTTCCCCCAACAGCTTGTAAATACACAACTTAGAAAGGGGGAGAAAGCCTGCTTGAAAAATGATGAATTGCTTGCAATGAAGTGGAAGAACAAAAACGGGATGTTTTTGTCCTGTCTTCCATTCACACAGATTTGACAGTCCAAATTTGCACGGCAGCTGGTCTTGTTGAGAAGCCCCTCTGTGTCCATGACTATAACCCTAAAGCGGAGTTCCACTCACACTGTTAAAAAATTAAAGTCAGCAGCTACAAAAACTATAGCTGCTGAGTTTTAAAAAACAGGCACTGACCTGTCCCACGATCCCACGGTGTCGTCCCTGCAGCCTGTTTCATGGGCCGTCCTGTGTTCCATGCGCTGGCATCTTCAGTGTGGGCACCCGGCTGTGACAGCTTGTGGCTTCACAGCCAGGTGCCAACTGCGCATGCGCAAGTAGTGTATGGCCCTGTAGTCTTCTGGGAGCGGTCACGTGTCCCAGAAGACTACAGGGAGGGTAGGAGGACAACTTCCGCTTCCCATTGCCTATGCGATCACAGCAGAAGTGGGGGCGGGTACCTGTCAATTTTGGGTACCCACTCCATAAAAGGTGCAAATCCTTATTGGGAAGCGGGGAACCAGTCTTTAAAGCAGAACTTCCCCTTTTGGGTGGAACTCCACTTTAACATGGGAGGGGTGAACCTCAACAACCAAATGATGAAGCCGTACTTAGTTTTCCATAAAGGTGTCTGTATATTTATTTCAATTGGCTCTGTACAACACTTTTGTTCTTTACAAAGCAACTGGGCGAAGCAGATAATTTCCTAAAATTTCAGGAAGAGATTATCACGGCCCTTTTGTATCCAGGTGCTGTGGCCCAAACTCCCAACCCAGATTCAGTGAGCCGTTGCATGAGAAGCATTTTCCTGATGCCATTCCTGATACCCCGAATCAAAAAAAAAAAAAAAAAAAACTTTTTTTTTTTTTTCTTAATCCCTCCTATCCTGGCCAACCTGGTCTCTGCCTCAAGCAGGCGTACGCAAGCATCGGCTATACCATACATGTGAGGTATTGCTGCAAATGTCAGATTGAGGGCAGTAATTCTAGCACTAGATCTCCTGTGTAAATTTAAAGTGTTAGCCTATAAAGGCCTTTAAATATTAAAAATGTATGTAGTTTGTCGCCGTTGCATGAAGCATGCGCAGTTTTAAAGTATGTCATATTTGGTATCTATTTACACTATCTTTTATAGTTTACCAAACATTTGACCAATATATTCTGTTTTTGTGCATTAAAATTCAGAAAAGTGTATTTTTTCCAAAAAATTAGCATTTGAAAAACCGCTGCGCAAGTGCTGTGTGACAAACAAATTGTCACCATTTTATACTCTAGAGTCAGGGGTGGCCAACCTGCGGCTCTCCAGCTGCTGCAGGACTACAAGTTCCATCATGCTTCTGCAAGTCAGTAACTTCCCATCTTTGCAATGCTTCATGGGAAATGTAGTTCCACAACAGCTGGAGAGCCACAGGTTAGCCACCCCTGCTAGAGCGTATATACACACACACACACACTTTCTAGCAAAATATAGATTTTTTTTTTTCACGTGAACAAAAAGTGTCAGAAAAGGCGGGTAGAAGAGTGGGTGATGTGTGGAACAAACTTCTAATCCTGGGCACAAAATGTCAGGATAACACCCACCCCCCAAATGACCCTTTTTTGGAAAGTATGCACCCCAAACTATTTGCTGCAAGGTATGTTGGGTATGACAGAAAATGACATCTGAAAAATACTCACCATGCCTCTTAATATATTCCTTGGGGTGTCTACTTACTAAAAAGGGGTCATTTGGGGGTGGGGGTTCTGCTATCCTGGCATTTCAGGGCCTCTCAAACTGTGATAGGTAGCAAGGGAGTGATATTAGGAAATTACGCACCTTTAGGCTTTCAAAAGGGTCATTGCATTTCAGGCTCCTGAATGTGGCTAAGCTCACAAAGTCTCACATGTGGTATCTCCATACTCTCTAAAAGTAGCAGAATGTATTTTGGGGTGTAAATCCACATATACCCATGGTATGTGTGAGCAATATAGTGTGTGTGAGATTTCAGAGCATCTGAAACTGATCGGTAGCGAGGAAGTGAAATGAGGAAATTATACACCATCAGGCTTTCAAAGAGGTCATTGGATTTCAGGCTCTTGTATGCACCTAGGTTCCCAAGAAGTCTTACACAGGTGATATCCCCATAATCAGTAGCAGAATGAATTTTGGTGTGCAATTCCACATACACCCATGGCATGTGTGAGCAATATACCATTTTAAGTGACAACTTTTTGTAAAAAAAAAAAAAAGTTTCATCATTTTCCAAAAACCTGTGGAAAAAAATAAATATTCCATGGACTCAACATGCCTCTCAGCAGATAGCTTAGCGTGTCTACTTTCCAAAAAGGGGTCATTTGGGGGTGTTAGTTACCACCCTGGCATTTTAGCATCTCAAGAAATGTGATAGGCAGTCAGAATGTAAAAGATGTGTAAATTCCAGTATCTGCAATGCATACTAGCACATTACGCTCTTGCAGGGATATTATTATTATTTTTTTTTAGAACAAAAGCATCTAATTGGTCACTATGGGAAACTTTACTTCTGGTCCTGTTTTCCTAAAGGAAAAGTTCAGCTCTCGTAACATGTTACTGTAACACTAGCCCCTGCACCCCATTTTTATTGTCACCCCACAAGTTTTCTATTGGATTAAGGTCTGGGGATTGGGCTGGCCACTCCAGAACATTAATCTTGTTGGTCTGAAACAAAGATACTGCTCACTTACTGGTGTTTGGGATTGTTGTCTTGAAACACCCATGTCAAGGGCATTTCCTCTTCAGCACAAGGTAACATGACCTCTTCAAGTATTTTGATGTACTCAAACTGATCCACGATCCCTGGTATGCGATAAATAGGCCCAATACTGTAGTATGAAAACCATCCTCATATCATGATGCTTGCACCACGTTTCACTGTCTTCGCAGTGTACTGTGGCTTGAATCCAGTGTTTGGGGGTCATCTGATAAACTGTCTGCAGCCCCCTACACCCAAAAAGAACAATCTTGCTTTCATCAGTCCACAAAATGTTGCTCCATTTCTCTTTAGGGCCAGTTCACACTACATGCGTTTCAGTTGCTTTTTTTTTCTGCATCCAAAAATGAACAGAAAGTGATATGGTTGTCAATGTCATAGTTCACGTCAGTGCTTGCAGTTCCAGTTGAAGAAAGGAAAGAAAAAAAAAAAAAGTACCAGAGGCTGCATTTTTCCTGCACAGAACTGTACTGGAATGCAGCAAAGTACACCAAAAACACACATGTCCCTATTTAAGTTGAAAAGGAAAGGGAAGGGGGGGGGGGGGAAATGAACGGACATGCATTAAAAAAAAAACAAAAAACAACACACTGGAACGTGTCAAAGACGCATCAGAACACGCTGAAAATGGACATGCAAAAAAACCCATCCAGAATGTGTTTCTACACCCTGTTCCAAATTATATTTTTTTCATCTACCTAAATAATTGATGTAAATAACAGTCAGCATAATTCTCATATTATCAACTAGTAAGAGTACAATTCAAATTTTATTGAACAAACCTCCTAATAACAGTATTTTTTTAAACATAAAAAACTTACAATGCACTGTTCCAAATTATTACGCACAGTAAGTTTCAAAACACTTTATAGGTTGTAAAGAACTGAAAATTGTCATTTGTTGTGTTTGCAGCATATTTACTGAAATCAAAAGCTATTTCAATCAAACTTAACAACATTTTAACAGGTCACGTTACATTTTAACATAGGACCCCTTATTCGATAGCAACTTCACAAGTCTTGCATCCATTGAACTTGTGAGTTTTTGGACCGTTTCTGCTTGAATTTGTTTGCAAGATGTCAGAATATCCTCCCAGAGCTGCTGTTTGGATGTAAACTGCCTCCCACCCTCAGATCTTTTGGCTGAGGATGCTCCAAAGGTTCTCAATAGGATTGAGGTCAGGGGAGGATGGAGGCCACACCATGACTCTCTCTCCTTTTATCCCCATAACAGCCATTGATGCAGCGGTATTATTTGCAGCATGAGATGGTGCATTGTCATGCATAAAGATGATTATATTACGGAAAGCATAGTTCTTCCTTCTGTACCAGGGAAGAAAGTGGTCAGTCATAAACGCCACATACTTTGCAGAGGTCATCTTTACACCTTTGGGGACCCTAAAAAGGGGCCGACCAGCTCTGTTCCCATGATTCCGGCTCAAAACATGACTCCACCACCGCCTTGCTGACATCGCAGCCTTGTTGGAACAGGGTGGCCGTTCACCAACCATCCAGGGTTGCACGGCACTCACCAGTGAAACAGGACTGTTTGAAAATTAGTCTTCATGTATTTTTCTGCCCAATGCAGCCGTTTCTGCTTGCGAGCATTGGTTAGTGGTAGCCGAATAGGTTTATGCACAGTTGCAAGACTCTGGAGAACTCTACACCTTGATGTCCGTGGGACTCCAGAGGCACCAGCAGCTTCAAATATCTGTTTGCTGCTATGTAATGGTATTTTAGCAGCTGCTCTCTTGATCCGAGGCATGGATCTGGCAGAAATCTTCCTCAATGTGCCTTTATCTGCACGAACCCGTCTGTGCTCTGAATCAGCCACAAATCTCTTAATAGTGCGATGATCACGCTTAAGTTTTTGTGAAATATCTAATGTTTTCATACCTCGTTCAAGGCATTGAACTATTTCACTTTTTTCGGCAGCAGAGAGATCCTTTTTCTTCCCCATATTGCTTGAAAATGGTGCTCTGCTTAATAATGTGGAACCCCCTCCTTTAGTAGTTTTTCCTTAAATTGGGCTCACCTGCCAATCTAATTATCACAGGTGTCCGAGATTGTTTTCAGTGATCAAAAGAGCCCTGAGACACAATGCCATCCATGAGTTAAACTGAAAAACAAAATATTTCATCTTTGTGACACTTAAATAGAATTTGCATAATAATTTGGAACAGGGTGTATAGTGTTAACCGGCCTTTAGGTCAGTCAATGTGTTCATTAGCAAATTTTAACCTCTTTAGCATATCTTTTTTTCAACAATGAGACTTTGCAGGGGCTACTTGAAAACAGCTTGGCTTCAACATAGGCATCTTCTAATTGTTACAGTACTCACAGGTACCTTTAGACCTTCTTTGATCACCCTGGAGCTCATCGGATGAATCTCTGCCATTTTGACTATGGTTCAATCCATTCAAATTGTAAATTTTCCCATTTTTGTCAACATCTTTCTGGTTTTGATTACATTTGAGATCATTTTAGCTGAGCAGCCTATCAGTTTCTGTACTTCTTTATAGGTTTTCCCCTCTCCAATAAAAATGTTTTAATCAAAGTAGGCCGTTCTTTTGAACAATGTCTGGAATAATCCATTTTACTCAGATTTTCAGAGAGAAATGCACTATACCCAGCCTGTACAGCATTTGCCCTTTCTTATTTTAAGCTTTATCCTATTCCTGGTGAGCTGCTAATACTTAACCACTTGCCAACCGCGCTATAGCGCGTCTGTCCAGTTCTGGGAGGGCATCATGAAGCCCTCCCATGCGCCCCACACCCAGCGATCTCCGTGATAGCCTTGTCCTATGGATACAGCTAATCACATGATGTGGTAAAAAGCCAATCACAGCGGCCTTTAACAACGTGATCAGCTGCACTTTCCTCATGCTGTCACAACATGATGAAAGTACAGCCGATAACCGGCAAACGTCAGAGAAGATCGGCACTGATCTGTGCCCAGCATTGCCACCCACCAGTGCCCAGCAGTGCAGCTTCATCAATGCACATCAGTGAAGGAGAAAAATTACCTGTTAGAAACCAAACATTTTGCAAATTTTTAACTTTTTTGTTTAGAGCACAAAACCCCCCCCCCCCCCCCAAAAAAAAAAGCACAAAAAATACCACCAAAAGAAAGCTATTTGTGTGGAAAAAAAATTATAAAAATTTCATATGGGTACAATGTTGCATGACTGTGCAATTGTCAAAGTGCAACAGCGCTGAAAGCTGGCATGGGCAGGAAAGGGGTATAAGTGCCCAGTAGGCAAGTTGGTAACCAAAAAAAAAAAAATTTTAAAATCCTTTCCAGCCCTCTGAGAATTGCACTCTGTTAAAATAAAAGGTAAATACCTGTGGGAGGGGCTACCGTCTCTTATGGATTCTCATGACGACAATCTTGTCTGGATCCACTTTTACTTCTCCTGTGTTTGATTTCGGGCTCTGGGCCGACTGCTCTCCCCCTCCCCTCACACAACACACAGCTCAGATCGATTCTCTTACAGACACCTATCTACACACTGGGTAGCTGCATGCTATTCTGCAGTTCTGACATGTAATGTGCCCAGAACAAAAACAGCTGTGAGCTGTGTGTTGCTGCAAGAGGGGGAGAGCAGACAGCCCAGAGCCAACATCAACCAAACACAGGGGAAGGAAAGGACGTGGATCCAGACAAGATTGTCGCATAAGAATCCAGAGAAGACTATTTACAGGTATTTACCTTGATTTTAAAACAAAGTGCACTTCTCAGAGGGCTGTAAAGATTTTTTTTCATGTATTAGCAGCGCTCAGGGAATAGGATAAAGCTAAAGAAAACCCATACTTTTAATAAGGGCCACCTGCTTTTTCAAACTGAATGACCTCACTATTGAACTCCACACTATTTTCAACACGCCCCTTTCAATTAATGATTCAATTACACAGAATCTGTTGGTTTTCTATTACACTTACTAGTAAATTTGCCACGTAGAAATAGAACTTATATCAAAAACACTGATTGAGCTGGTTACTGATGTTGGACTGCTATTATTTTGAACACAACTGTACTTTTTTTTGTAGAACTGACTTTTAAATAAAAATGTACAACAAAGAGGGATCAGGGTACTTCACCATTCCAAGCCACAGGACCCCACACAAGGGTCTTCAGGGACTCAACTCCCCAGCTGGGGATCACCTGGAGCTATATAGTATTCTACTGGTCTGCAATGCAATACATAATCGTGCAGGGTCCCGTTTTGCAGGGTCCAGTGCCGTCCATTTCTGCACGTCATTCCACTGAGTGTAGCCGAGTTGTAGGAAATGAATTTGTAAAAAGTCCACTCTCCTAATCGAAGATGGAGACTGCACAGATATGACCATCACAAAAGACACTACCAAAAAAATGAAGTCCTGCTAATCGGGGAGGGGGTTTTGCCTTGTAGGATGTGGCAACATAACTATCAAAACGGATATGAAGATACCATGTCCTGGGATGTGTAAGGAAAACTATTGACAAAGACTGAGTAGTTGGGCATGTATAAAACCATATTCTTTCATAGGGATTTTTTTTTGTCTGTAAACGTTGCTTTAAAAACAGCAGTGTCACGTGGCAACTTTTCATCTCCCTAGGCTGGATGTGTGACCAGGTCAGTGTTTTAAACCAATGGTCACCAAACTGCAGCCTGGGGGTCAGATACAGCCCTTCGCTTGCTTTTATCTGGCCCTTGGGGCACCATTTCATCTACCGATACCAACAATTGGGTATAATTCCCCCCACTTACACCAATGAAAGGGGCACAACTCCTTCCAATAACAGCAAACGATGGGGGCACAATTCCTCCCAGTGACACAAATGATAGGGTCCAATGACAAATAATGGGGAACAATTCCTCCCACTGACTTAAACCCAAAAACCCACAATTATAGTGAAAAAATCAAGACCCAAAGAGATTACCCAAAAATAAAAAATATATATAAAAAGAACAAAAATAAAATAAAGTCCAAATATGCAAAGTGTCCAAATAATGTGTTCAAACAAAGATCAATTTCTTGATAGGAAGACGCTTCCTACTCCACTGAAGATGCAAATCAATCACAGGTGCTCTTCAAATACCTCAAAAAACAAAATCTCAACATAGTATATTACCTTTTAAATCCCAGAACTAAAGTGCCACACGTGTATCATGCAAAAAAAAAACACTCCAGAGTCACAGCACTCGTGTGAAAAGAAAATTAATAAATATCACTGCAAACTATATATAAAGTGCATAATTACCCTAAAACAAACAGATTCCAGCTTGTAATCAACCACATATGTACAGAGTGTCCTTAGATTGGTATCCTCTTGTTCCTCAGGACATATAAAAACGATAAGATCAGCAAGACAGCATCAAACTCCACATGCCCAGTATACGATCCCCTTTCCGTGTGTAGAGGGTCTCCCGATCACCAGGTAATTCCCCCTTGCTACTCCTATCCAGCACTATCACTTTGTAGCTCTGGGGGACACCTGAAGTGCACCGTTACTCTCCAGACCTCCAACACACAGGGATTCCAGAATCCAAAATGGCTGCCGCAGCACTTCCGGAATCGTCACGTGCCCTGGATGCGTTTCGTCTCTACCGGACTTTGTCAACAAGGATCTTTTGGGTAATCTCTTTGGGTCTTGATTTTTTCACTATAATTGTGGGTTTTTGGGTTTAAGTCAATGAATATATGTTTTATTAGTACTTCAGGGGAAGGATATTGATATTACTTTAAGGGATTTCTGAGGATTTTATATATATATATGTGTGCTGATTTATACTTCAATTCCTCCCACTGACACCAAAACAATGGGGAATAATTTTTTTCCACTGATGTCGGGACCTTTTCTACTCCCACTGTCCGCAGTCTGGCCCTTGTAAAGTCTGAAGGACTGTAAACTGGTCCCTGGTTTAACAAAGCTGTTCTCAAATAGGTGGTTTGCTTTGTGGCATATCTTGAAATAACACATATAGATTATTACGTGATAAAACTTGCTGTTCACAGATTTATTAGAAAAAAGGGTAAAACAGTTCCATATATTAAAGCAGTAAACATTCAAAAGTTGAAGGGAAAAAAATGTAAGCACTCTTAAAATCAATTATGGCATAAAACAATACAACAGAAAGACATTGACACAATTCGGTTGAACTCCAAGAGAAAAAAAAAAAAAAAAAAAAACACAACAACTTATATTTTGGAAAAGAATGGGCAAAGGTTAGAACTTCCATCACCAGGACAGAAAGGGTAGATAATTTCTTCAGGTGGGTAAACAGACAAGGAAAAAAAAAAAAAAAAAAAAAAAATATGTTTTTGTTGCTGTATGCACCCCAACTGAGAATTGTCTTCCTTTCGGTTAGGTCACCAGACGGTGGTAGCAAATCTGCTTAAGAGAGCACAGACAGCAATCAAAGCCAGAGAGGAATACTAACCCTTCCCAACTTCATCCTAAACAAAGTGTTTAGCTGGAGTTTTACTTTAAATTAGTAGTGCATTTGTTTGCATTGCATTATTCATAGGACAGGCAGAGAAGACAATTTATGTAAAGATAGAAATTGTCCATCAGAATTGACAATCAATGTATCCTTGTTGTTCCCCTATATAGTTCAAAATGTATTATTAGTTTGATAGCAGGGTGGCAAAATGTCTGAAGTTTAAATTTTTTCCCTAGCTGTACAAATAAAGGCAGGTCCGGTGTATTTTTGAACTGCCAAAACGTGGTTATAGAACTAACCAAGATCCATGGCAGTGTATTCAGTGTATTGTATTGGCTGGGAACCAGCTACCATCCAAATACGTACTCCATGGCTTTAGATACTAGACCTTCATCTTTTCTAGGCGTCTGTTTGTCAGATACCACCTGCAAAAGATAAATACAGAACATCTTAAAGCCATTTGGACAGCACCTTTTTTTTTTTTTTTTTTTTATAAAACAAACAGTTTAGAGATAAGATCTTTAGGGTATGGGGTACAGTGCACTCTTCAAAAGGTTGCAGGACAGCTTACAAACCATTATGAGATTAACACACATTCAGATTTACAAAATTCCTTATCTTGGGATTACTGTAAGACTTGTATTCTTAGACTGTGTTAAATGTAGCTACCTTTAGGTGATTAAAAACTGGCAAGAAAGTATGCCAAAAGCTCCCCAGAAGGCACCATATAACCCAGCCAAAATTCCTATTAGCTAAAGCATACACTGCAAGACTTGTATGCTTAGACCATAGGACATTGCTATGTTTCCCACATCTGTCTGGCTAACCGTACTGCTAACATGCCCACAGGCAAAGGTTAAAAATCTTAAGGTGACTGCTTGAAGCACCATGTGGCAATCATGAGTATGTTGGATTGAAAATTGGCAAAAGAAACTACTCTGAATGAGGCTACCATCAAGCCCAGAACCCTCATGCAGAAGCAAACCAAGGGAATGCGGCTTTGACCTGAGGGTCCTCATGTGAGTCCTTAGGGAAGAACCCTTTTCTTGTGGAAGAAAAGAAAAATTTTGGATTGGGCTCTATCCAATATTTGGCTCATGTACTACAGATGGCGTGAGGGCTGGAGAGCTGACTTTAGAAATTGTTAACCAAGATTTTGGCTGGCTATTTCCTCAGTAGGTCATCCAGGTAACTTGTGACATGAATACCCTGGTTTGTAGAAGCCAAGCAAGCACATTTTGACTACTTGGGGTTCAGAGGATAGCCCAAATGATAGTGCTACTAAAATTTGAAAAAGTGTTGGTCTCCCACAGTAAAATGCAGAAAAAACTGTAGGGGGAGGGGAATGGGGATGCGTAGATGGGTATATAGTAGGTCTACTGATGCCAGACGTTCCCCTCATCTTAGAAAAGCAATGACATTGAAAATATGGTATACAAAGATTGGTTTAGAGATGCAAGTCAGGCATTGTTGGGCTGACTTGATTTTGATTTTTTGATTTTGATTTTGGGGCTGTGAAGTTGGCGCAAGGCATTCATTAATTCTGCCACCTTTCTATGGTAGATTGGAAAACAAAAAATTTTTTTAAAAAAAAATAACGGAGTAGGGGGCAGAGAGAGAAACCCTTTGGCATGACCGACTGAACCCAGATATCCATTACATCTCAAATACAGACTGGCAGAAATGACAACAGGAATCCCTCACATTTAAAGAGTCTGGATGCCCCTTCATTGTGAGGAAGGCTTCCAGGTAGGCTTGATAGACTTGAGAGTCCAAGATGCTAAGCCTTGGTTTGGAAGTAGACAGCCGGGGAAAAGTGAAAGGAAATCTTTTGCTGAGAAGTAGAACCCATAAGAGACTCAAGCTGTTTCTTGTGAGTATTAAAGCACATCAGCTTGAAGCTGAAAAGCCTGAGAAAAACCATCACAAAATCTAATAGAATACAACTTTGACAGGAGCAGGAAGAAACCTGGCCCTTATAGTGCCGAGAGCCAAAACTCCAATCTAGACCCAACTGCAGGAAGAAAAAGATTGTCCCACAGAGAAAATTAGGGGAGAAGTCAGACACTAACTGACGTATGCGTTCTACATTCAATGATAGGCATTGAGGAAGCAGCCTTTAGTGGTCTTGAAAATCAAATCCTGAGATGCTCGTTTCTCAAAACCTGGTCTTCATTGGTCACACCGTTCAAGCCAGTCACCAAGATACAAGATAGTAATTTAATCCTTGAAACAAAAATATGCTATATGGTCAAGAGCATGGAACGTTTGCCAATAAAACCCCTGTGGCAGTCTGAAGCAATGAGGATCACCACTATGCCCTCATGTGTGAAGCAGACAAGGAAGAAGCTTAAGCTTAAAACGGATGAAGGAAAGAAAAAAAAAAAAAAAAAAAAAAAAAGGGGCACAGGTCAGTGTACTGATCCCATGGAGTCACCAGAGCATCCACTGCTTCCTACTAGAAGACATCTATGCTTTGATACAAACCTGTCTAGTTTTGTTGAAACTAGAGGCCATAAAAAGGTCCACAAACTGCATCCCCCACCTGCAAAACATGTCCTGAACACCCCCAGATGTAGAAACCAATTATACTCATGAAGGTAACTACCAATTGTCTATGTCTGGAAAGAATAAAAAAACGGGCAAAGCAAGAACTTGGAAGTTATGCGCCAAAGGAAAAGGACCAAATCTACCTCTTTTGCTGTGGCAAGACTCCTGGTTCCTCCATGTAGGGTTTATATATGCCACCAATGTGGCACGATCTGACTAAAATGCAGATCAAATGACCTGCCAGTAGATTGGTCTAACACTGAAGAGGCAGCCAAATTCCCTCAAATTTCCAGGATACTGATTAAGAGACAGACAAATCCAATGACCAAGTCCTCTACACCAACAGGGTGACCAGGGCTCCTCCCCAGCCTGACATCTGTCATGAGGATCTTCCAGAAGACAGGAAAGATTTCCATGATTGCAAGGCCAACAGGCCAGGGACAATCTAGTCCTCAGTACCAAAAGAAAAATATCAGTCTCTAAAGAACTCAAGACTGAAAACAGCACTAGTAGATGCATGGTCTGGAACTAGAAGGATCATCCTGTTGCTTCTAAGGACAGAAACAATCCTAATTTTGGATGGACGCCTCAGAGGCTAGCCTATTAGTCAAAAAACAGAGCAACCCAGAAGCCACCAAGGCCATGGGTAAATCAAATATAGAATCTGTGGGAGAGGTAAAAACCTCAGTCAAGAATGGCAGAAGAACCAGCCACACCCAATGGAGCTAAAGATGACTCCAATGACAGGATAACAGTCTATTAGCTGAGGGTAACAGGATTCCAGGCTGCAGATGCAGACGGCACCATCAATAGGTGTACCGCAAGCCGCCATGGAGCCATTAGTAGAGTGAGCTGGGCCAAACATTACCACAGAACTACCCAGTGTTTAGAATCAAAATATGTTACAACTGCGTGCCTGTAATACAATGTAGAGCTCAGGGTAAAAGGCAAGGTCTCATGCATTAATGAAACAGAGCTGGTAGCAGGCAAGGGTCAGAAGGCAGAAGATGGCCAAAATTGCTATAGGTAGTACATGAAACGTTAATCTTCAGTTCATTTATGTTGTCTATGTGGCAAAATAGGCAGGAAACGGGGAATTTTAAAAAAAGAGGATAATGACCTATGTAAAGGAGGTAGCCCCCAATGCTTTTACTAGAATGTAGTCTGTCTGGAAAGCACTTTAGGTGGAAAATCAACTGCCCAAAGTTCCCTTTCAAGCTACACCCGCAAGGTCTAGTCCAGCAGGGACAGGATGCAGTACTTCAAAAGCCAGACTGAGGTTGGCTGCACTGGACAGCTGCAATGTAAGAGAATCTATAGCAGTGATGTAGAGAAGAGTCTCGCATTAAGAAGAAAAATCTGAAAAAGGGACAAAAAAAAAAAAAGTTTTCAATGCAAATGCTAAAATTGTCTGGCTGCATTGCCGACCCCTCGAGCCAAAATTTTTTTACTTTTGGCTCCAAGAAAAAAAAAAAAAAAAAGTTTTGTTGATGTCCATACTTGTTCTGGGTCAGTGGTTTCAAGTGATGAAACCAGATACTCAACAGCCAGACAAATAGCATTTTCAGAAGTCCCTACTAGAGTAGACCTTAAATACAGTAAATAAAATCTGTGAAGAAAAAAAAAAAGTGTACATTCACTAGAGACGTACGCTAACCACTAAAATCTGGGTACAGAATATACATAAATTATTCATTAGTGTTAAACAGCTGCATGCTTAGGTTACTGTAGAATTTCAGTACTAAGTATCCACCACCAGCTCAAACAGACTTACCTGGTAATCACTAGTTGAGGCTTTATAAGCTGCAGCAAGGGGTCTCATTGTTGATCTTGGAGTAGACACTGGTTGGGTAGGGGTACCTAATGTCTTAATTGGTGGAGTGAAGACAGAGTTGACCGAAGATAATGAGGTCTTTTCACCGCTATCCATTATGCTCTAAATGTGAAAATATATTACATGTGGTCAGCGACAATGTGTATTTTACTGTAAAATTACAGAATGAAGAATTTATTAAAGGCCAAGTTCACCTTTAGGAACATGTAAACTACTCCTAAGCACCCCCACCTAATCCCCTGGGGAAGAGTTAAGAGCAAAAAGCTGGAGGAAGAGTATGCAGGAGCCTGACATTTCACCCGCAATCCATTTTTCCTGAAAACTATTCAGTGTTGTACTACTGTGATTAGCTGCGACTGGCCACAGCTAACCACATGATACAGATGGGCTGTGATTGGCATTGTCTGTACCATGTAAAATACTGTGACCAATCACAGAGCTCATCACAAATAGTACACAATGAAATGCATGAATCAGAGCCTTTCATTGTGTACAATTATGTGATCTGCTGTGATTGGCCACAGCAATCACATGGTACTGGGAGCAGGCCAGCTGTGTCACAGTGGGTGACAGATCGTGGCTCGATCCTGGGGGGGGCATGATAGGATGTCCTCCTAGGATAATAGGGCTCCAACCCAGCCGTCAACAGGCCAGGCAGGAAGGTGTTAATATAGTTCTTATAAGTCTTATAGAACTGTGCACACGGGGGGGGGGGCTTAGAAAATAAAAACAAACACACACACACACACACACACACACACTTACTTGACAGCAGTTTTACCTTATCTATGCAAGGTTTCACACCAATCATAATGCAGTCACCAAATATCTTGCCATCTTTACTTAAAGCCTTCCTGGCTTGTAATTTGGACTGATATTGCACATGCATCCAGTTTCCGGTATTGGACATCTGTAAAAGAAGGGGGAATTAATAACTATATAGAACACATTATTGCCAGCTCGGAGGAAGGTGGTCCAAGGACAAAAACTCACACTTACCACATGTTTTATTATATTGCCATACTGAGCAAACTGTAATAGAATATACGAGGCAGAAGCTTGTGGAAACCTAAAAAAAAAAAAAAAAAAACTTAATTTAAAAAGGTTTAATTTACCATACACTCTTACATGCACAGGACTGATCTCCATATCAGCTCACTAAACCTACAGTAGGCATTAGTGATGGCTTGGTCACAGAATGTCTACAGCTATCACATATCCATTTATGGTATTTACCAACACCCCTATGCACTAAACCATATGATTAATTTTATCAGATTTAGATAAAAAAAAAAAAAAAAAACCCCACACAAAGTAATTTTATTGTTCATTCAGTTCCTGATGATACAAAGTACATGTGGTGCTTTATCCCACCTTCCTAGGTGCTGTAAAACACTAGCTACAATATATATTTTAAAATATAAAAATGGAAGATATCAACTAGATCTAGTTAAGCCAAATGTAAGCCAACTTAAAAACACTGATTCAATGCATTTTGTAATTACATATGTACAGGGGCAGCAATGTCTGCATTACACATGCAAGAACGGTTTCCTGCTTTGAAGTGCTACACAAGGGTTGTGATTTACTGCTCCTTTATACAATGCAGGTCTGAGAAGGCCTACTCCTTGTAACAAAGCACTGAGAGTGACTGATACACGTCACAGTTGCTAAAAAAGGGAGGCTGAGTGATTGCCCTCCAGTGACTAAAGTTATTGTATTTAGAGATTTTCTGAACGTGGAACATGCCAAAATGTTTAAGTTTTGAGTCACTGACCAAGAAAAAGTAAGAGATGGGGAATACTGGCTTTTCTTAAACAAACATACATTTGCAGCACATTTTGTTTCAGGTCTGACTTGAAAAGTACTAAAGCCAGACAAATAGCATTTATCAAAAAAAGGTAGGGAGCAATAGCAGCCACCATGTTTCTTTAGTGAAAACTGGCGCAATGTTAAATATATTAAGTGGAATCTGCCAAAGCTAAAACAACAGTATAAAATCCAGAGATGGAAAAGGCCATTTTCCAATTATCTGTCTGCATGCCAGCTCTAGGGCAGAGTTACAGATCTGCAAATTTCATCACTGTTCTAGAACAACCATGCAGCACAGAGAATAGTATATGTCAAGTTTTCCCGTATATGCATTTTGTTAAATAACAAGCCTCAAAGTCAGCCTTACGGACAAAAAAAAAACAAAAAAAAACAAAAACAAAAACAAAAAACAAAAAAAAACACAACACCCCACCACCAAACTGACCCGATTCCCCATCCACACATTTGGAATGGATGGAAAAATCCTCCCCGCTATGTCATTGTATTCCCGACAGCAAGAAGACTTCCCCTGCTGTCAGAACACAGGATGATTACACAGAAGTTGATCAGTGGGTTGGCTTCGGATTAACCCTAGTGGACATACATGGAGCAAAATTCGGCTGATCCCTACTAAGCCGGCCAAAAACTTTGCTTCATGTTCTGTATGGCCAGTTACTTCAGATAAAGTGTATACATTTTATTCTACACTGATCAAGAAAACTTTGGTCCTGACGAAACAGCAAGATACGCCTATCGGCAAAATGCGTTGACGTCACGTCAGTGACATCACTACCGGCCGGCACATTGGCGCCATACACCAAGTCCTGGTGGGGACACAAATATACGCTCTTGCTGGGCATTCATCAATCCACAAGTGTACCTGGAGGGAAGCGGAGCCCGTTCATCAACAGTCCCGAGATGCTGGCGACTGCCTCTGGGATTGAATCTAACAATAGGAGAAATCGTGCACCATCTCTTATTCACTGCACAGGTGGCGAGTGGAACTTTATATGGAAACGGAATGACAGACATAGGGCCTTCTCTACTTGAAGCTTTATAGTGACTGCCATATTGACTTTTTATGTCACTTTTTTCACAGGATGGGGACACGTCATACTTCGTAGATGGTGCGCAGCTCCCTACCCCCACTATCCTGTGTGGATATTCACATTTTTTCCCATGTCAGCTATACATTAACCACTTGCCTACCGGGTACTTATACCACCTTCCTTACTAGGCCAATTTTCGCAATTTGAATGACAATTGCGCGGTCATACAAGATTGTACCAATATGAAATTTTTAGCATTTTTTTCTCATAAATAAAGCTTTCTTTTGGTGGTATTTAATTGCTGCTGAGTGTTTTACTTTTTGCACTATAAACAAAAAAAATTGCAAAAACTTATGAAAAAAAAGAAAAAAAAAAAAAGTTTCATTATTTTTGCAAACAGGTCATTTTTCTCCTTCACTGATGTGCATTGATGTGGCAGCACTGACGGAAGGGAAATGTATGTTCATTGCCCTCCATTTTCTCATCTTATATTGTTTAGATAATTAAATGTATAGTTGTGTGTCAGTTATGTGCTATAGGCCTGCACTCATGTATTCTTTTAAATCTAGTTCTGCTCAAGGAATGAAAACTAACCAATTATTTCTTTGTACTAACAGCACCTGTTTCTGCTAGAATATAGGTAAAAGTCAAATACTTCTCTCCCATGGGAAAATAACTGTTGGTTACTTGAAACGGATTTCAAGGTCTGAGAAATCTCACGTTCACAGCCTTGACAAGTATCCAGCAAAATCCTATTGTATGGTTTTCTGTGTTACAATATAAGAAGAATCTACGAATAAAGATTCAGATTGTCTTCTGGAAACCTGTGTGTGCATGCTAATGTCTTCCTTGCAGAAGACAGGTCTTAGGCCTAATGTGGAACCGGAACCTACCAGTGATCGTTAGAAGCACAAATCCCTTTCACTGACTGGCGCAACTGCTGGGAACTGACTGGTGGCACTGCTGGGCTGCACTGATGGGCACTGGTCATACGACGGCCTCTCAGAACTGGCCGGCCGCAGTGCAGCCGTTTTGGCTATCTGCCACTGGCAACTATTTAAGGGAGGCATTCAGGCCACATGCCGGCGGTGAATTACATTTATATCATCATTGGCAGGGCTCTGCCACTCCAACTTCAGATGGCGGATGTCTCATGAAGAAGTCATTATTGATACCAAGTTTTGTCTAAGTTCCATGATCACCCAAATGTCATATTTCAGACACTATTTTCAATTATACTAGTCACGTTCAACTTGGAAGCCCTTCAAAAAGGCATATCACATTTACCTGATTATTGTGTCTTAAAGTAATGACATTATGAGTCTCAATATCTTCTATTGGCGCACATACCAGCAGTTTAGTTCATTCATGTGCGGTTTACATTTTTGTTTGTTTGATTCATGCCTAGAGTTGAATTTTTACTAGATCTCTAGCACTGTCTAGTTGGGATCCTCAGTCCATATATCTCATTCGTACAAGTGTAATGTTTTTACATTATTGATGCACAGCCTTATATATCAATAAATTTTTGTATACATCCCCAACATGGTGGCGTTTCCCATGGGCCTGTGCTGTTTACACACAATACCTAGTGCTGTTGTATTTACAGCATAACTACATACATGGCTAGTCATGACATCCTTTTATTATTTTTGTGTTACCTTGTTTCTTTTGATATTGTCTCATCTTGTGGTGATGGCCAACTGTGGTCTTTACCCAAGTGTCTAAATATGTGCAAATTTTGCAATAAAGCATAATTTTTGATGACTTCCTAGGTATCGCTTTCTGTCCATAATGTAACCACTTTCTTTGTGAATCCTTTTTCACAGTTTTTTTGCCGTGTCTTTGGGTTACGGGGCAGATAAAATACGTTCAGCGAAAAAAGTGATTAAAAAAAGTCTCAATAGCTTTTGTTGTTATTCAATAGGACTTCTGATTAACCCTAGTGAACATACATGGAGCAAAATTCAGCTGGTCCCTACTAAGCCAGCCAAACTTTGCTCCATGTTCCGTATGGCCAGTAACTTCAGATAAAGTGTATACATTTTATTGTACACTGCTCAAAAAAAAATTTAAAGAAACTTTTTAATCAGAGGTCAATTAAACCACTGGGATATTGATCTGGTCAGTTAATCAGCAGAGGGGGTTGTTAATCAATTTCAGCTGCTTTGGTGTTAATGAAATTAACAACAGGTGCACTAGATGAGCAACAATGAGACGACCCCCAAAACAGGAATGGTTTTACAGGTGGAAGCCACTAACTTCCCCCCCCCCCCAAACTCATCTTTTCTGGCTGTTTTTCACTTGGCTAGGGTCAGTTTCACCACTGGTAGCATGAGGAGATTCCTGGACCTTACAAAGGTTGCACAGCCAGTCCAACTCCTCCAGAATGGCGCATCAATACACATGCCATTGGCAGAAGGTTTGTGGTGTCTCCCAGCACAGTCTCAAGAACATGGAGGAGATTCCAGGAGACAGGCAGTTACTCTAGGAGAGCTGGACAAGGCTGTAGAAGGTCCTTAATCCATCAGCAGGACCGGTTTCAGCTCCTTTGTGCAAGGAGAAACAGGATAAGCACTGTCAGAGCCCTACAAAATGACCTCAAGCAGGCCACTGGTGTGAATGTCTCTGACCACACAATCAGACACAGACTTCATGGGGTGGCCTGAGGGCCGATGTCTTTAAGTGGGCCCTGTGCTCACTGCCCGGCACCATACAGCTAGACTGACATTTGTCATTAAACACAGGAATTGGCAGGTCCAAAAGGGTCTGGAGAAGCCTTGGAGAACATTATGCTGCCTGTAAACTTCATTCAGCATGACAGTTTTGGTGGTGGGTCAGCGATTGTCTGGGGAGGCATATCCATAGGAGGATGCACAGAACTCTACAGGCTAGACAAATGGCACCCTGACTGCCATTAGGTATCGGGATAAAATCTTTGGACCCACTGTCAGACCCTACGCCAGTGCAGTGGGTTCTGGGTTCCTCCTGGTGCAGGACAATGCCCAGACTTATGCGGTGAGATAATGCAGGAAATTCCTGGAGGATGAAGGAATTGATGCCATTGAATGGTCTCCACGCTCTCCTGACCTAAATTCAATAGAACACCTCTGGGATATCATGTTTCAGTCTGACGCCGCCAGGTTTCACCTCAGACTTTCCAGCTACTCATTGATGCCCTGGTCCAGATCTGGCTGGCACAGGCCACCATCTGTCGTCTCATTAGGAGCATGCATTGCACAACATTCTTAAAGAATGCAAAATATTCTGTTTAACAAATGCTTCCATTTCACCCCCCCTCCCCTTCACTCACATTGTTACACTGTCAACCTTCGACACAACCTTGTAAGAAATCTTCCTTGCACCATCGATAAAGTATATTTAAGATAAAAAGCACACAAAGTAGTACAAATGACCTGATATTCCTTGTGGGAAGATACTGTGGAAAAAAAAATTACAAAGACAGAAACAACTCACCCAAAGACAGTTACCCATGTATCATCCAGCTGGTCTTCAGATGTCAATGCATCGCCCTGTGTATAAAAGGGATCTAGCTGAGCAGGTGACAATGTTGCTTTTCTACTCTGGTTGATGGTTGCTGGGCTAAAGACGCTTGAAGCTGTTTACAAGAAACAAAACATTTACATTCAGGCAACATCTTCTAACTTATTTTCAAAGACAGCAATCACAAAATCACAGTGTGCGCATTTGGGGCCGCTCACCAGTCAGTGCAAGCCTGTCATATTAGGACAAGCAGTTGTGTCTGTACAGTCGTGAAGTCTCTATAGAGAAACATGGGCTAACCTTCACGCAACTCTAGGCTCACGTCATGGAGCCTTTTATATTTACATAAGAGCACAAACCTGTAAAATACTTCTGATCAAGTCAGAGCTATATTAGATGAAGCGAACAAGGGGCTTGCTTTAATAAACTTGACAGCAGAGAAAGGATATTCTGCACATGGAGGCATACAGAAGGTAATTTTTCGAAAGACATCCTTTTACAGAATTTGCAAACTAGAAATGTTTTGGGTGGCATTCAGTTAAACTGTTAAAGCAAAAGCTTTTTCAGAAACCTGACAACTATTGTCACAACTGTTCTTGTTTTGTTTAAATGCTATTGCTGACTTTAACAGAACAATTATAATCAACCGGTTGTGTAATGAATAAAGTACAAGCTCTGCAATTGCAGAATCCTGGTTTTCAACTAAACTCTTTGATCGCAAGGGCTTGCTCTACATAGCATTTTAGGACTATCAACTTAATTAAAGCAATTCTGCAAATGTTACATGGGATGTGATAAATGTAACACATTCAATAATGTTTAAAGTCAGAGTTAGAATTTAAAATTTTGCAAGACTGATTTTCATTAAAAAAAAAAAAAAAATATGTGGTCTGTTGCTCATCTAACATCTTCACACACAGGAAAAAAAATACAATCAAAAGAAGAAAAAGTTTCTATCCATTATTTAACCTACAAAGTGCATAAATGGGTTAAAAAAAAAAAAGAAAAAGTAAGAGGCGAAGAGACATTTTAGCTAACTCCAGGCACAGCAAAACTTTCAGGTTTTTCCTTTTACTTTTCCTTTTTTTCTTTAAATCACTTTTATTGTTGTCACAGGGAATGTCAATATCCCTGTGATAGCAAAAACGCAATGAGAGGTACTCTTGTGAGAAATCTGGGGTCTATTAGACTCTAAATCTCTCCTCTGCCGCAAGATCAGTGTGATCAGATGCTTTCCCAATTTGAAAGTGGCATGGTTAATATCCAGAGAAACAAATGATTGTAGCTTCCAGTCTCTTAGAACAGAGAGGATTGGAGCCATTTTGGTCTCTGCTGTATGGTCAGCTGGCAAAACTGCAGGCTGCATTCTCAGATTCTCCTGTGGGACGGGAGCGCCCAAGAAAACCGTGGAAGATGGTGATAGGGTGGGGTAGGGTTGGGGGGGAGGGGGGGGGCAGTGCAACATCCCTTGCTGCTGCTTGTAAAAAACAGGGGGTGTGTTCACACTCAAGAATAGAAAGCGATGCAAGGGTATGGGGCTTTGCCCAGAACCACCACAGATTGCGAGCAGGTGGTTGGTAAAAGTAGTACAAAAAAAAAACAAAAAAAAAAAAAAAAAAACACCACACTTAAAAATGAAATACTGTATTGGACGTTTATTCTCAATTCATTTTTTAACTTATTTTGGGGTTTTGTGTGTGCTTTTATATGGAATGGGTTTCCATGGCCGAGCAGCTGCATTCCAAGCCTTACATCACCAAGTACAATACAAAGCGTTGGATGCAGTGGTGTAAAGCACGCCGCCACTAGACTCTAGAGCAGCGAAGATGTGTTTTCTGGAGTGATTAATCACGCTCCTCTGTCTGGCAATCCGATGGACTTGTCTGAGTTTGGCAGCTGCCTGACTGTACGGTGCAATGTATAAATATGGTGAAGAGGGGGGGGGGGGGTTGTTTATGGTGTGGGGTTTTTCTAGGGGTTAGGCTTGGCCCCTTCGTTCCAGTGAAGGGAAGCACAGGTATATTTAAGTTCCAGGCAAAGACAATATCAAGTAACTAACTGCTAATGACATGTACGAACCATGAAAGCTTCGATACATTCAGAAAGTTTACTCAATCTACCTTAAAGTGGAGCTCCAACCTCCCCCAGAAAATTAAAAAAGTCAGCAGCTACAAATACTGGAGGGGAGATCTTATCCGGGAGTACCTATCAAAACCAAGTACCGATTTCCCCCAAAATGTGCCAAATGTGAAAGAGGAGAAGGCAAACAAGCAGAGCTTCCGCTTTTGGGTGAAGTTCCACATATAGTTTAACATAGTATTACGTAACCCAATTGCTCCTCCTGTGCAAAATCACAAGTTTGAATCTGAGCGGTGGCTGTGAAGAAGCAACGCTACTACTGGACTATACCATCGCAATGATACATCAGGATAGAAAATTATATATATATATATATATATATATATATATACATACACACACATATATATATATATATATATATATACACATACACACATATACACACACACACACAGTCAGGTCCATAAATATTGGGACATCAACAAAATTCTAACATTTTTGGCTCTATACACCACCACAATGGATTTGAAATGAAACGAACAAGATGTGCTTTAACTGCAGACTGTCAGCTTTAATTTGAGGGTATTTACATCCAAATCAGGTGAACGGTGTAGGAATTACAACAGTTTGCATATGTGCCTCCCACTTGTTAAGGGACCAAAAGTAATGGGACAATTGGCTTCTCAGCTGTTCCATGGCCAGGTTTGTGTTATTCCCTCATTATCCCAATTACAATGAGCAGATAAAAGGTCCAGAGATCATTTCAAGTGTGCTATTTGCATTTGGAATCTGTTCCTGTTAACTCTCAAGATGAGATCCAAAGAGCTGTCACTATCAGTGAAGCAAGCCATCATTAGGCTGAAAAAACAAAACAAACCTATCAGAGAGATAGCAAAAACACTAGGCGTGGCCAAAACAACTGTTTGGAACATTCTTAAAAAGAAGGAACGCACTGGTGAGCTCAGCAACACCAAAAGACCCGGAAGACCACGGAAAACAACTGTGGTGGATGACCGAAGAATTCTTTCCCTGGTGAAGAAAACACCCTTCACAACAGTTGGCCAGATCAAGAACACTCTCCAGGAGGTAGGTGTATGTGTGTCAGTCAACTATCAAGAGAAGACTTCACCAGAGTGAATACAGAGGGTTCACCACAAGATGTAAACCATTGGTGAGCCTCAAATACAGGAAGGCCAGATTAGAGTTTGCCAAACGACATCTAAAAAAGCCTTCACAGTTCTGGAACAACATCCTATGGACAGATGAGACCAAGATCAACTTGTACCAGAGTGATGGGAAGAGAAGAGTATGGAGAAGGAAAGGAACTGCTCATGATCCTAAGCATACCACCTCATCAGTGAAGCATGGTGGTGGTAGTGTCATGGCGTGGGCATGTATGGCTGCCAATGGAACTGGTTCTCTTGTATTTAATGATGATGTGACTGCTGACAAAAGCAGCAGGATGAATTCTGAAGTGTTTCGGGCAATATTATCTGCTCATATTCAGCCAAATGCTTCAGAACTCATTGGACGCCACTTCACAGTGCAGATGGACAATGACCCAAAGCATACTGCAAAAGCAACCAAAAAGTTTTTTAAAGGAAAGAAGTGGAATGTTATGCAATGGCCAAGTCAATCACCTGACCTGAATCCGATTGAGCATGCATTTCACTTGCTGAAGACAAAACTGAAGGGAAAATGCCCCAAGAACAACCCAGCGTCTGTTGATGTCTATGCGTTCCAGACTTCAGGCTGTAATTGACTGCAAAGAATTTGCAACCATGTATTAAAAAGTGAAAGTTTGCTTTATGATTATTATTCTGTCCCATTACTTTTGGTCCCTTAACAAGTGGGAGGCACATATGCAAACTGTTGTAATTCCTACACCGTTGACCTGATTTGGATGTAAATACCCTCAAATTAAAGCTGACAGTCTGCAGTTAAAGCACATCTTGTTCGTTTCATTTCAAATCCATTGTGGTGGCCAAAAATTTTAGAATTGTGTCGATGTCCCAATATTTATGGACCTGACTAAATATATATATATATATATATATATATATATATATATATATATATATATATATATATATATATATATATATATATATATATATATATATATATATATATATATATATATATATATATATATATATATATATATATATATATATATATATATATATAGACACAGGCACAAGTTTCACACTTGACCGTGTATGCCACCAGAATAAATTAAAGCAAAAAACAAACAATCCAAATGAATTTGAAGTGCAGAATTTCAGATTTAATTCAAGGGGTTGAACATAAATTTCAAGTACAATATTTAGGAACTGCAACTTTTTTTTTTTTTTTTTTTAATACAGTCTCCCCATTTTCAGGGGATCAAATGTAATTGGACAAATTAATATAATCATAAATAAAAATGTTGTTGCTGAGAAAATGACTGTCTGAAGTCTGCAACCCATGGACATTACCAAAGACTGGGTTTCACCCTGATGGTTTGCCAGGCTCTAACTGCAGCGGTCTTCAGTTCTTTGTTTCTGCCTTTAGTTTTGCCTTCAGAAAGTGAAATGCATGCTCAATTGGGTTGAGATCAGGTGATTGACTCAGCCATTGCAGAATATTCCACTTTTCCTTCAATAGCTCCTGGGTTGCTTTTGCAGTGTTTTGGATCATTGTCCATCTGTACGGAGAAGCACCATCCAATCAACTTTGCTGCATTTGGCTGAATCTGGGCTGACAGTATCTCTAAATACTGCAGAATTCATCCGGCTGCTTTTGTCTCATCAATAAACACCAGTGACCCGGTTCTACTGGAAGCCATGCATGCCATCACACTGCCTCCACCATGTTTTACAGATGACGTTGTGTGCTTTGGAACATGAGCTATTCCAAGCCTTCTCCACACTTTTCTTCCCGTTATTCTGGTACAGATTAATCTCAGTTTCATCAGTCCAAAGCATGCTTTTCCATAACTGGTCTGGCTTTTTTAGTTTTTTTTTTTTGGGCAAAGTCTAATCTGGCTTTTGAATTGTTTGCACCTCCATTTGCTCTCGTGAAGTCTTCTCTTGATTGTAGACGGACAATGATACGCCTAACTCCTGGAGAGTGTCCTTCACTTGTCTGGATGTTGTGAATGGGTTTTTCTTTACCATAGAGAGGATCCTGTGATCATCCACCACTGTTTTCTTCCATGGACGTCCATGCCTTTTTATGTTACTGAGCTCATCAGTGCATTCTTTTTTCCTCAGAACGTACCAAACTGTTGATTTGGCCACTCCTAATGTTGCCGCGATCTCTGATGGATTTGTTTCCTTTTTGAAGCCTTACAATGGCCTGTTTCACTTGCATGGACAGCTCCTTTGAATGCATGATGTAGGTTCACAGCAATATATTCCAAATACCACACTTAGAATCAACTCCAGACCTTTTACCTGCTTAATTGATGAAGAAACGACAAATGAGTAGCCCACACCTGGCCATGAAACAGCTTTTGATTCATTTGTCAATTTGCTTTTGGTCCCTTGAAGAAACAAAAAAAAAACAAAAAAAAACAAAAAAAAAAACAAAAAAAAACAAAAAAAAACAAAAAAGGGGGGGGGGGTGGATTGCTAAGAGCTGTAATTCCTAAACCCTTCCTCCAATTTGGATGTACATACCCTCAAGTTAAACCTGAGAGTGTGCACTTTCAGCCCATATCCGTGATAGAACTATAGCTTGAATATGTTTTGGTAAATTCCTGAAAAAAAAAAAAAAAAAAAAAAAAAAAAAAAAAAAAAAAAAAACACAAAAACATTGAGCCTGTGTCCAAATCTATATGGACCTAGCTGCAGGAGAAAAATCGCAAGGAACCGAAAGGTTTGTATTTAAGATCCCTCTCCTGCATTACTATTAGACAAGCAAAAGGAGATCCAAGATCAAAATTAGGGAAACAAGTTCTACATCTATACCAAGGTGACAAAATGAAACCCTAAGCAGGTAAGCTTGTTCTGGGAGTACATTTATTTTTCAAATGTGTCTGAAGGGTCTTTATTACCCATGTTTGTTAAAATCTTGGAGAAATCATAGCATTTTCAGACAGACATACTATAGCTACTGTAAATTGAAATTCCTTAACTTGAACCTGGCTCTGCTAAGAAAAGGTCTATGGCAGTGATGGCGAACCTTTTTGAGCCCAAGTGCCCAAACTGCAACCCAAAACCAACTTATTTCTTTCAAAGTGCCAACACTGCAATGAAACCTGAATATCGAGCTTTTGGTTTAGAAAAAACAACTCGTACAGTAGTGCAAACTAATTAACAGTACAGGGATGACCAGAGACTGCGGGGACAGCACAGGGATGACCAGAGACTGCGGGGACAGCACAGGGATGACCAGAGACTGCGGGGACAGCACAGGGATGACCAGAGACTGCGGGGACAGCACAGGGATGACCAGAGACTGCGGGGACAGCACAGGGATGACCAGAGACTGCGGGGACAGCACAGGGATGACTGCTGACCTTTGGGGAGGGAGGGGGAGCGGGTACCTGAATTTGACAGGTACCCGCTCTTACTTCCGCAGAGTTTTTTTTTTATCTTACCTGTTCCTCGATCCAGCCGCGCGCTGTCTTCCCGGCTTCTGTAGTGTGGGCGCTCGTCGGACAGCCGGATGCCCAGTGCGCATGCGCGAGAAGCGCTGCGCTTTGTGATTGGTCCGGCGGCTTCTGGGATCTGTCATGTGTCCCAGGTACCGCCTTACCATTCACAAAGAGCACTGCTTCTTGTGCATGCGCTCTTGGGACCCGGCTGTCACGCACACTACAGCCGGGAAGACAGCGCGCCGCTGGATTCTCCTGGCGTGCCCACAGATAAGTCTCGGCGTGCCGGCTGTGGCACGCGTGCCACGGGTTCGCCATCACTGGTCTATGGTAACAGGGCTAAAGTGTCGACAACAAGTACCAGTAGTCTTCAAATGGATCTTGTATCCTCTTTAAGTACACCGACTTCCATCTGAGGCCTGCCCTTTACACCTCTTAACAGCTGTATAACGACAGCAGGAAGCAATAGGAAGGTGGAAACTTTTGTAGCCAAACTAAAAATAAAAACTACTTTATATTTATTTCAAGTTCTCCTTCACCTTACATTACGGGTGCACCGAAACATTTCGGCCGAAATACTCCCCTATCGGCCATTATGAAAAAAAGCACCGATACAGATGCCGAAAAAACCCCACCCCTCGGTAGTTCTCAGCCTTACCTGAGAAACCATCGAACAAACCCGTAGCTGGGCATAGAGATTTGTGAAGTAAACATAGCCTCTCATCTCTATGCCCTTGAAGGACCGGAGCGATGTCGCTTCCGGTCATTTTTTTTTTTTCAAAGCACTAGATCAATGCTTTACATTGCAGAGAAGAGATATGGGGTCTTATTGACCCCTTATCTCTTCATAAAGAGGACCTGTCACTAATGCATGCATTCCTTGTGATAAGAATAAAAAAAAGGGATTAAAAATGCATGAATGCATACATAGGCCATGCCCACATATGTAAACGGTGTTCAAACCACACGTGAGGTATCACCACGAATGTCGGAGCAAGAGCAATAAATCACGCATTAGACCTCTGTAACGTTACACTACTAACCTGTAGAAATTTTTAAAGCTTCACCCATGGATATTTAGTTTAAGTTCTGCAGTTTGACGCCATTCCACGAGCGTGCGCAATTTTAAAGCGTGACAGGTTGGGAATGTACTCACCGTAACATCTTTCATATTTTACAAAAAAAATTGGTGTATATATATTGTGTTTTTTTTTATCAAAGTGTATTTTTTTCACATTATATATTTTTTTTTTGTGCATTTCGGTTTTTGGCCAAGTGCATTTTGAATTTTTGTTGTCAGCACTAGAACTTTCATTTCGGTGCACCACTACCTAGAATAACGCAAAACTAAATAAAACAAACATCCACTTACCTTTTTATTTAACATCACATAGAAGGGGAAAGCTAGGTAAGATTTTTAAGTAGGGGATTAGGGAGTTATGTTTACAGTAAATAACCATGTCTGTACTGTGCTAGCAAATCTCAGATGTAGACATGGTCAGTCCTAAAAAATGCTTAGAGACCTCAAGGCTTGGGTATTACATTGTCACAAAATACATTTTACTGTAGTTTTTCCCCCAAATTACACTTTAAAATTGCTTAGGATAGGCCAGGGGTCTGCAACCTTTAAGACATAAAGAGCCACTTGGACCCGTTTCCGAGAGGGAAAAAAAGACTGGGAGCCGCAAAACCATTGCAACATTTAAAACAAATCCGACACTGCATATATTGCAAAAAACGCTCTGGTCATGAAGGGGGTTTAAGGGCCCAGTAAGCAAAGGGTTAATCAGGGCCACAGTGTATCGTCATAATCACAATCATAGCCTTAGGTCAGTGGTGGGCAACCTTTTTTTTCGACTGAGCCAAATCTCGCCAAAACCACGATTGAAATTTATTTTGAGAGAAACATTTTTAAAACTGAAAATACATCCCCCCTATAGTAATTCATCCCCCCTATAGTAATTTATCCCCCCTATAGTAATTCATCCCCCCTATAGTAATTCATCCCCCCTATAGTAATTCATTCCCCATATTGTGTGAATTCACTTACCTTTGCTCCGCGCGTTCCTCTCGCTGGGTTCCCGCGCCGTTCTGGTCTTCAGGGCGGACTGTGAGAGGAGAGGAGTTCGTCACGCTGCCCCGCCTACATCCGGGCTGCCCCGCCTACATCCTGACAGCCAATGTTTGCCAGCGGGCGCCCGGCACACAGAAGATCTGCATTAAAAGAGCCGCGGCTTGCCAACCCTATTGCCTGTCACCTGGTGGGCAGTGTGCTCCGGAGCCGCAGGAAAGGTGAAAAAGAGCCGCGGGTTGCCGACACCCGGGATAGGCTATAGTCCTGTGTAAAAACCCACCCCAAAAAAACAAACAAATAGAAAAGGTAAGTTATGTGACCTATGTGAATGGGAACAAACAACTTACTTGCACCTGGAGTTGACGGCATGACACCAGAAAGAGAATTCTGTAGTGTAGAAAAGCTGGGCTGCTAGAAACAAAATACAAAAAAAAAAAAAAAAAAAAAAAAAACACATTTAAAAATGGAGCTAACAAGAATGACTTGCATACTAAATGAAGGGAGGGTTCCTCAACCTACTATTGTTATGATGCACAGAACAGTAAATACATGTCTCAAAGTGTATATGGTAAAAGAATCCACCATCTTCCCCCATGCAAGTGTTTCCAATTAAACATCTTTCCACTTTACTAAAACATTACTTGTTCCCTATTCTGCCTAACATGCTCCTGTACATTAATGGATGGTGAAAAATGTCCTTTACGGAAAAATGCCGTTAAGCTGTAAACAGACGCCTGGACGCTATCGCACCTGGAAGTTTGAGAATGTAAACAGCCATCTATTGGCATTCTAGTAGCAGTAGAGCCACTAATCACTTCCACATGTACAGTACCATGCCACTCCCCACCATGTGTCTTGGGCTCACCTGTCCCTCCTGGGTACCTGGGCTCTCCATGGCAGGTGTCAGCAGGAAGATGAGTGAACACCCATTCGCCAACTGTCCATCTAATGAATGAATCTGAAAGCAACCAGCTCTGATCACTTCCCAGTTCAGTGTTGTCCATTCTCAACCTCCTTGGATAGGTAAAAGCCAACAGAGTATGACCTGTGCTTGATTGGCTACAAACAAAGGTTGCAGAGGTGACATTACAGGTCTAACAGACCTGTACACGTTGGACCAAAACAATTCTAGGGCCATTATTCATAGTTAACTCTACAGTGACAACACGGTAAAGGCTTTGAAAGCACTGGAATCTTTTGCTGTTTCCCAGGTGCAAACAATATTAAACCTTTGTTTGGCATTTACCCAATGCACCTTCATCTTTTATATTTTACAAAAAGACACCACACACACACACACACACACACACACACACACACACACACACACACACACACACACACTTTAGAAGAAAAAAAAAAAAAATAATAATAATAATAATAATAATGGGTAATTCATGGTTTATATGCAATAAAAATGTAAATGGTTCTAAAGGTTCAAGGTTTTTTACCTGAATGTATTCTATGCATGAAGGTTGAAAAAAAAAAAAAAGAAAAAAAAAAAAAAAAAACCACAAAAAAAAAACCATACAACCTGTGTGCTGCAGCACCTTCTCCACCCCCCCTCCCAATCCTTACCGAAGCATCCTCCGATCTAGTGATGCAAGACTGCCTCTGCTGCTGTCTGGGGACTCTTCCTCATCATTGGCTGAGACAACGGGAGCCCTTTGGCTCCTGCTGCTGTCAATCAATCACAGCCAGTGAGGAGAGAGCGGGGGGGGGATGGGGCGATATGCAGCTCTGTATGTCTTATGGACTTTGTGTTTATTATAAAAATTTTGCAAACAGGTACTTTTTCTCCTTCACTGATGTGCATTGATGACGAGGCACTGAAAATCAGTGCAAATCTCGTCACATTTTCCGGTTATCGGCAGTACTTTCCTCACACTGACAGCTTGAGGAAAGTGAAGCCAATAACCGGCAAAAGCATTTGCATTGTGATCTGCTGTGTCATTGGACACAGCTTATCACGTGGTAAAAGACTGCTGTGATTGGCCTTTCACCTTATCACTAACAACACCCAAGGCGTGTTCTGGGAGACGGTCCATGGATGCCCTGCCAGACAACCATGCTGTAGCAGTCTGTCGGCTATAGAACGGTTGGGAAGCAGATAACATATCAGTGTACTTTTTAAGATTTTAATCCTGACGTGCAAAAAAAAAAAATGGAAAGAGTAGCTCTTGCAACAAACTGATTTTTAAACTTTTAAATTTTAGCACCGTCAGCAGCTGATTTAATCACTTACAGAGTATGCAGTTTCTTTAAAGTGTTACAAAACCTACAACAGTAGAATCAGTGTGTATATGCAGTAAAGCATGCTTGTTATACTCACTGTCAACCTAAGGGGTTAATCCTACACATTGCATAAAAAGGCTGTCTGATCCTGACTTCCCTGATCCTCCCCTTTTATTGTCCCCAATACATCTGCTGATGGTACAAAGCCCTAGGAGTCACTCTGCACATGCTCAGTTTGGTGTGAATTTCTAGAGGTTTTTCTCTTTTTTTGTGAGGGTGCATGTGATTAGCAGCACAATCAGCACTGTCCAGACAGAGGGTCAAGGGTTATGCAGCCTCATAACAGTCAGAGTAGAATGGAAACTTCTACTACAAGCTTTAACCAGTGCTCAGCCAAAAACTGATAGATGTCACAAGACTGCTATATACTGCTGATGAGAAAATGTATTTAGTAGTTTATACTTACAAACATAATTGCATTTCCATGTTGTGTGTGCTGTGGGAGACCAGATATAGTGAATGCAGGGTCCGGGGTTTAGTAACACTTTAAGGCTGGTTCACACCACGTCCAGTGACCTGTATTTTTCTGCACTGAATAAATGCAGGTCACAGATGTGATAATAGTTTTCTATGCACCTTGCACTCACTGCAACAAATATTTATGCATATGAATACAAGGCAACGCTATTAAAAATGCATGTAAATGTACATTCCTGTATATGCAATATCGTGTAAAATGACCAGTAATCTTTGCCCAAGTTCTATTTTAGGCTGGTGCTATGACCACTGCCCCAAGTTGCCCATCTTAGGGTGGCTCCTCTTACAGCAACCTATGGAGCCACCTTTGCATGCTGGGACTACATTGGTGTCTCCCCACACTGTGTGCGCATCAATAGCCCTGTAACCTAGGATGGCAAAGCACTTTCTTTGTGCTTTCCTACTTCTTACCCCTCCCTTCTCCAAGCTAGCAAAACTGTCTCAAGGTTGCACTGTCACCTGTTAACCGTTTCTTGTGATGACCGAAGTTCAGAAAAGCAACACTGGGAGAACAGGAACCAGAAGCATTCAAAGCTATGAAATGCAAGTGCTTGGGGGAGAATTTTAACAAATGGCTTACTAGGGAATATTTGTGTTCTGAATGTTAAGCTAAAGCCTGCCAAAGGTTAAAGTGGTTGTAAACGCTCAAGGTTTTTTTTACCTTCATGAATTCTATGCATGAAGAAAAACAAACAAAAAAAAAAACCCCACCTTCTGTGTGCAACATCTCCCCCAGTCCCCTCAATACTTACCCGAGCCCCTTCGAGATCCAGCTTTGTGCTGGACAGCCTCAGCTGTCCCAGGTCTCTGCCACCTCATTAGCTGAGACAGCAAGCTGGAGCCATTGGCTCCAGGTGCTGTCAATCACAGCCAAATGAGGAGGGGGGCGAGGCCAAGCTGCAGGTCCTTGTGTGACTGAACACACAGCAGCAGGTGCCCCCATAGCAAGCCGCTTGCAGTGGGGGCACCCAACAGAAAGGAGGAGCAAGGTGAGCCTGCAGTGAACCCAAGAAAAGCAGGATCCGGGTTACTCTGTGCAAAACCACTACACAGAGGCGTTAAGTATAGGCTGGCGCAATGCGGTGCCCGACCCCTGCTCTTCTCACCAACTCGTGACAAAAGGACCAGCCAATCTCACACCGCGCTGACACTTGCTTAACAATGCCATTATCAGGTGCACCCTACACAAAGATTTTCCAGCTCACTGGACCAGTCTAGGTGCCAGCAGCATGAGAGTGATTGTCACTGGGTTAGGTTAATTATGCAATTAACCCTTCAAACTGCCACCAGATAGCTTTGGGCCTATCAAGCCTTCACAAAGTTAGCAAGAACCAAAATGTGAACAATAAATGTCTGTAATACACACTGTCACCACAGACAAGTATATTCCAAGGATTATTATATACACAGTAGCTTTAGATACAGTTTTAACACTTTTCAAAACTAGGGTTTATTATTAAAGTGGTAACAATGGTGCAATTAAAATATTTACAGAAAAAAAAAAAAGTTACACAGACATCAAGAGAACAATAAAAGCAACAGAGAAATAAAAGAAAAGGAGTTAAGAAGGCAGAATACTTGCAAAGTCCTTAGATTTAGGAATTGTCCAAGCAAAGACGTTGCCTTGGCTCTCAAATCCATTAAGATGTTCCTTGGCTGATGTTAAACGAGAGCTCTCTTATTAGATCCGGTCAGTCTCTTTTCTATGATAGCAAAGTGTCACCTGAGAACAACTGGCCAATCATCCGCTTTAGGGGATGGGTGCTGGGTCACCAAATTTATGACCAAGTCCCATCCTAACTACAGTTTCATATTAATAAAACTTCCAGAATGTGCAGGTGGCATTCTAGCAACTGGCAGATTATTATTCAGAATTATATTTCGAACCCAGGGATACCAAACAGCGTTCCTTTGTCACCCAGGAGGGAAGAGACTGCTTTATCCCCTTTTCTATGTGCTAACAGTCATGTATGACCTTGATTTGTTCAGTAGGATATTCCCTATTCAAATATATACCAAATATTAACGTGCCCTGTTCCTGCTGAATTCTATGACTTGTATGTGGAATTGTTACATGTGGAATAGACGTTTTATGGCACGCTCTGCATTCCTAGAGCTCCAATGGCCTCACAGGTCAGGTGTGAATGCTTGGCTGAGTTATTGTTTTACGATAGGGCAGAGTAAAGTGTTTTCCACGGTTCATGGAAAACAGACATCCTGCCTAGACTAATTAGCGGTTTACAGCCTTGTACCCTGGCATCTATTTGTGTTTTAATTAAGATAAGAGGCTCTTTTGAAGTTACTTAAAATTTACAGCTACAAATTCAATAGCTTGCAATGGGGTAGGAGGGAATAGGAACACTGCTCATGAAACCAAACTGCTGAGACCTTAACAAGTTAGTTATCGTATACAGCTTCCATATCTCTATTGAGCATAATAATTACATAGGCATGTTTGTTATTTTTACAAAAAAAAGTTTTTAACCTTTTAGTATCCCTTTAATACTTGCCAATAATGAAGAAACCACAATTCCTCCAGAGCTCAACACATGATCTAGTACAGAGATATTGGCCATGTGATATCAGCAGAAAGGAAAGGACAATTCAGCCACAGCTGCTGGTGAACCAGCGCTTTCATGATTATCAGTCCCCTATATCCCTGTGGCTGCAATACTACTACTACCACCACCACTAACAGAGCTTAACCTGCTGACTAGGAGTACGGGGCCTATAGAACTGAGCTACATATAGAAATAGCAGTGAACGTACCAGTTTTCTGGAATTAAGAGGCGTTGACCCAAGACCTGGACTTGAGATGTCATCATAAAGGCTTTTAACTGGAGGAGCACCGCTCTTATCTTTATGAGATGGTACTACAGGCTGAGGAGGGGAGCCACCTAAAAAAGGTAAAAAAAAAAAAAATTATAATAAAACACATTATAAAGGCTAAAGAGACTTTCCCTGCCTCCTCTCAAAGCTGCTGAAGTATACCGATAGCTTTAAACATTTTTTTTTTTCCCCATTGCTGTCTGCATAAACACATGCGGCAAAAGGGTAGGCTTTATGTAAACCCAACATTTCATATTCCTGATATGTGCCTGCTGTACCATGTACTTGTATGAAAACGTGTCCTGCTCTCTTTGTATTTCTTTCTGTGTGTGAAACCCCTGATGTTCCTATCAGTCCCTCTGCTTTCCTATTAAAAACGACCAACACCAAGCAAGAGAACATAGCATGGTCAGTTCTCTAGCGGTGCTGGGAACTCAGCCCACCTACCTTTCTGCAAAGATCAGACTTGCCCATCCCCCCCCCCCCCCCCCCAAGATCGATTTACTGCTGTCTCCCCCCCAGCTCTTTTGCAGCTGAGAACAGAGGGTATGGGATCCCTTAAAAGGGGGGGGGTGAAGTGTGTTTAGGTTTTTTTTTTTTTAAATACATCTATACACAAATGTTTTGCATTTTAAGCTGAATGGGTTGTTTTACAAGGTGAGGGTTCACATATACTTTATTGCCCACACCCAAAACATATGCATCACTGGGTGACTGATGTTTCTGTGCCAAAAGCACGCAGATAGAGATTTTGGTCCCCACTAACAATCGGTAGCTGGCGGAACCCGCTCATGATCATTTGACAGCCAATCACAGTGGTCACTGATTGAGCTCTTTGAGCACAGACAAATAAAAAAAAAGGGATATCAGGGCTGGCGGGAAGGGGCAAGACAGGTGACAGAAAAGTACGGTGTTGCGCCACAAAACAAAGTACTACACTGATTAACTGCTTCCCGACGGCCCTACAACAGATATACTGCTACAGGGCAGCGCAAAATTATATCTATCTATCTATATATATATATATATATATATATATATATATATATATATATTACACACACACGTGATTTTGCAATTCCGGGTAGAAGGGCGCACGCCCTACCCACGCCGCCGATCACCGAGTCCCAGCCGGGGACTTTTTTTTCTCAAAATTGTTGGTCGATCAAATACCACCGAAAGAAAGCTCAATTCATGGGAAAAAAATAATAATTTGGGTGCAGCGTTGCATGACCGCGCATTTGTCAGTTAAAGTAAAGAAAAAAATAGCCTGGTCAGGAAGGATGGGGGGGGGGGGGGGTAAATCCTCAGGTGGGCAAGTGGTTATACATTTTACCACAGAGCTAAATTTTTTTCTTCTACATTTTTGCAGTATGTATGCACTAATGCTAAATACATGATCACATGCAACTAGCAATCCAAAGGGAAACAATGAAAAGTGGTTTATAGAAGGAAAAATAGTGCCACCCAAGACAGCCAAGCTAAATAAGCAAACAAGGGCTGCATCATCAGTACAAGTGACCTTTTACAGCAAATGTTTATTTAGGATGCATGGATTACTAAGGCACAAGAATGGTACAAGTGAACAGCTGGAGGATTGGTTGTGTCTGAACCAGCTTAAGCAAACACAGTTCCCAGTATACTTGGGGAAATCTCTCTACAGTAACACAAACTCACCAAGAAGGCAATTCATGGCAAAGCAAAATCTTTAGGAATAAAATTTTGTACATTTTTGATGCAATGTTTTGAAGAGAATTCTACACTATGACGCCACCTCACGACCCAGTCCTCTCCTGGACTTTCCTCCCCGCTGCCCCGGAAGAGGGAGGAAGGACGATTGTCCCCTGTGCTTGGATAGTTCCAATCAACTGGGTCCCCTGGCGTGGACGAATAACCCCGGTTACAGCCTGCCCTCCCCAGCTCAGCTGTTTACCCCCCCAGGGGGAGGGGGTTTGGGGACCTTTCCTCCCCAGGCCTTAGGTCTGCAGAGAAAAAAAAAAAAAAAAAAAAAAAAAAAAAAAAAAAAAGGGTCTTCCATGATCGGCAACCCCCCAGCCCCCCTACCCGAGTCCTATCTTGATCCAGCACTGCGCCCAAGAGCAGTAGTGCTGCTCTCCTCCCACAGACCTCAAAACAGAAGCTGGGCCATTGGCTTCTGCCACTCAAATACTATAAAGGAGGGAGCGGAGGGGTGGGTTGAGGGCAGGGCCAAGAAACCACACACTCACACACAGGGCTTCTCAAGTTAATTTTCAGCAATTATAATGAAACTAAAAGAATGATGACCAATGTAAGAGGCAGTGAAAATTGCAGGGTTCCCGAATCTTAACAGTCAGTGGAAAAGTGTTCCCTTACTCTGGTGGTCAGTGGAGTACCCACTTACAGTGGTGGTTAGTGTAGTGCCCTTTTACACTGATGGGATGTGGGGGATGATAAAAAAACAAAAAAAAAACAAATGAGTTCTCATTACACAAATGATAGACAGGAAGAATGCTCCTTACATTGGTGAATGGTTTCAAAAAGGTTTTTCTTACAGCCAGCTAAAAAATAAATATAACTGATATCAGCGGTCACTTACCTGAAATTCAAAAGTTGCTCATGGAGCCACTAGCAACCACTGAAGGACCACCAGGGTCCCGCTGAATCCTGTTGAGAAAGGACGGTCTAGTGTTTATTAGCAAAACACTCCTTTGCCCCATTTGGTGAAATGACAGAGCAGAGGATGGTGCTTGGCCATAACGAATAACGGCTGCCTCCTAGGTACTTGTGGCTAGATGAAGGTCAGTGGCCACAATGCTCATTCTCTTTGGCCAGACTCTGTCCTCAACTTGACACAAGTAACAACCTGTACCATGAAGAAGCACGAAGCTAGTGAAGACTGTGGCAGCCCAAGTCAAAGAGGCCTTCTTTTGTCAATAGAAGCATGCACCTTTGTCCATTACTGGGGTCAAATAGCAATAGTAATTTTGAAAAGCATTTTCCATTACCTCCAATCATAGGGGAACGTAGCTCCATTACTCCCATGGATGGCCGTGGCTGTGGAGTTACTGGTGTTGGTATATCTCCCATTAGGAAGCCAGGTAAAAACTGGGCACCGGCTCCAGGTTTTGGAGACGTTGGTGATCCTAAAGTCATTGGCTCACCTGCAGAAAAAAAAAAAAAAAAATATTACTAGACAACCAGCAATGATTCAAAAATGTATTGTACAGCCAGAGTAAGCCACCTGTCAACGTAAGGTTAGCTCAGATTCTTGTTGAATGGCATCCACACCACAGCTTATATTTACCTTCACTCCCCACTAATTACAGTGAAAACATACTTCTGGGTATGGAATACATACAACTGCTGACCCACGCATTCATGTGGAAGTGCTAATGCTTGGCCACTGAGGTGCCTAACACTACATGGGGTAGGACAGTTTTTTTTTTTTTTTTTTTTTTTTTTTTTTTAAATGTAAGCCTTTAGTATCACTTTAATGTCTGGTGCTCAGAATTCCATTTTCTCTAAACGCACAGAGCAAATGAGAATTTAAAATAATGACATGTATATGCGTTTAGAAATGTCCTATAAACACATGTAAGTCATTGCCAGTGGGAAGGAGGTCTTAGACCATTTCCACACGGGTGATGCTATTGACCCACAACATGGGTATAGCAAGTGATCAGGAGGCGATATTTTGCCTCCAGCATGCCTGTTTGAAGAAGGATTCACATTGAAATTCCTCTTCATCGCAACCCCACCCTTTAGACACGTTTGCAGTGCATTGCTATGCACTTCAATGTGCATGGGGCAAGTTTAGTAGGTGGCGGCAGCATGATATTCCCGTTGTCGCCACCCCTGGCTCTTTAAAAGATAAGTCACACTAGACACAGTCTCATCATCAAAAATGCATGCACAGTGTTTTCCTTGTATTCCAATGGCTCTAGTTCACATCAATACAGTCAGTTTCTGGTGCAAAACATTCTGCAATTTTTCTACACAGAACTGTACTAGAACATAGCAATTTGCATCAAAACTTAAGAAATTTGTGAGGCTGGAAGGCGAGGTGGAGTTTAGAGTCATGTGACCGCCGTGATTGGTGGTCATGGCGGTCACATGATTGGAAAGCTCCTGACCACATGTAGCAATCTGGACCTTTCTGTGAGGCACCAGTACATGTGCCAGAGTGTGTTCTCGCCACATCTTTTGTTTACTTTAGGTACACAAATATGCGGCCCCTCAGCGCCAAGGCCCAACATTTGTGTAAGCTTGATGCCAAAGAGTTAAAGGATAAGTTTACCTTTGGGAACATGTTCCCAATGTTACAGCTGCTGCTTGATTCCCCCCTCCCGTGAGGGAAGTACAGGGAGAAATTCCCTGTACTAGCCGTCAGTTTTTAAAAACGGCGTGGCCATATAGGGCTCCGCCCACACAGCCATGCCAACCATTCACAGTGTGGTAATTCATTGATTCTTCCTATCAGTATATCTGCTTGCTCATGCATCTTGTACAAACAAGCGGATATACTGACAGGTCTGCAGGACACCTGGATGGCACCAGTGATCTGCTGGTTGATGGTGCAATGCTTTACAGGCTCCTGCAACAAAGAATAAATTAAAATATTTTTAACCTGCAATATTTTTGGCAAAAGGTGAACTTATCTTTTAAAGCTCACCTGTCCAGGGGCCACATATATGCGTACAGCTGGCAGGAGCAGGTTAAGCAGTTGCCGACCGCAGATAGCCAAATGACGGCGGCCGGCCAGTCATATGACATCCTCCCAGAACGCGCTCTCCTGTGTGCCCCTGGCGATCTCCATGATCGTTGTGTCCTAAGGACACAGCTGATCACGTGATGTGGTAAAAGGCCGATCACATCGGCCTTTTACCACGTGATCAGCCGTGTCCAACGACACGCTGATCACAGGGAAATGCAATTGCCGGTTCTCGGCTGCACTTTCCTCACACTGTCAGATCGTGAGAAAAGTACTGCCAAAGAACTGGCAGTTGTCAAAGCAGGGATCGGCACCGATCATCAGGGCACTGATGATCAGCGCCCTGCAGTGCCACCCACCAGTTCCGCCCACCTGTGCCCTGCAGTGCCACCCACCTGTGCACATCATTGCAGCCCAGCAGTGCTGCCAGTCAGTGCCCAGCAATTGCGCCAGTCAGTGCCACCTATCAGTGCTGTCTATCAGTACCCATCATCAGTGCCACCTCATTAGTGCTGCCTATCAGTGCCACCTCATCAACGCACATCAGTAAAGGAGAAAAATTACCTGTTTTCAAAATTTTATAATAGAAAGAAACTTTTTTTTTCCCAAATATTTTGCACTTTTTTTGTTATAGCGCAAAAAGTAAAACACCCAGTGAAGAGTAAAATACCACCAAAAGAAAGCTCTATTTGTGAGAAAGAAAAAAATAAAAAGATAAAAATTTCATATGGGTACAATCTTGCATAACCGCACAATTGTCAAAGTGCGACAGTGCTGAAAGCTGAAAATTGGCCTGGTAAAGAAGGGGGTATAAGTGCCCGGTAGGCAAGTGGTTAAAAAAGATCTTCACCTCAGGAACAAAATATAAAAGTCAGTTACAAATACTGTAACTGCTGACTTAATATGTCACTTACCTGTCCCGGATCCAGAGCGGTCCTCACCTGGGTTGGCTCTTTGCTGGTCTTCAGATCCCGAGTGTGTGAAGTTGGCTGTGACTCCTTGCAGCTTCACATTCATGATCTGAGCTTTGTGAACAGTCCTGCAGCCTTCTGGGACCTGTGATGTGTCCCAGAAGACTGGGAGTGAAGGGAGGGAACCTCAGTCTAGGCAATCTGGGTGGGTACCTGTCAAAACCAAAGTACCTGACCTCCTCCCCCCCAAGAACTTTCCCTTTAAAAAGCACTCAGCCACTTAGTTTTACCACCTGGACAAAACACTTATGTAAACAGGGATACAGCATTCCTTAGCACAGCCCTCTTGCACATTATAGCCCTCTCAATTATGCAGACCATAGACGGTTCGTTTATTGACCAAATTTTCAGCCAAAAAACAAATCGGTCGTTCTGTTGCCACCAATGCTTATGAAAATCGGCCATTTTTCATAACTTTTCCAGCATGACCAACAAAAGAAACGAGGAGGAACCACAAAAATCAGCTGACATTGCCCCACTAACAGTGCGAATATCGGCCTTTTATTCTTTCGGACCAAAATCTGGCCGAAAACCAACCGTCTATGGCCTACATTACTGTGTGCTGGCCCGGCTCCTCCACCCCTCTCTTTATACATCTGCTGGGGGAGGGGTGAAGAATGGGAGTGGATGTCAGTTGAGTGACAGCTGAGTCCTCTGCCATCATCACCTCCAGGCCGGGCTCCCAGCAGTGTCGGGTTCTTCAGCTGTGTACAGAGGAGGGGATAGAGCCGTGCAGGAGTGAATGGTGACAGGGTCTCTTCAATGACCACGAACTAGAACTAGCCGCAGTGTGATCCTGCTCTGTGATTGGCGGAGTCCTGCACTCTCCCGCTCCTCGGGCCGGCCTGTGTCCTCTATCCTCGGAGCAGCACGTGTCAGTGACAGGGGAGGGCCAGCACGAGGCGCTCTCTTGTACTCCGCCATGCCGGCTCTGCCTGCCCGCCATACAGCGGCGCTACTCACCCTGCGGCTCCAGCAAGAACGCCGCCATGCCTCTGTGTGTTGGGAGGACCGGCTCACCCCACCGCATTCAAACCCAGCGACTCGGAGGGAGAAATCAGCTGAGCGCCGGGAAGTCCCGGAGTGTCGTCACTTCCGAGCACAGGCGGAGGTTTAAATGATGCCGATCAGCGCCAGCTAGCGGCCGTAATGAGACGCGCACCGTGTGCTGGGGGTCATTGTACACATGATGGACTTCTGCAGTGACATGTCTGTGGATTAGATCGGTGATCACCAACCTTTGTGACACCAAGGGGGGGGGGGGAGGAGATTTACTAAAACTGGAGAGTGCAAAATGTGGTGCATCTGGGCATGGTAGCCAATCAGATTCTAACTTCATCTTGTTCAATTAAGCTGTGACATTAAAACCTGGAATCTGGTTTCTCTGCAGAGCTGCTCCAGATTTTACACTCTCCCGTTTTAGTAAATAAGCCCCAGAATTCTGTAAATGATTACACAGAGCGCTGTGAGGGCTGATTAGAGCACATATCAGTGGATCTCTGCGTTGTGTACAGCCTAGGGTCACGTATGTTCACAGGAACACGTGTACAATTACACATTGTGCTGCATGGTTTTAGAAAAGGTTCCAGAACTTCTTTTTCCTCCGCAGTTCACTCCCTTAGGAGCTGCTCTGTTAATCATTTTTCTGAACTAAAATGTTTAAAAAGTGGGGTGTCTCAACCACTTATGCCACTTGTCATGCGATTTTGGACACATAAAGTTGCATGACAAGTCGCAGGCCATGTATTTCACTGGAAGCAATTCTAATCTATGCAGCTTAAAGTTCTACTAAAGGCTTAATGTTTTTTTTTGTTAAACAAACATGTCTATACTTACCTGCTGTGTGCAGTGGTTTTGCACAGAGCAGCCCAGATCCTCCTCTTCTTGGCTCCTCTGCCAGCATTCCTGGACCCTCCCTCCTGTTGGGTGCCCCCACAGCAAGAGGCTTGCTATGGAAGCATTCCAAGCTGCCGCTCCTTGTGTCCATTTACACACACACACAGAGCTGTGGCTTGGTCCCGCCCATTCTCTTTATTGGCTCACTACTTGTGATTGATAGCAAAGGGTGCCAATGGCTCCCACTGCTGTCTCAGCCAATGAGGAGAGGGAGTCTCGGGATAGCTAAGACTCCAGTGCACAGTACTGCATCGAGAGGGGGCATAGGTGATGTGACGATCATGGCGTCAGACCCTAGCCCTTCTCACCAACTCGTGACCGAAGGGCTAGCCAATCTAAAACCGCGCTGTCACGTGCAGAACAATGCCACGCTCAGCTACACCCTGCACAATGATTTTCCAGCTAATGGACCATAATGTATGTGCCAGGAGCCTGAGAGCGATTGTTACTGGGTCAGGTTAATTACGCAGTTAACCCTTCACACTGCCACCACTGCCTTTTTTTAGAGAAAAGGAGGAAACTTGCCAATATTAGCAATAACACTATGATGTTTGAATAATCATCTGTATACCACTGTCACCGCAGGCCGAGATATATAGAGGTTTAAAACACACAGTAGCGCTCTTCAGAGACAGGGATTCTTAGTTTGCCTTAAAGAGCTTTAGAAACAGTTCAACACTTTTCAGATAATAGGATTTATTACTAAAAAGGTCAAAAGGGTGCAATAAAAAAAAACTGACAGAAAAAGATGTAGCCTATATATATATATATATAAATACAGAGAGCAATAACACAGCAAAGAGATAACAGAAAGAAGTTTAGAGAGGTAGAGTACTTGCCAAAAGTCCTGGGTTAAGCAGATCAGGTTTCAGGGCAAAAGGGTACCGTCTCCTAAGTTGGTTCCGATGTTAAAAGGGAGAATTCTTCAACTTTTTTCCTCAGGCCTGACAACCTATTTGGTAGGCCTCCAGCAGGGGGTGTCTCTGAAGCCAAGGGCCAATCACCTTATTTGGGGAGGGGGTGTCTAGGCGGAGACCCAAGCTAGAACCAAAATCCCTCAGAAGTTATACCAGGGTCAATAACCTTCCCTAGGTACATGTAACATTCTATCCACGGGTAGATTAATATGCAGAATCATCTGCTGAACGTCTAGATATCAAACATGCCATATTTTACTATTCCAGCTAGAACTATATGGCTTTATGCTCTCCTGTAGACTTCAACTAGGGGTGTAAGATATCAGACGACTCGCATTAAACTGAGCTATCCGAATATATGCTTGGTTTTTTTGTAATTATTTCCCATCTCCAGATATAAAATTATATGCAAAAGTGGGTTTTAAATGTGTTGTCTGTTTTACGGCTAGCTGGAAATCCTTTGAAGTCCCGTGAAGGACTGGTTTATGGGTTTACGATTATCTCAGATTGAGATGCTAACAGACACCCGGGCACCAGCTAATTTGGGATTTATAACCATGAATCTGGCCCGCTGTGCCTGATAGCCTGTGCACTTCTGAACCCAGCACACATGGACCATGTGTCACTCAACAGAGAGGGAGGGGGGATTGGAGGAAGAGAGATACAAGATGGAGGATCCTTAGCAAGATGAATGACCGCATCCATCTATGTGTGCACAATTGCTACAGGTGAGTAGGGGAGGATGCTGCACTGAAAAGGTTTTTTACCTTCATGCAAAGAATGCATGAAGTTAAAAAACCTTGAGCCTTTACAACCAATTTAAAGTCACATTGACTTTAAAAAGGTTCCTGCACTACGTTGATGAGACGTTCATGCAACTTGAGAGCCATAGACTGCAATGTAAACTCGTGAAAGTCGCATCTTAATATCATCAATGCAACAGTTGTGCAACAGTCAACGCCAAAGTCAATAGCCATAGTCACATCTGAGCTGCACCAATTCAAAAAGTCGCAAAGTGTGAATGGAGCCTTAGATAAATAAATCACAGAAATTTAAATGTAAATTGTCATTAAATATATTAATATTTTGAAAAGTATACAATGTTTATATTTCTTAACCCACAATACACTAAAGGCTGGTTCACACTATAGAAATGCAGTCCGAATGCGTTTCTGCATGCACATTTTTGACACATTCTGGTGTGTTTTTGATGCTTTTTTGATGCATTCTGGTGCGTTTTTTTTATGTATTATGTTAATTTTTCCCCCTCTCTTTTTCTTCAATGTAAATAGGGACATGTGCGTTCCAGTGCGTTTTTGATGTGTTTTGGTGTGTCATTTATTCAGTGTTGTCACATGAAAATATATTTTATATATATATATATATATATATATCTCTATATAGATAGATATAGATATATATATCTATATGTACACAGTGCCTTAAAAAAGTATTCATACCCCTTGAAATTTTCCAAATTTTGTCACGTTACAAACAAAAATGTAAAAGTATTTTATTGGGATTTTATGTGATAGACTAACACAAAGTGGCAAATAATTGTGAACTGGAAGGAAAATAATGGTTTTCCAATTTTTTTACAAATAAATTTCTGAAAAGTGTAGCATGCATTTTTTATTCAGCCCCCGAGTCTATACTTTGTAGAACCACCTTTTGCTGCAATTACAGCTGCAAGTCTTTTTGGGGATGTCTCTACCAGCTTTGCACATCTAGAGTGTGACATTTTTGCCAATTCTTCTTTGCAAAATAGCTCAAGCTCTGTCAGATTGGACGGAGAGCGTCTGTGAACAGCAATTTTCAAGTCTTGCCACAGATTTGCAATTGGATTTAGGTCTGAACTTTGACTGGGCCATTCTAACACATGAATATACTTTGATCTAAACCATTCCATTGTAGGTCTGGCTGTATGTTTAGGGTCGTTGTCCTGCTGGAAGGCAAACCAAGAGAAACATTGCCCAAAGAACCCTGTGTTTTCTTGTGTTTTCAAGTTATCCAGAACGAGCTGTTCACTACCATTGTAACATTTGGCTTCCTATGTATAATGTATTCCTATGTATTTTGTGTTCCTATGTGGGCACCGGACTCTCTTGTCCTGTCAATGTGGGCATTGTCTGTGATAATATGATTATCTCTTATCTGGTTGTTTTCTGTATAAATTCAATGTGTTTCTCTAATAAACAAGTTCTTGTTTATTCCAAAAACTGGTGTTGTCTAGTTCGTTGGGGTAGCTACAGCTATAGTCAATTGCCTCATGTTCCAGAGCTAGGGAAGCAGCGTCTTGGTGGCGATACCCAGTCGGGGTGTTTCTCAACTTTTTTTCATTTGAGGCACCCTTTAAAATTATGGACAGCCTCAAGGCACCCTTTAAAATTATCGACAGGCTCGAGCCACCTACAATTAAGGACAATGTCAAGGCTGCCTCTAAAATTATGGACAGTCTCGAGGCACTCTTTAAATTTATAGACTGTCTTGAGATACCTTCTAAAATTATGGACAATGTCAAGGCACTCTCTAAAATTATGGACAGTCTCGAAGCACCCTTTAAAATTATGGACAGTCTCAAGGCACCCCATTCTAAAATGTAAAAAACTATTCTAATAGTTTTATATAACGCAGCAACATCCACAAACGTAAGACACCCAACATTAGAGGTGATTTATTCTTCAAAGCAGACACCTTTGCACACTGGTACTGACTAGTATTCCTGCATTTCTCTTCTCCCTCAGTTTTTCTCCATCAGTCAGCTAATATGGCCCCAGCACTGCTGGAGAGGGGCAGAGGAGAGGTCAAGTAAGGATGCTGTGCACACAACCAACATCCTCCTTATCAACTGATAATGTCATTGGTTGTTAGGATGCTGGAGGCGGTTATAATGGTGCACAATGAAAACCTCTGGCTTTGTGCAACTAATAGGCAGGCTTGTTCTACTCACTGGCTTCTATACACATTTTGGGCATTTTTAGACATTTTGTCATGGAACCCCTTAAGAAACCTCAAGGCACCCCAGGGTACCAGGGTGCCCTGGTTAAAAAGGCTGGTATAGATTATTGAAGAAAAGCTGTCATGTGCATGATGAGATATTAATGTAGTATGTAAAGTAGTGTCAGTCAGTGCAGAAATTATCTTTATTTTTTAAATGCATACCGGTATTGTAATCAGCAGCAGAAATTATTGGTTTTGTGAGTTTCACTTATACAGAAGCCTACATTGAAGCTGCTTGGATTTGGGCCCCTCATCGTTGCAGCACACATAGTAACGTTTTGGTTACAGTACATTGTAGATTCTGAAAGACTATATTTTTTTTTATCAAACCAGTGATTTACTGCTTTTCAATGTGTTTGAGCAGATGTATTCTCTTTGAAGTCATTTGCTCTTCAAATCTTGCTCTTTCTGATGTTTCAATAATACTATATGGTTGTGCTAAAGTGATAAAATATTAAGTTAGGACCAGTTCACACCACATGCAGTCCAGTGTTTTTTATTCTGCTTCAAAAAACGCTTGGAAAATAGGTTATATGGTTTCCAATGGCATAGTTCACACCAATGCGTTCAGTTCCAGAGCATTCCAGTTTCAGAAAAAAAGTAAAACATGCTACATTTTTCCGGCACTGGTTTGCACCGGAACGCGGTAAAAAAGCATCAAAAACGCACTGAACCCTAGTACTATGCACTGAAAAAAAAAACAGGAAAAAAGAAGAAAAAAGGATCTGGAATGCATCTGGAAACACATCAAAAACGCACCAGAATGCATCAAAAACATGCATGCAGCAATGCATCTGGAGTGAATCTAGAGTACATTTTTGCGGTGTGAACTGGCCCATAGGCCCCATTTGGGCTCCATTCAGATATAGGCATTTTGAATCACGGGAGAAATCACCGCAATTTTAAAACGTGCTGTTAAAATGTCAAATCACACATCAGCGTGTTCAGGTGCCATTCATTTCAATGGCACCTAAAAAATGCAGAGCGATTCTGCCACGATTGTCATGCGACAAGTCAGCCGATCATTTGCAGATAATCACTGCTTGAGCAATTACAGTACATGGGAGTGGCCATAGGTAGCTGCAAGAGATGTCAGCCTCCTATAGATTTCAATGGGCCTTCCATCCACAGCTATTCAGTGGAAACCCCAGCTGGATCTCCAGTATGTAGTTGCTAATGTCCCTATTTGCAAATGTGAACGGAACCTTAATCAGTGAAATTAAAGATAACATGGTACTGGCTGTTGCAAGTTCCATAAAGTAGGCTGCATGCCTTATTGGACAATATATGTTCAGACAAATAAAACACTGCATTTCAATTGACACCTTGAACACAACTTTCTATTAAAAAATGCAACCACCGATGACAAGAGACGAAGGAACACTGTTTTGTCAGTCTGTCTTTTCATGTATGTCTGTTTGTCTTCTTATACTGTCTTGATACTTGTGGAGCTGTTCCATGAATCCGGGGTTTGGGCAGGCTGCGGGTCTGGCATTTTTTACAATTGAAAAGGCTCTGGCAAAATTCAGTTTTTCATTATACATCAAATAACCAATAATGATTGCTGGAGCGCGAGACACGCCTGCATTGCAGTGGACAAGCACCACGCCATCCTGCCAAAATAAAAGTATAGAGTTATAGAACAATGCAAGTACAAATGTTTCCTTCATCATACCAAAAACTTCTTAAAGTAAATCTTTAAGGTAATTCTAAACCCTCACATATACCCAGTGAAATGACTGGTCTCAGGTGATGCACAGGGGAAAAAAAAAAAATTCTCCTACACAAGTTGTACCTGTTTTTCTGCAGCCACCTGTCTTGCATATCCATTCAAAGTGCAGACTTAACTCAGAATCACTCAGCTTTGAAAAGCAAGGGGTGGGGAGCTGAATTACACCTTGCAGAGCTCAGTGAGAGCTGATTGGAGGGAAAGGACACACACCCCTTCACACAGGAACAGAGCTGATGCTGACATTCATAGGCTGTGTGCTGGATCTCCCTCCCCTGTCATCTTTTTTTTTCTTGGTGTCAGGAAAACTTGTTGAAAGTGACTCAAGCAGATAGCGGAGGAACAAATTAGCAGACAGAAATGGCATTTAGTACTCTGTATTGAGATAAGTACATAGTATAGAAGGATATGCTTTGTACATATTTTATTTATGAGGTTTACAACTACTTTAACCACTTGAGCTCCAGAGGATTTACCCCCCTTAATGACCAGGCCTCTTTTTGCTACTCGGCGCTGCACTAATTCAACTGATAATTGTGCGGTCATGCAATGCTGCACCCAAACAAAATTTACGTACTTTTTTTCACATAAATAGGGCTTTCTTTCGGTGGTATTTGATCATCTCTGCGCTTTTTATTTTTCACGCTATAAACATAAAAAGGCCAAAAATTTTGAAGAAAAACAATATTTTTTACTTTCAGCTATAAAAATTATATAGTAAACTCAAAGTTGGTTATAAATTTAGGCCAAAATGTATTCTGCTACATGTTTTAGGTAAAAAAAATCCCAATGAGTGTATATTGATTGCTTTGTGTGGAAGTTATAGCGTTTACAAACTATGGTATAAATACTGCAACTTACGCCATTTTTCTGCTATACAGCGCTGCGCTAGTTTAACGGACAATTGCGCGGTCATTCAATACGGTACATAAATGAAATTTACATCCTTTTTTTCCCCACAAATTGAGCTTTCTTTTGGTGGTATTTGATCGCCTGTGCGGTTTTTATTTTTTGCGCTATAAAAAAAAGGCTGACAATTTTGAGGAAAAAAACACAATATTTTGGACATTTTGCTATAAAACATGTCCAGTAAAAAAAAATGCAAAAATCAAATTTAGTCATAAATTTCTGCCAAAATGCATTCTGCGACATATCTTTGCTAAAAAAAAAACCAATACGTGTAAATTAATTGGTTTACGTGAACGTTATAGCGTTTACAAATGGCGGGAAAGATACTGGGATTTTTAGGTTTTTTTCATACTAATAATGGCAGCGATCAGCAAATTATGGCGGCGTTCAGGGACTTATGGCAGCGACCAGCGACTTATGGCGGGACTGCGGTCACTGACAACCCCAAAAACACTAATACAGTGATCAGTGCAAAAAAAAAAAACACTGACACTGTACTAATGGCACTGGGGAGGAAGGGGTCAACTTTATTTTGCAGGGAAGGGTTATAGGAGTGAGGGGAGTGTTTTACTAGGGGGCGGGGGTGTGTGCTGGACAGGACAAGGCTGATCGAGAAAGAGAAACTCTTCTTTCTCGATCAGCTCATCCTCGAGCTGACAGCGAAGTGACAGACAGCACAGCTACTGCAGCTGTGCTGTTTGTCACTGTTTGCCGCCGATCGCCGGGACATAGCCGCTAACGAGCGGCTGTGACCCGGCGACTGACATCTGCAGCGGTGATCTGTGGGACAAATAGGGCGGCGGCGGCGCGCCTCGCGCGTGCCCCCTATTTGTTTACAAAACACACGTCTTAAAACATGGTTTTGCCTGCGAGTGCCGCCCTGCTGCCGTATATGTACAGTGGCTGGGCGGCATGCGGTTAAGAAAAATCAACATTTGGCAAACAGGCATAATTTTAATGTAGAAGAGACAAACTATGTCTCTCCTGCATTAAAGTTCCATCACCTGCCTGCATGCCCTGTACACTGAGCTGTGCATGCGGAGTTCATTGTAAATTTCCAAATGCCAGGATGAATGAACTCCCACGCATGTGCAGGAGCGACATCATCATGGTCAGGCCAATGGTCGGTGATCGGTACCCAGAAGCCGATCCAGCCAAAGATGACAGCGGACAATCAGGAGCTCCAGCACACTGCAGTGCTAGAGAGTAAGTGAGCATAGTTCCGCTTGAACCCCTTTTTATCAGTAGGAGTGACCCTTTGAGGGGATCTTAATGCCAGGGCATAAGATAAAGATTAAGAGCAATGCAAGCACAGAATATAGATATCAGCAGTATTTATACACTATATTGCCAAAAGTATTGAGACACCCCTCCAAATCATTGGATTTAGGTGTTCTAATCACCTCCATGGCCACAGATGTATAAAATCCAGTACCTAGGCATGCAGACTGCTTCTACAAACATTTGTGAAAGAATGGGTCGCTCTCAGGAGCTCAGTGAATTCAAGCGTTGGACCGTGATAGGTTGCTATCTGCGCAATAAGTCCATCCTTGAAATTTCCTTGCTACTAAATATTCCACGGTCAACTGTTAGTGGTATTACAACAGAGTAGAAGTAACTGGGAACAACAGCAATTCAGCCACGAAGTGGTAGGCCATGTATAATGACAGTGTGGGTCAGCGAATGCTGAAGCGCACAGTGCACAGAAATCGCCAACTGTCTGCAGAGTCAATAGCTAAAGACCTCCAAACTTCGTGTAGCCTTCAGTTTAGCACAACAGTGCATAGAGAGCTTCATGGAATGGGTTTCCATGGCCGAGCAGCTGCATCCAAGCCTTATATCACCAAGTGCAATGCAAAGCGTCGGATGCAGTGGTGTAAAGCACACCGCCACTGGACTCTAGAGCAGTGGGGACATGTTATCTGGAGTGACGAATTATGGTTCTCTGTCTGGCAATCTGATGGACGTGTCTGGGTTTGGCAGTTGCCAGGAGAATGGTACTTGCCTGACTGCATCATACCAAGTGTAAAATTTGGTGGAGGGGGATTATGGTGTGGGGTTGTTTTTCAGGGGTTGGGCTTGGCCCCTTAGTTCCAGTGAAGGGAACTCTTAAGATGTCAACATACAAGACATTTTGGACAATTTCATGCTCTTAACTTTGTGAGAACAGTTCAGGGACGGCCCCTTCCTGTTCCAACATGACTGCACACCAGTGTACAAAGCAAGGTCCATAAAGACATGGATAAGCGAGTTTGGGGTGGAGGAACTTGACTGACCTGCATAGAGTCCTGACCTCAACCCCATAGAATACCTTAGAGATGAATTAGAGCAGAGACTGCGAGCCAGGCTTTCTCATGCGACATCAGTGTCTGACCTCACAAATGCGCTTCTGGAAGAATGGTCAAACATTCCCATAGACACACTCCTAAATCTTGTGGACAGCCTTCCCAGAAGAGTTGAAGCTGTTATAGCTGCAAAGGGTGGGTCAACTCAATATTGAACCCTACGGACTAAGACTGGGATGCCAGCAAAGGTCATGTGCGAGTAAAGGCAGGTGTCCCAATACTTTTGGCAATATAGTGTGTGTATATATATATATATATATATATATATATATGTATATTTTTTATTATTATATTATTATATGCACACACACTCCCTGGCCACTTTATTAGATACACCTTTATTGGTAACACAAATTGCTAATCAGCCAATCACATTGCAGCAGCTCAATGCATTTAGGCATCTAGACATGGTGATGACGACTTGCTGAAGTTCAAACCGAGCATCAGAATGGGGAAGAAAGGGGATTTAAGTGACTTTGAATGTGGCATGGTTGTTGGTGCCAGATGGTCTGGTCTAAGTATTTAAAAAACTGCTGATCTACTGGAATTTTCACGCACACCCATCTCTAGAGTTTACAGAGAATGGTCCGAAAAAGTGAAAATATCAAGTGAGCGGCAGTTGTTTGAACGAAAATGCTTTGTTGATGTCAGAGGAGAATGGGCAGACTGGTTCAAGATGACAAAAGGCAACAGTAACTCAAATAAGCACTCATTACAACCAAGGTATGCAGAATACCATCTCTGAACACACAACACGTCCAACCTTGAAGCAGATGGGCTACAGCAGCAGAAGACCACACTGGCTGCAGCTCCTGTTAGCTAAGAAAAGGAAATAGAGGATACGATTCACACAGGCTCACCAGAATTGGACAATAGAAGATTGGAAAAACATTGCCTGGTCTAATGAGTCTCAAAATTCCCTAGAAGCGGTTGTGTGTGAAAATCCCAGTAGACCAGCAGTTTTAAAAACACTCAGACCAGCCCGTCTGGCACCAACAACCATGCCATGTTCAAAGTCACTGAAATCCCCTTTCCTACCCATCTGATGCTCGATTTGAACTTCAGCACGTCATCTTAACAACGTCTAGATGCCTAAATGCATTGAATTGCTGCCATATGATTGGCTGATTAGCAATTTGTGTTACCAAGCTATTGAACAGGTAAACCTAATAAAGTGGCTGGTGAGTGTATATATATTTAAAAATATAGATATAACTGCAGCCAGCAATACAAATATTTCAAATATACAAGGCATATAACATTTGTATGTATAATGTGCACACAGAATAAAAACAACATAATCACACAATCATAAAATGCTACATTTGTAGGGGAAGTAGATTTAAAAATGAGAGCACACACATAGTTATTGGAAGTGTCAGATACTGGACCCGTTTGTCGCTCTACTATCGCAAGGAAAGATAGTCAAAGTGTTAATTAATGGCAGCACACTCTTATTTAAGATTGCTTTTAGTTAGAATTATTTATTTCTTTTTTATAGGATGGATGTCATTTTTATTCAGTCATTGGTATGGATGTCTGAGTTAACACTGGAACTTGCAGGGAGGGGCTTTCTCTGCCTGCTCACTATTAACACAATGTGGGTCACAAACAGATGAAAATTAAATTTTAAAATACAATACATTATCCCCGTAATATCAGCATTATTTACTATGTCAAAAAAGTTACAAATAAAGATCCTTGAACCCTGAAGAAGAAGTCTAACCATGAAATGTGGTGTATGTTTACTGAATACATGTTTCCATATACATCTTTTCTTTTTAATATTTATTACAGGTACTTATATAGCGCTGTTAATTTACGCAGTGCTTTACATATATATAGTACATTCACATCACTTTAATTAGACACTTAAAAAATCAGAAGCTGTGCGAGACCACTCTTTACAGCACTCCTTACGCACAACTGTCAAATGGATGCCTTGAGTGATGAGAAATTGTATAAATGGTATGATAATTTAGAGTGGAGCTCTGCCCAAAAGGGGAAGTTCCGCTTTAAGCCTTTGTCCCCCAATCCTCATTAAGGATTGGCACTTTTGAGGAGTTGGGGGAACAGGTTACTGAATTTGACAGGTACCCGCTCCCACTACCGCTGCGATTGCCTAAGTGCCTTAGGCGATCAGAAGCGGAAGTTGTCCTCCAACCCCCCCCTCCCCGCAGTCTTCTGGGACAAGTGCCAGGTCCCAGAAGACTATGGGACCATTCACAATACACAGTGCTACTCGCATATGCGCATTCGGCAGCCAGCGGTGCAGCCGCAAGCTGTCACAGCCGGGTGCCCACACTGAAGATGCCAGTGCCAGGGAGAGAAGACGGCCGGTGAAACCAGCTATGGTGAGGACACAGCTGGACCCTGGGACAGGTAAGTGGCTGTATTTTAAAAGTCAGCAGCTGCAGTTTCTGTAGCTGCTGACTTTTATTTTTTTTTTAATTCAACTGGAACTCCACTTTAAAGCCATTTTTTTACCTGTTGGAAAATAAGTAAAAGTCAGTAACTACAAATACTTACCTGCCCAGAGATCTGGTGCCGTCCTTGTCCCAGCTCGTTCTTCGCTTGTCTTCAGGTCCCCAGCACTGGCATGTTTACTGTGGGCAGCCACCTGTGATTGCTTGAGGCTTCACAGCTGGCTTCCCATTGCGCATGCATGAGTCACGTGCACATTGAGAATGGTCCCACGGCCAGAAGGTTACAGGCGTGCGGGGGGGGGGGGGGGGGGTGGAGATACCGGGAGCAGAACTTCCGGAGGAGAACCAGGTATCCCCCCCCCAAAAAAGTTGCAAAAATAGAAAAAAAGGGGGGAGGAGGGCATAAAGCCCTTTGGGGTGAAGTTCTGCTTTATTATAAATGTTAATAATAAATACTATCATAATGACATTGAAGTTGCACATTGCTGTGGATAAAAAAGGTATAGATAAAGTATAGAGCAGAAGAATTTGTTAGCGTTGACCAATTAAAGAAAATAGGCTTGCCATCTATTATATTCATTATTTTATTCTTTAATGAGATAAACGTCAATTAAATATGAATGGTTTGTACACTTAACAACATCAAGCTTTTACGAATGAAGAAACAGCAAGCCGGGTCTTTTATGTAACTGTGCTGAGTGATACAATTACTCGATGCTTTTCATTAAGTCCATACATGTATACAAAACGGAAAACTTCAAAGTGTTAACAGCTCTATGTAACTGGAGAGAGGTCATTATGCAAAGCAGGATTCAGATGGCCTGTAAATTATTCTTGACATGGGAAGAGGATACCACACATAACAAAGACTAGTGCAATCTAATCTTCCAAGATGTTAATCTATGACAAATAATCCACATTGGATCCAGTGAGAAGTTAATCCCATATAAAGTTCGGCACTCTGCCCGCAACCCTTGCTAGTAATGAGAGAGGTCTTTTCGGGGTTACAGCAAAGGGTACTATAGTATATAGCAGGGGTATCAAACCCAATTTCATTGCATGCCACATCAGCATTATGGTTGCCATGAAAGGGCTGGTTGTATCTGTAAGACTTTATAAATGTATCTTCTCTTTATCATAGGAACCAGTTGCTTGCTGCTCTATAGCAGAAATACTGCTCCAGGGTGGAAGGGCTGCGTAAACTCACGTGTATATATACGTGATTTGCATTTCCTGGTAGGGGGTGCGTGCGCCGCCCTACCTGCCCCGCCATTGGCGGCTATGAATGTCAATCACTGGGTCCCAGCTGGAGATTCTCTGCCAGCACTCAGCAATCGGCGAGCAACACTGACAGGGGGAGAGACCTGTTTGTAAACAACACAGGTCTCTCTCCTGCCAGCAAAAACACGCTGCTGTGTATTTCTCTGAACAGCAGAGAAATACTCAGCAGCATGTTTTCCTAGTAAATCACACACAGCACATGTTGTAAAACAGCACACAGTTAACCCTTTGATCCCCCCAGTTGTTAACCCCTTCCTGTCCAGTGTCATTAGCACTGATCACTGTATTAGTGTCATTGGAATGTCAGTGGCAGTTAGCTAGTTCCCACTGGATAGTGTTTATAGCAAAAAGTCAAAAACTTTTTTTTTTTCAAACATGTCGGTCTTTTTAGGTTTATAGTGCAAAAAATAAAAAACCGCACAGGTGATCAAATACCACCAAAAGAAAGCTCTATTTGTGGGGGGATAAGCACATAAATTTAATTTGGGTGCAGAGTTGCATGACCGTGCATTTGTCAATTAAAGTAATGCAGCACCGTATTGCAAAAAATGGCCTGGGGGCACATTTGGCACTTTTTTGGGGGAGTGGGTACCCTCCCTTCCCCCTGCAGCCCTCTAGGACATTTTACAGGGCTGGCTGCACCCTATGCACAAATGGCCTATAGGTATGGTAAGAGCATGAATGCATAGTTTTAAAATGAGATTAGTTTAGAATTATGGAATGGTGTTTGTGGACTGCACAGAGTATGTTTTTTATAAAGGTGAACTAACCCTTTAAAGAAGTCTGGGCTAAACAAATATTATATAAATACAAGAAAAAGCCAAGTGTATTTCTACATGACTCTGGGTATCCTCTTTGTATTTTTCCATATTTGCGCAGTAATTGATGAAATATCTCCTGTATTCTACCACTGTTAAAGTGTTACTAAACCCAGGATTTACTATATTTGGTCTCCCACAGTACACAGAACATGGAAATGCAATTATATTAGTAAATACAAACTGCTAAATGTCTTTTCTCATCAGCAGTATATACAGTGTAGTAGTCTTGTGACATCTGTCAGTGTCCACTGGTTAACCTTGTAGGAGTTTTCATTCTCTTCTGACTGTCCTATGAGGCTGCATAACCCCTGACTCTGTGTCTGGTCATCGCTGCTTGGCCCTGTGTTGATCACATGCACCCTCCCAAAGTAAAAAAAAAAAACAACTCTCCAGCCATACACACTAAATTGAGCATGTGCAGAGTGAATCCTAGAGCTCTACTATCAGCAGATGGATGGGGAAAATAGAAGAAAGGGAGGATCAGAGAAGACAGGATAAAAACGGCCTTTTTACACACTGTGGAGGTTTAACCCACTTAGGTTCCATAGTGAGTATAACAAGCATGCTTTACTGCATATACAGACTGATTTTACTGTTGTGCGTTTAGTTACACTTTAAGGTGTTTCCTTTATTAAAGATCGCTCACTGCTGCTCTCTCTCCTTGTGTAGAGTGATTGGTCCTGTGTCTTTCTGGGGGTAGCCTGTAGAGAGTGTACAGGGTGTCCCTATCCACTTGGCCTCCGGAAGATTTACCCCCCTTCATGACCAAGCCATTTTTTGCGATACGGCGCTGCAATACTTTAACTGACAATGGCGCGGTCATGCATCACTGTACATAAATGAAATTTATGTCATTTTTTTCCCACAAATAGAGCTCTCTTTTGGTGGAATTTAAAGCGGAGTTCTACCCTAAAGGGGAAGTTCCGCTTTAAAGATTGGTCCCCTGCTCCCCATTAAGGATTGGCACCATTCGGGAGCCAGGGGGGACAGGTATTCGAATTTGACAGGTACCCGCTCCCACTTCCACTGCGATCACCTAGGTGATCAGAAACAGAAGTTGTCCTCCTACCCTCCCTCCCCAAAGTCTTGTGGGACACGTGACAGGTCCCAGAAGATGACGGGGCCATTCAGGAAGTGCAGTGCTACTCGCGCATGCGCGGTGGGCACCCGGCTGTGAAGCCGGGTGCCCACACTGAAGATACCGGCGCCTGGAATAAAGAACGGCTGGTGAAACGGGCTGTGGCAGGGGCAATGCGGGATCATGAGACAGGTGAGTGGCTGTTTTTTAAAAGTCAGCAGCTACAATTTTTGTAGCTGCTGACTTTTATTTTTTTACATAGTGAGCGGAACTCCGCTTTAATCACCTCTGAGTTTTTTATTTTTTGAGCTATAAATTAAAAAACGCATTTAATGACATAAACAACATTAAAAAAAATAAATATTTTTTTTTTACTTTCTGCTATAAAATATATCCAATAAAAAAAGTTTAAAGAAAATTTAGGCCAAAATGTATTCTGCTACATATTTTTGGTTAAAAAAAAAATTCCAATAAGCACATATTGATTGGCTTGTGCAAAGGTTATAGCATCTACAAATGTTGGTATATATACTCGAATTTTATTTTTTTAATACTAGTAATGGTGATGATCAGTGACCTTTAGCAGGACTCCGCTATTGCAGCGGACAATCTGATGCCAACTGACATTTGTGGGAACCAGTGACACTAATACAGTGAGCAGTGCTAAAAACATACACTGTCACTGTATTAATGACACTGGCGGGGAAGGTGTTAAACATCTAAAGTGATCTGCCATGTTCACATAGGCAGAGCTGTGTTCTCTCAGTCTTCTCAGCTATCAATGGGTGGTGGCGCTCTTTCATTGGCCAGCACCTGTTGATCAGCTTCTGCTGTGTCCAATCACAGCAGAAGCAGCTCTACAGTGGTGCGTCCATGCCCACCAGTGGCAGAAGTGCAAAATCACACACACACACACATATATATATACACATACACACACATACACTCTATTGCCAAAAGTATTGGGGCGTCTGCCTTTACACACACAAACTTTGATGGCATCCCACTCTTAGTCCGTAGGGTTCAGTACTGAGTTGGCCCACCCTTTGCAGCTATAACAGCTTCAACTCTTCTGGGAAGGCTGTCCACAAGGTTTAGGAGTGTGTCTATGGGAAGGTTTGACCATTCTTCCAGAAGTGCATTTGTGAGGTCAGGCACTGATGTCGGAGGAGAAGGCCTGGCTCACAGTCACCCCCTCTAATTCATCCCAAAGGTGTCCTATCGGGTTGAGGTCACGACTTTGTGCAAGCCAGTCAAGTTCCTCCACCCCAAATTCACCCACCCATGTATTTATGGACCTTGCTTTGTGCACTGGTGCGCAGTCATGTTGGAACAGGATCCCCATCCCCAAATGTCTTGGTATGCTGACGCCTTAAGAGTTTCCTTCACTGGAACTAAGGGGCCAAGCCCAACTCCTGAAAAACAACCCCACACCATAATCCTGCCTCCACCAAACTTTACACTTAGCAAAATGCAGTCAGACAAGTACCATTCTACTGGCAACTGCCAAACCGAGACACGATTGCCAGACTGAGATGCGTGATTCGTCACTCCAGAGAACACATCTCCACTACTCTAGAGTTCAGTGGCGGCGTGCTTTACATCACTGCATCCGATGCTTTGCATTGCACTTGGTGATGTAAGGCTTGGATGCAGCTGCTCAGCCATGGAAACCCATTCCATGAAGCTCTCTATGCACTGTTGTTGTGCTAATCTGAAGGCCACATGAAGTTTGGAGGTTTTTAGCTTATGATTCTGCAGACAGTTGGTTACTTCTGCGCACGGTGCGCTTCAGCATTTGCTGACCCCGCTCTGTCATTTTACATCACTTACCACTCTGTGGCTAAGTTACTGTTCCCATTTTTTTTCAACTTTGTTATAGTGCCACTAACAGTTGACCATGGAATATTTAGAAGCAAGAAATTTCACGGATGGACTTATTGCACAGGTGGCACCCTATCACGATACCACGCTTGAATTCACTGAGCTTGTTAAGGCGCACCATTCTTTCACAAATGTTTATAGAAGCAGTCTGCATGCCTAGGTGCTTGATTTTATACACCTGTGGCCATGGAGGTGATTGAAACACCTGAATCCAATGATTTGGAGGGGTGTCCCAATACTTTTGGCAATATAGTGTATATCACGTAAATCTGCTATAGGGCGGACTTAAAGTGGCTAAAGGAAATATCACTATATGTATATATGTGTATAATATTTCACTATTTAAGCTCACCAGACCTTAACCCCCTTGACTTCTTTTTTTGAGGTATGCTAAAGGAGAAGGAATCAACTGAAGGAACGCATCCTGAATGAATGTGCTCAAATTGACAGAAATTTTGAATTACTGCATTTGGTTTATGTGAATCTTGAAAAGTGCATGGAACTTTCCATCACAAATGGTGGAAATCACCTTGAATAGGTTATTGGTTAACCACTTGCCCTGCTACAGAAGTACTGCTAAAGGGTGGCACTGCTGCACAAAATTATGCATATATATACGTTATTTCCATTTCCGGGTAGGGGGCACAAGCGCCCTATTCACACCACTATTGGCTGATGGGGATGTCAGATGGGACTCGGTGATCGGCGGCAGGGCTGAGAAGGGAGAGATCTCTGTGTAAACAACACAGATCTCTCTCCTGTCAGCATGGACATGCTGCTTTGTATCTCTTTGCACAGCAGAGAGATACAAAGCAGCATGTCTCCCAAGTAAAACACACACAGCACACTGTTAACTCTTTGATCGCCCCATATGTTAACCCCTTCCTGCCCAGTGCCATTTTTTATTAGCACTGATCACTATATTAGTGTCAGTGGGGATGTCAGTGGCAGTTAGTCAGTTCCCACCCAGTATCAGAATTTCTGCCACAGTCCTGCTATAAGTCGCTGATCGCCGCCAATACTAGTATAGAAAAAATAAAAATACAAATTCCAGTATATATACCGCCACTTGTAGACGCTATAACTTTCACGTAAACCAATTAATATACACTTTTTTTAGCAGAGACATGTAGCAGAATACATTTTGGCCTACATTTATGACCAAATTTGATTTTTTAAATATTTTTATTGGATAGGTTTTAAAAAGTCAAAAATGTTTTTTTATTTTCTAAATTGTCTGTATTTTTTTGTTTATTGCACAAAATGCAGAGGTGGTCAAATACCACCAAAAGAAAGTTTTATTTGTGGGGGGAAAAAAAAGGAAATAAATTTCATTTATTTACAGCGTTGCATGATCGCACAGTTGTCAGTTAAACACTTGCCTACCGGGCACTTATACCCCCTTCCTTGCCAGGCCAATTTTTTAGCTTTCAGCGCTGTCGCACTTTGCATGACAATTGCGCGGTCAGGCAAGATTGTACCCATATGACATTTTTAGCATTTTTTTCTCATAAATAGAGCTTTATTTTGGTGGTATTTAATCCCCGCCGAGTGTTTTACTTGTTGCACTATAAACAAAAAAAGTGCAAAAAATTTGAAAAAAAAAAAAGTTTATTTCTATTATAAAATTTTGCAAACAGGTAATTTTTCTCCTTCACTAATGTGCGTTGATGAGGCTGCACTGATAGGCAGCACTGATGGGCACTGATAGGCGGCACTAATGGGCACTGATAGGCAGCATTGAAGGGCACTGATAGTTGGCACTGATAGGCAGCACTAATGAGGTGACACAAATAGGCAGCACTGATAGGCGGCACTGATAGGTGGCACTGATAATGGGTACTGATAGTCAGCACTGATAGGCGGCACTGACTGGTGCCACTGCTGGGCATTGACTAGTGCCACTGCTGGGCATTGACTGGCACAACTGCTGGGCATTGACTGGCACAACTGCTGGGCACTGACTGGTGGCACTGACTGGCGGCACTGCTGGGCTGCACTGTTGGGCACTGGTGGGTGGCACTGCTGGGCACTGATGGGTGGCACTGATGGGCACTGGTGGGTGGCACTGATGGGCACAGGTGGGTGGCACTGATGGGCACAGGAGGGCAGAACTGGTGGGTGGCACTGCTGGGCACCGATCATCAGGGCACTGATCATCAGTGCCCTGATGATCGGTGCCGATCCCTGCTCTGACAGCGTGAGGAAAGTGCAGCCGAGAACCGGCAATTGCATTTCCCTGTGATCAGCGTGTCATTGGACACGGCTGATTACATGGTAAAAGGCCGCTGTGATTGGCCTTTTACCTCATCACGTGATCAGCTGTGTCTGTAGGACACAGAGATCACGGAGATCCCCGGGTGCGCACCCCGGGGTGCGCGCAGGAGAGCGCGTTCTGGGAGGACATCATATGACGCCCTCCCAGAACTGGCCAGCCACAGTGTAGCCGTCATTTGGCTATCTGCGGTCGGCAACTGGTTAAAGTAACACAGCGCCGTATCGTAAAAAATGGCCTGGTCAGGAAAGGGGTGTAAATCCTTTGGAGGGCAAGTGGTTAATATTCCAATGAAATAAATTGTTGTTGAAAAATGTATTGAAATTTATTGAAAATATGCATTTTACCTTTGTGTCCAGACTTTAGGGACACTTTAGGGACACCCTGTAGAATGTAGAAGGCCCTGCTCTCTGCACAAGCTTTGTGCAGCACATATATGATGTCACTGATACTTTCACAAGGTAATAGCTGTGGTTTTAAAAACATTGTGTGCTCATAAAGTAGATATATAAACTTTGTGGCAAATTAAGTATATATTTAAATGAAAGTTTTTGTGCCCAGAGTTCAGCTTTAATCCAACTCTGCTCCAGGGTTTACAAATCTTTAGAATGTGGTGTGGTGTACTTTGCCCACACAGAAGCCATGGCAACTCCTGCCCTCTGCTGCCCATGCAGAGGAGCCTTGGGGTTAATTTACTAAAACTGGAGAATGCAAAATCGGGTGCAGTTCTGCGTAGAAACCAATCAGCTTCCAGTTTTTATTTTTGTCAAAGCTTAAAGTGTTACTTTAACCCAGGACCCTGCGTTCACTCTACCTGATCTCTCACAGTACACAGAACATGGAAATGCAATTATTTTAGCAAATATAAACTACAAAATACCTTTTCCCATTATCAGTTAGAGCAGTCTTATGATGTCTATCAGTGTCCAGCAGAGCACATGTTAAAGCTTGTAGGAGTTTTCATGCTCTAGGAGGATGCAGAACCCCTGACCTCTGTCTGGACAGTGCTGATTGGTCCTGTGCTGATCATATGCACTCTCCCAAGAAAAAAAACCCTCTAGCAATACACACCAAAGTGAGCATGTGCAGAATGTCTGCACACAATATGCCTTATCAGGAGATGAGTGGGGACACTGGAAGAAGGGGCGGATCAGAGAAGACAGGATCAAACAGCCTTTTTACACAATGCAGAGGATTAACCCCTTAGGTTCCACAGTGAGTATAACAAGCATGCTTTACTGCATATACAGACTGATTGTACTGTTGTGGGTTTAGTAACGCTTTAATTGAACAAGCTGATTGGCTACTATGCACAGCTACACCAGATTTTGGACTCTCAAGTTTTAGCAATTCAACCCTTTTGTATTGTATTTTGTATTGTATTTTCGGAATGTGTTCATATAAAAACATTACTGCTGTGATTGGGCAGGAGAAGGGGAGGGGTGGACACGGCTGCTGCACCGACTCTTCTGTTCAAGATGCATAGCTCAGAAGGGTCGCTCTCCTGTAACTACAAGTTAGCTGTCTTCCGGGGAATACTATAAAATCGTCAGACATAAATAGTAGAGACACTGTAAGCCCAGGAGGTGTCATGCACCTCCCTGGACTTAACTCATAGTGTGCCTTCATTTTTTTACAAAGTTGCTGAAGTCTTAAAATTCAGCTTTAAAGTCCACCACCCAAGCCACTTATGCTCATCTGAATCCCAGTGCTTGTATAAGTGTTGCTAAAACAATTGTGCAGTACCTGCACTAAGTTTCTTCAGTAAGCCTTCATTGTTACACTACCTGGCAATAAAACAATATCTATACTATAGAGTATATGAATTATATTCCATCTCTAAAATAAAGAATGTTGAAATGTGTTCTGGAAAAATAAAGAGTAAGAAAACTTCTTACCTCCTTTTTTGTTTGGTCTATAAAATCAAAGCACTCTGGGAAATATGAAGTGATGTCAGTCTCAGGTAGGTCAAGGATGGAAAGCTTCCTATAAGTAAAGTCATTTGGAAATACATTTTCCACACCGTAGGCTACATTCAAAATATGGGTGACCTACATGAAAAATATTATTGTTAGAAATATAAAAAAAAGGAACACCGTTAAACTGAGGAAACTGACTATGCATTCATGCAGGGGCAGACTGACCATTTGGAAACTCGGGCACTGCTCGAGGGCCTGGGGTCAATGGTGGGCCCCATGAGATGCCCCCTGGTACCTTTTTCATAGGCTTTTTTGAGTTTGGGCAAGGACACAGGGTCCCCATGATCCCTATTGCCCCGGGGCCCCATGAGTTGTCAGTCTGCCCCTGCATTCATGTTTCTCTGGGGTGCAAGTATGCAGCACTAAAACTGTTTCTGCCAAACTGAATTTTCAATTTAAATTTGTAAAATACATTCTAGGTGTATCAAAGTCTAACAGTTCGTTTCCTTTAGAAAGCAGCAACAACCTTTCCCCTGCCTGTAGAGGAAGACCCTCACTATGCAGTTGTAATCAGTGCTCTCTATACAAAGATCCAACACACCTCCTTCTGAGTCTCTCCAATCAGCAGGGAGCATAAGATTTGAAGATTTGCTGATTACAGAGCCATAGGTTGGACTTAGCTGGGGGGCATGTCAGACCTCCACAGAGAGACCACTGCTTCTATACAGAGAGCACCAACCCTTTTCTGCAGCTGCTGGCAGAGAGCAGACTTTTCTTTTCAAGGTGTTGTGGCTAAGGAAAATTAACTGTAGGACTTTGAAATCCTCTTGCATTGATGCCCTGGAATATATTTAGCTGATTTAAACAAAGTTCAGTTGAGCTTTAAAGCTGCTGACAATTATTATCTTTAGTTGAGGCTTGGTATGAAAGTCACATTGCATATTGTTTGACTTACAGGTAAAGACTGGTATTTTCCCTGGTATAAGAACTTGTGGAATTCAGAAAGTAAACAGGCTGAATGGAGACATGTTTGTGTCTTCCTGGAGTACACCTAAAAGGAAACTTAGACCTCCTTCTCAAAGTGCTGCTTGTCAGCTGTATCTGATGCTTCCTGATTCACTGATCTAGAACAAGTATGTAGCTAGTGAAGTCAAAACTCCTGATCTGAATATTTGTTCTGGGACGGTGATTTAAAAGGTTTTAAAGCCTGAAGTTCAGGATGGCAGCAAGGCGACATATATTATACTATTCTAAATCAATACAAAAGTCCTTAATCACCACATTATATATATATATATATATATATATATATATACATACATATACACATATATACACATATATACACATACACACACTATATTGCCAAAAGTATTGAGCACATTCATTCATGATGCGTTCCTTCAGTTGATTCCTTCTTTAGCGTACCTCAAAAAAAGAAATCAAGGGTGTTAAGGTCTGGTGAGCTTAAATAGCGAAATATTATACAAATATATACATATAGTGATATTTCCCATGTGTCCAGACTTTAGCCATTTTAAGTCCGCTCTATAGCAGATTTATGTGATATACACTATATTGCCAAAGGTATTGGGACACCCCTCCAAATAATTGGATTCAGGTGTTTCATTCACCTCCATGGCCACAGGTGTATAAAATCAAACACCTAGGCATGCAGACGGCTTTTACAAACATTTGTGAAAGAATGGTGCGCCTTAAGGAGCTCAGTGAATTCAAGTGTGGTACCGTGATAGGGTGCAACCTGTGCAATAAGTCCATCCGTGAAATTTCTTGCTTCTAAATATTCCACAATCAACTGTTAGTGGTGTTATAACAAAATGGAAGCAACTGGGAACAACAGCAGTTCAGCCATGAAGTGGTTGGCCACGTAAAATGACAGAGCGGGGTCAGTGCATGCTGAAGCGCACAGTGCGCAGAAGTCACCAACTGTCCTCCAAACTTCATGTCTTCAGATTAGCACAACAACAGTGCATAGAGAGCTTCATGGAATGAGTTTCCATGGCCAACCAGATGCATCCAAGTCTTACACCACCAAGTGCAATGCAAAGAGTCGGATGCAGTGGTGTAAAGCACATTGCCACTGGACTCTAGACCATGGATGAGTGAGTTTGGGGTGAAGGAACGTGACTGGCCTGCATAGAGTCCTGACCTCAACCCGATAGAACACCTTTGGGATGAATTAGAGCGGAGACTGTGAGCAAGGCCTTCTCATCCAACACCAGTGCCTGACCTTAAAAAATACACTTCTGGAAGAATGGTCAAACTTTCCCATAGACACACTCCTAAACCTTGTGGACAGCCTTCCCAAAAAAGCTGAAGCTGTTATAGCTGCAGAGGTTTGGCCAACTCAATATTGAACCCTACGGACAAAGACTGGGATGCCATTAAAGTTCATGTAAAGGCAGGTGTCCCAATATGTTTGGCAATATAGTGTAGATACAGCGTATATATATATATATATATATATTAAAGTAAAACGGTAAAGAGAATGCTACCACCTACTGCTCCTTCTGGCTGTCATGCTAATCCAATGGGAAGCGGGAAGCCACACCCTGATGATATCAGATTCAATCCAACTTTGCTAAAGTGGGACAAAGCACACTGCAGCCCTACCTAATACTGCCCCGCTTTAATGTTTCATGCAATACAGGCTTGATCTCTGTGATGAAGGACTTTAACTTTCCCTAGACCTGAAATCCAGCTTTACCTTCAGTCTTCCCAAGTTGTAATCACATTGTGCATTAGAAGCTGCAACAAGTCACATGGAGCCCACCTCATTTCCCGACTGGAAGCTAAAGAGGGTCATCTAGCCCCTCTCCACCCTTACTGTCTCTGATTCACCCCTTTCATTTATTGGATTTCAGTTCTTTCAATTATGGAGACTCAGCATCACATGTGAGTATTACCTAGGGTGGTCTCTAAAAGGAATTTTAATTTTTGCATAACTCATTTCAGGAGCTAGCCCACTGCTTGCATCAAAGCAGTTTTACAACCCTGATCCTCTGCTCCTTCAGGCTCCTCCATGGTGCTAGTCTGGTCCATGTAGCCTATTCTCCCCTGCACTCCAGTGGTTGGATGCCTCAGATATCATCAAGGCTGATGCAAAGACCGTAGCCCAGCATTGGATGTGAAAACTCCAGGGGACAATTTATTGTCGGAGTACTGAGTGTAGGATAGCGCTGTTTTCCAGGGAAGCGGAGGATAAGGTAAGAAAAAGTGCTTTTACCTTTCCTTAGACTGCTGCCCCATTGCAATAGGAATTTCACTTTTCCTGAAGCTGGGCTTTTAAGAGGGGTTGTATTTTTTTTTTTTATATCACCATTCTCACTTTATAAAGCAGAGCACAGTATAGATAATATGGGGACTCCCGGAGTTGCAGTTGTTGGGAACCTGACCTTGATAATAACTTGAATACACCTGTATCATAAAATTCAGTAAACTGATACAGACAATCCAGTTTAATATGGAATAGAATAGCATGCAAGTTGCAATATCACAGGGCCACCTTCAGGATACTTATCACTGCTCCGATTTCAGGAAGTACAATTGGATGGTTTGCTATGTGTTACTGCTATGCATTAAAGTGAAAAACCTTAAGACTTTAGAACCACTTTAACAGCTTGTAAATAATAAATGAAAACATCTATGTATTCATAGGGGAATTTTAGTTTTCATCACATTCAATTGTTCTATGTTTTAAGGCCGGTTCACACTGGAATGCACACATTCACACGTGTATGTTCCTGTTCGGTCCTCCCATTCTGTTTTTGACAGCCCATTCATGAACAGAGCGGCACAAAAAGTAGTGCAAGCACTACTGTTACAAATCACACTACAGAACCATGTGATTTGGAGGCCACGTACGCACTGTGTTTGCGAGATGTGTTTGGAGTACCATTAACAATGGCACCCGCGCGTGTTTAACAAGGGCAGTGCATTCATGTGAGGTGTGGGAGATTCACACGGAACGCTCCTTTCCTGTACCGCATTCTGATGTGAACGGGCCCTTACAGTTTCTCTTTTTTTTCTAAACTATCTGAATTACATTTATTATAACACTAACAATGCTGATTTTTACCTTATAATTTTTTAGTACATCCAGGTCCTGTGCAATATCTTGTGAGCCTAAAATGAAATAAAATGCATAAAAAAGCCTTAGTTATAAAGGTTATTCTTAATTTGATGTCCATTTTCTATGTATGTTGATTTAAAGTAAACATTTTACAGCAGCTACTATTGCAGTCAGCCTCCTTATCTTCCAGGGGTTGGCCTACAGTATTGGCAGCAGAACCATCACTGACTCTCATATAAGGTAGCACACTGTCCCAAGCTACTGACATACGAGACCATCATCAATAATTCTGACCATCCAGTAAAGACTAGAAAATTCACATAGCAATTCCTACCTGTGCAGATGGCACATAGACTTTCTTGAATAGCTGATCATTATTCTATCAATTTTAAGACGCTATAATAACATCATACAAACTTTAAGGCATTAAACAGAACTAACCAAACTTGTGGCTGAGTCATCAGAACAATGGCCTTAGAGTGAATGGATGTTCTTCACACAGTAGTGATTGGGGTTAATTTTTCTAAAGGAAATAGGCTGTTCACTTTGTAAGAGAATTTTCCCTTAGCTTAATGATATGCTTGCACATGACTGGATGATGTTAGTTATTCACTAAGATTCAGTAAGCTAAGGAAATTTTCACTTGCAAAGTAACCAGCCTGTTTGCCTTTAATAAATCACCTCCATCAAAACGATGTGTCCAGGTATATGCTACAGATCATTTTGCATGTTGGACTACCTTTCTTTGACCAAGAGCATTCGATTTGAAATCAATAATGCCTCGGGCCACTATGTCATGGCTTTGGGTAATGGATCCATAACACCAGTCCAAGCCCTTTTCACAGAAGAAGCTCAAAACACAAGGCAAGTAGTATTTGTAACCATGAATAAAGCTACAGTGATGTCAGAGTCTTTATTGGGAATGTCGCAGTTTATGCAAAACATTCAAATACATACTTACGGAGCCTCATTATTTTCTTGGGTTTCATCCAGGAGTAATGGCAGCAATTACTGTCAAATGTCTTAGATTTGTGAAATGGCATTTTTATGATTTGTCCTGCCCTGGGTTTCCAAAATCAGCCAAATATGACACACAGGGGGAGATTCAACAAAGAATTTGTAACACTTTTCTGATGTTATAGACATATTAGAAAGTCCTGCGCCAATTCATGAAAGCCGTGTAACAGTTTGCTTGCTTTTTTCAGATGTGTGCTGCAAATTCAGGTAGTTCTTATGTGCCACACGTTTACACTCTGGTGCTATGGATGTTACATATTCGTTAAAGGGCAAGTTCACCTTTTGACAAAAAATAAAAGCGAACTAACTTGAAATATTCTAGCTACTCCTCTAGACCCCACTACAAAAAGGTGCCTTGTTCTGTTGGTGTAGACCGCAATGCACAGCACCAGAGTGAGTGTCCATTAGACATGGGCGTTTTATTTTGTTACGATTCGTTTTTCAGACAAAAATTTAATTTTTTGGTGATTTAGATGTATACAATGATCTTGGATGTATACAACAAATGTCAACAAATACTAACAATTTATAACAAAATTGATGAATACACTTTCATTCGGATGACATGATGTGATAGTAGTTCGGGCCCATGGGGAAATTAATTCAATTTTCTAATTTGTTCAATAATTTGGATTCTGGTAACTAATGGATCTGAATTTTGTTCCATTCATTTAATTTGGATGCACATGATGCCAGTCAATATTGTCCAATCAGCTCATGCCATTTCTCTCAAAACGAAATGAGAATTTCTGGCATGCATATGTCTAGTCTCCATCATAATGATTGCAATGGCAAAAGCTCATTGCAGCCATATAACGTGCTGAAAGATGAGAAGTGCATCTGAAACGTCTTCATCCAATAAGGTGTCCCAGAAGAAAGAAGTGCTTCTTCTGGTTTGCATGGTCACATGGTCATGTTGACCAATGAGCGCTTGGCTTTGCAAGCAATATGCTGGACACTGTGTATTACACTACACTGGCAACAGGGAGAATCATGGAAGCTATATACAGTGGGCTCTGGAGGGATGGCTAGGATATTTTGAGTTAGTTCACCTTTTGATGAAAAGGTAACTTTACCCTTTAAGAAATACCACCATATCATTGACCATCTTACTGACACACGAATCTGTTGCAAGTTACGCCATGAGTTGCACAACCAGAAGACAGGTTTCTAAGGCCAAATTCACATGGCCAGTTACACGGGGCATTGAATTCCAGCGGAAAGAATCAGAGGACTCTTGCATTTGGAATGAATAGGGCATGTGATTAGCAGACTTAGCCACTTAGCCTATTTAAATTAATGGCAGGCTGACAGCGACTACTGCTGTTCACATGAGTTGTTAGCTACGGTTATGGATGAATGTCCAAGCCTGGGTTCAGTCAGCTGTGTCCAGGCTCAGACATTTGTCCTTAAACCACAGCTAACGGCTCTGTGTGTGGCTATATGTGAAGAGCAGCAACCGCTGTCAGCCTGCCATAGAATGCATTAAAGCGGAGGTCCAGTCAAAATAAAAAAAATAAAAGTCAGCAGCTACAAAAACTGTAGCTGCTGACTTTAAAAAAAACAGCCATTCACCTGTCCCTCAATCCAGTAATGTGTTCACACCGGCCGTCCTCTGTTCTTGGTGCCAGCATCTTCAGTGTGGGCACCTGGCTGTGACAGCTTGCGGCTTCACAGTTGGGTGCCCACTGCTCATGCGCAAGTAGTGCTACGCTTTGTGTATGGTCCCGTAGTCTTCTGTGACCTGTCACGTGTCCCAGAAGACTATGAGGGGGGGAGGGGAACTTCCACTTCCGAACACCTAGGCAATAGCAGCGGAAGTGGGAATGGGTACCTGTCAAATTTGGGTATCCCCCCCACTTCCCACAGGTGCCAATCCTTAATGGGGAGTGGGGGACGAAGCCTTAAAGTGGAATTTCCCATTTTAGGTGGACCTCTGCTTTATGGTAAAAAAACCTAAGGTTTTAGAAACACTTTAACCTCAGGTATTTGGCCATCCAAGGTGCCAGGTGCAGGTGATGCAGACAGATGATGACTACCCATCTCATGCTGGGGACACTGAAAATTATGTTATGATGGATATAGAAATCACCCCCCTTTACATTAATCACATTGATAATGCCTTTGAAATATTTTGTATTCATCTCCTGACTTATGCCTGTCCACAACTTTATCCTGGAGATCTTTCGATAGTGATTCTGTTTTTTAATTTTTTTTATTTTTTCTGACATGTTGGAGTTATATCTTTCACTTGGATTTTATAAGTTTCACTGAGTAAATAAAGCTGGATAAAATAAAAAAAGTGTCTGTCTTCATTTCAGGCTGCAAAGCAACAAAATTTGATTATTTTAAAAAGGGGGTGAATTTTTTCTTTACCCACTGTATGTATGCACAAAAAATTAGAAATCAGACATGCCTGAACAATAAATAAATAAATAACTATTAAATGGGAAAGTTGGTAGTGAAGAGCCTTCATGTCCTCTTGTATTGAACTGGATTGTTGCTGTATTGTCTCCCGTTATATTGTAAAGCGCTGAGCAAACTGTTGGTGCTATATAAATCCTGTATAATAATAATGTTCAAGAGCATGTTTATGGGTAGCTAAAGACATTCTTCAAAGTGTCCCTTGAAATCATTTTTAAACTGTTGGCAACTTTAGAATTGTAAAGATATTGCAATCTGTTACTGGATTAGGTGAATTTGAATTTGAGAGTCCTCTCTAATGTGTAACATCATAGCCCATTGTGATCTACGCATGTTTGTAGAGGTGCTTTTATTTGTAGTGCTAGGCAGCTGCGTTGTCCTGGGTCAATGTGCATTTACTTTGTGCTTTGACATGTGCTATGACGCATGCTGTCTTTGCCTTTTTGAATTAAGAATTTGGAGTAGATAGAATTACCAACTGTTGACCAAGGCTGTTAATACCTTTTTGCCATTTTGATGCATTGCCCATGACTTCCATGGGCATCTTAATGCACCAAAACACAGAAAAAATGGGCATGTGGTAATTTTTAAAAACACATTGCACTGCAACCTTGAGATGGAAACAGACGTGTTTTTTTGTAGAAAAGTTGAACAAATGCATTTTAGTTTTTATTTAAAATGCAACACTGTAAATAGGCCCTCAAGAAAAAAAGGTCAGTCTGCTCACATGATATTTCAGTTTTTGGTAGCTGCTACAGAGGTAAACTACATGACAGAAGGTGAAGAGTTAAACCACTGACTATAAGGGGTAGATTTACTAAAACTGGAGAGTGCAAAATTTGGTGCAGCTCTGCATAGAACCAATCATCTTCCAGGTTTTATTGTCAAAGCTTAATTGAACAAGGTGACGTTAGAAGATGATTGGCTACCAGGCACAGCTGCACCAGATTCTGAGTGCTCTAGTTAAAGTTTACCCCCTCCTAGGCATCATAGGGTGCACTCATACTGGCAGTTTTAACTGTGCCCCCTTGTTCCGGCTTGTTGCATAGTGTGAGTGGTTCAAATGGTGCCCAGGAATGGTTAAGAGTACTGTGCCTGGGACCAAATGGAATAGGTGGTCCTGGGAATGGTTCACCTGGGGTTAAGTAGTTAGTTCAGTGTTAGCACAGACCATGCCTAAGCACAGGACTCTCCATAGATCACCAAGCACAGGAGCAGGGATCTCTGTGGAATGGTTGGCAGAGGTGATGATGTACGTGTGCCCAAGAACACTTGCTTATAGACAAATGTGAGTGCCTACCAGCGGGGTAGTTGGAACTATTGTACTCAGGCACAGTTCATTTCAACTATACTCAGTGTAAGCCAGTGTTTCTCAACTCCAGTCCTCATGGACCCCCAACAGATCATGTTTTCAGGATTTCCCTCAGATGAAACAGCTGTGGTAATTACTAAGGCAGTGAAACTGATCAAATCACCTGTGCAAAATAATGGAAATTCTGAAAACATGACCTGTTGGGGGTCCATGAGGACTGAAGTTGAGAAACACTGGTGTAAGCACACCCTTATATTTGATAGGGACTCCAATGGTGAGATCTCTGCACTTGAGTTCCTGCGTCTGCACACCTGTTGTGGCTAATCTTAGGGGGGGATCACATTCTCTCAGACTTCTTATTTGCACATTGTCACAAGAGGCACTGGAACATGCAGAACTGGGCAGAAACAGAGCCAGGTATTGCGACAGGTAATTCTCACTGCAGAAACATCGGTGATAAATAGGAAGCCAGTAATGAATTCAGCCCATTGGGTTCCACTTTGATTAAATATCACTTTTTGGTGGATTGACCCTTTAAAAAATTACAATCGCTTACTTTTAAATTTCCGATAGATAAAATATAATCTAATCAAATGTACACAATCTCTCACTTACCCAACAATAACCAGGACTTGATGACGCCCACCTGCAAGTCCATGCTAAGATCCTGCACATATCCACAGGCTGGTCCTTCATGTTGATCTGGGTCATCCACAACATGCACCAGGGAATCTTTCCATGTTTCTATGATTCTTTTCCCTGATAATGTTGTAACTCGAGTGCATTGTTTCTTGAGTCTCTTTTTAGAGAATCCCTTGATCTCATCACCCAGTGAGTGCATCACATGAGCATTCGCTCTACAATGTACAGCCAGAGACGTGTAGTGACAGCAGACAATGCACTCTGATACCAAGCTCACATCTGATCCCTTCCTAGACCTGGGTGTTCATTCAAGTCTTCCTGAATGACATAAGAGAAGCCTTATCATTGGGTATTCTCTTCAGAGCCTTCATTGGCTGCTTCTCAGAAGGCACAGAGCGAAATGTGGAACTGCAGATCTGGTTTCTGAGTGCATACCATCTGCATGACATGCTGTTCTACTGGATTCATGCAGCTTTTTAAAAGGTTATTTTTTTTTTTCAAATAAAAATATGCCTACAGAAATATGATGCTCTATAAATACTGTACATATCCCATCATGCACAACAAAATCACAACTCCCATGAAACCTGAACTACAGGAAAATATGAGGGATTATTATTGTGGAAATAATGGCATGGGGAGTTTATTATACAACAACAATATGAATACAATACAATATAATATTCACAGGGAAAAAAATGATCTCCTGCAAACATTCAGTGCTCAGGAAATACGTCATATGTGCTTACACATACAAAGCAGATGCAGCAAAGCATCACGGTTACCCATGTACAAGCACACAGTCATGCACTTCTATGACCGGTGGCTTCCCAGGTCCCGAAAACTGCCATATTTGTACGTGATCATTTGCACCTCTCACCTGCTGTGTGCATGTGCTTGGGTTCATTGGTTATTGGTAAAAAAAATGACCTCCTAGAATTGCCCCAAGGAGATTAAAAACATTTAAAACAAACAGTCACAAACAAAACCACTTATGGCTGTGTTTATTTTTTTATGTAAATAAAGATTTTTGTTGTTATATTTTTCTACATATACAATCATGGGCCACTTTATTAGGTACACCTTGCTAGTACCGGGTTGGACCCCTTTTTGCCTTCAGAACTCCCTTAATTCTTCATGGCATAGATTCAACAAGGTGCTGGAAGTATTTCTCAGATTTTGGTCCATATTGACATGATGGCATCACGCAGTTGCTGCAGATTTGTCAGCTGCACATGCATGATCTCCCGTTCCACCACTCCCAAAGGTGCTCTATTGGATAGAGATCTGGTGATTGTGGAGGCCGTTGGAGTACAGTGAACTCATTGTCATGTTCAAGAAAACAGTTTGAGAAGATTTGAGCTTTGTGACATGGTGCATTATCCTGCTGGAAGCAGCCATCAGAAGATGGGTACATTGTAGTCATAAAGGGATGGACATGGTCAGCAACAATACTCAGGAAGGCAGTGGCATTTAAACAATGTTCAATTGATACTAACAGGCCCAAAGCAGGGGCGGACTGACAACTCATGGGGCCCCCGGGCAATAGGGGATCATGAAAGCCTATGAAAAAGGTACCAGGGACATCTCATGGGGCCCCCTACTGACCCTGGGCCCTTGGGCAGTGCCCGAGTTTCCAAATGGTCAGTCCGCCCCTGGCCCAAGTGTTACAAGAAAATATCCCCGACACCATTACACCACCACCAGCCTGAACCATTGATACAAGGCTGGATAGATCCATGCTTTCATGTTGTTTACGCCAAATTCTGACCCTACCATCTGAATGTCGCAGCTGAAATCGAAACTCGTAAGACCAGGGAACATTTTTTCAATCTTCTTTTGTCCGATTTTGGTGAGCCTGTGCAAATTGTAGCCTCCATTTCCTGTTCTTAGCTGACAGGAGTGGCACCTGGTGTGATCTTCTGCTGCTCTAGCTCTTCAGTTTCAAGGTTCAATTTGTTGTGCATTCAGAGATGGTATTCTGCATACCTTGGTTAAAGGAGTGGCTTTTTGAGTTACTGTTGGCTTTCTATCATCTTGAATTCTCTGCACATTCTCCACTGACCTCTGACATCGACAAGGCATTTCCGTCCACACCTACCACTCACTGGATATTTTCTCTTTTTCTGACCATTCTCTGAAAATCCCAGTAGATCAGCAGTTTTTGAAATACTCAGACCAGCCTGTCAGGCACCAACAACCATGCCACGTTCAATGTCACTTAAATCCCCTTTCTTCCCCATTCTGATGCTCAGTTTAAACTTCAGCAAGCCAACTTCACCACACCTAGATTTCTAAATGTATTGTGTTGCTGCCATGTAATTGGCTCATTAGCTATTTGTGTTACCAAGCAAATGAACAGGTGAACCTAATAAAGAGGCCAGTAAGTGTATATTTTTTCTTTTTTCTTTAAAACCCAGATTCAGGAAATCTGAAAATTCTCCCTTGCAGTGGGGCTGCACCTACACTGCAAGGGTTAACTAACTGTATGATTCTAGAGAAGAGTAAAAGCACTTTTACTTACCCAATCCTCCTCTTCCCTGGGATATGGCACTCGCCTATTCTCCAACAGTGGACAGTCCTGTGCTCAGCCTATTTTCTGTGCTGATCAATGTTTGTCATTCATTTAAATAAATAAATAATGCATTTGGCCGCTAGAAGGTGCCGAGTATCATAGGTATTGCTTATGTTACTTAGCACCATCTGGTGTCCAAATGTGTTATCTTCTAATCTGAATCAATAAAAAGCATTGACCAGCACAGAAAATAAGCCTGATAACATTTGTTTTTTGCCCCATTCCACAGAACAAATGTACATGCACTTTCAGTGGGATATTTTCATGTGATACATTTTTTTTCTTTTTAAATACTCCCCTTAAAGCACATGTCAAAATAAAACTTATTTTTCTATTGATAATCATTTCAACTTTATTTAATAATGGTTACTTTTGTTTTCTAATTATGTCAGTTTAGCATGTGCAATGTGGAAACATTCACTTCCAGTTTATAAAAAAAATAGCTCAGCTAAAGTTTAATAAAGCAATGGGCCCTGATGTTATTCATCCCAGAGTTCTAAGAGAACTATATAGTTCTAAGGTATAGTTGTTGGACCATTAATGGATTATTATATTATTATACAGGATTTATATAGCGCCAACAGTTTTTGCAGCAATTTACAATGTGAAGGCAAACAGTACAGTTACAATACAATTCAATACAGGAGGAATCAGACGGCCCTGCTTATTAGAGCTTACAATCTAAAAGGAGTGGACAGTGTAGGAGATAGTCAGATAGATTGGGGTAGGGAATTCCATAGGACGTGAGAGCCTCAGGAGAAGTCCTGGAGATGAGCATGGGAGGAAGTGACAAGGGAACTAGAGAGCAGGGGCTCCTGACAACATCTTCTTATGATGAAATGCATAGGGTGGAGCTACGGCTTATGACGTCATCACACCACGCACCTTGACCATTTTGTTGGTTGGAAATGTTTATGATTCACATGCTAATTTCATAATATGTTTGGGATATTACTCCTATTAAATTCTGGATTATTTTAAATACTACACTATGAGGAGCCTTTGTTCTCTTTGTACACATCCCATTACCTTTGAGGTGTAACACTGGATCATTACCATCGAGATACCAGCTGTGGAGATGTCTTTTTGGTGGAGAAGATTTAGGATCCAATAAATCCATTGATTTTCCATACTTGCTGTTTTTGACCGCATGATCTGTGGTCACTTTCTCTGGTAAGAGGCTATGAGTGGTGATAGTGGAGGATTCCTTCTTTCTTCTTGTTGGTGGCACATCGCCTTTTTAAAGATATGGCTTTTGTTTAACATGTACAGGTGTACCTCGGTTTACGAATTTAATGAGGTCTCCGGGACGTTTTGTATTCTGAAAAATTTGTAAACTGAAATGCGGTTTCCCATAGGAATGCATTAAAAACCAATTAATCCGTTCCAGAGGTCAGAAAAAAAGTTGAAAAAAAAAGTCGCTGTAACTATAGGTCAGAGTCGGTTTTTACATGTAATTACCGGCTTTTTTTTTCTTCACTATAGCTCAGAGAATCAGTTGTCACTTTCCCCCCCAACTAAAAGAAAGAATGTTTCCTTTTAGTTTATTTCCCTGAGTTAAAAGAAAGAATGTTTCCTTTTAGTTTGTTTTGAAAGATAAAAGTATCCTTTATCTTCGGGGAAAGTGACAGCTAATTCTCTGACCTATAGTGAAGAAAAAATAGAAGCCGGCAATTGCATTTAAAAATCAGCACCGACCAACACTTTGTATTGCGAAAAAAAATTGTAAAAAATTCATAAACCGAGGCATTATTTTCAAAGGATTTTCATTCATAAACCGAAAATTACGTTAACCGAGGCGTTCGTAAACGAGGTACACCTGTAGTCACATTTCATGGACTTTTCCTTGAGGATTTTAATTTATCACTATATTACTATCTATGTAAAAGTGGGGTGAATAAGAGCTACATATTGGTTTTTGTAAACGCTTTGGAAAGTGATTGAGTGTGGAGCAAATGGAGAGTTCAGAGTCCAGGATTACACCTAAAACCCATGCATGGTTGATGGTTGTGCCATTGATCTTGACAAAGAGGTCAGGGGAAGGGCCATGCGGGGGAGGAAATATTATGAGCTCGGTTTTAAGTAGATTGAGTTTGTGGAAGTGGTGTGTCGTCCAGACTGATATGTCGATCAGTAAGTTAGTGATTTTAATTAATTTCTTCTAACAGAAGTTCTCCATGACTGGCAGACAGCTAATATTGTACCTGTCCACAAGAAAGGCAGCAAGGTAGAAGGTGGCAATTACAGGCTAGAGTGTTTAGCATCGGTTGTAGTCAAGTTAATTGAATCACTCCTGAAAAGAAGAATCATTGATCACTCAAAAATACACAGCTTACTGGACCAAAAGTAGCATGGTTTTACTGAGGGCAGATCATGTCTGACTAATCTGATTACATTTTTTAGCCATATTACCAACGTTTTGAACCAGGGTGGTGCTGTGGACATACAGTAGCATATCTTGATTTCAGCAAGGCATTTGATACATTTCCACATAATGAACTAATACAAAAGTTGTACAAGCTAGGACTCAACCCTTAAGTGGTTCAGCGGATATGCAGTTGGCTAAATAATGGATACCAGAGTGCAGGGACGGACTGACCATTTGGGAACTCAGGCACTGCCCGAGGGCCTGGGGTCAGTAGGGGGCCCCATGAGATGCCCCTGGTACCTTTCATAGGCTTTTTTGAGTGTGGTTTGAGTATGGGCGAAGACACAGGGGCCCCATGATCCCCTATTGCCCGGGGGCCCCAGGAGTTGTCAGTCTGCCCCTGCCAGAGTGTGTTTGTAAATGGGGTTCACTCACTAGTGGTGTACCCCAGGGCTCTGTACTAGGTCCTATTTTATTTCATCTATATGTAAGTGATATAACTAAAGGTTTGGTGGGTAAGGTATGTATTTTTGCTGATACAAAAGGTGTTCAATAGGGTTGATATCCCTGGAGGTGTTTGTAACTTGGAACATGATTTAGCATTGCTGGAAGATTGGTCACAGAAGTGGAACTTGCATTTCAATGTTTCTAACTGTAAAATAATGCACCTAGGGAACAATAATCCCTTGAAAGAGTATAACATTGGGGGTACAGTGTTGGCCAGCACTACAGAGGAAAATGATTTAGGGGTACTTATTTCAGATGATTGCAAAACTAGAAAACAGTGTGACCAGTCAGTGGGAAAAGCAAATAGAATTCTAGGATGCATCAATAGAGGACCACCAGCAGGAGGAAGAAGGTCCTTATTCCCCTATATAGATCTTTAGTGAGACCTCATTTAGAATCCAGAGACAGGTAACAAAATGGTGAAAGATCTGGGGGATACAACACATTAGGAGAGACTTCAGGAACTTATACCCTTTACTGAAAGGGTAGTTGATGCTTAGAATAAACATCCAGCAGAGGTAGTTGTGAGAAACGCAGTTGTCAGACCCCTGCCTTTCTCACCAACGTGTGACAAAGGACTGGCCAATCTCACACCCCGCTGTCACGAAACAATGCCACTCTCTGCTGTACCCTGCACAAAGTTTTTCCAGCTCACTGGATAACAATTTAGGTGCAAGCAGCCTGAGAGCGATTGTCACTGGGGTAAGTTAACTAAGCAATTAACTCTTTAAGCTACCACCACCACCTTTTTACTAAGGAGGAAACTCACAATCTTAGGAATAACAACTGTGCTTTTAGAATAAATGTCTGTAACACACATTGGCACCACAGACAGGTATATTCAGGAGAGTATACTACAGTAGCACTCTTCAAGAGACAGGGATTCTTTTAGTTTGCATTAGTGCATTTAGAAACAATTTCAACACTTTTCAAAAAAGGGTTTAATTATGAAAAGGTCAAAATGGTGCAAATAAAATATTTACAAAAACAAAGATATTACAAAGTAACAAAGAACAAGCCACAGCAAGACAAAGAGGTGAAAAAAGGTAAATGCTTCTCCTGTGGTATCAAAGGGGTGTTGAAAGAGACCATCTGGCCAATTAGGCGGCTGAGGAGGGGCCATAGGGTGGCCCGTGTTTATGACTGTATCATGACCCTCCCTTACACACAGTTTATTGCTAATATTAACCCCTTCACACCAACTGTACGCAAATATGCAGCCCCACTGGACTGGGCTTTTTTCCATGGGGCCGCTAATTTGCGTACCTACGTTCTAACGATCGGGCCCCTGGAACTCCCAATTCCCATTTACCTGATCACTGTGATAGCCTCTGATTGGCTAGTACAGTGATCAGGCACTGTGAAGCCCGCCCCCCTTGTTTTCTCTCTCTGAATGGAGGAGGGAGATACATCAGTGGCGTCCTGAGGCAGGTGCGGGGGGTGCGGCCCGCACCAGGTGACACCTACCACACAGGGTGATAGCGGACCAGCTCCATGAAAAGGTAAGTTGTAAAGCAAGCCAACGATCCATTATGCTCAATCCGCAGATCCGAACCATCCTGCGGGGATCGTTGGCATGCAACTTACACGGGGTGACACTGCACCCGCTCCACAAAAAGGTAAGTTGTAAAGAAAGCCCAAGATCCCTGCAGCATGGATCGGATCTGTGGATTGGGGAGCTTAATGGATTGGAGTCTGATCCATTATGCTCAATCAGCAGATCCGATCCATTTTGCGGGGATCGTCGCAGGGGGTGTCACCAAGTGTTATCGCACCGGGTGACACCAATCCTAGGGATGCCCCTGAGATACATTGTATATCTCTCTGTCCTTTCAGAGAGAAAGGCACTATGCCTGTCTCTGTATGCCAGATTAGAGTTGACCTTAACCGCCTCCCACTCGCCATATAGTACAATGACGGGCGCAAGGCGGTTCTCTCGTTTTGGGAGGACGTCATATGACGTCCCCCGATTCTAACCACACATGCGTGGCTCCAGGAGCACGTGGCGATCGGCGGTGCGCTGTGTCTCTCGGACACAGCGGATCACCGATCAACGGAAAGAGCCAAAGATGTCGACTTGGTCATGTGATCAGCTGTGTCCACTCACAGCTGATCACATGTAAACAGGGAAATACCGGTTGTTGGCATTTCTCTCCTCACGAGCTGTCACCCTGACAGCTCGAGAGGAGAGCCGGTAATCGGCATTCCTCATTGGGGACATCTACACTGATCATCAGGCCACTGATGATTTGTGTAGCCCCAGCAGTGCCAGCTGTCAGTGCTCATCCATGCCACCTGCCAGTGCCCATCAGTGCCACATTTCAGTGCCTACCAGTGCAAATCAATGCCACATATCAGTGCCCATCTGAGCTGCCTTTCAGTGCCACCTGTTAGCGCCGTCTATCAGTGCCAGTCAGTGCCGCCTATCAGTGTGCATCAGTACCACTTGTCAGTGCCCGTCAGTGCTGCCTAACAGTGCCAGTCAATGCTGCCTATCAGTGCCAGTCAGTGCCGCCTATCAGTGCCACCTATCAGTGCCATATATGAGTGCTGCCTTTCAGTGCCCATCAGTGATGGCTTTTAAATGCCCATCAGTACCACCTATCAGTGCCTCCTCATCAGTGCCCATCAGTGCCACCTATCAGTGTCCATCAGTGCAGCCTATCAGTGCCCATCACTACAGCCTCATTAGCGCACATTAGTGAAGGAGAAAAATCACTTATTTACAAAGTTTTATAGCAAGAACTAAGAAAAAACTTTTTTTTTCAAGATTTTCAGTTGTTTTTGGTTTGTTTAAGAAAAAATAAAAAACCCAGAGGTGATTAAATACCACCAAAATAAAACTATCTGTCACAAAAAAATGATAAAAATTTCATAAGGGTGCAGTGTTGCATGATCGCGCAATTGTCATTCAAAATGTGACAGTGCTGAAAGCTGGAAATTGGCCTGGGCAGGAATGGGGTATAAGTGCCCTGTAGGCTAGCGGTTAAAGTATAACTAAAGGCAAAACTTTTTTTTAATTTTGGTGGAGAGGGATTAGAACACCTGTCTGTTTTTATTGCTGTCTGTGTCCCTTTTAGGTAGATTCACCCTCTCTATTTGTCCTGCTTACCATTATCATCAAAAGTGAAAAGAAAATCCCAAATTTTGGCCTGTCCCCAGAAAGTAAGAGGGGAAATCTTCCAATGGGGACACTAGTTCTGGAGATAAGGGGGTCCCCAAGGAATCCCCTTAATTTTGCAGGGATTTCACAGGAATTGAAGGTAAATCTCCCCAATGGGACACAGATGGTGAAAAATAATCTGACAGGAGTTATAACCCTCCCTTTACTCTATCAAAAAAAAAAATATATTACCTTCAGTTCAACTTTCATTGCCTCCAATTTCATTACCTATGAACTGGAAGTAATTTTTTATTAATCTGATGCAGTTTTTATAAAGTGACACTATGAAGAACTTTCTGAATACATTTCTGTAAAGCTACCAAAACGGGTGGCAGGGATTTTTAATCTGGATGTGTTTTGAAAACTTGCATTGCATGTCTTTGAGCTAGCCAATCAAGCAAATAAAAGTCTTTATTTCTCTGCAAGAAGAGCCACTGAGCACTCACAGGAAGCATCTGCAGCATTCCAGCATCCTATGGTGAGGCCCCATGATGTCCAGTCCAGTGATGGGCCAGCTTTAGGTCAATGGCATATTTATGATGTTGGCATTATTTGGCAACAACAAAATCACCGGAATGCGGAAGAACACTTAGTGCTTTGCATGTGTTGCTCCCTTACTGAAGAAAATGGTGTGGCAAGAGAGTGCATTACGGTCCCTTGTAATTATTCTGGGTTTGTTCACATCATGGTATTAAGGAAACGTGATGCATGCATGATTTTTTGGTAAGGAAACTAAAGTTATTGCACTGCCACACAAAGCATGTCCATTGCATGTTTGATTCTCAATTGCACTCCCACACATTGGCAAATAACGCACACCAAAATACATAGTGCCGCAGCATCATGTGGCTAGGTACCATGCAATTTGAAAAAAAAAATGGTTAGGGACTTTTTTCCTACATTTCTGTGGATATGGCAGCTCTTTGAAATGAATGGACAGCCTACATGCAAAAAGCAGGTCGCAACAATGTGAACCTAGCTTCAGATCCTTCACATCACAATCCCGTTCTTACATCAGTGTCCTTAGTCCCCTCATCACAACCCCCCTTCACAAAACAGCCCCATTTCACATCAAGATCCCCCTTTACATCACAGTACCCCACTTCATATCACAGTCCCCCCTTCACAGTAGTGTCCTCAGCACCACTCCACATCACCCCCCTCCCCACATTATTGTCCTCAGCACCCCTTCACCACCCCCACATTACTGTCCTCAGACCCCCTTCACATCAGCCCCCTCCCCATATTACTGTCCTCAGACCCAGTGGTGTATTTAGGTTCTGTGCTGCCCTAGGCAACACAAAAATCATCTGCCCTCACGGACACCAACCAACACCCCCCCCCCTTCCCTCTCCCACGGAGAGAGCCTGACATCATTGACCAACAACACCCCTGCCCCCCACTCGGAAGAGCCTTCCACTACTCCCCCCCCCCCCGGCGAAAGAGAGAATGACAATCATCTTCAATGCTCCAGACATCCCTGGGAAGGAGAGTTAAGCTTTACATACACCATAAAGCAGCCCACAGCCTCTTTTGGATCCCACCTGGTTCCCATGGCGTGCGTGTCCCTTCTTTCATCCCTTCTTCTGAGGTGAGGTGCTGCCCCCCTGAAAAAATGCCACCCTAGGCAAGTGCCTTGTTTGCCTTGTGGTAAATACGCCCCTGCTCAGACCCCTTCACATCAGCCCTCTCCCCACATTACTTTCCTCTGCCCCCTTCACATCGCCCCTCTCACAGTACTGTTCTCTTCCCCCCTTATATCACCCTCCTGCATTACTGTCCTTGGCCCCCATTCACATCACCCCCTCACATTACTGTCATCTGCCGTACTTCACATCCCCCCACATAACTGTCCTCTTCCCCTTCACATAACCCCCCCACATTACTGTCCTCTTCCCTCCTTCACATCACCCCTCCCCCACATAACTGTCCTCTGCCCTGCTTCACATCACCCCCCCATATTACCGTCCTTAGCCCCCCTTGTCCTCTGCCTCCCTTCACATCACCCCCCCCCCATATTACTGTCCTCAGCCCCCCTAGTCCTCTGCCTCCCTTCACATCACCCCCCTTTACATTACTGTCCTCTTCCCTCCTTCACATCACCCATCCCCTCACTTTACTGTCCTCTGCCCCCCTTCACATCACCCCTCTCCCACATTACTGTCCTCTACCCCCCTTCACATCACCCCTCTCCCACATTACTGTCCTCTACCCCCCTTCACATCACCCCTTCCCCACATTACTGTCCTCAGCCCCCCTTCACATCACCCCCCCCCCCCCCACCCACACACATTACTGTCCTTAGCCCTCTTTCACAACCCCCAAACATTATTGTCCTCTTCATATCACCCCCCATTACCGTGTAAGCAGGTACTTCCAAGAGGGTTCTAAAGTGTTAAAGGTTTTTCTTCTGCTGTGTTCTGCTCTGGTGTTTATGTGTTCACACCAAATGTTACAATGTAACGGATTGTAGCATCTATCCTTGGCTGACCTGCTAGGCTGGTGGATCAGAGGAGGAAGGGTAATGCTGCTGGCCAGGGTTTCCTGCTCTTTTTCAGAAGGTTGCTACCCCCTGCAGGTCCTACCATATAAATAGATGCTCATCTCAAAACATTATGGTTCGCAGAAAATGATTTTCCGTGTTAAGGTGACACTAAACAATGTATTCTCCAGAAATAATGCACAAGCAATGATTAAAGTGCCTAGAATGCATGGAAGTAAAAAACCTTCTATGTGCAGCTCCCCCCTTATACTTACCTGAGCCCCCTCTAGATCCAGCAATGTGCTCTCTCCTCATTGGTTCACACAGCAATGGGAGCCATTGGCTCCTGCTGCTGTCAATCAAGCCAGTGAGCCAATAAGGAGACAGCGCGACAGAGCCGAGTCATGGTCTGCGAATGGACAATGTAATTCACATACACATTAACATGTGTGCGGCTCGGGAGCAAGCCTGCTAGAGTGCCCCCATAGCAAGAAGCTTGCTATTGGGGGCACTTGGTAGAGGGAGGAACCAGGATCGCCGACAGGGGAGCCAAAAAGAAGAGGATTCTTACCCTGATGTATTCTATGCATGCAGGTAAAAAACCTTCAATGTGCACTCCCTCCTCTGCCCCCCTTATTACTTACCTGAGCCTTATCTTGTCTCTCCCTCCTCATTGGCTGAGACACAACAAAGGGAACCATTGGCAATCACAGCCAGTGTGAAGGCCGAGCCTTGCTCTGTGAGTCTTATAGGTGGCTCAAGAGCAAACACACACAGGGGCCCCCAGAGCAAGCAGCTTGCTCTGGGGGCACTCTGCAGAGGGGAAGAGCCAAGAGCGCTGGCAGGGGACCCGAAAACAGGAGGAACAGGGCTGCTCTGTGCAAAACCACTGCACACAGCAGGTACATATACCATGTTAAAAAAAAAAAATCCAAACTTTTAGTATCACTTTAAATCTAGGTTCACATATGTGTGGGCAGGAGTGCAAGCATAATATTAATGTGTACAAATCGAAATTTGGATGAAATTTTCATGATTGGGAGATTCAGATGTATCTGAATTTCTGAATCACAATAGTAATGAAATTTTAACTAATCCAAAATAAATTATAAAGAAACAAATTCGGATTTGAAAATGAACTTAAATTTGAAATGGCAACATATTGCAGTAAAAACAGTAAGATATAAAAGTGATATAAGATACCGATTCCTACCTCCTAGATTGTAAGCTCGAAAGAGCAGGGCCCTCAATCCCCTCATGTTTTGCATTGTATTGGTATTGTTCTGTCACATGTTCTGTCTCCCTTTGTAATGTTCAGCGCTGAGCGAACTATTGGCGCTTTATAAATACTGTATAATAATAATAATACTTAGACTGCCGAATAGAATAGAATATAAAGAATAGAACAGCACAGCATAGAATGGAATAGAATATAAAGGAATAAAATAGAATGCAAAAGAATAGAATAGGGCAGAAGTCTGAATTAACCAAAATCACCTTCAGGAGAGGAGTGTTTGGGCAGAAAAAACGCATGAAGCACCTAAACATTGAAACATGCTTAAATGCTAAGCGTGTGCAGCGCTACCGTCATGAGGGCCGCTGTGTAATGGGTATCCCTAAGCCTCTCTCCGCACAGCCAGGCAACAAGTATTTTTCACACAGACTTACATCCAGAGATAATGACCAGTCCATAGGCTTGGTTTTGTTGCTTTATTAAGGGAAATCAACTTGGATAGAGAAATAGGGATTATGAGATGGCCCAGTTTGGCTTTAATCATTGGAAGGGGGACAACTTCCTTCCTATGTACAAAGGCAGATCCTGGACTGTTCTTTTCCTGAAAGCCATCAGTCGTTGGGGACCAGTAGCAGCCAGGGGCAGACTGACCATTTGGAAACTCGGGCACTGCCCGAGGGTGTGGGGTCAGTAGGGGGCCCCATGAGATGCCCCTGGTACCTTTTTCATAGGCTTTTTTGAGTTTGGGCAAGGATACAGGGGCCCCATGATCCCCTATTGCCCGGGGGCCCCATGAGTTGTCAGTCCGCCCCTGGTAGCAGCTGCCCTCAAAAATCACTTTACTTCTTGTAGCTACATGCAAAAATGTCTTCTCTCCCCCAGTAGAGCTGCTCCCAGCTCCACAGTCAGCAGACACTACCAGCCCTCCTGGCTTCTTAGAAGATCTCCCGGTACAAAGATTAAGGACTGAGCCCAGCACTGTCCTTAGAAAGCTTGCTACATATGGCAGTCTTTCCTCTTGTAGATCCCACAGGTGCTGCTGTACTCACTCTGTCCTCTTTGGTCTCTCTACTCCAGGTCTCGATCCCATTCACGTCTCACTGCTACTGTATCCTTCTGAGCCAGCCTGAGTCCAGCCCCCCTAGACCTAGGGGACCCCTTCTAGGCACTGAAGTCTCCCCAGCACTCCATCTCCTACCTGACTCCACTACCAGCCTGACTCCCATATTTAGGAGCCAGTCCACCACTCTACCAGGGCCTCCAAACCTTGGATTGGCCGGATCCCCCATGAACATGCAAATCAGGTCTTCACCCCTTCCTGCTGACTTCTGAAAGGTTCTATGGTCCTCCAGAGTCAGGAGGAGGCGATAGAGCCACAACCTGTTCAGTCATTCAGCTGACTTGCAATAACCCGACCTCAATCACAGACCCACACAGTTCCCATGAGTCTCACAATATGATTTTACCTTCCACACAGCACACTAGTCTAGTAGCACATCAGAGGATGCGACGTGTTTATTGAAATGGCCAGAATAAATGACTATTGAATGAACACCTAAACACTTGATGCGCTTAAGGCCTCTGTCACACAGACACCCATGTATGTGTTTTTCATCTGTCCATTTACAGATGAAAAATGGACACCCCATGTATTTCATTGGATGATCATCTGTTTACATCCATTAACATCCATTTTTTGAATGGAAGAAAACCCTATTTTTCTCCGTTAAAAAAAAAAACGGAATGGATGGAGAACGGATATAAATGGACAAAAACAGATGTAAACAAATAAAAACCAAATGTAAACTGATGAAAACGGGATGTAAACTGATGTGAACTGATCCATTATTACAGAAAAAACGTGACTGAACTGATGAAGAACACGGAACGCCCGTGTGAATGGGGCCCAAATGTGTTTGGAAAATGTGCCTTTAATAGATTTTTAATGCTGTTTTTCCCAGTCATGGGACAGGTGTTCATTATAGCCTGCTGTGTAGAAGGCCTCAGTCCCCGGAGAAGACACACTGCTCCTAGGCAGCCCCGTGTGCTGGGGCCTAACAAGGTGTACTGACTTCTTCCACAGACTATCCCTTGAAGACTCGGACTATGATCCTGGAGCCGTGGCCGGAGCGGGGGCACTGTATACAAAGTTCCGCCCACACCTGTCCTGACTCCACCTAGCTCTTCCCGCAGCTTCCATACAGCCAATCAGAACGCCGCAGCGAAACGGTGATGTCACCACGGCATTCCGCGTTCACGACTCCGAGCATTGCCGGGGACGCGCATCTCCCGGATCCCTCGGGAAAGGGAGAGGGGCGGTGCCGGCGGTGGACGATCCCACATCTCGGCAGGAAGGGAGGGGCCGTCGGCGGTGCTAGGCAGGCGTGTCATCGCGTTAAACTGCGGAGCATGGGAGCTGTATGAGCGGTCCCCCCCCCTTCCCTACAATAACAAACCCCCCCTCCCTCCTCCTCCCGGGATCTCCGCCGTGTCTCCTCAGTGCCGTTCTCCTCCCGGTGAGGCCGCCGCCGGCTCCTGTAGCGGAGGACGTGCAGCATGTCGCGCTCCGTGCTGCAGCCCAGTCAGCAGAAGCTGGCCGAGAAACTCACCATCCTCAATGACCGGGGGGTCGGCATGCTCACCCGACTCTACAACATCAAGAAGGTAAACCGGGGGAGGCCGGGGGGTGTGCGGGGCCTGAGCCGGGAGCCATGACACCGGGGGCGGTCGGGGCTCTGCACACACCGGGGAGGGGGGCTGACAGAGGGGACACCCGCAGAGGGGAGAGGAGCCCGGGCAGGCCGGGGTGATGGAGGGGACACACAGGGCGGTGCAGGATGAGGAGACCAGCTGCAGGGAGGAGGAGGAGAGGGGGAGGAGGAGGAAATCCTCCATCATTCTACAAATCACTGCACACCGATCCTGGATCCCCGATCTCTGCTCTCCCATCCCCGGATCCCCGATCTCTGCTCTCCCATCACCGATCAGACATGGAGTAGAGGGAGATGAGGGTTCCGGGGATGAATCCCTCCCCCGCCCGGTGATTGCTGGCATACCTGGCCCACCACCAAGTGTCCCTGTCACCCCCGGCTCTCCTATAGAAGAGGGTGCAGGAAGGATGACAGGGGAGTGCAGGAGGATGACAGGGGAGTGCAGGAGGATGACAGGGGAGTGCAGGAGGATGACAAGGGAGTGCAGGGAGGAGGAAACTGAAGTTTATCAAACCAGGAAGACTGGCCATCCACCATGTGATTTTCTGTTCTTCAACCATGGGTTGCAGGAAAGAAAGTCGATGAATTTTCCCACTCAGTGTTGGTGGGGGAATCCCTCCCGAGTGCGAGAGCGATCATCAGAACACAATGATTACTGCCAGCTATAGCTGACAGGCTGGTTGTACTGAAATCAATTGGCAGATCGACTTCTGTACAATCAGCTTGCCCATAGATGGAACAAAATACGGCTGGTTCCCGGTGAACCGGCCAAATTTCAATCCGTCAATGGCTGGCTTAAGGTCCCATTCATGTTAGGCGCACCAGGAATGCGCGTTCCCACCCATATTTTCCCGCGGTGCACATAGGGCAGACCATTAACGTGAATGGACCATCCTTTGGCCAACAAAGCGTCTGCATCTCTTCAGGCGCTGAGCTTTTCATGGTTGTTTTTTAGCTGCACAACAAAATGCATGTCTGCTATCTGCGGTGCCATTAAGAATTAATGGCTTTGCAAGTATGATGAGCATTCTGGGAACGGGCTGGTTAGTGAATGGGCCGATCCCCACACAGAACCATACATTGTAAAAAAATACCCCAAAAACCCCACATACCTGTGCCTGGGAGTGACAGATGTTGGGTACAGCGGCCTGTACAGGTCAATGACAGGATTGTGAGTACACAGATCTGGAGGTATACATGTGTCCAGCTATGGATGTATGCAGTCTGTGTCCGGGGTGTACATCCATCCCTGTCCGCATGCAGCGCATGTACATCACACACACAGTCTAAGGCTAGGTTCACATGTGCGGGTGATGCCGCTGCAGATCCGAACAAAAATCTGTGCAGCCGCACCACCCACACAGAGGAATGTGGACCCGCGGGTTGGTGCCATTCTAGGGGCACGTCTCCCGCACTGGAAATCGCAACCTTACTGGGAACCGAGGATCCTGTGCGGGCAGCATTTTCCAAAGAAGTGCATGGACTTCTTCCCTGCGTGTCCCGGGGCACGGGAGTCCATTCAAATGAATGCTCTTGTGCCCGCGCAGAACACGGATATGTGAACCAGGGGTAAGGGCTCATTAATACATAGGCACAGTGAGAAGTACAATGTAACAAAAACACAAATCTACAGCTGTTTTCTCACTGATGTTTTTCCTGCGTTTTTGCATTGGAGCAGTGTGAAAGCATCCTACTTCTGTGCCCAGGAGTGAGGGGTGTTGGGTGCCGCGGCCTCTACAAATCCATGACAGGCTGTGTGTGTACACTGGTAAACACAGATCTTATGTACACCCCTGGATGTAGAGGGTCTGTCCCTATGCACATGTATACACTCAGATCTGTGTTTATCAGTGTACAGGAACTGCCTGTCATTGATTTGTAGAGGCCGCTGTACCCAAAACCTGTCACTCCTGGACACATGTATAAATTAAAAAAAAACAAAACCAATGTACTTCCCACTGTGCCTGTGTATTAATGAGTCCTTAGGCTGTGTGCCTGACAACATTCCGCTTAAGATCTGGTTCACACTGATGTGGTGCTGGAAACACTGAGAATCCTGTGCGTTTCCCACGCCGTATTGCAGTCACATGGTGTTCATGCGATCTGGTGCCAATGTTCAATAAATGATACCCCAAAACAGATCGCAAAACGCAGTGCAGAAATCAAATGGGTGAGAACACCCATACAATGCTATTCAGGTGCGGGTAAAAAAAGGGCCCTGCACCGTTTGGTGTGGCTAGGATTTGTGTGAACCCACCATCATCCACTGCACTGGATGCAGACTGTCTGCATTTACCAGCTTCCAGTCACAGCCTGTCTTTGATTCGTGCAGGTGACCGTACTGAACACTTGTGACCCCTAGATGAACAAGTATGTATGTTATTTAGGATGGATTCACACAGGTGATAAGGGCACCCAGCAGATTTCTGTTACAAGAATCAGATTTTTGAAGCTGGAATTACTGATTTATTACAGGTATTTAAATAGTGCTGGCAATTTATACAGAGCTTTACACACTGTACATTTACATCAGTCCCTGCCCTCAAGGAGCTTACAATCCAAGGTCGCAAAGTCGCATCTATACACATACTCAGGCCAGTTCTAGACAGGAGCCAATCAACCTACCAGTATGTTTTGGAATGTAGGAGGAAACCTGCACAAGCAGAACATGCAAACTCCATACAAATAATGACCTGGAATGTTGTTTATGTGAACAGTTGTGGCCAGGAAGTTTGTACAAAGCATTGACAGGCTGACAGCGACTGTAATGACACATGGGGCCATCAGCTGCAGGTAGGGACTGATGATACAAAGAAAGTTTACATCCAGGGCAGATCATATGTCCCTCACTTTCTGCTGATCACCCCTGTGACAACAAACTCATTGTGTACAGCCCTTTGATTGAGCCCTAAGACCATTCACATGTTATCATCCGGCAGCATCACCCGACACTTACATAGTCATTTCCCTTCTGCCCTATTGTTTTAGTTCACACCAGTGTGCTGTGTTGATGTGTACTAATAGCAAAACAGGTTGTATATTTACCCCACATGTCTGATGCACCACATCACAATACATTGCACTGCATAAACATGAATTAAATCTCAATTTCCGAAGCTTTAAAAAAAGTAAATGGTGCAATGTGTTGTAATAATATCATACTATCCCTTTACAGGGCAGAATACACACCCACTGCTGTTGCTGGGCCCTTATACACACACAAAATACATACATCAGAAATGATTTTGTATTTCTGTCCATCCAGTCCTGAGATTGTCACTGCTCTGTGTGTTGTTCTCAGGCTTGCTGCAGTCTGGTATATATTGTGCTTTCGTTCTGTGGTTCATGTTGTGTTAAGATGTCATTGTAGTTGGCACCTCTCTGGCTACATTTATTCTCATGACTGGTGATGATCCTTTCGTTCTGGTAACCCATAATACTGCTAATCTCCTAGTTGTACCCAATCTTTACATTGTGATTTGCTGTTTATTTGGGCATTTTGAGGTCTCTGATATGACTAACTACACTAAACTATTTCTTTGCCTTTTATGTGAAGAAAATGATAGCTATTACCTGGTAATCCTCTGAACCTCCCACACTTAATGGTAGGAAACGACTTATTAACCAAAAAACCTCCACTTTATAAAGTCACACATGAGACATGTGGTTACTGGACAGGTTGGAGAAGGTTGGACACCCCTGGCTGGGTACACACAATGGTCCCTATAGTGTGAGAGTCTATATGTAGTCATCTATAGAAATCCAACAGGACCCAGTATAAGGGTTCATATCTCAAATATGTCCATGTGGATTATATATCTTTCATCAATTTATAGAGTACTTTGTTATTCTATGTTTAACCTCCCTGGCGGTATTCCCGAGTGTAGCTCGGGGTAAAATTTCAGTACCAAAAGCGGTAACCCCGAGATACACTCAGGCTTACCATGCGGCGTTGCTCAGGGATTCCCTGCAGCACTTACCTTGTCCTTCGCTCCCGCTATGTGTCCCCTGCAGCGTCCCCGGCCATCTCCTCTGGCCGATGCCGGCTTCCGTGTTCCTGTCCCTGTGATGTTGGGACGTACGGGTGTCGGAACTGGGGGAAAATTTGAAAGTTTAAAAAAAAAAAAAAGTCTTTTTTTTTAAAAACAATTATTACATAGCAAAACATTACTGTATCAAACCATTTCACATACATTTTGTCCCTACTGCTTTGTTCTGTGTCCTGCCTGCATTTTGACTGTTCTTTCTGCTTGGAAACTGGAAAAGTCCATGGCGTCCAAAAAGCGTCCCTTTAGGTTAAAAGCGGTTTTAGACCAGCTAGAGAACAGTGATAGTAAATCAGAACCACTTGCAGAATTGAGTGATAATGATTTGTGGGGAAATTCGTCATCAGACACTGAAAACGATTTTGCAACTTTGCTCAGTGATGTGCGAATTTGGCACTATATTTCAAATTTCAGTGTTTTTGGTTTGATTATAATATTGAATTAAATGTATTATATTTTATTTATTAAATTATAATTTATGATTTCGTGTTTCAAGTTTTATCATACCTGGGATGTTTACTAGACTCTTGTTCGGACAGATATCAATGAGATATTCCTAAAAATGACAGGCCTACAATAAAAAAACTACATATTTCCAAGCAAAATAATGGTACCGCTTTCAGCACCAAAAATCTGAAATAATCATTCCGCCAGGGAGGTTAAAGTGCATTCACATAGACGACCATACACCAAGATTTTTTTATTTGCTTATTTTTCAACAATAAGATAAAGAAAAAAGACATTAAAGCAAGACATCAACCAAAATTGGATGTTCAGCTTTAAGGACTTCTCCCCCACTCCTGTTAATGAATTGGCACTTTTGGGGAAGGAGCGGGTACCTGATTTTGACAGGTGCCCTCTTCCGCTTCCACTGCGAAATAGGCCATTGCTTGGTTGTTGCGCTGAGCCTGTGGCTTCAGTGTTTCCTCAGTCATTGAATAGAAGTATGCAGATTTGTCTTGTCTTCCCTGGCTGCATGCTTGTTTCAAGCCAGGGACTGGATGAAAGCATTGTAGTTATGTGAATTGGTTGGTAGACAACTAGCATTTTTTTGCAACAGGTCTGCCATGACAGATCTTTTATTTTACACATCATCAGATGCTGTAGACCATTTCCTGCTCGATCAGATGAAGGAACATTTTATTTATTTATTAATTTTTTTAATCTGCCTGATTGTTGCAACGCTTACTAATCTGTAATAACTGGAGTGAGGCATCAAAGATGGCAATATAACATCAGTATCTCCTTGATGAGTACAGATATTTTACTTAGACATGGAAACTGTGGGGTTAAAGTACCCGTAGAGACAACTGTTCTCTTTGGCAGCCAATTAGCTTCTTCCTTTTATCATCCTGAATTGTATTACAGATATTACCAAAAGCTATTAGAAGTATTGGGAGTATTAGGTGTTTTTACGGAGTAGAACGATTTTAAAACCGGAAATAGTCACATGAATCGAATTATTCTTTATTTCCAGACTGTGGGTGGAACCTTTAAGATCATGTCTTTATGTTCCAATCACCCAAATGCACATCTAGGATCGCTGGTGTATAGTGCATATATATTCCATTATAGAGTCATTTGTTTCAGGCTTTTTTTTTCCCCAGGCCCCACTCCATAGAAGCCATGGTTTCCATACACTGCATTGACGAAGGCTAAAAGGCTTGAAACAGCAGTTTGAAATAAATGGTTATACTATCATACAGAGTTGTAAAAATGCTTATATAGGAACTTCACCCGTTCTCCCTTCATATCATGTATTGTGGATACTGGACAGAATGCCCATAAGGAGCTGGGTCTACCTGGCCCCTGTCAGGAATCTTGCCCCCCAGGGGTTCAGAGATTGGTTCTGGTCCCAAGAGATTCCCTTAATTTTGCAGTGATTTCCTCTCACCTATGTTGGTGTTTGGACAGGAAGTGAAGGGAAATCTCCCCAATAGGACACAGATGACAAATTAAAAAAAAAAAAAATTGACAGTTAACCTTCCCGTTCTCTAAAAAAAAAAAATGTTAGTATAAAGAGAGAGGAGGTCTTTGACCAGTAATTTCCATGAACTCCCATCAATTCAAATTTTTTTTTTTTTTTTTTTTTTTTTTTACTAGGGTTGCACCGATACCAAGCATGTGCATGAGTATTGGTTCTCGTGCAAATGCACAGCTACTAAAATCCAATACCTTCAGGCTCAATTCTTTCTGATAGCTGAAATGTAAACAAGAATATCGGCAATTATTGGTGTGTTGTTTTGTGTGTAGTGTTTTACTAGAGGATGTACTGGTTTTTATCTCCCTGCTTTGTACATCCCAACTGACAGGCAAGAGATCTGCGTTGTTTACATTCAGAGACCTCTCTTCTCTCAGTTGCTCCACTCTGAATGCACATTTGCCTAGGAACATAAGGGAAAGATTTGCATGGCTCCATTCACCTTCTGCTTTTTTGGCAGAAGAGATTTTGCGTGCTCTTTTCTCTGGCAGCCTTACTTTTTTTTAGGTTTCATTCCCCTTTTAAGAAGGTTCTGCTGTGCATTACACTGGTAATATGGAGGACTTCTTGGTTTCTGTAAGCTGACCTTAACCTGCTTGGTTATGCTTTCTGATTCAAGGTGTTTATTAAAGCAGTTCTTCACCCTGTAAACAAAGACTTAAAAGTCAGCCGCTACAAATACTGTAGCTGCTGACATTTAAAAAACACACACTTACCTGTCCAGGAATCCAGCGCTGTCCTCACCCAATCTGGCTCTTCGCCATTCTTTGAGGTGTCAGCATCTTAACTGTGGGCAGCTGGCAGTGGATCTTTACAGCCAGCTGACCACTGCGTATGTGTGAGCGGCGCCGCACATTGTGAAAGGACCCGCAGTCTCCTGGGACCTGTGATGTGTCCCAATAGGCTGTTGGGAGAGGACGAAGTGGCAAACTCCCGCTCCAATTGCCTAGACGGTCAGAGTGGGTACCTGTCAAAATTGGCTACAAAAAGGAAGAAAAGAATAGCTCCCCCTTTTATAGGTGAAGATCTGCTTTAAGTTTGCAAGAAAATACAATTGTTGCTGTGACAGTTCAATGTGCACAATAGTTAAATTGCATCTATGTTTTCCAGTAAAACTACTAGAAGGTCTACTGTATGGTCAGGGAAAATGAGGAACCAAAAGAGATAACAGGAGGGAAGAGAACAAAAAAGATTTGGTGGGGGTAAAGGAGGACGATGGGTCTGTTCTATTTAAACTGAATAGGTAAGACAGGTCTGAATGTAACTGTACTGAAGGTGGTTTGGAGGGTAGACTACAAGCTGGGCTCCAAGATATTGGGCAGATTTACAGGTTGCCATGTCCTGTCCTGGCATTGGATTAAATAGGAAGTTGTTAGGATGACATCCACAAAGTAGATTGACATTTAGCTCCTGCCAGCTCAACTCCATGTATCTTTGGGTTATTGTGCATTCAAGTGGAACTGTTCTTGCCTTCTCCTCAGCACTGCAGTGTTTCAGAGCTCCCTACTGGCCACTGATATCTTTGGCAGGTCAGCTTCCGAGAATTGATTTTCGACTACTTTCATTGGTCTTCCTGGAAGTCACCTGGGCTTAGATGTCACTCCTGTGCATGTTCAGAAGTTCCTTCATCTTGGCATTGCCGGAAGTGTACACTGAGCTGCGTGTGCGCATTTCCGTGTTCAGGCAGGTAAGGAACTTTAATGCAAAAGAGAGGTAGTGGGGTTGATTTACTAAAACCTGGAGAGTGCAAAATCTGGTGCAGCTGTACATGTAATTAATCAGCTTCTAACTTCAACTTGGTGAGTTACCCCTGGTTCACATATATGTGGCCGTGGGGGCCGCATTTTGTGCAGGCATGAGAGCCCATTCATTTGAATGGACTCCCTTGCCCCATGACACTCAGGGAAGAAGTTCCTGGGCTTCTTCTGAAAACGCTGCCCGCACAGGAACCTCTGATCCCAGTACAGTTGCATTTTCCAGTGCGGGTGGCGTGCCATTAGAACTAATGGTACCCTCCCACAGGTCCACATTCCTCTGTGTGGGTGGTGCAGCTGCATGGATTTTTGCGCGGATCCACAGCGGCACCACCCGCACATATGTGAACCTAGCCTTAAGCTTTGACAAAACTGGAAGCTGATTGGCTACCATGCACAGCTGTGCCAAATTTTGCACTCTCAAGTGTTAATAAATCAACCCCAGTATGTCTCTTCTGCATTAGAAATCTTTCCTGTTTGAGATATGGAGATAGATATGTGTTTTGGTTTGTCTTCTAAGGTATTGAATACCTGGGTGAGGTGGGTACATATTATGGTACTCTGGAGTCCAGCTTTAACTTTTTATGCGGGGTTCTGATTAATGTGCACATAGACAGTTAAGCACATTTTGAAAACCTATGTAAGCTGAATATGGACATTTTTGTGCATTTTATATTTTGTTTTTGCTTTTATTTATTATTTACACTCTAAAATGAATTTTCTTTTGCCATATTGCAAGGAATAAGGGCAAAGCACAGAATTGCTCAGCTTTTATGCAGGCTTTATACATTTTGTAACTAAAGTAAAAAGATCAACAAGCAATAATTTGTGACCGCCATATCCATGTTGGCCTGTGATTTCCAATGCTATGTCTCAGACGGCTAGCTATACCTCTGTAGCATACTGTGATTATATTTCTGTCAAGTGTACAGTGTCTTGGTACGTGATCTGTGTGTCTTCTGGGCCAATTCCCTCAATAGCACATTGTGAACAAAGAGGAAGTTAGCCTAGGAATGACAAGTGGCCTATGTGAAGTGACTGGTGTTCAGACAGTGTATAGTCATTCACAGGCTCACTTCCTTCTTGGCTGTACAGGTGGGCCCTGCGACAGCATTGACTATGCCGCTGTTCTATGTTCAGGTTTCCTGTACATTGACCTTCCTGGGTTGTAGAAAAGGCAGTTATATATTTACTACTGTTTGAAAGAATGTAGATTTAAGAAAAATAATACTAGAGACTAATTTGTATTTCTGAGGGCCGTGTTATTCTAGCGACTATGCCAGTGCAAATGGCCAGCCACAGGTTGACTAAAGGGATAGCTAACCTGACATGTCCTTAGCTGTACATGGTATGCTTTAGTCAGAATGGAAGGAAATGTATAGTTGTATAGTGGTTGTGTACACAATTTGACAGGTCACTTCTCTAGCCCTACTGGGTGTGCTCTCCTCCAATGATCAGACTTGTGCTGACATCCCCCCCCCCTTTCCAGCCATTCACTGGGAAGTACAGTGTACTGCTGTTTCTCCAGCTCCCTCCTTTTTTGCAGCACAGATGAGAACAGATGGTACGTGATCACTTTATGACCTGGAATAAGCATGCAGAAGGAATGGCACAGTTTTTTTGGACCTTACTGGCTACATGTTTGCCCAGGTCCATGAATCACAGGTGAGCCCGAAGTCTGCACCTGTGAAAGGCAAGACAGCAATGGATGATATTGTGCCAATAGAATCCCCAAGAAGGATATGAATTCTGTATTTTTCAATTAGCCAGCAGCTACACATGCCTGAAATTGGTTTTAGTGCTAGTAAACATTTATCAAGTACACCTTTCATGAAGAAATATTTAGGTTGCCATTGCTGACTTCTGAAAACTCTAGTTGCTTGGATGTATCTGGCTTCTGTACTTTTCAGTCACTGGCCACCAACAAATGAAAGGGTCTCTTCCATCCAAAAGCACATCATTAAAGGAAGAATAAATATACTTACCTTTTTGGCGGCCTCTGTGTTGAAATGCCACTGTGCTTTTCCCCATCTGTTGCAGGTATTCAACACTTGTGTGTTGGAAAATCTTACCCCCTGCTGCATAAAATGGTTTCTCCCGCCAACTTGTGTGTTACTACACGATGCACAAGTCACTGGGGAAGTACCACACTGTGCTGTTGGGGAAATGGGTATTCAAATACTTGCAGCAGCAAGATTTCAATACACAGGACTTTGGAAAGGTAATTATATTTACAATCTTGTATGCTTTTGGATGCAAGTGATTCTGTGATAACCGGGTAATTTTTAACTTGTTCTATTATACCGAATTTCAAACACACTTTTTTTAAATCCAGCAACAAATACAAATACTGTAGCTGCCGAAGTATAAAAATAAGGTACTTGCGAGTATCTGGGGCCTAGCTTTTGTGTTCTGTAGCTTGTTCTTCTTATTGCTGGGGGTCCCTAGCACCACCATTTTGGATATGGGAGCAGACTGTGACTTTCTTAGGAATCACACCTGCCCCCCCCCCCCCCCCCCCATTGCAAGGGTAAATGTTGTTTTTTTTGTTTTTTGCCTAGGGTGCCATTAAATATCACTTCTACCTATTTTGTCCCACCCTTCCCTGGGACCTGACACTTTCCTCTTCCCTCTGATGCTCCAGGTTGTGAGCCGGTCCTCGGTGTCCTCACTCACAATGCAGAACTGATGATCCTGCATTGTACATAATGATGTTTGAGTGCAATGACAAACTATTAATACATTGAGTTTTTAAAATGTATAGCAGTATCCCCCCCCCCCCCCTCCCTAAGACCTTTTGTATGCAAATCTGTTTATGCTGCTGACATATTGGTCATAACTGAAGTACATCTGGTGGTCAGAAGGCAGGAGACTTGTGACTGTTCTATTATTCTGCGTATTTCAATGTGTGATGATTAGTCATCACATAGTGCTGGGCTTATCAGATGACCGTTTTCTGCTATTATGTGAATAATGATTAGACCCGGGGGATGTACACAGGGCACCACAGAAGCCACAATCAAAGCTTTTGAGGGATTGAGGTCTGAAGCCGTGCTGTCGTCGTGGTTAAGTATATAGGGAGTGAAAGGGAAGTGCAACTGCTTTACAAAGTTCCAGTTGCAAAACCGAATACTACCTGTAAAGGCCCATGTCATATTAAAGAGACCCTGTCACCTTGCTCATTCTTTTTCAAAGGGACCCCTCAATCCACTGACTTTTCACCTTGCCAGTGCTTTCCTGCTGCCCCTTTTCTCCATGTCAGCCAGCACTAAAATCCCTAGTCGGAGTGGTGCCTCTGTCACATGTCACTACTTGGGCTTAGTGATTGGCTGCTAAACCTGCGCATTGGGGTCAGTTCACCAAAAAAGTAAATACTGCATGAATGTTTGAATTAAAAGAACTCATGCAGTATTTATTTAAAAGTAGTCAATTCACTTAAGAAACATGCGTTATTTATCGAAAGCGTTAAATAGTTATGTTTTGCGATATTAGCACTTTAATTTTGCTTTTCGTTTTGGTGAGGTTTTTTTGCACAATTTTTTTTTTCTATTTGCAGGCTATCACTGCACTAGAACTCGCAGCAATTGTGTGAAACTGTGAAATATTTCTAGTGTGCTTTCATTCACAAAATGATCTCCCTCTGATGAAATGTTACTATTGTATTTTCAGACCTGAGCTCAGAGAAGAACATTTTCACTTTGATACATTGTATACTTTTCACTTTCTAGCCAGTGCAGAGTTCCTCTAATTGTTATTTTATACATTTCTAAAATACTGCAAGCAAACACCAGGTGATAAATAACAAATGTGTTTTTTTTTCTTTTTTTTTTAACCACTTGCCCTCCTGAGGATTTAACCCCCCCCCCCCGACCTTTTTGTGTTACGGCGCTGCTTTACTTTAACTGACAATTGTGCGGTCATGCAACGCTGCACCCAAATTAAATTTGTCCTTTTTTTTTTTTTTTTTTTCCCCACAAATTGAGCTTTCTTTTGGTGGTATTTGATCGCCTGTGCGGTTTTTTTATTTTTTGCACTATACAAGAAAAAAAGACTGACAATTTTGAGAAAAAAACAATCATTTTGACTTTTTGCTATTAAACATGTTCAGTAAAAAAAATTAAAAAAGTCAAATTTCGTCATAAATTTAGGCCGAAATGTATTCTGCTACACGTCTTTGCTAAAAAAAAAAAAAAAATCTCAATACGTGTTAATTAATTTACAATATGTGTAAATTAATTGGTTTATGTGAATGTTTTTAGCTTTTACAAATGGCGGTATAGATGCTGTTTTTTTTTTTTTTTTTATTTTTTCTAGTAATGGTGGTGATCAGCGACTTATTGCGGGACTGTGGCAGGCATTCTGACACTGTGGGAAATGGAAAAAAAACCAAAAAAAAAAACACTGATACTGTACTAAGGGCATTGGGCAGGAAGAGGGTAACATGAGGGGTGATCAAAGGATTAACTGTGTGCTGTTTCACTGTAAGCCTGTAAGCTATGTCCGTGTGCTTCACTGTAATCCACTGCTTTGGATGGCTGTGCTATGCACAGCCATCCAAAGCAGTGTGCACGAGCTAACGGGGAGGAGAACTGTATTGTTTACAGACAGTTCTCCTCCCTGTCGGAGATACTCGACAATCACTGGGTGCCGGCGAGTAATCACCGGCCGGGACCTGGTGATTGACGGCCGCGAATGGCGGCACGGGTTGGACACACGCATGCCTTGTGTATATACGTGATTTTGCTCACCAGTGCCACCCTGTAGCGTATATCTGCTATAGGGTGGTCGGGAAGCGGTTAATGATTTTACTTTTTAATGATTTTTCGTGTTTTTTTTTTTGTGGTATTTATTTCACTATTTTAACAAATGTGCGGTATTTACCTCACATTCGATATTTCACTTTGATGAATTGACTCTTATATTATCTCATGCAATTTTTCTGAAAAATGAGTCGCGTGACCTTCATATTGCATGTGGTAACCTTTAGTGAATTGACCCCATTGTCGCATGCGAGGAGGTAACATTCCCCATACCTGGATGCACTTAGTATTGTCACCTGGTGTGTTCTGGGAGGCAGTGGTGGTCTTTGCAAAGACTAAGGCTAAATGTCACTTAGTTCTCAATGGGCAAGGTAATGGTGTCTATCAATTCTGTCAGTGGCAGAAATTCGCTAGTGACAGAATTGTTTAAGCAGCCTATAGATTATGCTGTTTTTCATGCCTCGATTCCCTCATCAACCCAGTAGTGATGGGGGAATTCCTCCTGAAGTGCTGCTACTGTGTTCTGCCGGTGGGGAGCACAGGGTGCCTTCCCCACTGGCAGAACAAAATGATCACTGCTGGTTACTATAATAACTGGCATTGATCAAGTGAAAAAATTCCAGCAGGTTGGTTCTGCTGAAGTTGACCAGCTTGCCCATAGATGGATCGAATCTTGCCTGGCTCAGCAGGGACCATCCAAGATTTGATCCATCTATGGCCGGCTGTAGGCTGCATTCACACTTGAGCAATTGTAGCTTGGAGCTTGAAGCTCCAAAAAAACCCCAAAAAGTTAAAATCACATGTTCTCTATGGTGCCTGTTTGCGTGATTAGTTGTGAACGGGCACCATAGCGAATAATGGACTTTAAGATTGAGCGTTTTTGGAGCTTCAAGCTACAAATCGCTCAAGGAGTGCATGCAGCCTACCTGTCACGGACAGGTACATGAATCTGTCTGCACTGGACATGCCTTCCTTGGTGCACTCTCACTTAGCTGTCCCTTCCTGGCCACGGCGCCCATCCTATGGACAGATGCATGGCTGAGGACATTTGTATTCAGGGTGAACGGAGCCTGATGAGGAACTAAAAGATTAGATTCCCATCAGGCTGCTTTATCTTTGACAGCAAATGGCAGTGAGTGGATTAATTTCAACTCCACCCTCTGCCATTCACTGTCAATCCAATGTAAATACGTTATGCAGTAAAAGAGCTAGCCCATTCCTGCCTGCCTCAATTGGAGAGGGGTTGTCAGGATTGCAACATTTTATAAATGAGCATAATATGGGTTTCCACTGATTTTTAAGAAGCAGAACTTTAAAAGAGCAGTTTTTCATTCCCCCCCAAATTATACTTACCTAGGTGGATGCAGCATTGGTCCCCGCCTGCTCTAAGGGTGAGAACTCGGCGCTGAGTTCTCATCACCGCTGTGAGCAGAGAGCGGAGACTCGCCACTGTCTGCTCTTCCAAACCCCCCCCCCCCCCCCCCACTCGCTGGAGTTCTGGGCTGTGGAGGGGGAGACAGAGGCTGGAGTAGATCTTTCCCTAGCCTAGACCGGCTGAGTGATGTCAGTGAGTTGTGTGTTTTTTTTTTTTCCCATTTTAGCTCAAAAAGTTCTAGAAAAAAAAACTGGATGAAAAACGCTGATAATAGCATTTTTTTTTTACCAGCTTGTGGTAGCGTTTAGGAGCGTTAGCGTTTTATTAGTGTTTTTACAGTACGTATAGGGGGAAAAAAAGGTAGAAAAAAATCTGTCCAGAGAATTTTCGTAACTTTTAGGGCTTGTTCACACTTGGCTGTTTTACCAACCCTTGCCAAACGCCCCTATAGCGTTTGGCAAGCGTTGGTCCAGCGTTTGCGGAGCGTTTTTTAACGCTCTGCAAATGCTGCATGCGCGGTTTAGCGGCGGTTGCTAGGCGTTTGCCGAGCGTTAAAAACGCCCCACAAATGCCTATAATGCAGTTTGAATGGTGTTACCGCTCCGCAAACCGCACCGCAAACGCCAGCCGGACGTTTACGGAGCGGCACCATAGACTAGAATAGGAGGCTTCAACGCCTCCTGACTCGACCAGAGGCGTTCGTTTTGATGCGACGCAAACGCTCCCGTTAGAATAGCACCATGTGCTGTAATGTGCAGAATTGGCAGAGGCATTTGGGAAGTGGTAAAAACGCTTCCCAAACGCCTGTCTGCCGCCTGCACACAACGCTAGTGTGAATGTAGCCTTAGGTGCATTCAGCGTTTTTTTTTTTTTTTTTTTTTTTCCTGCTGGAACTATGCTCCCAAAAACTCTACAATTTTTTTTTTCTGCTCCTAAACGCTGAAGCTTGAAAACGCTACTAGCCTGAAGTCGTGTGCATGGACATATAGGATAACACTATTTCGCTTCTAGGAGCTGAAACAAAAATACTGATAACCGCTTCTAGGAGCTTAAGAAAATGCTTGTGTGCATGGAGCCTAAAGAAGCACACATGCTCTATGTTGAAGTGGGAATTTTGGCAACTGATGTAAGTTTTTAGATGGATAGATATCTATTTTTTTTTTTAATACACCTGTAATGTCGGCATTAAACTAATATGCTTGAATGACATAAACACATGGCCTTTATATTTGTCCTCCCTGTTATTTTTCTCATAAGTTGCTCAAGCTGTATGCTGCTCCTATTCTTTCTATATCAATTAAAAATGTGCTGTGAACCCTGTGAGTAATCCTCTGCTGTGTGTAGGTGGGAAGCACAGCCAGGCTGACGTCTATCAAGGCTAGTTCTTAGTATTGCATAGATGCTGGCAAGTTGACTGCATATTCCTGCTTGTTATACCAAATCATTTTCCAATTTTCAGTGGATGAACTACCTGTAAAATGTAATCTTAGTCTTTTTAAAAGTTTATTTTTATGTGAATAGGATCAGCTCAGTGTGTGTGTATATATTTTATATAGCACCATCAATTTACGCAGCACTTTACATATATATTGTACATTCACATCAGTCCCTAACCCTCAAGGGATGCACAATTTAAGGTCCCTAACTTACATTCATACATACACATATTAGGGCCAATTTAGACAGGAGCTAATTAACCTACCAGCATGTCTTTGGAGTGTGGGAGGAAACTGGAGTACCCAGAGGAAACCCACGCAGGCACAGGGAGAACATGCAAACTCCAGGCAGGTGGTGCCTTGACTGGGATTCGAACCAACGACCCTAGTACTGCCAGGCGGAAGTGCTAACCATTTAGCCACTGTGCTGCCCCATGTGATGTCTGTCTATTCTATCATGGAGTGCATTCCCTTCACTTTTTTTAAATTCTGTTGTGTTGCAGCCTGATATTACGGTTGTTTTTTCTCATTAATCTACAGTAGTTTTAGAAATGTCTGTGAATTTATTAAGAATACAAAACTGAAATATCACATATGCATAAGTATTCAGACCCTTTGCAACAACACTTGAAATGTAGCTCAGGTGCCTCCCATTTCTCTTGATCCTTGCTGAGATGTTTCTACACCTTGATTAAAGTCCATTAAATGTATTTGACATGATTTGGAAAGGCACACACCTCTATAAAAGGCCTCACCGCTAACAATGCATACTGTATCAGAGCAAAAGCCATGAGGCCAAAGACACTGCGTGCAGAGCTCACAGACAGGATTATTGCAAGGCACAGATCTGGGGAAAGATACAAAAACGTTTCTGCTGCCCTGAAGGTTCCCAAGAGCACAGTGGCCTCCAACATTCTCAAATGGAAGAAGTTTGGAACAACCAGTACTCTTCCAAGAGCTGGTCGCCCAGCCACACTGAGCAATCAGGGGAGAAGGGCCTTAGTAAGAGAAGTGAACAAGAACTCGATGGTCACTGAGCTCCAGAGATCCTCTGTGGAGATGAGGCAAATTTCCCAAAACATCAATGCAGCCCTCCACCATTCTGGGCTTTATGGCAGAGCGGCTAGACTGAAGCATCTCGTTAGTGCAAAACACATGAAAGCCCGTTTGGAGTTTGCAAAAGAGTACCTGAAGTGTTCTGACTGTGAGGAACAAGATTCTCTGTTCTGATGAAACCTAAATTGCACTGTTTGGCCTCAATTCTAAACATTGTCTGGAGGAAACCAGGTATCGCTGATCACCTGCCCAATACCATCCCAACAGTGAAGCATGGTGGTGGCAGCATCATGCTATGGGGGTGATTTTCAGTAGCAGGGACTGGGAAACTGGTCAGGGTTGAAGGAAAGTTGAATGGAGCAAAGTACAGAGATATCCTCCGTTAAAACCCTTTCCACAGCACTCAGGACTTTTGACTGGGACGAATGCTCACCTTACAACATGACAACGATCCTAAGCACACAGCCAAGACAACACAGGAGTGGCTTAGGGACAACTGTGTGAATGTCCTGGAGTGGCCCAGCCAGAGCCTTGACTTGAACCCTATCAAACATCTCTAGAGAGACCTGAAAATGGCTGTCCACCGATGGTCCCCATCCAACCTTACTGAACTTAAGCTGAAAGAAATTCTGTTTCACTTTGTTCTTTTAAGGGTACTGAGTGTAGATTATTGAGGACAAATGAATTTAAACAACTGTAGTATCAGGCTGCAACATAACAAAAAAAATTAAAGTGAAGGGGGTCCTGAATACTTTAGGATTGCACGATGTGTGTGTGTATAGTGTATAGATACATGATTTTTTTTTCCTCCGTTTTGTTACATAAAAAATGTATTACTTTTTCATGATCACTTTCACATTTACTGGCTGTTAGTGCATTTAGTAAAACTCTTTAATTTCATTCAGCCCCAGACACCATTGTAATCCTTGAACTTCTGCAGAATCTTGCAGTCCTGGCTCTACTACACATAGTGGTTCATAAGGTAGATTGTAGACGTTCCTCTACACCACCTGCCTTCAACGCCTATTGAAGGAAAGCAAGATCGTGGTGCACCGAAATGAAAATTCTGGGGCCGAAAACGAAATCCAAAATGCACTTGGCCGAAAACCGAAATGCGCAGTTTTTAAAAATGAATATATATTTTTGGAAAAAAATACACTTTGATTTAAAAAAAAAAAAAAAAAAAAAACCCAAAACTTAAATTTTTTTTGAATTTATTGAATTTTTTTTTTTTGCACTGTCCCTTTTTTAAAACAAATTTTATCACTTTTATTCTTATCACAAGAAATGCACGCATCCCTTGTGATAGAAATAATTAGTGACAGGTCCTCTTTATGGAGAGATATGGGGTCAATAAGACCCCACATCTCTCCTCTGCAATATAAAGCATTGGATCAAAAAAAAGCATTGATCTAGTGCTTAAAAGAAAACAAAAAAGGCTGGAATGGGAATTGACATCGCTCTGGTCCTCCAAGGGCAGAGAGGTGATTGGCAGCCATCTTTCCTTTACTCATCTCTATGCCCAGCGCCGGGATCGACAGTTTCTCAGGTAAGGCTGAGAATTACCGAGCAGCTGCGGACGGCGGCAAGGGGCAGGGTTTTTCGACACCTGTATTGGTGCTTTTTTTTTTCATTTCGGCCAACGGCCGAAAGGGGTGTTTTCGGCCATCGAAATTTTGGTGCATCCCTACTTATTGTGAATGGAAGAGGCGTACAAAGAGTGAACACCTCTATTCCATGTAGTGGAGATGGGACTGTAAGATTCTATGTGGGATGTTTGGCAGTGACAGTGGTGTTGAGGCTGAATGAAAGCAAGAGTTGTACTAAAAACAGCATCCAGTAATAGAAAACACAACAGTACATGTAGTTTTATTTTTATATGGGAAGCCTTGCTAGCTTTGGGTAGCACAGTGGCAAAATGGTTAGCACTTCCGCCTGGCAGTACTAGGGTCGTTGGTTTGAATCCCAGCCATGGTACCACCTGCCTGGAGTTTGCATGTTCTCCCTGTGCCTGCGTGGGTTTCCTCTGGGTACTCCGGTTTCCTCCCACACTCCAAAGACATGCTGGTAGGTTAATTGGCTCCTGTCTAAATTGGCCCTAATATGTGTATGTATGAATGTGAGTTAGGGACCTTAGATTGTACACCCCTTGAGGGTTAGGGACTGATGTGAATGTATAATATATATGTAAAGTGCTGCGTAAATTGATGGCGCTATATAAGTACCTGAAAGAAATAAATAGCTTTGCTAGCCCACTAAGAAGGTATCAATTGTGCTTGCTCCCCTCTCTCATGTCAGCCTGTTCACTCTTTAAGAAAAAGAGAGCATGAGGGCTTGTTCACACTTGACTGTTTTACCAACTCTTGCCAAACTCCCCTATAGTGTTTGGCAAGCATTGGTCAGGTGTTTGCTGAGCGTTTTTAACGATCCGCAAACACCGCATGCGCGGTTCAGCGGCGGTTGCTAGGCGTTTGCCGAGCGTTAAAAATGCCCTACAAACGCTTATAATGAAGTTTGGATGGTGTTACCGCCCCGCAGCCGCACCGCAAACACCGGGCGTTTACGGAGCGGCACCATAGACTAGAATAGGAGGCTTCAACGCCTTCTGACTCGACCAGAGGTGTCCGTTTTGTTGCGACGCTAACGCTCCTGTTAGAACAGCACCATGTGTTACAATGTGAGGAGTTGTCCGAGGCGTTTGGGAAGCGGTAAAAACGCTTCCCAAACACCTTTTTTGCCGCCTGCACACAACGCTAGTGGAGGTAGCCCAGTGATGTGTGTGATTATACATTTAGGATAATTTAATACTATTTTTAAAATACTTGAACACCAAACTGTAAAACCTATTGCTTGCAAGACACAAGATGAGAAAAGAAATAGAAAATCTTTCAAGATGAGGTAGCGTTGTCATTTCCATACACATGGTTATTCCGGACATATATATAAAATTAGAGGGGTACAGATCCACTGTGTGCTGTGGTTCCTTACCCTCTATGCCCCTGCCTGCCTTCTTTCCAGTGATCTATTTTTAGCGATTTGTGATTCTTGGAACACTGGAATATTTCTATGTATTTGCAGAAAGAATAGGGCATATGTCTGCCAGTGTATTGTCTAGTATAGAAACTACCGTGATTAAGGTAGAAGCAGGAATCTGTGAAACACGGTGAGCCAAATACCTAATTTGCAAATGCAGTATGGTCATTTTACGTAAAATGTTTGACTAAAGCGAGGCATACATGGATTGTAATTTGTCTGGTTCAGCAGAGACAGGCCAAGTTTAGATCCATGCATGGGCTAGCTCTCAGGGCTTGACAAATTAGCTTTGAATATGAGCCAGCTAAACAAAAGTTAGAAGCCTTTTTTTTTTTTTTTTTTTTTAGCGTGGATGGTCAGCGTCTGGGGCTAGGCAACTCAACTTTTGGGCGACAAGCTTCATGGGATGCGGTTTGTCACATGATAATCACCAAACACCATGTTTTAAAACCTGCGTTTTGTGATCACGGTAGTTCTGCCGCGATCCCAAAACGCCCAGGTGTGAATGGAGGCGCCCTGGTTCACACGTGACTCTGGATGCATTTTCAAACACACAGATTTGGATGACAGGCTAGATATTATGTGTCCCTATTGAGGTGGTTCACATAGATGCGATCCTCACACATTGTGTTTTGTGCGATATTACGAAAGTGGTCCTGAGCGAATTTGTAGCTGTGCGTTCCAGACTCTCAAGTGACAGAGTAGAATGGCAAGCGGAGATAAGAGTTCACATAGGATTGCTATTGATAGGCGTTTTTGCATTGAAGTTGATGGGAGGCAGCTTGTGAACATAGGTGCCAGGATGCAATTTTTTTGTCACTATGGCGACCAGGCACCTGGGTTTTGTCGAGCTTTGGGCTAGCTGGTTGTATATAAGTAGATTGATTTATGTACAACCAGTCTGTTTGGGTTTTTCGCAAGGAAGGCTCCCCGCCGGCAGAACACAATAGCGCTGTGGGAAGGATTCCCCAATCAGCACCGAGGCGTGTACATTTTTTTTTTTTTTCTTCAACCCGCTGGTTGAACAAAAAAAAAAGGAAACAATATGGCCTGCCATAGGCCACAGGTGTGCCTACCTGGATTAAAATTCATCCGGTCCCTGCTGAACTTGACAAATTTCAATCCATGTGTAGCCAGCTTCGGGATCTAATGCAATGCAAAGATATATATTTTACTAGTTGGTGCAATAAGGAGGGCAAATTTTGTAAATAAGATGGTTACATTGGTGTTCATGTATTTTAAATGGTATTAAGATAAAAAAAATTCAGATGTATCTTTACGGTACCCCAAAAGTTTGTTTTTTATACTTTTTTTTTTTTTTTTTTGTTCTGTAACTATTTTGGACACAGTACCCTTCTACAGTAGCCCACATCCTTTTATTCTTGACCTGTTTACTGATTGTGGCATAGTTATGTCTCTCCTGCTTACAACGATTAGCTTTTATTCATATATGAAAAACCTTTATCCCAAAAGGGAAAAACACTGTTTTCTGTAACTGCTTGTAAATTATTAGCTGGAGTTTAGCTTCAATTTGTTAGTGTATCTAAATTTGCTAGTACATCTAACAGTACCCCCAAACCCCCCCCCGACTAACAATGCAGCTTGTCAAATGTGCCCCCTGTGCTCCTTCATCCAGAGTGTAGGCACCCTAATACAGGAGTTGTGTTACTGGCCTGATCACTGGGTGAAGACCGAGGGGAATGCATTAAAGTAAAAAATCTTCGGCCTTCAGAATCACTTTAATGCATTACCCTCCCTAAACACTTGACTCCTCCACTGATCCGGCACTGTCTGCAGTACCACTCTCCCCTTTTCCTTGTTTCACAGGAGCCGCTGAAACCAGTGGGAGCCACAGGCTCCTGTTGCTGTTATTTGAATCCTGTGAGGAGGGAGCCGGAGATGTGGCTAAGACAAGCTGTGTGTCTATGGACACACACTCTGGCTCGGGAGCGTCCCCAGGCAGGTGCCTCCTCAGCACAAAGCTTGCTGAGGTGGCAGTTGTAGGAAGAAGGAATGGAGAATGCCAGGGGGCGCAGAATCCAGAAGAGAAGGTAAGGGTCTGTTCTCTGCAATACTTTTTGCACCGAGCAGATAAATGTCACTTACCTTAAATGGAGTTGATGATAAGGCTTCCCTTGCGGCTCTGGTCCAATCACCCCTGAATGTGGTGACAGAGGTACAAGACTCAAAGAAGCACAACTGCCGGTAGCTTGATAGGTGACTGCCACAGTCAGGGATATAGTCAAGGTGAGCAGGGCCATACAGGGTGAGACAGCAGCATGGTCTGGAAGCAGGCTGAGGTCGGTACCAGGGAAGCAGGCAGAACAAGGTTCAGTAGCAAGCCAAGGTCAGTACCAGGAAATCAGGCAGAGCAAGGTCCAGAAGAAGCCTGAGGTCAGCACTAAGGAAGCAGGCAGAGCATAGTCAGAGGCAAGCTGAGGTCAGGACCAGGAGATCAGGCAGAGCAAGGTCCAGAAGAAGGCTGAGGTCAGCACCAGGGAAGCAGGCAGAGCATAGTCAGAGGCAAGCTGAGGTCAGAATCCTGAATCCACATAGCATGGTTAGGAACAAGCTGGGTCAGTCCGCAAAAGCAGTAGCATGGATCACAGGGAGCTGAAGAACATCCAGCAATTCGCCCACAGCCCTACTTTTAAATAGGCATCTTGGCGCTGAGGCAGGACAACGTGAGAGCCAATGCGTGCTGGAGCACACAAATGCGCCTACAACTCAGTGCACGCTGGTTATTAGCCCAAGCTCGTTTGTGTGCTGGTACTTGTGCGAGAGCGTTAGCTGCACGAGAATGAGCATATTATTTATTTTTTATATATATAGTTTAATGGTAAAAAAAAATAACCTTTACAGTCACTTTAAGTCTTCCAGTTGGCCTACTATGTCATGGTCAGTCATGTTATGAAAGTTGTGTAGTGCTGGTTCTTGGGAGATTTGTTCGGGCCTGGGTTAGAAAACCTTGTCGGATAGCTATTGTTGCCCACCTGCCTAAAGTTTTTTTTTTTTTTTTTTTTTTTTTTTTTTTTTGTGGGCAGTTCAACCACTTGATAACCGTGCTATAGCCGAATGATGGATACGGCGTGGTTACCCAGTTATGGGAGGGTTTCTAGAGGAGTTATTTAGCTGTAAAAATGTTGTAACGCAGCAAACTAGTGTTTTGTACTTTTTTTTTGTAAATAAAAAAACCGAAAACGCGGCTAAGCGCTAATGCAAAAAGCTCTACAAAATGCTGAAAAACTCAAGTTTTTAATGTGACTTTACACAGCTAACGTTACCAGTGTTATTAATATATAAAGAGGTAGTGCAGCGCTACACGAATGACATATAGTACAATATACAAACTGGAATAACCACCCAGAGATAAATAACAGTGACTATAAGAGGTACTGGTAACAATAAACGTGCCCCCCTCACTCCTACTCTATATAATAATATGTGAGGTGGGTAAATAAGTCAAATGTGAATACAGTTCACAAACAGCAAGTGGTGATGCCTGCAACGCAGTAAAACTTCATGCAAGGTGCATGAATCAAACTCTGGTGATGGTGAGTGTCAATCCTCCTCTGGCTGAATTGCCCCCTCACCTTAATACAGCGACCTAAAGGGCCTTTGTGCCTGCAAGATCACAAGTGGGATCTTAACCACACATGCTGGCAGACAAGCTCCTCCAAGACTTGCATCAGATGGGAATAATACACTGGGTGCCTTGCTTCCTGACCACCACTGGATACGCCACTCGTCAGGATCATAAGGAATATAGAAAATTCTGAGCCTGATCTCAATCTAGTGATGTGCGTTGCAGGCATCACCACTTGCTGTTTGTGAACTGTATTCACATTTGACTTATTTACCCACCTTACATACTATTATATAGAGTGGGAGTGAGGGGGGCACGTTTGTTACCAGTGCCTCTTATAGTCACTGTTATTTATCTCTGGGTGATTATTCAAGTGTGTATATTGTACTATGTCATTCGTGTAGCGCTGCACTACCTCTTTATATATTGTATTATCCAACTGGCGGTATCAGTTTAAGTGTTGGCTGCTCATTACGAGATTTTGTAGTTATACCATTAAGCGCAGGAGGATTTGACATATTTTACCAGTGTTATTAAACCGCTCCGTGTGCATGGAGCCTAATATGTAGTTTTGGTTGATTGTAGCCATATTAGTGCACTTGTGACAGAAATAATTGAGTACTGTCAGTGGTACTTTTTTTTTTTTTTTTTTTTTCTTATTTGTATCGGCATACAATTTTTCAGGACAAGCTTTCCGGGTGTACCCCCCTTCTTCAAGATCCGAGCAGTATGTGCAGTGAAAGAAAATGTTTGCTCTGCCTAACCTCCTTTTTTCTTTTTCCTATTCCCTACTTAGGGCCGGTTCACACCATAGAAACGCAGTCCGGATGCATTTATGCTCATTTTTTTACGCATTCCGGTGCGTTTTTTGCTTTTTTTTATTTTATTTTTATGCCTACCGGTTCATTTTTTTCCCCACTCTTTTTCTTCAACTTACATAAAGACATGTACATTCTGGATCGTTTTTAAGCAAATTTTTTTAAGTATTTTACTGCTTCTGGCAGGAAATCTTTTAGCCTCATAGATTTTATTAGTGGTCTGAACTTGATTTCATTGATTTGACATGCCATGTTTGTTGTTTTAGCTGCTCTTCAGTGTTGGTAGATGGATAACTCAGGCGAAGGGAGTGTCTATATTTATGTGGGAGAAGTTGCTCTACTACATTGACGGGTGTATCATGAAACCTCATGATATACAGACTGAGAAATAAAATGCAGTGCAGGAAATGTTGTCATCTGTACAGCTGCATGTCATTTTGCCAGTGATTTATAATTATCACTTCAGTTTACCAGTCAGGAAAAGGCCATTTTCCATTTCACTTAGTAAACCAGTATTTACATAATTCTGAAAGTTTTTACTGTGTTTGGTAAACTTGTCCTTCCTTTGTAAATGCATCACAAGTGTTGATGCCTAATAGATTTATTATGCAGTGGTAACAGTGACATTTTGTTTCTGTAGTTTTGCTAAAACAATGGTGAGTGGCAAATCTAAAGCCTTATACACACGGGCAGATTATTGGCTGGTTCAGCAGAAACCAGCCAACGTTTATCCAATGTGTACACCAGCCTGTCTAAAAGAAGCCGGCTGTTGGGGCATACTGGAAAACCAGCATCTGATCAGTGCTGTCAGCCAATGGCTGCAAGCGCTGACCAGTGTGTTCTGGTGGGGGTGGGGGGTGGAGGCGCAATTCCCCTGTCAAAAAAGTAGCTCAATGGGTAGATCGCTGTACTAACATCTGATAGTACAGCACTCTCCTCCCAAGCTTTTAGTTCTTTGGGTTTTTTTTTTTTGTTTCTTCGTTCAGCTCACTGGCTTGAACGAAAGAAAAACTGATAGTGTGTACCAGGCATAATGTTAGCTTTCTACACTGGAAGTTGTGAATGACTATGGGTGTGTATTATGCAAAAACCTTTCATTTTTCTTTTCCTATACCCCATTTAATCTCTGGTTACGTCAATGACAGACCCGCCATCTCACATTTTGCTAACTGTTCTGCGGCTGTTTTCAGCAGGCCTACTGATGATGACAACATTTGTAACCTGGAATCATGTTATTTGCTTTTAATCTTTTATGTCCCCAAAGTCCTCTTTGGCTTCATTTGGGTGTGCTGTACCCTCTACCTTCTCAGGCTGAGGTTTTTACCATGGTCCTGCTTGATTTTATGACCACAGAGGCAATGAGCGTGCCCTTGTGTCCTCTCCTGTAGATTGGATATCTGATTTGCCTGTGGTTTCAATGGTTTCCAACTTCCAAGCCATCAGTCGCAGAGACGAGACGATCCAGTAGTTGACTGATTAGCTTACCCCTGAAGAGTCAGTCTATTGCTATTACTCCCAATTTAGAGTGGTTGTGAACCTCAGATGTGAAATATGAACAAAAGAATATTCCTCTATAGCAGTGTTTCTCAACCTTTTTCCAGTCAGGGCACCCTTGAAAAGTATTTTCGGTCTCAAGGCGCACTAGTCTAAGGCTTGGTTCACATTACTGCGTCTCAGGGAACGTGTGCAAAATCACTTGTGTTGCCGACACACAGATAAACATGCCGCTCTTTAGCAGATGCGCAGGGGTGCCATTGATTCATATTGGCACCCCCATGCACTGGCAAACCTGGTGGCATATTTTATTTTTTTTTTATTTGTGGTGCAGTGTGATATATATAAAGTGTTGGTGACTTCTTCCACTGTGTTTTTTTGGGTAGGGCAGCCCATTGAAATTATTAGGCTGCACAATATGCTGGTTGCACCGATACATGATGTGGCAGCGGCAAGAAGTATACCCCAAGGGGAAGAGGACAACACTGCATCTTCCCTGCAGCCATATGCACTGCACATGGTTGTGGCACGGTGATTTTGCATTTAAGGGGTTACAACAGGAAGTGAGGAGGCACCGGCTGTCAGATTCCTCTTAACAGTGGTCCATCAAGGATCGCTTTTCAGAGAAGTGGTAGTCCTTGCTGCCATTTTGAATGAGCCCTAAAAAAAAAACAATTCTGATTGTACAGGATTAGGGGTCAAAATTAAAAGTAATGTACATACATGCATATAGACATACTGTACACTCACATAAATATATACTGTATACTGCTAAGCAGAGAAATAGAAGAGTGACACTAGACAATTGTCTTAGGAAGAGGGGCAAAAGTATAAATCTGTCCCTGTCGGTAAGCAAATACACGGCTTCTCTGCAACTTCCACCATTGCCATGCAAGCCTTGGCACCGCCATGCTACCAGGAACACCTGGACACCAGTGCCTCACCTGTCAGACCTGGAGACACCTATACTTCATTATCACAGAAATGGCAACCTCCATGTAACCGAGCACAGAGCTGGCTGTCTTGGGCACTGTCCTTGCCTGTCACCTCTGGGTCGTGCAGTCTTGTCAGCCTCACCTGGTGCAGACCACTGATGCCATCTGTGTTGGTACTGGTGCTGTCATTGATCGCCTTTCCGACTTTGCTCTCTACATACCCCTGCCTCCAGCAGATCTCCTCCTCCAGCACAAACCACCAACTCTGCCTCCCCACTTAAATTGTACCACATATGCCTAGACTTCCCAATGCCTGATGCCTCCTCTGCTGCCGCCAGAGGGGTTCAGTCTCTTCCTGGTTGGTGCAGGACCCTTCCCACTGGTGGAGCTGCCCCTTCTGCCTGCTCTGATCTAGCGCTCGTTATGCCAATCTACACTTTGGCAGAGCAGTGGGAGCTCAGTCGAGTCTGAATTCCATTTTCAAGCAGGATGCCACGTAACCCCTGACAACCTAAGACTGCACCCCAGGGTGCCGTGGCACCCCGGTTGAGAGAGGCTGTTCTATAGTGTGTACTTGTCTCAATTAAATTGGTACTAAAGGCTCACGTTTTTTTTTTTTTTACCTTGATGCAATCATGAGCAGCTGGTACCCTCATAGTAAGCTGCTTGCTGTGGGGGCACCCGACAGCAGGGAGGGGCCAGGAGTGCCAGTTGGGGACCAGAGAAAAGGAGGATCCGGGCTGCTCTGTGCAAAACCACTGCACACATCAGGTAAGTATAGACATGTTTAAAAAAAAAAAAAAAAAGTTATCGTTTAGAATCACTTTAACCACTTGCCCTCTTCAGGATTTACCCCCCCCCCCCTTCCTGACCAGGCCATTTTTTGGCAGTACGGCGCTGCATTACTTTAACTGACAATTGCGTGGTCATGCAATGCTGCACCGAAATGAAATTTATGTCCCTTTTTTTTTTCCCACAAATTGAACTTTCTTTCAGTGGTATTTGATCACCTGTGCATTTTTAATTTTTTGCACTATAACAAAAAATTTTAAAAAAAACGATATTTTTGAGAAAAAAAACAATATTTTTGACTTTTTGCTATTAAACATGTCCAGTAAAAAAATTTAAAAAACCACATTTTGTCATAAATTTAGGCCAAAATGTATTCTGCTACATGTCTTTGCTAAAAAAATAAAATCCCAATACATGTAAATTAATTGGTTTACATGAAAGTTTTAGCGTTTACAAATGGTGGTATAGATACTGGATTTTTTTTTTTTTTAACTAGTAATTGCAGCAATCAGCGACTTATTGAGGGACTGTGGCGGGCATTCTGACACTGGGGGGAACTGACTTTGTGTCACTGACATCCCCAGTGACACCAATACAGTGATCAGTGCTAAAAAAAAAAAAAAAAAAAGCACTGACACTGTACTAATGGCACTAGGCATTAGTGGCACTAGGAAGTGGCACTAGGAAGGGGTTTAACGTGAGGGGCGATCAAGGGGGTAATTGTGTGCTGGGAGTGTTTTTATTTTGCGCACCAATGCTGCCCTGTAGCAGTATTTCTGCTATAGGGTGGACGGCAAGCAGTTAAGAGCACAAAGTGTTATTTCTCTCTGCTGCCGCATTCCTCTGCTATCAGCATGAATCACTTCTGATAAACTTTCCAGACACCAAGAGAATAATGGTGACAGTTGAAGGACCTCAAGCAAATTGACAGCCTCAGCTCTGTTCCTGTGAGCTGTGTGTATGTGTGGAGGAGGGTCTCTTCACTCCAATCAGCTCTCAGAGCTCTCCTCACTGAGCTCTGTAGTGTGTAATTTCCGCTCTCTGCCCCCTTTTTTCTGAACTCTTAATACAAGCTATAAATCTTCAGCACTTTGGATATAGAGAAGAGAGGACTACAGACAGGTAAAACTTATGCTGGAGCATTTGTGTCATCTCTTTGTAACACCTGAGGGCAGTCAATTCATTGGGTATATGTATGTGTTTGCAACCATTTTAAAGAAGGCTGTGTTGGCTCTTATTGATGCAGTGCACACCATTCTGAATCTAGACGATCAGCCTGTTGCTTGTGCCAGTGCTGTTCCCTGCCTTGGGTCATCTAGAACAGCCTTTTTCAACCAGGGTGCCTTCGCAAAATGCCAAAATTTTGCCCACATATGTTATACAAGCCAGCAGGTGGATCAAGCTTGCCTTTTAGCTTCACAAAACCAAAGGCTTTCATTGTTCACCATTAAAACTGTCTAGCTGCCAGCATCCTAGCAACTGACAATGTCAACAGCGGATAAGGAGGACATCTGGTTCCTGCACAGCATCCTGGTTTTCCCCTCTCTGTCCACACTGGGGTCACCATTAGCTGAGTGAGGGAGAGAAACTGAGGGAGAAGAGAAACATTAGAATAATAGTCAGTACCAGTGGGCAAAGATGTATTTTACTTTAGAAGACTAAATAACCTCTAATATTGGGCGTCTTGCGTGTGTGGATGTTGCTGCCTTATGAAAAAATTTTATTTTAGTTTTCTTACATTTAAGAATGGGGTGCCTCAAAATTGTGCAGAATTTTAAAGAGGTTGTAGAGGCTCAAGGATTAATGCATGAAGGTAATAAAACCTTCTGTGTGCAGCAGTGCCCCCAGCCCCCTCATTACTTACCTGAGCCCCATCATGAACCATTGATGTGCACAACAGCCTCGGCTGTCCCGGGTCTCTGCCTCTTCATTGGCTGAGACAGCAAGCGGGGCCATTGGCTCCTTCTGCTGTCAATCATAGCCAGTGAGCCAATTAGGGGAGAGGGGTGCTTGCTATAAGTGTACCCGGCAGGAGCTCTGGCAGGGGACCCAAGAAGAGCAGCAGGTAAGTATAACATATTTGTTATTTTACTGAAACCCCCCCAATGTTTCGGTATCGCTTTAAAGGGTGCCTTGACTGAAAAAAGGGTTGAGAAACACTGATCTAGAACTCTTAATGTTGCAAAGGCTTTCCTTTTGCACCTACTTTTCCAATTGTTTCTCGGAGGAGATCAAAAATGTCCTGACAGACTTTTTCCCTCTAAACACTTATTAGCCTAGTTTGTTTTTGTAGATTTTATGTAGGTGTGGTCTATTCCCACTGTGTATTCAATAGTGTCCTGCATTAAAGCAGTATTGAACCCCAAAGCAAACCGTTATATTGCAGCTTATGATTTCTTAGATGTGGTGGCTACATTTGTTTTCTTTTTTAGGCTTGCTTTCTTCTATTTTCATCTGGTGATCCAGCCAATAAGTCTGTTCTTTTTCAGAAGAATAAGCTCTGCTGCAGATGTATCGGTTTACAGGAATAAGACAAACCATTTAACACTGGCAGGGGTGGTTAGAATAATCCACTTTTATTCAAGTAAAACCATTATCCCAAAGTGAAAAAAAAAAACTGTAACTGACCAAACGTCCTGCATGCTTTCAGAAAATGCACCTAAACCGTCCAATGTAATAGAAGTCCAAGCTCTGGTGACATACATCAATTATCGGGCAGGAACTAGAAATCTCACCATAGCAGAAGTGGGGGATCAGATCGTGTCCTGGGCAGAACTTTGTTTCAGCCTTGTCGAAATTATACATTCCAGGTACAGATAATTGGCTGGCAGACTTGCCTTAGCCAGCAGGACCTTGGCTCTGGGAAGTGGTCCTTTTACCCAGAGATGTTCCAGGAACTTTCACAGTTGGGGGTGCCAGTTTTAGACCTCATGGCTTGTAGGTTTAAGAACACACTGGACAGGCTTGTCTTTAAATACAAAAGCCTTCTAGTTCAAGCAATGGATGCTCTGGTAGCTCTGTGAGATCATTACGCCATGAATGATGCCTTTCCTCCCCTGAAACTTTTTCCTGATGTCTTTCGCAGGCTCGAGGTGGAAAGCATTCCATCTGCCATTTCTGTTCTGTTTCTGAGACCACTGACCTCTTACTCCATTACCCTCTGAATGCACTTAATCTGAATCTAGTTCTTTGTGCTTCAGAGGACACAGTTTTAACTCATTGGGAACATTCCTCCCTGTGATCTCAACAGATGATGTTTATTGTAGCCACCACCTGGGCGAGGTGAGTGTCTAAGCTGGGTAGCCTCATCTTGCAAGGAACCCTTTTAGTTTTGCATAGGGACAAGATGGTGTTGAGTCCAAGGACTTCTTGCATAAGAATTTCTATCTTGCTCAATTAGGACATTATTTCACCATCCCTCTATACAGCTCCAGTTTACCAAATGGAAATTTTTCTCCATTTTCTGGATGTCGTTTGGACTGAGTTTCTCACAGCCACTGCGTCTTTCACAAAAGCTGATCTCCCTTTTTGCACCCCCGGATGGTGGATCAGACGGACCATTCTAGCTTATGGTCTCAAGGATTGGGTTCCATACTTTCCTTTCAGAGTGCACTAAATATGTGAGTGCTTTTTGAGCTTTTCTGACTTGAGCATTGGTTTCCCAGATTTACAAGGCTGCTATTGGTCTTCTGTTCACTTATTGTCTAAGTTCTACCAGGTGGATGTTGTCTCATCTAATGCCAGCTTTGGGAGTAAGGTCCTTTTTAGGTGACTCTTTGGGCTGCAGGTAGCATCCAGTTTTCGATGGAGCGGCTGCTCAGTTAGTAATATGCTACATGTTAGACCATAAATATGGGTTTAAAATGTTACTAAAGGTAAACTTTTCCTTTTTAATAGCTCCTGCTGCTGTCAATCAGGGAGGTAGGGCCGGGCCACAGTGTGTCAGTAAATGCACACAGCCTCCAAACGAATAGAACCCCAACTAAAACATCCATGTATTCTAGCCTCCCTACAAGCTTGTCAAGACCTCCTATCCACTAAATTCAAAGATGTTAAACATTTGTATTATAAAAACTGTATAATAATAATAATATACCTACCCCAACCAATATACTACACCTGCTCATTCCCTTATCAGACCTATCCCAATGGACTAAACAAGGAATAACCAACTTAACTGACTTCTATACCAATCAATCTTTATGCCCCTTCCAAACTCTCCAATCCAAATACAATATGCCTACTACTGAAAATTTCACATACCTAAGAATCGCTCATTGTCTACAAACAACTAGCCTACCCCACAATACTATACCAGTTATAGCCTACCTCTTCTTCACCAAACCTCAATACGCAGGTAAGGGTATATCCACCTTCTATACATGCCTCATAAACTTACAATTCACTCTACAAACAACCAATTGGGAAAAAATCCTATCAGACCAAATAACTTTAAAATGTTGGGAAAATACCTTCAACATCACCTATAAAGCTACCCGATGTAGCTCCCACTGGGAGTCCTATCTAAAAATACTCCACCAATGGTACCTGACCCCGGTCAAACTCTCCATCTACTACCCGAAACTATCTCCTACTTGCTGGAGACAATGTGGTGAGCCAGGCTCATCACTACATATTCTGTGGTCATGCAAGTCACTTCGATCCTTTTGGAATACTACTTTTCAATTAATATCCGAAATAAAATTTTCAATAGCCCCGAACCCCTTATTAGCACTCCTACACATCGAAATCGAGAAACTCCCTCCCCACTCCCGAACAATTATCACCCACATACTCTTTGCCGCCAAAATTAATATCACTAGATTATGGAACACAAACAATACCCCCTCAATCACTTCACTAATTACAGACCTTAACACCCAATGTCAAATTGCAAAAAATATCTGCAATTAATACTTCTTCCTATCACAAATTCAATATCCAATGGACCCGATGGCTAAATCACCCAAAATGCTCAGTACAACCCTCATGACTTTTCATGAAATCACACCCCATACCAAGACTGGTATCTCCTCAAATACCCAGTTACATCCCTCCTCCCTTCAATCCTATCCTCCCCTACCTCTCCACCAAAAACCCCTTAACACCCCAAACGCATCACCAAGGTTCATCAATTGCACACGAATACCTCTGATGATATTGCTAAACAAGACCAACACCTCATCCGTCCAACGGGCAGAACTACAACAAAAATAATCAACTATCATTTGTCTATTGTAATATTGTATGCACGATGAACCATATCTCTTGTCCCTGTTTCCTTTTTTGTCCTGTTTATCTCTGAAAAACTTAATAAAAATATTGAAACATAAATGCACACAACCTGGCTTGAGATCGAGCCCGCATGTCTGCCCCCATAGTAAGCATTTTGCTATGGGGGCAGAAACAGAGGAGAAGTCAAGAGCGCCAGTGGGGAACTGAAGAGGAGGTTTGAGGCTGCTCTATGCGAAACCACTGCACACAGCAGGTAAGTATAACATGTTTAATATTTAAAAGAAAAAAAAAAAAGAAAAGCTGAGCTTTTAGAAAACTCTTTAATAGAAATGTGCATTGAGCAGCAGTATGGTTTGTGTAATAAGGTTTGACTCGAATGGTTGCAGTAATGTTCATGACAAAGAGCTGATCATGGTAAACTGTGAAATCTCTAAATTATAAATTTACTGTGTAACGACCTAACCAGTGAAAACTGATGCTTTTATGAACCCTTTTTTTTTTTTAATTTTTCTTTTTAAATTGTACTACATATTACGCTTTAACTTTTTTTTTTATTTTTATTTTTTTATTATATAGCACACAAGTAACTGAATATTGAGCTGACATTATGTCTATACCTTGATATGACCCCATTTAAAAAAAATTAAATAAAAAAAAACGCCTTAAAGCGGAGCTCCACCAAAAAAGGGAAGTTCCGCTTTAAGGCTTTGTCCCCCACTCCCCGTTAAGGTTTGTCACCTTTGGGGAGTGAGGTGGGAGCGGGTACCCGAATTTGACAGGTACCTGCTCCCATTTCTGGTGTGATCACCTAAGGTGATCAGAAGCGGAAGTTGTCCTACACCCTCCCTCCCCATAGTCTTCTGGGACATGTGACAGGTTCTAAAAGACTACGGGACCATTCACAAAGCACAGTTCTACTCACGCATGCGCAGTGGGCACCCGGCTGTGAAGCCGTAAGCTGTCACAGCTGGGTGCCCACACTGAAGATGCTGGGGAGAGAAGGTGGCCAGTGAAACCAGCCGTGGTGAGGACACCGCTGGACCGAGGGACAGTTAAGTGTCTATTTTAAAAGTCAGCAGCTACAGTTTTTGTTTTTATTTCAACTGGAGCTCTGCTTTAACCACTTTCTGTCTGCTCTATAGCCAATGTACTGCTACAGGACAGAGGTTCTGTGCAAAATCGTGCATATAAATGTGATTTTACATTACTGCCACTGGGGGGTGTGCGCCTGCAGCCAGAGCGCTGCTTCTGCTGTGATTGGACACAGCAGAAGCCGATCAACAGGTGCTGGCCAATGGATGAGTGCCAGCACCTGTTGATCGCCAAAGAGACTGACCGAGCACAGCTCTGCCTATGTAAACAATTCAGGGAATTAAATCTAGAAGATTACCTAGTAAAAACAGCACACTGTACTCGCAAAAACACTGGCTAGGCACACAATTAACCCTTTGATCACCCCAGATGTTTGTGTATATTGTTAGCACTGATCACTGTATGAGTATCGCTGGTTCCCATAAAGTGTCAGACTGTCCGTCGCAACATCACAGTTCCGCTATAAGTCGCTGATTGCCGCCATTTCTAGTATTAAAAAAACGAAACATTCCAGTATACATACCGCCATTTGTAGATGCAACAACTGTTACGAAAACCAATCAATAAGCAAACGCTTATTGGGATTTTTTTTACCAAAAATATATAGCAGAATACATTTTGGCCTAAATTTATGCAGAAATTTGATTTTCTTTTTTTTAAATTTCATTTATTGGATATTGAATGTTTTATAGTAGAAAGTAATTTTTTTTTTTTTGTTTTTTTTAAATGTCATTTTTTTTTTATAGTGCAAAAATAAAAAAAAACTGAGAGGTGATCAAATACCACTAAATTAGATCTCTATTTGTGGGGAAAAAATTACACATTTCATTTATGTACAGCGTTACATGACCACGCAATTATCAGTTTAAGTAACGCACCGTATCGCAAAAAAATGGCCTGGTCATCCAGGGGGAATCTTCCGGAGCTCAAGTGGTTAAGCAATATGAAATTTAAGCTATGCAAAAACATAAACTGTTCTGCTGCAGTTTTTGGTCCTGGTAGGAACAATTTGTCATCTATTTGGCTGCAGACTGAGTTTCCTTTTCCTCCTAAATTCCTATGAAGAATCTACTAATGGAGACAGTCTGAAGAACAAGACACTAAAAAGTTTCCACTCTAAATAAACCTTTTTTTAATTTTTTTTTTTTTTTTTTTTTTTTTTTATTTGACTGAAATGGGATGAGGCATTACTTGTTTAATCCCCACCCCCATTATTACTCTCCAGTTTGTGATACTAGCCTGTTCTTAGGCTCCATGCACACTTGCTTAAAAAAGCTCTGCTCCTAGAGAGGTTTAGCGTTTTGGCTGTAGAAGCAACTAATGTTATCCTATGTATCCATTCACAGTAGGTGGTCTACAGGCAGAAAAATGCTCAAAATTAGCATGTTTTTGTTTTGTTTTTTCTGCCAAGAGCACTGTTATTTTTTTAAGCCAGTGCGCATGGAGCCTCAGAACGGGCTGATGCAGATTGTGATTAGATCCATTTCAGACATAACATGTTTTGGGGAAAATCAGTCTTTTGCTTAAAAAAAAATGCACTGTATTTTGTATATCTATTATTTTGTCAAGTAGCAGATTTTCACATTCAAACTTAAAATATGGTTTGTGAAACATTGCACCCCAGTATTCTCTGGTCATTCATATACAAGGCTCTGGAGCAAAGCTGGGGACAGCCATGTTCTGGGTGTCATAAAGGTCGGTACAAGGGAGGATAGTTCAGGGTCCATGGATCTCACCTCTGGATTGGCAGATTACCGTTGAGTACTTTTTATCCTACCCACAATAAGGGCTCATGTACACTGCAGCTGATAAACTCACGTTTTTTTTCAACATCCCCTGAACTAACCCTAATGTTTTCTTATGTGTCCATGTACACATCTTCGTTTACAGGCATTTGAGTTTACAGTAATTTTTTTAAACGCAGAAAACTTGCGTTCAGCAGTCAATTTTATTAGCGTTTTAGCGGTAAATCGCGTTTGAAAAATCTTTTAACTCTTCCAGTTCCCAATACTGTCCAGAGCCTTTTTTCATCATGAAAAATGCATGCAAAGCGTTTTCAAGGTACTCAGATGGACAAAACACTGAACACAGGATGTTGCTACCAAGTTTGTCACACATCATAATGACCAATTCACACCTCAGACCTCTCCCACCCTTGGAAACAAAAATGTTAATGACCATTCACACCTCAAATTCCTCACGAAAACCCCCTGCCAGGTGGCCTTAATGACTCACTCCACTAGACACCTTTCCCACCCTTGGAAACAAAAGAAATGTTAATGAGCAACTCGCACCTAAGCTAATCTCAACACATACTGCTGTCTCTGCTTCTACTCTCTGTATTTCTCTAAAACAGTCTGAAATAGTTAATCATTTACCACTTTTCAGTGCTTTCTAGGCACTTGGGAGGTTCTCCTGTGCGCATCTTTAAAAAAATGCTTATAAATGCGGTGTGCAAATGCGGCTAAACAAACCTTTTTTAACCTACGTTTTCCAGCAGTCAGTTTCCATCGTTCAGAAGTGTCCCATGTACATGGGGCCTTAATGTGTCACTGGAATTGTTCTTTACGTTTATTGGTTTGTCTCTCTGTGCTGTCACTGAATATATTTTGGTAGAACATTATATTAGAGCTCTGTTATGTTGTGGGTGGAAGGGTTTTTGGAAAATGTATAAGTGAACATCCCCTTTAAGTCTATGGTTTCATAACTTATTTACTTTTAAGGGTGCTTGCTGACATCTAAAGTTATTTGAAAACGTTAATTTTTTAAATCTAATTTTCTTCACATAAAAATGTTGTATCAGTGCTAATGTATATGTACCAGGATGTACTGTTAATGCATGTATATGTTAAAGGCTGAAGTTAATGTATTGCTTGTTTTTGATTATGGAAACATATGTGCCAGAAGGTTGTTCTGTTAATATTGATGTATTGAGCATACCGATCTTAATGGCACTCTAATGAAATGTCTTCCCCTTTGGAAAAGTAGTTCAAATACCTAGGGCCTCGGAATCTTTGAAATGGAGCCATTAAAATTCACACTTCATATTAACCAGACAGGCATAAGTTGGTACTACCATATCATATTTTATTTTTTTTTTTTTAGTTTGGTTAAACATAACTTTTTTGCCATGTTTTTAAAACTAAGAACTGCTGCTTCATGTAATCTAAACCCTAGACCAGGGGCGGGGCACTGCCCGAGGGCCCGGGGTCGGTAGGGGGCCCCATGAAATGCCCCTGGTACCTTCTTCTTTTTTTTTTTTTTTTTTTTTTTTATAGCCTTTTTTGAGTGTGGGCAAGGACACAGAGGCCCCATGATCCCCTATTGCCTGGGGGCCCCGTGAGTTGTCAGTCCGCCCCTGCCCTAGACAGTCTAGATTGTGTAATCCACCAGGAGCTTGTAGTTTCATATGATTTTAAAATAATAGGCTGTTTCCATTCAGGTAAACCTTATGTGGTCTCTCTGGTAGGCTTGCGGTGAGATCAGCATGGTTCAACTAGTAACAAGAACCTGCTGTTGTGTTGAAACAAATATGGCTGCTCGCATGTTGTTTTTTATATATACAGACTATAAAGTATAAAAGAAATTATAAAAACTATAGTTTCCTCTGCACGCATGTTAACGAGTTAAGATTGCACCCTTGTAGTGATGCTCAGATATATTGGCTGCCAAAAATTATCAGCCGTAAATAGGGTTATCAGTGTTTTGCCAATAGAAAATAAAAAGGTGCCGTTTTAATAGCCATGTGTTTGTTTTTTTTTGTTTTTTTTTTCTTGTTTTTATTTATTGTGCAGCATATTTTGTTTATATATACCATATTTGCCGGCGTATAAGACGACTGGGCGTATAAGACGATCCCCTACTTTTCCTGCTAAAATGTAGTGTTTAAGCTATACACGCCGTATAAGACTACCCCTCTTCCAATGCACACCAGTGGGAGGAATAGTGTCCCATCATTGGTATCAGTGGGAGGAATAGTGTCCCATCATTGGTATCAGTGGGAGGAATAGTGCCCCATCATTAGTATCAGTGGGGGGAATAGTGCCCCATCATTGGTATCAGTGGCAGGAATAGTGCCCCATCATTGGTATCAGTGGCGGGAATAGTGCCCCATCATTGGTATCAGTGGCAGGAATAGTGCCCCATCATTGGTATCAGTGGCGGGAATAGTGCCCCATCATTGGTATCAGTGGCGGGAATAGTGCCCCATCATTGGTATCAGTGGCGGGAATAGTGCCCCATCATTGGTATCAGTGGCGGGAATAGTGCCCCATCATTGGTATCAGTGGCGGGAATAGTGCCCCATCATTGGTATCAGTGGCGGGAATAGTGCCCCATCATTGGTATCAGTGGCGGGAATAGTGCCCCATCATTGGTATCAGTGGCGGGAATAGTGCCCCATCATTGGTATCAGTGGCGGGAATAGTGCCCCATCATTGGTATCAGTGGCGGGAATAGTGCCCCATCATTGGTATCAGTGGCGGGAATAGTGCCCCATCATTGGTATCAGTGGCGGGAATAGTGCCCCATCATTGGTATCAGTGGCGGGAATAGTGCCCCATCATTGGTATCAGTGGCGGGAATAGTGCCCCATCATTGGTATCAGTGGCGGGAATAGTGCCCCATCATTGGTATCAGTGGCGGGAATAGTGCCCCATCATTGGTATCAGTGGCGGGAATAGTGCCCCATCATTGGTATCAGTGGCGGGAATAGTGCCCCATCATTGGTATCAGTGGCGGGAATAGTGCCCCATCATTGGTATCAGTGGCGGGAATAGTGCCCCATCATTGGTATCAGTGGCGGGAATAGTGCCCCATCATTGGTATCAGTGGCGGGAATAGTGCCCCATCATTGGTATCAGTGGCGGGAATAGTGCCCCATCATTGGTATCAGTGGCGGGAATAGTGCCCCATCATTGGTATCAGTGGCGGGAATAGTGCCCCATCATTGGTATCAGTGGCGGGAATAGTGCCCCATCATTGGTATCATTGGCGGGAATAGTGCCCCATCATTGGTATCAGTGGGAGGAGTAGTGCCTCATCATTGGCATTAGTGGCAGGAATAGTGCCCCATCATTGGTGTCAGTGGGAGGAATAGTGCCCCATCATTGGTGTCAGTGGGGGGTGGAATAGTGCCCCATCATTGGTGTCAGTGGGGGGTGGAATAGTGCCCCATCATTGGTGTCAGTGGGGGTGGAATAGTGCCCCATCATTGGTGTCAGTGGGGGGGGGGGGATAGTGCCCCATCGTTGGTGTCAGTGGGGGGGAGGATAGTGCCCCATCGTTGGTGTCAGTGGGAGGAATAGTGCCCCATCATTGGTGTCAGTGGGAGGAATAGTGCTCCATCATTGGTATCAGTGACACCAATGATGGGGCACTATTCCTCCCACTGACACTTGCTGACCCTGTTCTAGTATGGTGCTGCTGCAGCCAGCATATGTGGTTGCAGCAGCACCTCTACACTGAACACTTACCTGCTGGTCCTGCACTCGATTTTCGCGGGGCCGCTCGGCTCCACCCCCTCGCCGGTGATTGGCCGCCTGTGTGCCTTTCCTGAGCTACAGTTCTGGCGGCCAATCACCGGTGAGGAGGCGGAGCTGAGCAGCCGCGCGAACATCCAATGGCCGAACTGAAGGAGCAGCCGCGCCTCCTGGACTGGATCGTCGTGGGACTGGAGCCAGGTAAGAAACAGCCCCTGCCCACCCCTCTTAGTGTCCCTTCCGTTGGGGGGGGGGGGGCGGCGGTGGCGGCCGCCCCCCTAAAAAGTGTCAGTATGCCGTATACCGGCGTATAAGACGACCCCCGACTTTTGAGAAGATTTTCAAGGGGTAAAAAGTCGTCTTATACGCCGGCAAATACAGTGTGTGTGTATGTATGTGTGTGTGTGTGTGTGTATGTATATATATGTATGTGTATATATATATATGTATATATATATATATATATATATATATATATATATATATATATATAATTTATTTTCAGTCCAATTTCATATAAAAATATATATATAAAAATAAATTCGGTTTTCGGCCAAATGCATCCTGAATTTACAGTACAGAATTTTCATTTCAGTGCACCACTAAAATCCAGTAATATTCTGTCTCACCCCACTCTATATGTGGTCACGTGCTCTCTATATTTTAGCACTGTGCAGAAATTGTAGAGGCTGATCTGCTAACAGCCTAAAGATTTAATCCTGCTCGGGGTACTGGGCTTCTGGAAAATAGCAGCCTCCAGCAAAAAGAAACCGGAACAATGCTGGAGGCAATTTACAACACACACTTCTATTCCACAGTAATAACCTATGCAACCAAAATATGTTTCTTGCTAGAGAACATTATTTTTTATCAAGTTATGGGTAGAGTTCCACTTTTAAAACGTATGGCCAGACCTTTTTTTTTTTTTTTTTTTCTATAGCCATACTTCTCTTCTGGGTCTAAAAGCTGCTATTGGCTGACATCACAGGCTGACTGCAGGCTCTGGAAGGATTCCTATCATTTTGTCGGGATCCACCCAGCTGCCTGATTGGCAGCTGGCTGTGGCTCTCAGCCCTTGGCTGAAAGCTTAAAGCCAGGTGCGCTGGCTTCCTCACCAGCACAGCGTTCCAGTAAGCGCTGGAGGGACAGAGCAGAGAGCAGTGCTGTCACATCTTCGGTCAGCTCTCAAACTTAGACCCTGCAGAGTACAGCTGCTGCATAGAGGGGAGTATGAATGTTTGTTTTTTGTTTTTTTAAACCTCAAACTTTTTTAACCACTTGCCCTTCAGATGATTTACCCCCCCCCCCCCCTTCCTGACCAGGCCATTTTTTGCGTTCTGGCTCTGCATTACTTTAACTGACAAATGTGCGGTCATGCAATGCTGAACCAAAATGAAATTTGTCCTTTTTATCCCCATAAATAAAGCTTTCTTTCAGTGGTATTTTGTTCGCCTGTGCATTTTTAAACTTTTTTGCGCTTTAAAAAAAAACCCAACAATTTTGAGAAAAAAGACAATATTTTTTACTTTTTGTTATAAAACGTATCCAGTAAAAACATTGAAAAAATTATATTTCGACATAAATTTAGGCCAAAATGTATTTTGCTACATGTCTTTGCTAAAAACAATCCCAATACATGTAAATTAATTGGTTTACGTGAAAGTTATAGAGTTTACAATTGGCAGTGTAGATACTGGAATTTTTTTTTTTATTTTTACTAGTAATGGCAGAGATCAGCGACTTATTGCGGGACTGCGGCGGGCATTCTGGCATGGGGGGAACTGACTTGGTGTCACATCCCCAGTGACACCAATACAGTGATCTGTGTTAATAAAAAGCACTTACACTGTACTATTGGCACTGGGCAGGAAGGGATTAACATGAGGCAATCAAATGGTTAACTGTGTGCTGTATTACAGTGTGCTGGGTGTATTCCTCACTTTAAGTACACTGCTTAAGTGCATGCATGGCTCTGCTATGCAGTGTGTTGGAGCTGACAGGGGAGAGGTCTGTATTGTTTACTTACAGATAATGCTTCTCGATTACCGGAGAGTAATAACCGTCCAGGACCCAGTGATTGACAGCCGAGGCCGCGAATAGCAGCGTGGGTAGGCCGCATGCGCTGTTCGTGTGTGCCCCCTACCCGGACATGCAAAATCACGTGTTTATAGAAGTCATTTTGCACACTCGTGCCGCCCTGTAGCAGTATTCTTGCTATAGGGCGGACAGGAAGTGGTTAAAGTATATGTATCACCAAACTCTTAGTTTTGGAGAGTGTAGAAAAAAGTTAGAACTCAAGTTTTTTATCGCTGTTGCAGCAGAAAACACAGGAAACAAATGATCCAAGAGTTGAAAAATTATTAGTTTAGAAAGTGGCCAAGGAAAGAACAAATCAACACATTTATAGAGCCCAAGCATAATTAATTGAATAAAGGGCTCAAAATTTTTAACTGTTTTACTGTACGAAAAGTCTGATATTACCCAAGTAAACTTTTTCTATTTTCTCAACATTCAGTAAGTGCTTTAGCCACCTTGCACAAGGGGGTATCTAGCTGCTGTGTGTCCCTCCCACCGTTTTTAGTGTGTCCCTCTCTCTTTAGGGCCCGGTGCATTTTGGGATGAATGGCCGGAACACAAAAGATGTGTGTTCTGGGTCTTTGTCCATGAATACCTAGATCCCTAATACAATAGGGGTTTGTTTTGATGAACAAATTCAGTGTTCTTTCATCTACATTCCACCTGCATTTTAAATTGGTTTTAAAGCATAACTTAAAGTGAATTACTGCTGATTCTGTCCCCTTAGCCTGCAACTGAGTTGCAGTTTTTTTGGGGAAGGGGAGGAGTGAGTACCCCGGTTTTTTTTTTTTTTTTGCATACCTGCTCCCACTTCCAAAGTCCTTGTTTTTGTGGCGTTAACTGTCTGCCACCTCCTGGAATGTATCACACTTCCCAGTAGGTTGTAGCAGTGGTGTTCCTGTGCCACACGATCATGTGCATGTGTAGTGGGGAGCATGTTGTGATTCATCAGGAAGTCATAGCCATCTCCCAAATCCAGGATGGTGGTGCAGGGGCCCACAGCAGTGAAAAGCATCGGCTGTGAGAAAATAGCGCTGGAATCTATGCCCAACCTGGAATTCATGTGGAAACAGCAAATTGAACTCCTCCCCTTGATTTTTTGGAGCTGTTTTTCACGGAAGATCTGTATGCATTGATTGTGGATCAAAGCAATTTATATGCACAACAGTTTATCGCCCCCGACCCAAATTCGAACCTTGCCAGACCATTCGCATGGAAACCCATTATGGTTTCCAAATTTTAATTTTTTTCGCCCTCAACATGGGCATTACTAATTTAAAAAAAATGAATTGCGGCTGTATTAGTCTACAGACACGGTTCATCATATGCCCATGTTCTCTGCCAGGCATAGATATGAGTGTATGTGTTTTATGCATCATTTCAATGATAACACATTGTCGTCCTCGGGGTGACCCTAAATTTTACTGGCTCCACATAATTCCACCCCTCATAAATCACCTTAACCAAAATGTTGCAGGTGTCTATACTCCCCAGCAGAACATCTGCGCTGATGAGTCCTCATTAATTTTTCTGGCCGCCTTCCATTCAAACAATTTATCCCCAGCAAGCGTGCCAGATATGGGGTCAAGATGTATAAGACCTGTGAGAGGGAAACAGCCTATACTTCTAAGATTCTGACTTATGAGGGAAAAGATAGTCACGTGGAGCCCCCCGGATCCCCAGACTACATGGGGAGCAGTGGCAAGATAGTTTGGGACTTGGTGTCATTCTTTTTCCATATGGGGTACCACTTATACATGGACAATTTTTATTCAAGCGTGCCACTATTTAAACATTTGCACAATCTTGGAATTGGCACATGTGACACAGTGCGAACTAATCGCTGGGGCTTCCCCCAACGGCTTGTAAATACCCATCATGGAAAGGGGGGAAAAACCTGCTGGAGAAATGAGGAGGTCATTCAGCTGGAGCACCGACTTGTTTATTCTGAAATTGGGAAAGCATCTGTTCACACTGATCTTGGTGAGATTAGGTAATATAAGGGCAGAGGAGATATCTAGAGTCTGATGGACCCCAGATTTCTCAAAGAATATTTGACAATGCCCAATGACAGTGTAAAAAGGAAAGGGACAGTGTAAAAATAATTAAAGAGAAAAAAAAGCACCCTCACCCCACGGTGCACGCCTGCACCTGTGTGCACGAGCGTTGACCCTGTGCCAGTATGTAAACAAGCGGTTGCACCATGCATGTGAGGTATCGCCACGATCAACAGATAAAGGGCAGCAAGTCTAGCACTAGACCTCCTCTGTAAATCTAAAATGGTAGCTTGTAAAGGATTTTAAAGCGTTTCCTGTGGATATTAAAAATGTATGTAGTTTGTTGCCATTGCACGGGGCATGCACAGTTTTAAAGCATGTCATGTTTGCTATCTATTTACTCGGCATACCATCATCTTTTATATAATATCAAATAATTGGCCAATATATTGTGTTTTTGTGCACTAAAAGTAAAAAAAGTGTATTTTAAAAAAAAACAAAATTGTGTTTGAAAAATCGCTGCGTGAGTACTATCTGACATAAAAAATTGCAACACCCACCATTTTATTCACTAGGGTGTCTGCTTTAAAAAAATGTATATATAATGTTTGGGGGTTCAAAGTAATTTCCTAGCAAAAAATACTGATTATTTTTTTTTTTTCATGTGAACAAAAAGTGTCAAAAAAGGCTTGGTCTTCAGGTGGTTAGAAGAGTGAGTGATGTGTGGCATAAACTTCTAATGCTGGGCATAAAACGCCCACACACCCCAAAACGACCCCTTTTTGGAAAGTAGACACCCCAAACTATTTCCTGAGAGGCATGTTGAGTCAATAGATATATATATAAAATTGTCACTTAAATTATTTATTGCTCACACATGCCCTGGGTATGTGTGGGATTACTCCACAAACTACATTCTGCTACTTCTCCCGAGTATGGGGGTACCACATGCGAGAGACTTTTTGGCAGTCTAGCCAAGTACAGGACCCCAAAATCCAATAAGCACCTTCAGGCTTTTAAATGGAATTTGATAAGAAGCACTTTGCATATTTTGCAGATCTCGTTTGTTGCCACACGTTTTTGAAAAATGAAGAAAGAAAAGAAAAAAATGTTTTTATTTCAAAACCTTAAGGAAAAAAATTAGATCTGCAAAATACTCACCATGCCTCTTTTTAAATTCCTTGGGGTGTCTACTTTCCAAAAAGGGTCATTTGGAGGGGTTTGGTGCTATTCCTGGCCTCTGAAACTGTGATAGGTAGTGAGAAAGTTACGTACCTTCAGGCTTTCAAAGTGCTCATTGTATTTCAGGCTCTTGTATGTGGCTAGGCTCCCAAAAAATCTCACACATGTGGTATCCCCATACTCATGTATTTTGTGGTGTAACTCCACATATACCCATGGCTTGTGTGAGAAATATATAATTTAAATGACAACTTTGTATAAACAAAAAAAAAAAAGAAGTTTGTCAATTTCCAAAAACTTGTGGAAAAAAAAAAATCTTCCATGGATGGAATATGCCTCTCATCAAAAAGCTTAGGTGTCTACTTTCTGAAAAGGGGTTATTTGGGGGTGTTTGTACTATCCTGGTATTTTAGCAGCTAAAGAAATGTGATAGGCAGTCAGAAAGTAAAAGCTGTGTAAATTCCATTATCTATACCATAGTTTGTAGATGCTATAACGTTCACACAAAGCAAGCCATATACACTTATTGGGATTTTTTTTTTCATCAGAAAAGTAGCAGAATACATTTTGTCCTAAATTGTTTACGAAATCTGAGGTTTTTTTTGGGGGGATTTTTTTATGACAGAAATTTCGAAATTTTTTTTTTTTTTTTTTTAATTCTCGGTCTTTTTTTGTTTATAGCATAAAAAATAAAAAGCACACAGGTGATTAAATACCACTGAAAGAAAGCTCTATTTCTGTGAACAAAAGGACATAAATTTAGTTTGGGCACAGCATTACATGACCGTGCAATTACCAATTGAAATACTGCAGCGCTGAATAGCAAAAAGAGGCCTGGTCTGGAAGGGGGGTTAATCCTCAGGATGGCAAGTGGTTAAGAATAATAATAATAGAATAAAAAAGAAACGGAACTTGAACTTCCTCTTATTGACATGCATTTCACCATCCTTTTTGGCTTGCTTTTGACCTCCTAAGCTACTTTACATTCCCATGGACTTGTATTGGGAGAGGAGCCTTTCTGAGGTGAACAAAACCCATCAACACAGGTCCTTCAGGGGCAGGAACTACCGATTCAGATTGGTGCAGGCAGGTTTTAGACTCCCTCTTTAAACTATTTGTCTACACCTGCCTCAATAATAATATAGACTGGCCAGGAATACAGCAAGTTTATTGAAACCTCAACTGTAATTTATCAAAATAATTTTTTGTATTGAATAATGTATATTTAGGGTAAATGTGTAGTATTTATGTTTATATTTGTTTATTTTACTATGGCCAGAATGGATATGGAATATTTTGTCCAAAGACAGCTTTGGCAGCCTGTTTACTAAGTTTATAGCTCAAGCTGTAATTTGCACACAGAACTGATCCAATTATGCACTTTTGTTGGATAACCCACAGTAGTCTGGGAATTCTGTCTTTATTTTTTTTTATTTTTTTCTCTTGCGTATAGTAAAAACAAAAGCAAATGAGCAGGAAACCTTTGGTTTCCCTTTCGAAGTGGTTCTAAAGGCTCTAATCTATGCATGAAGGTAAAAAACCTTCTGAGTACAGTAGTTACCCCCCCCCCCCCATCGTTACCGAAGCCCTCTCTAATTCAGCATCATTCTCAACAGCCTCTGCTATCTGGGAACTCATTGGCTGAGAAAGCAGCGACTTCCGCTGCTGTCAATTAGAGCCAGTGAGTCAAATTTGGAGAGAGTAGATGCGGTTCTGTATGTCTTATGGAAGCAGCAGTGCCCCCCAGGGGGAGTGGCTTTCCCTGGGGGCACTGCTTGAGGGGGAGGAGCCAGGAGCTGGAAAGAAGAGCATTGGGGCTGCTCTGTGCAAAACCACTCCATAGAACAAATAATTATGACATGCTTGTTTATTTTTTAACAGAACTTTAGTATCATTTTATGCATTTTGATTAATTGTGGGATGAATGGTCATCATTTCTGATTGCTTTTTGAACATTTGCAGATATCTTTTGGATTGTAACAACATTGTACTGTACCTACAGTGATGTGACTGTTAAGTTTAGAGTCCAATTTCCAAGGCTGCAAATACAGCTGTATTGGCTGACAAGTATCACTTTAAAAGGAATATATTGTGTTTTTTATATTCTAGAAAAAAAAATTGTATATATAAAAATCTCTCACTCAATACCAATGCGTACTTTAAGTATTTGTTTAGCGTGTAATTATATGTGAACATGGAGGCTGCCATATTTGCTCTCGTACTTAGGTTCTGTTTTCTACTGTGCAGTGCAACATAGAATCTTGGCCCTGATGGTTTACTACACAAGTCTGTAAGGCAGCCCATACCTTCAAAATTTTATTTTTTTTTCATTCAACCATTAGGTTGACTAAAAAAAAAATACGATCTCCCCCCATCCATCCATTTGAATTTTCGATTCCTGTATGAACGGCTTGAGTTGACCTACTGAAAATAGTGCACTCCCTATTTAACCAATATCCTTTCTCTTTGTGTACATCTGGGGAAAAAAACCCCAAAACAATATATTGTTTTAATGCATACACACATTCCCTCATGTTTTTATCTCTTTAAAATCACTATAAATACAGTAAAGGAACTAGAAATAAACTTCCTGTTTGAGTTGTCAACATGGTGCCACTTCTGCACTGAAATCACATTTCCATGTCGCTCACTTCCTGTGTTATGCAGATGATGAGGGGAAGGTGTTCTGTAGTTCTGCAAGGGAGGGTTAGGACAGGACAGATAATGCTAACAATTTAATACAAATTTTAAAAAAGAAATGGGAATACACTTGCATTAAAGCTATAGCATGCTAATTTGGAGAAGTGAGGACAGACCTCCTATAACCACGTACTGAGGACATCCCACCTTTTGGACGATACACGTGCAGGAGGGCGGAGCCACGCATGTGATGTCATCCCATGGCCATCTTGCCTTGCTGTCGTAACGCCGATTACTTGGATTGTAATCCCGCACAGTGGAGTGCCTTTTATTGTAAGTGTATTCCAGGGTGGATTTGATTTAAATCAAACTGATTTAAATCACGATTTAAATCACTAGTCAGTAAGGCTTGATTTAAATCCTAGTTTTCTACATAGACTAATTCTTGCTGGTATAAATTTAATATGCAAGTAGATGAAGATTTTTAGAATAACAACTTTTCCTATTAGTTTTTTTATCCCCAGTTTAATAGGTTAATCATTCATATTTGGACAACTTTTCTGTTGTACTTAGGAAGGAGAAAAATAATCATTACCTTAATAATAATTTAAATAGATTTATTCATCTGAAACAATAACATTCCAGCATATGTTATTTGCTGAAACAAACATCCATGTTTAACTAATTTGGCTAAACAAAATATATATATTTTAAGAAACTTAGACTGCCAGCCCCTTCCTCCTCACACTTAGTTTCACTTTCTTCTTGTGCAGATCTATTCCACTCCAAACAATCAGAAAAATATTGTTTCTATTCTATTCACTGAACTTCTTGAAACTTAGCACTGAAGGGGTTGATTCTGTATTCATAGGTTTGTAGAAGTTAGGATTAAGGTCTTTTTCTTAACGCTGTTCATGTTATACCATTTTTGCTGTGAAGAAGAGGCATGTGATCTCCGCTGAGTCAAATTCAGTTTTGAGAACTGCAAACGTAAACCAAGCATCTGTGATAATATCTTGTAGGCAGAGAAACTGCCCAATAATCTTACAAAAACCTCTGGAAGAGCATGACATTGTGAATGGATTCATGGAATTTATTTACCAAAAAAATTAAACATATACAGCCTTATTCTACATAATTAAAAAAACTAATCTTTATTTCATGATGGAATAACCTTTGGATGGTAATATATTTTCCTCAAAGCATTTTATTTAAAAAAAAAAAAAATCCGATTTAAATAAAAAAAATCAGTTTTTTTTTTTTTTTTTGCTATTGTATAATGGATGGATATTATTGGGAGTGTACAGGGATGTTCAAGCTTGGAGATTCCATATGCCCTTAAAGGGAAAGTGCATGTGACTGTTGGCTCAGGGGTCAATCTGTAACGGTGAGCAGCCAATTTTTTTTGTCAAGGTGGTTTGTCACACATCAAGGAATACTAGGATCATACAGAATCACGGAGTTGTGAATGGGAGCAGTTTTTATCACGTGGAGTTGATAAATATTCACTATTTGAACATTGCACATATGTTTATAATATTATTATAGATATTATGTATAGATTAGCACATTAGGTTGCACTTTATTATTTATTTAGATAATACTGTTTGGGAGGGCAACATTGTCAGCCCGCTACATGAGCTCCCTGCATTTCTGGCAGCATTCTTAAAGCGGAGTTCCACTCACCCTTTCAAAAAATAAAAGTCCACATCTACAAAAACTGTAGCTGCTGACTTTTAAAAAAACAGTCACTTACCTGTCCCTCGGTCCCCTGCAGCCCGTTTCACCGGCTGTCCTGTATTCCAGGAGGCCGGTATCTTCAGTGTGGGCACCTGTCTGTGACTGCTTGCGGCTTCACAGCCGGTACCCACTGCGCATGCGCGGGTAGTGCTGCGCTTCCTGAATGGTCCTGTAGTCTTCTGGGACCTGTCACGTGTCCCAGAAGACTACGGGGAGAGAAGGAGGGAGAACACCTTCTGTTTTCGATCGCCTAGACGGTCCGACCGCAATTAGGAGCTGGTACCTGTCAAATTCGGGTACCTGCTCCCCCTCGCCCCCCAAAGGTGCCAATTCTTAATGGGGAGCGGGGGAGCAGTCCTTAGAGCGGAACTTTCCCTTTTGGGTGGAGCTCCGCTTTAAAGCAGAACTGCACTGCATCTGGGCACCACAAACCACTATTTCATTTATTTTTAGTATTTAAAGCAAACTCTCACATCCATGCACTTTATATTGCTGAGAAATCACGTTGAAAAACACCTCCTATAATTTCTGACCGTAGCCATCTTGAGTAAGGGCAGATGATTCATGTAGCATTTACTTCCTGGAATCCATCTGCCCTTAGCTCAGGCATCCAGACAGGAGGGTGTGCTTGGCTGAGTAAACTCTTCTCCTGAAGACTTCTGGGATGTATGACATCATTTGCCTAGACATGGAAAGCAGAATGTAGGAATTTCAGTATTTAAAGATTATGAAACAACAAGGATTAAATGTTAAGTTAAACAGTGCCTCAACAACTGCAGCAAAATGTTTTTTATAAATGTATAAAAAATTAAATTTGGACTGTGTTTAAAAAAAAAAAAATCTTGTTTTATATAGCTTGATATTCATGTACGTGAGGGCAGCTATGTTCTCTGTATATGCAGTCTCTGCTTGTCTCACTGCATATCTCCTGGTCTCAGTTGGTGTGATTGAAAAAGGTGCTAAACAATGCTTCTGGTAGTCAAAGGTTATTGGATTTTTCTAGAAAGGGGTACTCCTTCCCTTTTTTTTTTCCCCTCCCTCATTCACTCAGAATAATGTAATGTATAATGAGAATATGCCCTGTTGATATGAAGTGTGATTTTTTTTTTTTTTTTTTTTAACGACCGCTCCAGTTGAATACATGATTACCTTCTATATGTTTTCTTTCATGCACCGACTTTTTACATACTGAAGATTAGAGTGCCTTTAAGAACATGTCTTGTTGTGCAGAATGTTGTGTTTTTTTTAGTAAGCTGCATAATGTCTCTATGTAATTCTCTTTCTCTCTATTCAAATGCTTTCCCAGCAAGGACAAGTTTGGAAGGTTTGCATTGCTTTTCACCTTCCCTTTGCCCACTTTCAATATGGATTCATAAACCATGACTTCTCTCTGTAATCTACAGCACAACCATAAAATTCACTGATCAGATCTGAATAGCCATAACTGGCCTCCCTAATGACTGTGTATGTGCCCCCCACCCCAAGCATGCAGGCTCCTTTGTGCATGTATGACTGCTTTATTTGTATGTTTTTCTCTTTTGCTTTTTACTTTACAATTTTGTGTTTTTGTTCTTTTTGCTTTTCTAGCCATGTTAAAATTGTTATTAGACTTGTGACATATTGTTTGCAGAGTATGGCACAGGTAAAAGCCATATATGTGGCTTTATTATATACTGTGCTGACAATGCTTAATAATGCAGGCATAGAGAGCTGCTTTAAATGTCTCGCTCCATTGCACGTCCTGTCCACACATTTTATTTTCACTCTCCCCATTTGATAATAAAGTTTAAAGTCTTTCTGCTGCTTATTGGTGTTAAAAATGAGTGCATATGATATGTTTATGTTTTGTGCTTCTTGGTTAGTGGGATATATCAGCTTAGAATTATTAAAGGGGTTGTTCACTTTTTTTTTAATGAACTATTTATTGCTAACTCGACCCCCTCCTTTAGCTAAGCCCTATCCCCACCTTTATTCCCAGGCTTGGGTGTAATCCAGTTTAAGAGAACAGTAGTCACTATTTTATATTCCTTTTGCTCAAGGCTAGCTTGGTTCACTGTTGCATCAATATTGCATCCCCCCTCACTGGCTCAGAGAAAATGATAGATCATTGATGAGGCTTAAGAAAAAAAGATCAGATCTGTCATTTTTGTATTGTAGGGCAATTGCTCAGAACAGATCAGGTTCCTTTTTAGCAGTAAGGCTCTGTTCACACTTGTGCGACTTGTAGTGCGACTTTGGACGATTGAAGTTGCATGACAAGTTGCAGCCCATTGTTTGCACACAAAGTGCATCCAGCCGCAATCATCACAAGAAATAAATGGCTGTGGGAACCGTCACAAGTAGCTGCGGCCACCAACAGCCTTTTATTGCACTATACCGGCTTGTCAGCCGCAGCTGTCCGTGACCAGATGTTAATCTCAGGAGCAGGATATGTTAGATTCTTGCCACTAGGATTCACAGTGTGGCAAAACATCCATGCGATGGAGCATTACCACTCAACATCGGCTAAAATATTGGATACAGCAAGGATGAACTAGAATTTATTTCAGTCTTTCATTGCTGTGTTACCCCACTAGGGAGATTCTCACTTTTTGTGTCAGTGACACAAGAAAATGGAATGGGGAAAAAAAGGTGTCATCAGGACAAGAAGACATGCGGTTAAAAACTTGATAGAAGTTCTAACACTCCTCATTGGAACAATCAATATTTTTCAATTGTATTTTTTCATTATATGAAGGACGACTTATTGATTAGGTGTGATAATGATCAAATGATTGATTTTTTTTTTTTTAAGGCAAAATCAAACACAATATGAAACCTACAAACCCCGAAGTCTTTGTATAGCCACTTTTTTTTTTTTTTTTTTTTTTTTTATGGATGGGGTAGGGAAGAATAACAACCTCTGTTAATTTCTATCTATTTAACCACTTGAAGGTTATTGGATTCTCCCTCTTTCTCCTGTGGACTGTTTTATCCAGGACAGAAACTGATGGTAAACCCAAAATGTTATAGTTGTCTCAGAACAAGAGGTGAGGAACATCTCCCTCAGTGACAACTAAGAAGAGAGTTTCCCTCATTTTGGAGAGATTTCTTATCACTTCCTTTTCTATTCCAAGTATGGAAAAATCCCTAAAACAGGACAGGATACAGACTGTAAATAATAAATTGAGCATCTTGCTCTTTCCAAAAAATGCTTGAAAAACCCCCCCAAAAACTGAAAAACTACATCAAGTAAGCAAATTGTTCCCTCGCATAAAAGAAATGTGCTAGTGAAGAATATTTAAATTATACCATCCTGTCTTCTCTAAAAGGCAGCTCAAAACTGTTTTGTGTGCAACTAGCTTACTTAAAGGAATAGTTCATCTTTTCTGAATAAATGAATTAATGCCATACACCCTTCCCACTCCCCATCAGTTCAGCCGTACTTACTTTCATGGGTAATGAGCTGTCAGTGTCCATGCCGCCAGTGCAATGGACTGGGGATTTGATATCCCTGCTCTTCTCTCTGTAGGGCTTCTGGGATGATCCTCTGTTCTGGCGACGACCAATTAAAAATACTCTGATCCATCCTCGAAGCTCTTAAAAAAAAAAAAAAAAAAAAAAAAAAAAAAAGGGAGAAGAGGGGGCAAATACCCAGACTGCTACAGCGGCTGCATGGCATGGACAGCTCAGCACCAATGGAAATTAATACACCGGGTGTGGGGGTGTACCATGTTTGTTTCACCATTTAATTTTTCCTGAAAAGTTGAACTTTAACAACCCATTAAAACATTTAGGCCCCTTTCAGACTGGGAGTGTCAGTCATTGTGATCCGCCTGCTCAGCAGGGGTTCTCTCCACTGATCCTCACTGAGCAGGCGGATGACAGGTCAGACACTGCCCCATGATTTCAATAGGACGATCGGATGGAAACAGACCACCTGTCCGTTAAAACATGATTTTCATCCAATCTGATTCGCTGGACGGATGGGGAACAAATCCTCATCTGTCTGTTTTTGGCATACAGGATTGGATCGGAAGCTGGCGGGTGTTGGCAGACTATTGTCCACTGACACATGCTGGTCCATAGAGTCCTATGGATGGACCGATCGGGGATGCCTGAAAAATGGACCCATGGACCCCATCGGTCATGTGAAGATTAGATGTGCAGTTGAGGGACAGCAAAAATGCGCAGCGATTCGTTTTTTGCTGCCCACCAACTGCCCAGGCCCCCAACCGCCCCCCCCAATTACCCTTTTTAAGCTTTGTAGGGCAGAAGCAGATGGGGGTGTGCACCTGGAGTTAGGTCTACTGGGCATGTAGCAACATACTCAGGCAAATGGAAGCACCGGAAGCACAATGTGCAATGCACACTGTCGTGGTGTATTTTGCCTGCCAAAATAGAGTTAAAACAGGCGGGAGGAGGTGTCTCATCACTTTCTCTCCACCTGTCAGTAGCCTCTGAAGTGTGAGCTAAACTTAGATCATACTTCAGAGGAAAGGGAGATTTAGACTCAAGCCTAAATCTACCCTTAAAAGCATTTTTCTTTAACTCCTGTCTTGAAAACCTAATCCTTGTCCGTGCATTATGGTCTACTTAACTTTTTTTGCCCTTTTACTTTGTAGTAGACTGGATAGTAAAGAGAGCAGGCAATGCCTGTTTTTATATATTTTTTTTTTCTTTTTTTAGTACACTGTAGTGCAGGTTTGGCCAGTATTAAAATAAACTTAAAATATGAGACTACCATGAGCTTATTGGAGTGTTTTCTACTTTTTCCAACTTCTAAATTATATATAATTGTTGAAGAGCTGAGTATATCTTGCATTGATGGGCTGGTGAGAAGACCAGCAGAATGAAAGCTGGAAGAGGAAACAAAGCTTCATACCAGATGACAAGATGTACTTCATTGTTAGAGCTTCTTCTCTCCCTGCCAGCTATTTAGAACACTGGTTCTAGTCACTTTTTTTACGATTCTACAACCGGCACAAGTGGTTGGTAGAAAATTTGGCTAAAAATATTTAGTATAGTTGTGAGGTTCCCAACATAAGTTTGGTGGGATAAGAGGTGGACAAGAAGCATTTGAAACAGTTTATTATCAACTAGGGAGTTGTCATTATGAAAATGCGTGGACCAAAACTTTTTGTTCTTGTTCTTCTGTTTTTTTTTATGTTAACTGTACATAAAAACGGAGTGTTTTTATTACAGTCCTAAGAACGCATAACTTTTTTTTTTTTCACCAGAGCATCAAAACCAAAGCTAAATATTTTGTTCTTTCTTTCTGAATGCTCATTTTACCATTTTTTTTACTTTTTTGCTGCGGACAGCTCTACTTCAACTTTATGTTGTATAAATATTTTATTTTATTTAGGTTTTACCACAGCACTTTCCACACTGCTTTAAACATCTCCATACTTTTTTTTTATTCTATGTAGGAGAACATCTATCTTCTTTCCGCTCCATTCTTGGTTCCAGCTACGAAAACCCTCACACTGCCTTTTTTTTTTTTTTTTTATTATTTTCTCATTTCACTTTGGAACAACATTCTTTTTCTTTTTCAAAAAATTAAAACTGCAGACTAAACTCACATTTTTCACATTCATTTTTGTTAGGCATGTGGGGACCCTAAAGCCAAGCCTTCTTACCTGATCGATAAAAACTTGGAATCTGCTGTCAAGTTCATTGTCCGGAAATTTCCAGCAGTTGAAACCCGCAATAACAATGTAAGTAAACTTGTATTATTTGGAAGGGAAAGTGAATGCTTATACTATGCATACGGTGAGAGGACCAGACCTATATCAACTGATAATGAAGACTGTAAGACACAACTGACAGTTTCTTTCAGTTTTGAAACTATATGCATTCATAATAGGCTAGTTTACTACGCCCAGCATACACAGGCATATAAAGGTTTTAGCTTTTTGACCCCACTTATTAATGCTTTGGTTCTCCTGGGTTTTAGCAGTAGGCCAGTGGTCCCATAGAATATGCTAGAAGGTGCCACAATATATTCTTCAGTGGAAAAGCTTCAAGCCACACACACAGAGTGCTGTTGGAGCCCTTAGCTTGATTTAATAGATGCTGACAAGTTGGCGTTTGCCTAGACTTAAATCTACATGCCAGTGCTGTGGTGTTGAAATTGATCAGGCATTGACCACCCTGAAGAAGGGATGTGCCCTTTGTTCCCATACTGTGATGTTTGTTTTCAATGTGGTGCTCTGGGAGTAAAGTCTTGCTTTGGCACCCTTTGGTGGCTGCTGTGCAATGCTAGTGTTAGTCTGCATCACCGACTTAGGCATCAGTTTAATCCTTTATAAGTGGGTGCTACAAAAAAATGAGGACATTACTAACTGCAAAACATTTTTTTCTTTCAGGGGCAGCAGGTATGCTAGTTTTAAGATGAATTCAGCAACTCTGTAAAAAGTTCAGGCACACAGTCCCAGTCGCATCCTGACACATGGGTTTATCTCTATTATTTATATTCGGCATGTGTATGGAGAGAGTAGTACAGAAAGCAGCTATGCCTGCCCACTCCCTCTGCTGCCCATTCACAGAAGCCTTTGTATTTGTGAAGGCGTTCACGTATAACAAAGGCTTCTGTTATTAGGCAGGAGGAGACATAGTAGCTGCACACTCTACATTTGAAGGGTCGGAGACAAGCGTTGGATTTTCGGAAGCTATGCTGCTGGAGCACAATGAACAGAAATAAATAATAGAGATAAGCCCAAGAGGTGGCAAGCACCTCGCTAGACTTATCTCATAGAGTGCCTTTATTTACAAAGTTGCTGAAATCCTGGAATTCAGTTATAAGTTCATGCATAAAAGTCTGTCCACCCAAAATTATTTGATTTGCAGGTGGCATCTGGCCTTGCATAGGGATTCCAGTGGGGAGATACTTGTCATTGTTCCTGCCCACAATGAAGTTTTCAATGTTCTGTCCTCATTTGGATTATCTCTGCTTGCTTGTTGCATTCTCCTTTATATAAATAAAATGCCAGTTTTCTTATAACTATAGCAAGTATGTTGCCTTGGGAACTAGAGATCCGGAGTTCTGAATAGTTACCAGACAGTTAAATGTATGAATCTTTCATAGGTAACCCTGCTGAATTACTATAATCTATACTTTGTCTGGAGTTTGTAATTTGTACCCTCTTGTTTTTTTTTGTTTTGTTTTTTTTTTAATTTAAAGCTGAGCTCTGGGAAAACAAAGTTCTCCCTTGCAGTGATGCTGCTCCTGCTCTGCAAGAGTTAACTGCTTGTTTATGTGTATGGGGACTGGGTACAGTGCTTTAATTTACCCATGAATCCACCCCTGAGCTTCCTCTGCACTGTTACTTAGCTCTGCAGCCTCTTCTCCCCTGAACTCTGGTGATCTAAGGCCCTTTGATGTCATCAAGACCAGCGTAGGGTTCATAACCTGCATTGGACATTAGGAAGTTGTGAGACATTCCATTGCCAGAGTGAGTGTAAGGGAAGTGCCATCTGCCTAGAAAGCAGAAGATCAGGTAAAGCCGCTTTTACCATGCCCTAGACAGAAATACGCAGTTAACCCCTGCTGTTTGGACACGGTCCTACTGAAAAGGAGGACCTCTCCGTTTCCTGCAGTTGGGCTTTACAGTAAATCTAAAATAGCACCTAATATATTTTCAGCATTCATATAAAATCTTTTTAACCCCTTCCTGCTGCTGTCTTCCAGCCCTTTAAGAGGATCTAAATAGCGGGAGGTGGAGGCGGGCATTCCGATTATGTACCAGCTGTGACTGGCCGTCACATCGGTCACATGATTGGAAAGCTCTCAGTTATGCATCGGGAGCTTTCCTGTAACCTTTCGTTATTGTGCTGGGAGCACTCCCTCAGCAGAGCAAAGTGTTTACCCATATGGAAGAAAAATATATTTGATATATTGATATATATTTGAAATGCTACAATTTTGGTATAGAATATATATATATATATATATATATATATATATATATATAATCTATATATCATGTTGAAATGCGTTTTGTTTTTACAAAATATATGAAAAATATTTTTTAAAATGCATTTCAAATATACTGTGTATCTTTAAAATTTTTTTATATATACTTTTTTTATATATCATGAGAACTAATATGCCAGTAAACCCCCCACTGTAAGAAAACTCTGAACCTCAATTCCCAAACATGAATACAATACACAATCCATTATTCAAAATAAGATAAATAAATGAAACGTTATCCCCAAATACCGTGTACAATCACTCAAAATTATAAGTCAATTGATAAAGTCACTTCAACAAATCGTGTCCAAAATCCAGCTTGTCACTTTCTTTGGTTCTGAGCCCCTCCACCGGCTCATAAAAGACAGAGAGTACCTCAAAAAAAGAGGAAACACTACATAGTGTATTACCATAAATCACCACGATATATCATAACTTCCACAAAAGTGTGCAAAACTTCAAAAAGTAGTGCCAAAATCGTGAACACTGTGCAAAGTGAAAGTTGGTGCATCACTCTGTGAGTACAACAAAAATAAGTGACCACACAGGTGTAAACTTCTATAGTGGAGAAGCATATATACTCTTACCAGAATATATATAAAGGAAAATGCCTTAAACATATAGTAGGAATCAGCATACATTCACTCCTTTCCTCCACTCCGGAAGCATGCCTCTTAGGATGTCATCCACCATATCCTCCTGATCACTCCCATGGTTTAGACAAACATTCCCAAGCCTCCAGGATACTCATATATTGAATGTATAGATAAATATATATAGTGTAATACCGTTTTGATAATACAATAACTTTATTTGATCTGCTTACGTTAAGATAAGAAATCACTTATTCCCATGCCACAGAACCCTTCTGGGTTGCCGAGCAGCTTTCCAATGCGGTTTTGCCAATACTAAAAATGGCCAACACGCCACTTCCGGTCCCTTTCCTGCATCCAACATCACTTCACTCGACGCGTTTCGTCACATCCGGGACTTAGTCATAAGGGGTGACCCTTAGGATGACATCCTAAGAGGCATGCTTCCGGAGTGGAGGAAAGGAGTGAATGTATGCTGATTCCTACTATATGTTTAAGGCGTTTTCCTTTATATATTCTGGTAAGAGTATATATGCTTCTCCACTATAGAAGTTTACACCTGTGTGGTCACTTATTTTTGTTGTACTCACAGAGCGACGCACCAACATTTCACTTTGCACAGTGTTCATGATTTTGGCACTAATTTTTCAAGTTTTGCACACTTTTGTGGAAGTTATAATATATAGTGGTGATTTATGGTAATACACTATGTATTGTTTCCTCTTTTTTTTGAGGTACTTTCGGTCTTTTTTGAGCCGGTGGAGGGGCTCAGCACCAAAGAAAGTGACAAGCTGGATCTTGGACACTTGATTTGTTGAAGTGATTTTATCAATTGACTTATAATTTTGAGTGATTGTACACGGTATTTGGGGATAACGTTTCATTTATTCATTTATTTTATTTTGAATATTAAATTGTGTATTGTGTTCATTTTTGGGAATTGAGGTTCAGCGTTATGTTACAGTGGGGGGTTTACTGGCATATTAGTTCTCATAACAATTTGCACTATCAAGGGTGAGTGATTTTTCTAGTATGTGAAGGGATATTTTGTAGTGGTAGGTGACGCCGTAATTTTATATATATATATATATATATATATATATATATATATATATATATATATATATATACACTTTTTTATATGTTAAAAATCTGAAGAATATATTTTAAAAATATATATTTTTTTAAATATATTTTTCAGATTTTTTTTTTTAACATATAAAATCATTTTAACATATATTTTTACATATATTTGTAAATGCATTCCAAAAATGTAGATTTGTATTTTAAGACATACAGTATTTTTAAAAATATTTTTCATATAGTTTGAAATAAAAATGCATTTCAACGTGTGTGTGTGTCTTTATTGAAATATATTGAATATGGCCAAAATTGTAGCATTTCAAATATATGTCAATATATTTTGGAAGAATATTTTTAAAATACATTTCAAATATATTTTTCTTCCATGTGGGTACCTAGGGCCACATACTTGCAGCCGCTCAGCATTAAAGCCCACTCATGGAGAGGCCATATAATTGAGCCAGGTCAGTGGGAAGTGATTAAATTGATGGCTGTCATTAAAATAATACCGAGTAATCCTGCCATGAATTTCCTTTTTTAGGCCGGTTCTGTTATGGGTAGACAATGCTCTTTTTATGTGTCTCAATTGCTTTCTTGCATTGTCTCCCTGTCACGTCATCCCAGTGAAGGTTTATAAGTGTACCTGTCTGTGCTCACTGAGCAGGCACGTTCTGCTTTTGTCACCATCAGCCCACCCTGAGCAATGACAAGAAGCTGCTGCTGAAGTTAATGCAGACAGTGCTCGAAAGAGGCTGTCAGAGATCAGCAGTGCTAAGATGCAAAAAATAAAAAGTGAAAACAATTACTAAAGATAACCACGCATGCAAACTTAATGTTCAGTTAGGTTTTTGATTTCCTTTAGTGTACAGAGCCATGCAATATGTTACTTCTTTATAAATAAAGGAGGGCAATACTTTTACGGCTAAATGTTCAGATTCTTTCTTAAGCCCAATTGTGACCCATTTTCCTACGTTTGTCATCTGTGACAAGCATGCGAGGTGAAAGAAAAGGCTGACTGCTGGTTTGAACCATCCAGAGGCAATTGATGCGAAGTACAGTCTTTTGGGAAAATGCCATCAAGTTAAGGAATCATTCCTTAGATAACCTGACATGATCACACAAGCCTTGTGTAGAGGAGGAGGGGTGATAACCAGCAGTGATCAATGTCCTGTTGCATGTTCAGGGAAGTTGACAATGGAAAGAGCACTCAATAAGAGGAATCCTAATGAGGATGTTTTCTCTTCTGAAGGCTGATTTCTCTTTCGCAATGTTTTCTAGAGTTCTATATTGCATGATGGGTAGGCTGCGTAGTGCAGTAGCACTCCTTTATTTCCATCAATACTTAAAAGGTGATTCACTGCCTGGGGATTAAGGGAAGTGAACTCGGCTTGTTTAACGTGTTCGGCTCTACCAGTATGTGTCTGCAGTTCAGTGTGGTGTAAATAAGTGAGCAGCTATTGACATTTATTTCAGTGCTGCAACAGTTTTATGAAACGGCAGTTCACATTATGGAATCAGGCTGGGTGTGTTCTATGAAGTTCAGTCTCCCAGCTGATAAGCTAAGCAAATATTTGGGATTTACGTTGCATATGATTTAACAGGGCCAAGAGCTTTCTTCACTGCATTCCTGCAGATGTGAAGACACTTGCACAGCTGACCTTTGTGTTCTCTTATCAGAGGTAGTTTTAGTGGGTTCTGCATAGTTTGCATCTTTTATTGAACACTGCCAAAACTGTACGCATTCATGAATAGTCATTTTAGGAGTGAGCAGGTGCTGTGAAAAAGTTCCAATTTTATGTTCCATCAGATTTATACATTTCATATGACACTGAAGAACTGCATATATATATCAAAGACCATATGATGCGATACCAGGAAAATCCAATGATCTAAAGAACTGTACTATTGTAGGATAATACGTCTTTGACGCACAAAATCTCTAAAGTGCCCTTGTGCTAGACTAAGTTTAGACTCCCTTTTACAGCTCCTAACAAAGTACATTTATTCACTCTATTGACTGACCACTAGATTATATGCAAGCCAAGTACATGTCTAAGTGGCAGGGGTCTCAGAAGCCATCTGATCCACATCTAGTAAAAATGTGGTCTCAGGTGTTTGTGGAATAAATGGTAAGTCCACTCCATTTCAAAGTGTATGTGTGAGGATAAAATTTGAGAGCCGTTTTGGCCCCTTTCACACGAACGGACCGAACGGGTTCGGCTGTTAGTTTTTAAGGCGGAGCCAATTGGACCCTCCATTCTCCTCTATGCAGCTAAATCTAGCTAGTGGGTGTACACGGACAAAAACAGACAGATAGGGATCTGTTCCCCTTCCATTTAGCGGATCCATTTACTTGTGTTTACATGGACAAGCGCTCTGTTTTTCATTAGACCACCCATAGAGGAAAGCGGGCTGTGTGTCTCCACTCTGCATAAGCGGGCTGTGTCTGTATCTGCTCTTCATAAGAGGACAAGCCATTCGTCTGCTCAGAGTGGATCAGTGGACAGATCCCCCACTAAGCAAGCGGAGTACGCCCTGTGTGGCCTGGCTTGGCCCTAGAGTTTGATGCCATCATCTTGATCCTGGCTTCACCACCTGTTCTGTCACTGACCTGAAACAAGCATGCAGATTTTGACTACAGACTTCACTAGTTGCATGCTTAAGTTATTAATAAAGGTAAAATGTTTTATTAAAATCATGTATACTCCTAGATTGTAAGCTTGAAAGAGCAGGGCCCTCAATCCCCTCATGTTTTGCATTGTATTGGTATTGTTCTGTCACATGTTCTGTCCCCCTTTGTAATGTACAGCGCTGAGCGAACTATTGGCGCAGTAGTTTGGCCCTGAACCTCCTCTTCTTAAATCTCCTGCCAGAAATCTTGGCTCTTCTTCGTGTGCCCCCATAGCAAGTGGTTTGCTGTGGGGGCGCACAGTGCAAGCTGTCATCTGAGCTGTGTGTGTGTGTCTATAGAGCTGCACTCCACAGACATACAGCGGGGCATAGTTAGTCCTGAATGGCACCTGTGATCTGCTGATCATGGGTGCAATGCTTTACAGACTCCAAATATAAAAAAAAATAAATGCATATTTTTTTACCTGCAAAAAGATGTGCATTTATTATTTTTTTAAAAACAGCTCATCTTTTTAAGATGAAACATTTTGGCTTTAGAACCACATTAATCTAGGTCAGTGGATAACTTGAAAATGAAGCAAGCACAGCCTGAATATTTAACAGCCCAGTCAGAAATGACAAATACCAGTCGTCGTCCACCCCCCCCCCGTTCACAATAAAATGACGTATGAGTGTATAGAGCAGCCTTACTTTTCAACACAGATGAGCCCTTGAAATAATTTTCCAGTCCCAGGGAACCCCTGCTAAAAAAAAATACTATATCTAAAACTCATGAAGAAGAATGTCCTTAACACTTGTGGCCATTGGGGAGAATTCTCCCTTTACAGATAGCTAAAAAGACCAATGATGTCCGTGGGAAAGGTGAAATTACTCAAGGAACCCCTAAAAAAACCTGTGGAGGAACCCTAGTTGAAAAACCCTGTTTATAGAGAAAAGCATTGGTTTTGAAGCTTCCCATAGCTACCAATCTGTAATTAACATTCATCTTAGGGGGCAGACTGGTGAATTCTAAAATCTGCATGACTTTTGTTGTTCACCAGTGGTTGTCTTACCCTTCTGATTAAAGCAGTAGTAAACTGCCAAAAATAATTTGCAAAGAAGTCCCCCTGAAAAATAATAGCTTAATGTGCTAGTATGCAATTCATACGAGCACATTATGAAAGACTTGCCTTAGAACAAAGCCTTCCAGTGGCACGCTATCACTGCTGACTGGGCTGCCATGCTCACCCTGTCTTCCTTCTGGGTTCACAGGCTCTGGCAGCTTGATTGGCCGATCCAAACTGATCACATGGTCGCGGCACGGAGCTCTGAAGGATCGGCACGGGCATGCTGTTCTTTCCAGAGCGCATGTGCTTCTGACGTCAGTGACTGCAGGGACACTTAACATCTCCTAAACGGTTCATGTTTAGGAGATATTCCTTGTGCCTACAGGTAAGCTTTATTATCCTCTTATCTGTAGGTACAAGTGTCCAGTGGGAGATTAATCCCACTTTAAGTTTGATGGTGTTTGCTTTTATGGTACCAGAGTAGTCGTTTCTATAAAGATTGTTCAAGACATGAACAAATGGACACCAAGGACATGTGCTGTGTTACATGTGGTTCACCCAACCCAACAGGGGATGTGGAAATGCAATATAGATCAATCGCACAATCTGCCTTCATTGCACTGTGCACCCATCTGTCATGCGTTCCTCTGCAAAGTGCTAATTATAGGAATCTCCATAGAGAGCATGGTGTACATCCTATATGCTTGCTGTTTAAAATTGCTTTGTGGTCTTATTAGTGTTCTTTTATGTGCAATTATTTCATCTGTAGTAAGAAATTGGAAATAGATTTTCATTAAAGTTTTATAAGTTGACTTTCATCGTTATGTTACAAAAAAAAAAAAAATGGTTATGCCCTTTTTCCTTTCTTTTCCTTTCGTAGAAAGTTCCAGGGGAAGAAGAAAGACATGCTTTATATATTTGTAGGTTATTATATATGTGGTTATTTCCCATTTAAACAGATACAAAGCAAAGATGTGAACTTTTCTAGCTCATGAAAGATGTGTCCATACAAAATAGATACAACCCCAATTCCAAAAAAGTTGAGATGCTGTGTAAATGCTGCTTAAAAACAGATTGCAATGATCTACAAATTTCATAAACCCGTGCCTTTATTCAAAATAGAAACATGTCAGATTGTTTAAACCGAAATTTTTGTTGCGATTTAAAAAAATAAATTTATGAACAAAAGAGAAGTCTGATTTTGCCAGTAACTCATCTCGTAAAGTAAGCGGTACTAACCAGAAAGAATTGGAAAAGAACATTCTGCAGCTAATTTAGGTTTATTAATATCAGGTCAGTAATATAATTGAGCACCTTAGAGAGTCTGAGTGTCTCGGAAGTAAAGATGGGCAGAGGTACACCAATCTGTGAAAAGTTGCATTTAAAATTTGTTTGCAATTTAAATTGAGGATTATTATGAAATTGTTAAAGACTTTACAGTATATAATATCAAAAGATTCTGGGAATCTGGAAAATCTTTGTGTGCAAGGGACAAGGCAGAAACACAATATTGGCTGATCTTCAGGCCCTCAGAGGGAACTGCAGGCATGATTCTGTGGTAGACATCACTGCATGGGCTCAGGATTTCTTCTAAAAATCATTATCTGTGAACACTATTTACCGTGCTGTCCAAAAATGCAAAGAAGAAGCCATATCTGAACATGATCCAGACATGCCACCGTTATCTTCTCAGGGGGAAAGCTCATTTTAAAATGATCTGTTGCTAAATGGAAAACTGTTTTGTGGTCAGACGAATCAAAATTTCACATTTTCTGGCAGCCATGGGGGCCACATCCTTCGGACTAAAGAGGAGATGGACCTTCTGACTTATCAGAATGGTATTGGGGTACAATAGTACAAATTGAATGGGCAGCTTGCACATCTGGGAAAAGTACCATCAATGCTGAAAGGTATATCCAGGTTTTAGAGCAGAATATGCTCCCATCCAGATGACGACAGATATCATGGAAGGCCTTGCATATTTCAGCAGGATAATGCTAAACCACATACAGCATCTACGACAACAGCATAGCTTCATCATAGGAGAGTCAGGGTGCTTAACTGGCCTGTCTGCGGTCTAGACCTTTCACCAATTAAAAATATTTGGTGCATCTGGAAACAAAAAAGTAAAACAAAGATGACACAGGACTGTTAAGCAGAATTAGACAACATTTCCCTCCCAAAACTCCAGTAACTGGTCTCCTCAGTTCCCAGATGCATACTAAGTGTTAAAAAGAACTACTACAATGTTTTTGAGGCATGGTGCTGCCATCAATTTAAAAAATATTTAATTTTTTTCCTAAAATGTTGGTGGTTTGTATTGTGCAGGAGCTCTCATGTCCGTCCAAGTTGCTCTAGCTCAGATTTCTCCAGCTAAAGCTGAAAACTGCTGACACTCCCCCCTTTATGGTAAAATGGATTGGGGAGATCTTTACTCTGGACTGGGCTGGGATGATAGGCCAGCAATTGGCCTTTTTCTTGTGCTTACATAGTAGTTTTCGGTAGACATAATAATGGAAATGTGTTTAGTAAAGCATGTTTTGCAGTCTGTATGCTGGGATTTAATCCAATATGATTTTACAGAATCCGTTGCTTCTGATAAAACATTACATAAAATTCCGTTCAGCTTTCATAAAATTATCTCCTTGCTTTGCTTAAGTGTGCATCATTGTGTTCATACTACTCTATGACTATATCTTAACGTTCTAATATCTTTCTAATATCTATCTCTGCCTTGCTCATTACTCTTCTGTGTCTAACAAGTGTTTTTGCTTAATTTTCTTTTTAGTTTTGTTGCCATTTTTTGTATTGTGACTTTATCTAGACCGTTTTTACTGTATATTATGTTATGTATCTACATTTATTTTGCATGCGTGACGTGGCTTTGCCTGGATATTCTGTTTGGTAAGTTCAGAATTTTAAGTGTCCTTTGCTTCTACAACTAAGACTGTTGTCTTGCTTTCTCTCTCTTTTAACATCTACAATGTCCCTTTGTGGACTGCTTTATCTCTCTCATTTTCTGCTTTTAACACATTGCTGTATAGTTTATAAGTGTGGCATATTTATACATTGTTTGCTAGTAGGGAGGTAAGTACACTCATCAAGAGTTCAGGGCATGCGTAAACTTCAGGAAGGCATCAAAATCACTGAGATATCAGGAGTGTTTTTCTTATTTTAGGATGGTTTACAATGTTGAATTGTCTAAGATAGTGTGTCTAAACTCTTCACAGCAACAGCTTGCACAGCTCCAAAAAGAGAAGTCTGAGATCCTGAAAAATTTGGCACTTTACTACTTCACATTTGTGGATGTTATGGAATTTAAGGTGAGCATTCTATTTTTGTTTTTATCTTTCCTGAATTATTGTGATTGTGTCCTAAATTGTCCTTGCACAATGATGTTGTTAATGCTAGGTATACAGTAAAAATACATTTTCTCATCTGTGCGAATGGTGCCACTGCAGGACCCGCACAAATACCTGCAGCTGCACCACCCACACAGGAATGCGGGACCCACAGGCAGGTGCCAATAATTCTAATGGCATGCCGACCGCAGTGGAAAATCACAATCATACTGGGAACCTCGGTTCCCATGAGGGCTGTGACTTCCAAAGTAGTGCAGGGACTTCTTCCCTGCGTGTCCCGGGGCACTGGAGTCCATTCAAATGAATGAGATCTCACGTCCATGCAAGTTGCAGCCCACACAACCCCACAGATTTGAACCAGGGCTTAGACAAATGTCCCCTTACCAACCTTGTAGCATCAGTTTGGACAAGGGCTTTTTTTTTTTGTTCCACTGTGTTCCTGTACAGAAAGCCAGGTAAAGACTTTGATACGTTTGTTGTGGAGGAACTCTAGTTATGTGCACTGATGGCTCAGCCCTTCTTGAACACCTCATAAATGTGTGGAGGGCAGGGGTCCGCAAATCTTTGTCCATATAAGCCTATAACAATGATCATATGGAAGAGCCAAGAAACAAGTGGCATCTACAGTGTGCCTGTCAACAGTAGGCACATAGGAATGCAGAATCAAAGGTTTCCTTCAGCTACAGAGAGGAGTCTGAAATGACGACGTCCCACGGTTTACTGTAGTAAAACCTTCTAAGTACCGCTAATACACCTGTATTTCAAAGTGCAGATGGAGACTATTCTGAAGCTTTTTGCAGCCATAACTCTCCTTGATACCGTGTTTCCCCAAAAATAAGACACTGTCAAAAAAACACGCTAGGTCTTATTTTTTTAAATGTCCAGGTGTGGACAGTGGGTGCAGAGGTGAGCTGCAGGCAGTTGTGGATGAGGGTTACTATGGAGAGGTCCGGTTGATGACAGTTGTGAGCTGCAGTCAGGTGTTGCAGAGGTGACTTGACAGGTGAGTTTCAGACAGGGTGCAGATATGAGCCACAGACGGGTGAAGGAGTGAGTTGCAGACGGGGAATGCAGAGGTGAGCTGTGGCCAGGGGGTGCAGAGCTGAGCTGTGGCTGGGGGGTGCAAAGGTGGGCTGCCTCACAGCCGCAGCTCACCTATGCACCCTGTCTGCAACTCACCTGACTCAATTTACCGCTGCAACACCTGACTGCAGCTCACCTTGGCACATCCCCCTGTCCCCCTCCACTGCCTTCATAAGGTTAGCTAGCTTTGCAAAACACAGCTGTCAGCAGCCGGCCCCTCTCTATAGTAACTCCCGTTTCGGGTCCTATCTTCCCACACAGTGCACCAAGCGCACTTACTCACCGCTCAGCCTCTTCCTCACTGGCCGGTGATCACCCCTGGGGCATCGGCTTCCATGCATTAGGCCCCTAAACCCGCAGATATCTGTTCCTTCCCTGTCCCACAGTGAGTACAGAGGTAGGGAGGTTCTGTGAGAGCGGATGGTGATGTCACTTCAGCCGCACCTCTGTGTTTATAAGAGACAGTAGATATGGGTGTGCGCAGGGCCAGTGCCGGAGGAGGCGGAATGGCGTTCCGCCATGTTCCAGCTGAAAAAGAACCCTAATCACAACTAGGTCTTATTTTCGGGGTAGGTCTTATACTTTAGCAATTCCCAAAAATAACACTAGGTCTTATTTTTGGGGAAACAGGGTAGTTATTTGACCTAAGTTCTGTCCCACTCACTATAATATTGCTAGCTTTGTTTTGTCTTGAAGCCCCTAAAGAGGTGTTTATAGTTTGTCTAAGCTATTGCTAATAAGACACTCCTAAAACTGTCACATAACAAAGATGTCAGGAGTGCGTGGGAAAAAAATTAAGTCATTAACAGGTCTGTGCTCTGAAGATTGTCTGTATGCTTTTTCATTTACTAAATACTTTGATCATAGGTCCTTTTGAATGATTGGTCTGAGCAATATATTAAAGTGGTTTTAAAAGCAAAAGGGTTTTTACCTTAAAGTGATACTAAACACACACTGTTTAATTTACAGTATCCCTTTATATTTGTGTATGTGGTTGATTGCACTGTACTTATTTAATTAAAAAAAAAATAAGTACCTTTTTCCTAATCAGTATACAGCTGTCACATGTCCCAGCTCTTTCCCAGCCTGTCTGTAGGGAAACAAAAGCAGGAGAAGCTTCTAGTCTTCTGCTGCTGGTCACATGTTCAAAATATAAAAAAAAGCCTTTGGTAAAACCAAAGTAAAACTAAATATCAATAAACTGTTTTAAACTGGCATACAAATATATTTGAAATCAAATATGTCACATGCCTCCAACCTGTGTCTTGGAATAAGAGGGAGGTTATTTCTTCATTAATCTACATGTCATATCCCACCCCCATAGTGTTTAGCTGGTTAGTGGGTATGGAGGAGGAAGGAGGGAGTGGACTGTCATTTACTACTGTGTATACTCCTACATGCATGACTATAGGCACATGGACTGCTCAGATGTGATTGGGAGGAAATTCTCAGCATAGAAAGTCACTGAAAACTAAGCATGTGCAGAGTTCTCTACAGCTGCAAAATTACTAGCTGAATTGGACATGAACAGAACGTGGAGATAGAGAACAGCAGGATCAACTAGATTTTTTGCAGAATACAGAAAATAAATGTAATAGTGACTGAGTATGAACAGCATGTAATACAGCATTTATTGATAGATTTGTTTTTTTTGTTGTTTTTTTTGATGTGAGTTTAGTGACACTTAAATGCTCCTAAACCCAGACCCTGCATTCACTATATCTGGTCTCCCATAGTACACAGAACATGGAAATGTAATTATTTTAGTAAATATAAACTGCTAAATACCTTTTATTATCAGAAGTTAGAGCAGCCTTGTGGCTTCTATCAGTGTTCAGCCAAGCACTAGCTAAGGCTTGTAGGAGGAGTTTTCTTTCTACTCTAGGAGGATGTAGAACCCCTGACCTCTGTCTGACCGGTGCTGATTTGCCCTGTGCTGATCACATGCACTCTCCCAAGAAAAAAAAACCTTTAGCAATACACACCAAACTGAACATGTTTAAAATGCCTACGGTTCAGTCTGTGTTATCAGGAGATAAGAGATGGTCGCTTGAACAAGGGGAGGAACAGAGCAATCAGGATCAAACTGCCTTTTTACACAATGCAGATGATTAACCCCTTAGATCCCACAGTAAGTATAACAAGCATGCTTTACTGCATATACAGACTGATTTTACTTTTGTTGTTTTAGTAACACTTGAAATGCGTTCTCTGCAGCTCCTCCCGCAGCTTCTCTTAACCCCTTTGTGACGGTGCCTCCCAGCCCTGATGCTGATGGGGGTTTAGGGTCATGTGACCGCCGTGATTAGCTGTCGCTGCAGTCACATGATTGGAAAGGTTCCGATCGCAAGGAGATATTGGGACCTTTCCGTGAGGACGCATACATGTGCTGGGAGTGCAAATATGCTGCCGCTCAGTGTCGAGGCCCAGCCGCGGAGAGGCTACATATTTGCGTACGCTTGACATGAAGAGGTTAAATACCCACCTAAGCTCGATCTCACTCCAGCACTGTCTGTGTCTGCAACTGCTCCTCTTGGCTTTTACAGGCTTGCCTGAGAGCAGCAGGATCCATTGGCTCCTGCTGCTGTCAGTCAAAATCTGTGAGCAAAGAGTGGGGGGGGCGGGGCTGAGCCAGGCTGTATGTCTCAATAGATGCAAACAGCTCGGCTTGGGATTGAGCCCACGAGTGACTCCCATTAGGAAGCAGCTATCTTTGATGGGCACTCGGTGGTGGGAGGACCCAGGAGCATTGGCAGGGGACCTGAAAAGAGGAGAATCGGGGCTGCTCTGTTTAAAACCATTGCACAGTGCAGGTAAATATGATATGTTTGTTATTTAAAAAAACAAAACCCTGAAGCGTTCATATCACTTTAAATTTGCAGGCATCTGTTGTGGCTGGGTTAAGGAAATTGAATAGACAGAGAAATGTCATAACCCCCTAAAGCCAACCAAAGCCCAGTCCCCAGAGCTAAAGATGTTCAAAGGGTCAGTTCACTTTTACCAAAAACAGCCTATGCAGATAAGGGATGTATGTAGATAAAAACAAGATGTGCAGTTTTAACCAAAGTTGAATAATGCCCTTGCTATAGGGGTAGGCTATGTACCTACCTTCTGAAGCCTGACTGGAAAACTCCTAGAATTCTGCTAAGAGATGCCTAGCTGTTACTGTTCACCTCCTCCTATACAGTGATGTGTTTATATGGGGGGGATCGTGGGATCAGTACCTCCCTGTGCGCATGATATTTTAGTTTTCCTCTGGAAGCCTACACAGAATCCATCATGGTAAAGGGACTCCACATGATTGGTAATAGTTTTTATATAGCTTGTCCAAATCTCTGAAAGGCTTCTATTAATGTGTCAGCACTATTCTGAAACAAAATACCATTTGCCAATCATTCAACTCATGCAATTTGAACATACAGTTCTGCTGAGAAGCTTTTTGTTTGTCTCTGACTGGGAGGCCTTTGTGTTCTGCAGGGTGGCTTTCCATTGTACCACTGAATGGTTTGGATTTCTAGCTATTGATAGATTCTATATATGTGTTCTATTTGCAGGATCATGTATGTGAGCTGCTTAACACTATTGATGTTTGTCAAGTTTTCTTTGATATTGTAAGTATATAAAGCTGAAATGTTTATTTCCTTGTTTTAGAAAAAAATAACTGCTCAGTTTTAGTATATTTTGTCAGTGGAAAAATATCATCAAACTGCATGTTTTCCTTGGTGAGTCCACCATGGTATGTAGCTGTGTAATGATGAAAAATTTTAGCTAGGGAAAATATTAGAGCGACATTGCTCAAGCTGTGAGATTGATCATTAAGGCGGCAGGGCTCCCAGGGTTGTTTAGAATGGAAGCGATCTATAAAACACACAAGCTGCGTGTCATTTTTCACATGCATGTGAGCTTAAGCCTGCATTCAGGCCTGAGCAAGAGCATATTCCTGTGACTTTGAAGCAATTGTTTGGCCATTTTTCAGGTATGTTACACGTGTTTTACAAACTTTTTGTATGTGTGTCCTGCTTCCCGGAGTGTTACCTGGGCAAGGGAAGGATATCAGTTCTTCTTGTGTAAGATGTGCGTGAAAATGTATGTATCACACGTTTATAAACACTCCCATTGAAGTCTATGGGACCAAAAATGCCTGAACATAATCAAATAAAAAAGTTAATGTACTTTTTTGAGCATCTCCGCTTACAAGTGTGAATAGGGACAATTAGAATGGTTTCTGTGTAGTCAGGCATAGGGAAATGAGCAGAATGGGGATTCAGGAAAAATGTTTAGCAAAATCCGCTGTGGGTAGAACAGTTCTATAGTGTGTACCTACCATGCAGCTTTGGAAGATCACTAACTGCAAGTGAAATGCTGTCTGCTTTAAGTGTGAGCTGTCACTTCTCCCTCTTGTGGAAATGACAATTTGTACTTTCCTCACGTTGGTTAAGGGCCAGTTCACGCTGTATGCCATGACATATGGTTTACCATATGGTAAAACGTCTGTCACCGCAGGGACACACCGGAAACAATTGTTTCCTGTGTGTCCCATACACACTGCAATGCAGCCTAGCGACATGCCGCTGTATTTTACACAGCACACTGGTCCGAATCGCACTGTAATGTCAAGCAGTGTAGCGCATCATGCCACCCGACATTGCAGTGAACGAATTGTACCTTTTGTACACTTCAAAAAAAGCAAGTACAAAACAAAAATAAGAGAATGGTGCGGTGCACTGAATCGTGCACAACACTGCCCGCTAGCTAGCCGCCAACCCAGAGTGACCAGAGTGCTGAATTGTTCTGGCTGCTCTGTTATTTCTTGGCTGACAAGTGTGAATGTGCCCTAAAAGAAACTTGGCCTCTAAGAAATGTAGGAGCTCACCATTTAGGAAATGTGATTCATCTCTGGGTTCTATGAACCCATTTGCTGACCTGGAACAAACATGCAGATTGGCAAAGTCAGATCTCCTGTTCTACATACTCCTTTAATGGGTCCGTACTTTAGAGAGTGTTGAATGAAATTGCACAATCCCAATGCACACGTTCATGGCTTTGTGTAAGTGGGTGCTGCAGTGACTATCAGCTGGAACCGAGAAGAATCGGAGGAAAAGAATGTCACCAGCATACTGTGGATCTCCAGTATGTGCCCAAAGCTTTAATAAGCATTCACATAGTTTCAGGGGGTCATGTGATATCCTATGCCTGATGAAGTGTCCTGTGAGACTCCTAAACATTGCTCTTGCTGTAACTCAGTGATTGCTCATTAAAGCTTTGGACCCATACTATAGATCCTTGGTGTGCTGGTGATATTCCTCTCCTCAGAGTGTACTGATTCACTGAAATGGCATGACAACTAGACAACTAGCTCTTTCAGAAGGAGGGGAGCAACAATGGCATGACCTTTCATTTTTGCTGTGTAGAGTCAGCAATGACTGCCATGTAGGGCACTTAATTTCTGTGTCTGGAGCTGGTACAGTGCCATGAAAAAGTATTCATACCTCTTGAAATTTTCCACATTTTGTCATATTACAACCGAAAATGTAAATGTATTTTATGTGATTGACCAACACAATGTGGCGCATAATTGTGAAGTGGAAGGAAAATGATAAATGGTTTTCAAAATGTATTACAAATATCTGAAAAGTGTGGCATGCGTTTGTATTCAGCCCCCTTTACTCTGATACCCCTAACTAAAACCTAGTGGAACCACCTGTGTGTAATTTTAATCTCAGTATAAATACAGCTGTTCTGTGAAGTCCTCAGAGCTTTGTTAGAGAACATTAGTGAACAAACAGCATCACGAAGGCCCATGAGCACACCAGACTGATCAGGGGGAAAGTTGTGGTGAAGTTTAAAGCAGGGTTAGGTTATAAAAAAAAATAAAAATAAAAATTATCGCAAGCATTGAACATCTCACGGAGCACTGTTCAATCCATCATCTGAAAATGGAAAGAGTATGGCACAACTGCAAACCTACCAAGACATGGCAGTCCACCTAAACTGACAGGCTGGGCAAGGTTAGCATTAATCAGAGAAGCAGCCAAGAGGCCCATGGTAACTCTGGAGGAGCTGCAGAAATCCACAGCTCAGGTAGGAGAATCTGTCCACAGGACAACTATAAGTCGTGCACTCCACAGATCTGGCATTTATGGAAGAGTGGCAAGAAGAAAGCCCTTGTGGAAAGAAAGCCTTAAGAAGTCCTGTTTTGCGTGAAGCCATGTTGGGGACACCAAAAACATGTATAAGAAGGTGCTCTGGTCAGATGAGACCAAAATGTAACTTTTTTGCCTAAAAGCAAAATGCAGTGTGGCGGAAAATGAACACTGCACATCACCTTGAACACACCATTCCCCACTGTGAAACGTGGTGGCAACATCATGGTCATAGTTGATGGGAAGATGGATGGAGGGCAATACAGGGCAATCTTAGAAGAAATATGTGTGAGTGTAGCCTGCGCAGAGGACTAATCAATTAGACTGTCTGCTGCTAGCAAAACCACAAATGTGTAATGGTGAACAGATGTGTAAGTACAAACATAAAGAATTACTGCGCTGCCTCTACTGAAAAATAATAAACTCCCTTACTACATATAGGGTGCCCACAAATGTGCACACACTACAATGCCCTATGGGCTGACAATATTATCCCTCCTACCCAGTGACTAAATGGGGAACCAATATTTATACTCCGTGTGCTCAAACACCAATTGTGCTATAAAATGAATATTAACAAATATACAATACCATCAAACCATATGTACAGTGAACTTAAATGCAAAAGACAATAAGTACGTATATTAAAGTCTCAATCAATGTGCAAGCATATAAAAGTTCCAATGTGGAAAAAAATCCCCATCCACATCCAGTGTGAATACTAGGTGATACCATAGTTAATCTTCTTATCCTTCGCAATCCTCTATGTGAAGTGCTCCAATTAGTGACCCCCCTCCAGAGCCCCACTCACGACAAATAATTGACCAACCTGGATGGTAGGTCAGATAGCGCATTGGGTGTTGCAGCACTCTCCTGCAGTAAGTTGGCTGTCTGTGTGATGTTTGTTGTCTTATAAATTACAATATCCCTACAATCTTGATACCTCTTTACGCTGGTAACGGACTCCATATGTGACAACACCTCCAGATCAGTCGCTTGTGAAAAACTCCTCCAGAACATCCACAGTACTCCACCACAGTAAAAACATCAAAGGGGAACTTTCATAGCGTAACACCTTATTTATTAGGTAAAAAAAACCCTTAAAATTGCACTTGCATAAAAAACGTGTATGGCAATTTAAATCCCAGCACAAAGTAATTCCTTCTCAAAAGACAAGTGTAGCGTTATCAGGCCCCGTCATACGCATTTCGTCATACATCATCAGGAGTGTGGCTAGAGCACCCCACTTGATGTCCATATATACCACAAGAAGTCTATGTATGTATAGTTTGATGGTATTGTATATTTGCTAATATTCATTTTATAGCACAATTGGTGTTTGAGCACATCGAGTATAAATATAGGTTCCCTATTTAGTCACTGAGTAGGAGGGATAATATTGTCAGCCCATAGGGCATTGTAGTGTGTGCACATTTGTGGGGACCCTATATGTAGTAGGGGAGTTTATTTATAATTTTTTCAGTAGAGGCAGCTCAGCAATTTTTTATGTTTTTAATCTTAGAAGAAAATCTGTTAGAATCTGCAAAAGACTTGAGACTGGGGCAGAGTTCACCTTCCAGCAGAACAACGACCCTAAAATTATAGCCAGAGCTACAATGGAATGGTTTAGATCAAAGCATGTTCATGTGTTTGGGTCTGGACTTTGACTGGGCCATTCAAATACAATTGAGAATCTGAGGCAAGACTTGACAATTGCTGTTCAGACGCTCTCCATCCAATCTGATAGAGCTTGAGCTATTTTGCAAAGAAGAATGGGCAAAGTGTCACTCTCTAGATGTGAAGAGCTAATAGAGACATCCCCAAAAAAGACTTGCAGCTGTAATTGCAGCGAAAGGTGGTTCTACAAAGTACTGACTCAGGGGGCTGAGTACAAATACATGCCACACTTTTCACATTTATTTGTAAAAAATGTTGAAAACCATTTATCATTTTCCATTCACCTCACAATTGTATGCCACTTTGTGTTGGTCTATCACATAAAATCCCAATAAAATACATTTACATTTTTGGTTGTAATAGGTTAAAATGTGGAAAATTTCAAGAGGTATGAATACTTTTTCAAGGCACTGTAGCTGTATTGAAACCATAAGACTAGACACTTTTTTGTATATGAAGTGAGCGATCCCCTACTTCTTATGTAGAAAGAGAACTGTTAAACTGTACCACCTTCTCCCTTCACTACTTTTCATCATTTCTAATTTTTCAGCATGTAGTATAATCTGTTTTTGTGCTAAAGGTTAAAAATTGTGTTATTTCTGCAGACTGTCAATTTTGATTTAACCAAGAACTACTTAGACCTGATAGTAACCTATACTACACTCATGATCATGCTTTCTCGCATTGAAGAGCGGAAAGCAATTATAGGACTATACAACTACTCTCATGAAATGACTCATGGTGCCAGGTATGTACTTTGTTCAATAAATGTAAAATGTAATTTTGCTTCTGTGAATTCTCAATTTGTTACCTGTAGAAAATGTGATTATTGGGGGGATTGTTACTTTTGGTAACCTATGTTTTTAAAGTCTATCTATAGCCAACATTTTTTTCTTTTTTAAATTTTGAATTGAATTTAGAATAGTTATCTTGCCATGTTTGTCACATTGGCATGATTGTCTGTCACATCGAGTCTTGTAGACACTGTGGGACGTGAGAGTCTCTAAACCATAAGAGAAGTCCTGTTAGACATTCCGGGCGTTGCCATTTGGAGGATTTGCCCTCTATTCTGCTGACAACTCCAATTTTGTATTTCCCATCATATTCAGACTTGGTGACAATGATCACCAGAGCAGATTGGTTGAATCTCTTAAGTAGGGACACAGACCATTAAAAGAAAAGTGTATCTAAAGTTTTCAACCTTAGATACACTTTAAAGGATGAGATCACCTTTCGGAACATGTTAACTGTTCCATGTGCCCCCTGCTGCAGCTCTCCCCCAAACACCCCCTGGGCCTGGGATCTTCTCCCCGCACCTGCTGTCACAATTTGAAAAAAACATGGCTATGTGCGGCTCCTCCCACGTGTCCACGACATTGATTCAGAGTTCATGTGATTGAATGCCTAAAAGTACCATCGGCGTTTAGAATTAATGGATTCCCCCATCCACAGTCAAGGGGCATGGAGGAATCTTCACTATGCTATTCTGACAGCGGCGACTCTTCAACTGTCCGAGTACAGTGTTCAGCGCTGCAGCCGCTGCATATTTTCAAACATTCTCATTCAAAAGAAGTGTGATCATTAGACAGACTTCTCTTAAGCAGAAAAGGCAGTAGATGGATCAAAATGTGGCCAGTTTGACCAGCCCTTCTTCTTTTTTTTTTCTTTCTTCTTTTTAATATATATATATATATATATATATATATATATATATATATATATATATATATATATATATATATATATATATATATATATATATATATATATATATAATCTCTTTTATTAATTTTTTTTTTTTTATTAAATTTCCAATAAAATCATCATTATACCAATACAATTCACATATACACATTTCCACATGAATTAACCTATTCCCTTCCCACCATCCTTCCACCCCCAGTATTCACTTACCCCTATCCATATACCATATTCTTTACTTCTAGTTTCTTCTATATTTTTCTGTCTATATCTATGTCCCTTCTATCATACATCCACTCTCTCTTTCCTTCACTCAACCCCCCACAGCTACTCGATCTTACACTCTCTAAGCTTTTCACCTTTATACTCCTACCACTTCCACATAGCTTTTAGATATTTTAAAGGCAAACCATCTACTCCACGTTTTTTAAAATTTTTCCATTTTATCCTCCTCCATATGGTATTACTCCTCCATCCTGTTTATATATTCAACTCTATTTATCCAATCTTTTATGTTTGGGGCTCTGGGGCTTGCCAGAACTTGGGGATACGACCCTTAGCCGCACTAATTAGATGATATAATACACTATTTTTATATAGTTTCACTGAAATCTCAGAATTATGAAATAAACACACCCACGGGTCCTTCTGTATGGTGATCCCTAGTATCTCCTGAATATATTGGATTATTTTCTGCCAATACTTCTGTATTTTAGGACATTTCTTGTATGTGGCATTGTTTCCTTATTCCCACACCCCCTCCAACATAAAGGTGAGACATCTAATCGTTGTTTATGTGCCACACTTGGTGTAATATACCATCTCGCCAAACATTTATAGTTAATTTCGACTGTGCTCATATTTGACACCATGTGTTAAATTAAATATTTTATTTTTTTGTTGCTCATTCAAATCTGTTCCCAGCTCCTTTTCCCATTTCTCTAAGAACAAAGGAGGATCTGGTCCATCCATATCAATAATGGTCTTATAAATCCTGGAGGTAGCATGTTTTTGAACTATGTTTAAACTTAGCAGTTTTTCAAATGGATACAAATCCTCCAGTGTCCTCAGTGGTTGTAGGAGCGCTACAACAAAATGTCCTAATTGATAATACCGCCACTCCTCTAATGTGAAAAATAAATCTTTTCCTCTTTATATCTTGGAAAGTGTACAATTTCCCCTTATCCACTGTGTCCTTCAAACGTGCATTTCTGTCTTTAATCCATTTCCTGGGAATATTATCCTTCCCTGGAGGGAAATACTCCGATCCCACCAGAGGAATTATTATTGAATTATATTTCCAATTCTTTTGCTTGTGTATTGTATCCCAAACTCTTAAAACTTTCCTTGTCAAAGAACTAGTATTTACATCCTTTATTCGAAAGTTATTTGGTATCCAAATAATCTTTAATTGTGTCTTACTCAAAATCCCTTCCATGTTTACCTTGTGAAATCTATATCTAATCTACAATTTGTGATATCTCCGAAAAATATTTCCTGAGATTATGCAGGTTTAATCCCCCATTCCCTTTATCCCTACACAAAACCTCATATTTAATTCTTTGTTTCTTATTTTGCCCATATAAACCTAAGTATCTTCTTTTTTTTTTTTTTTTTTTTTTTATTATCATCCTGAAGAAAGACCCTGGTATATGTACTGGGAGCATATGAAACTTATACAAGATTTTTGGTACTATCACCATCTTTACCAAGTTTATACCACCTAAGAGGCCCCTCCCTTTTAAATGTCTCCCCAACTCATCTTTTATTTAATTTATTAGTGGGATATACTTTGCCTGTTATAGGCCTTTTATTTAAGGTGTTAACTTTATTCCTAGATAACCTAATTCCCTTTCCCTCCATGTAAATGAAATTTTTTTTTTTGTAGGGTCTGCTTCTCTATTTTTAAGACCTTGATATTCAGTATCGCAGGGCATTTCCTTGGGTGCATTAAATGCCCGGACTTGTAGAGCTTCAGAGAGTACTTTCTGCATACTCATTCTTCTACAGGAGCCTCAATGTTCACTTTAGGACCAGTTCACACCACAGTACTGTGCTTTTTTTCTGCATCAAAAACATATATAAAGTATGTTACATGGGTTTCAATGGTATAGTTCACACCAGTGCAGTCTGTTTCAGTGCATTTCCGTTCCAGAAAAAAAAAGTACAGCATGCTACTTTTTTTTCCTGTACAGAACTTGGCTCCTCCCATGATCCTCTTCTGGTCACATGCACATCTGGGCTAGATGGAGTATAGAAGGCTGTATCTGGACACTGATAGGCTCATATGGATGGTTCAAGATAATCCTTTCAATTGACAACTGACATCCGAATAAAGTTTTAAGAAAAAATTTCCCAGGTGTCAACGAAGGTCTACATAGTGTCCAAAATTGTCCCTTGCTTTCCCGCTCTATCAGCAGTGGATGTACCCAATAACACCTTCTCTTGCAGGCATTCAGTCTCAGTAGTGCAATGGCCATAACCATGAATAAGCTTTGCAGTGCAGACATTTTCTCTACACAGCAGCACACAGCATGCAAAGGACACTTCCTAGAGATAAACAGGAAGTGATGTGACAGGAAAGTGACCCACAAGTATTATCTTGATGGAAATAAAGACTTTGCATTTAAAATGACCCAAAAAAGGAGGAAAAAAAAATCTGAAATGCATTAAAACAAAGCATATGCAGAAATGCATTCAAAACAGATCTGGAGGACGTTTTTGTGGTGTGATCTGGCCCTTAAAGACTTATTCTTTTTGTCCCCTCCATTGACCTAATAAATACCACCTTGCCCTTCTTAGATGTATACGTATTGTGATCTGACGCCCACAGCCTTCTTTGTTGACATCTAGCACTGCAATTCCTGTCTGCTGCCTGTGCAGCATGATTCCTCAAGATGAATAAAGGGGTTGTCTCTCTAGCTGGAAGACTAAGACAAGGCCCTTAAAAGTATATGGCCAGGGGGAGGGGATATATCCTGCTGGATGTTACCAAACATAGGAGGCCATGGTGTTGGATCTCCGCAAGTATCCATCCATGGAGTGAAAGAGTGGGATCTATTAGGTCAGCGTAAAACAGCAAAAATAATAAGCTTACTTTTGTCTTAAAATGCTCTTACCTCTTTATTATGATGTAAGTGGCCACACTGTTGATTGATTTTGGCAAAAGCGCTGGATTAAGCTGGAAATACACATCAAAATTTTGCAGGTTCAGGCGGAACTTGTCAGACTTTTGTATGGGTGTAGCCCTGTCTGTTCAATAGAATCCGGTTGTTAGACCAGCTTCTGTCAAACGGTCCTGCTGGAACACCAGCATTCGGCCAAAAAACTCTGCATGTATACTCTGCTTTAGGCAGACCTAGGCAATATCCTACTTTATGTGAAAAAAGGTGTAGAATTTTTTTGTGATGTTAATAAGCGTGCTGGGCTCTTCACAATATTTTTTAAACAAAGGTGCAGTTGCCCTTTAAGGTTATTTACTACAATAAGCTAAAGGAGGAATTCTGATGCTATTTATTGATGCCCAGAAATCCAGCACCCAGGAGTTCTTTTAAAGGTTTCTCTGTTTTATAAAGACAGTTATGTATGATCCAAAATTGGCCAGCAAATTTGTTGTTTTGTTTAAAGTTGCCCCATCTTGATCTAAGAGTTAGTTAATGATGTTAGGCTGACGTACGCTCAAGTCATAAATTGTGACCATTGGTGCAACTTTCTCATTACCAGTGATCGGGAATATCCTCGGCTTGGACAGATGATTGTAGATTATGAAAATCCTTTAAAAAAGATGATGGAAGAATTTGTACCCCATAGTAAGGTAATGCCACTGCTTTTCTTTAATAACTCGTATATTACTTTCTGTCTATATATGAAAGCAGTAGTAAAACAAAAAAAGATTTTTCCTGCAAGGTAATGTCGTAATGTGCTAGTATGCATTGTGTATTAACACATTATATAAGACTTGCCTAAGAACAAAGCCCTAGCACGGTGCGCTGTCACTGCTGCAGAGGCCTCCATCTTTACCCAATCTTCATTCCAGGTTCCTGAGCTGCGGCTACTTGAATGGCCGAAAGCGCGATGACTTCACTCCCGGGTATGCGTTCCTTCAGAGCGCATTCGCCGATGATGTTGCCGGTTGCCACTCACTAGAATATTTCCTAAATGGTGCACATTTTACCTACAGGTAAACTTTATTATAAGCTTACTTGTAGATAAAAGTATAAAATGAGTTTACTACCACTTGAAGTAGGAATAGATACTGTGCACTTTGTCCAGAAGCCTAAAGCAGGGAGAGAGACACAGTAAAGGGCTTTACAGATGGTGCTTTTTTTTTTTTCTCAAAATTATGGGGCACTGCAATGAAAGCTATAGTAAGCAAACTGCAATTTTGTTTATAGCATTGCTCATTTGTGGAAAGGAGGGTATGCTGCACCTAAATATAGAGTCCGTTCTCCAACTTGCATACATCAGTTTTCAGACTTTCTCTTTTTCAAGTCTTTAAAGCAATGACCTCTTATGATTTAGGGCTGAACAAGAAATTAGCTCTTAAAGGGAAACTATAATGCATTTTGGGTTACTTGTATTTACATTTTATAGGTTTTGATGTTTTTATTAATCTGTTTTTTAATATATTCTATATGCAGTCATTGTTTACAAATAAAACTTTAATAAAGGTTTCCCAGAGCATTATGATTTACCTAAAGCAGCCTTTTTCAACACAAAGGAATGCTTGAAATAACTTTCTGGTCTTGGGGAACCCCGGATAATACTTACATTATCTATAACTCATGAAACATCAGTGTGATGGTCAGTGGGAAGAATGCTCTTTACAGTTGTCATTGAGAAGCATTAGCTCCTTACGGATTGCTATTAAGATCAGTGGTGTCAGTGGCATCTTATCTGAATGGCAGAAATTGCTCAAGGAACCCTGGTTGAGTAACCCTGATCTAAAGAGATAGCACAGCAGTAGTCATCTCCTTTCAAGCAGGTCACCTCTCATTAAGGAGGAAGCCTGTTGATAAAGGATCAGTTACTGCTGGCTTTAAACAAAATATTAAAGGAGATGTGTGGGGTATATATTAGAAAAACAAAAATCATCTCCATGCTGCAGCTGTCCCCTGCCTTAGAACCCAAGATAAACTCTCTTCCCGCTCTCTGCTCTGCCTTTTCTCTCACTGCTCTCTGCTCTGCCCCTCCAGTGCTCACTGGAGCTGGCTTTGGCTCTCAGCCATGTGCTGAGAGCTGGAGCTAGCTGTCAATCAGGAAGCTGGGTGGATCCTGACAATATGGTTGGGATTCTTCCAGAGCCTAGAGCTGCTCTGTGACATCAACAGGCTTTAGCCTGTCAGCAGATTTTCCATCCACGGGAGAGCAGAAGTAGGTGCACTGCTGTAATCCAGAAGAGAAGTATGGTTTAAAAAGCTTTGATCATACTGCTTTTAATTTGCAATGTGTATGCTAAATGAACTAAATTTTTAAATTTTTTTTTTCAGCCATTACCAATAAGGCCCTTTTCACATGGGCGGATCTAATTCAACCCTCCATTGCCCTTTATGTAGCTGCGGATGTAAATGGACATGTGTCAGTTTACACACACCTGCAACCTATCCAATCCTTTCTGCTGATAAAATAGAATGGGGATCCGTTCCCCATCCATCTAGTGCAGGGGTCTCCAAATGTCCTAAGCAAAGGGCCAGTTTGCTTTCCTTTTAGATGTTAGGAGGGTTGGACTGTGACTAGTGGAAGCAGAAAATGCCCTGGCGTTAATAGGCATAAACAATGCCTCATTTGTTTGAATGGAATGAATTCCCATTGTTTGTATCAGTTGGAAGAATTGTGCCCCATCAGTGGTGTCAGTGGGAGAAATGGTACTCCGCCAAAGGCTTCAGTTGGTGGCATAGTGCTCCAAGGGCCAGAAAAAGGCAAGCCAAGGGCCACATTTTGGAGACCACTGGTCTAGCAATCGATTGTAAATGAATGTTTACATCCGACCGCCCAAAAAGGACAGCAGGCTGTGTCCATGTCCACTCTGCATAAGCGGAGCAGACATGGGCCTGTCATCCACCTGCTCAGTGGGGATCAGTGGACAGATTTCCCCTGAGCAGGTGGATCTGCTGGCAGAGTCCGACAATGTTAAAGGAGCCTAAATTTAGAGAACCATATTTCCTTTAAGGTTATAGTAATTCTGCAATAGTATTTCTAAGTTTTTTTTGTTTTTTTGTTTTTTTTGTTTCTTTTTTGAGCTTTTAAAATCTGTTAAGTTGAATTTGTAGTTTAAAAAAAAAAAGGCACTGTGGGCTTTTCTGTGCTCCAGTAACTGCTGAGGAGCTGCAAGCAATTTAGGTCTTGCCAAAGCCAACTATGCCTTGTAGTTCTGTGCCAGCTGCCTGTAAGTTGCCTCAGCCTAGTTTGTTGTGGGAGAAAAGATTCCAATTTTGAGGGTTGTGAGGATTTTCTGTTGTCTATCTTTTGTCAGTGGGAATGTAACCAATTGCTTTCTTCATTCTTTCATTAGATAACTGTTATCCCTATCTCCTCGGATGTGCTTCCTTCTCTTATATGGCCTAAATTGTTGGAGGATATTATTCTGAGCTGTGTTTTGTCATCAGCACTGCAGCTTAGTACATTATTTAACAGCTCTGTAGAGGCTACATCATGTTCTAATTTTATGCCGGACAGTATTTATTTGCTGTACTCTCATTGCTGTATGAATATTTAAGTCTCTTGTTAATATGATTCTGGGATTAATAACTTCAATTTGTTTTACTCCTGTTTTAGTCTTTGTCAGATGCCCTAATTTCACTTCAGATGGTTTATCCTAGAAGAAACCTTTCAGCAGAACAATGGAGGAATGCCCAGCTTCTTAGCCTCATCAGTGCACCGAGTACAATGTTAAACCCTGCTCAGTCAGATACGGTAGGCCTTTTAAGGATATATCTGTTATCCACTGAAATAGCATGTTTCTGTACCTCTGTTTTAGCAGTAGCATGTGAAAATCAATGAAACTATTCCAAAACATAAAGTGTATATAAGGGATAAAGTGACATTGTACAGTACAGAACACAAGCTGGATATTGAGAGACCTTCATGCTACCTTCAGGTGATTGGACATTGGCAAAAACTTTGCTGGGTATGCCCCCCCCCCCCCCTACACGTAAAAAGGTTTTTTAATTCTCCAAGCATCCGTGGTGAGTTATATCTAATGGGGAAAAAAAAATTCTCAAAAAAATTGGGCTGTTCTGATGCAGACCCTGCTGTCTCAATCTTAAATAAACACTTCACCTATATTAGATGTTCTTCATTTAAGGATTCTGCAGACATAAAATTTGAGGCACTCTTTATTCTTGCAGGACCAGCCCCGCAATCTGCTATTGCTGCAATTTCTGTTTGTCCAACTGAAGCTTAATGGACTAGAGAACTGAACATCAACAGGATCCTGTTTTCCAGGATCGAGTTCTGGCGGAACATTCCTTCCACCCGACTGTTCTGTGTTGATGCCCTAGAACATGTCATGGCATAAATCTCCAGAATTGCTCCAATTTCTGTCCATATGTGTAGAATCTTGTGGCAAAAGCCTGGACAGCTGAAGCTGCCTGTAAAAGATGATTCACTTGTAGACCTTTTAAAGGTGACCATCTCTTTAATGATGCACTTGCCAAGTTCATGAACAATGTCCTAGGAGTAAAACTCCTTCTTCCACAATGTAAGCCTCCAAATTACCCCTGTTCAGGGGCTTCTACCTCCCCTAAACAAATAGCCGTATTGCTCTTCATCTTCAATGCCAAAATTCAGCTCATCCATTTGGTGCAAGAACTGAAACACAAAATCCACTATTTACCTCAAAGCTGACTTCACAATGAAGGGGCTCCCTCACTTTAAAAAAATCGGTGGACATCTGCTCCAGTTTGCATTGTTCTGGGTCACAAACTTCACACAAAAGGGTACAACATTTTAAACTATGCCCCCTCAATGCTTTCTTCTCTCAAACCAGCCAAAATCTGCCCAAAGACCATGAAAGTACCAGACCGTCCTGCATCATCTTGTCCCATGAAGTGGTTGATCTAGTCTCACTGAATATGTTTTAGAATCCTTTGAACCTGTCCTTTTCAGGGGTGGACTGACAACTCATTGGGCCCCCGGGCAATAGGGGATCATGGGGCCCCTGTGTCCTATCCCAAACTCAAAAAATCCTATGAAAAAGGTACCAGGGGCATCTCATGGGGCCCCCTAACGACCCTGTGCCCTCGGGCGGTGCCCGAGTTTCCAAATGGTCAGTCCGCCCCTGGTCCTTTCAGAGTACCAAAACGGGGGTTTCATACTATATTGGACTTAAACAAGTACTTTTTGTGTGCCTAAATTTCACATGGAATCCACAAGGTCAATAATTTCCCTTCTGAGAAATAAGAATGTCTGTCTGGCATCAGTAGACATTCCAAGATGCTTACCTACATTTTCCCATTAACTCACCTCATCAGCACTTTTTGCAGTAGGAGACAAACACTTTGTCGCACTGCCAGTCAGCCTTTTTCTTTGCCCCCAGAGCGTTCACAAAGTTGCTTGCACAACTAGTCGCCGTCTTAAAAATTCAGGGCATCTAGGTCACTGGGTACCTAGATGACCACTTTAAGGATACATCTCTCTCAAAAATATCTGAAAACAACTATCCAGATTCTTCAGGCCTTTAGGTGGGTAATCAGCCTGCAAAAATCTTCTCTCCAGCCTTCTCATCCAAACTACTTATGCCTCATTATGGGCATGGCCGAGGAAAAAGTGTTTCTTCTGGCAAACTTTCCTTCCCTAAGATGACATGCTTGGACCTTAAGAAATTCTCCACAAGGGTCCTGTCCTGGGCCTTAGACAGCCTCATTGGATGCTGTTCCTTTCGCTCAGTTTCACTCAAGTCTGCCTCAAAACATTGTTGGCCTGGAACAAGCACATTCCTTTTCTTGATCTTCTCATGTTTCCCCGCAATCAAGCAAAAAACTCCCTAGCTTTGTAGATTTTCAATCCAACCTTTCGAAATGGGAAAGTTGTTTTTTCCACACCCATGGAGACAACAGATGCCAACCTCACAGGCTGGTGAGGAGTGTTCCAGTATCTCATGGTTCAGTGAACTTAGTCCCCAAGGGAATCAGAGGTCCCCATCAACAGGTTGGAGCACAAATCAATAAAATAGCAATAAAATTAAATGGAAAAAATAAATGTTAATTTAAAAAAAAAAAAAATTAATATAAAATGTAGGTCCTGCATGCTTGTGTAAACATCTGTTTTAATCACACATGTGAGCTATCACTGCAAAAGTGAGAGCAGTAAACCTAGGGCCATTGTTCATGATTAATGGTACACTAATAACCAGTAAAGGTTTTTTAGATAAAACATACATAAAACATTTTAGGTATCACAGTTGATCACCATTTTAGAAATGGTAACAAATTGTGTATTGTATTGTATTTGTATGCACTCCATTTCATTTTAGTGAATTTTTTTACTTGAAAATTTCTGCTTGATAAACGACTGCTGAACAATTGTGTGACACGCAAAATTGCAGTAGCCACCATCTTATTCTCCTGGGGTTCTGTATTCTGAAAATATGCAAGTGTATGTCTATCTTTATATGTTAAATCCTATGTGTGTGTGTATATATATTGTCCAAAATGGGTATTTCTGCATGACTGGTAACGCATGTAGGTTAAAAAAAAGTGAGATGTTAAGTGCTTTTAATGGCAAGCAGTATGTGATAAATATTGATTTTATGTTTTTGCAGATGCCATGTGAATACCTTTCACTAGACGCAATGGAAAAATGGATCATTTGTAAGTTTTTTTTTTTTTTTTTTTTTTTTTTTGTAGTAATAGCATGCACTGTGTGTGTTAATTGTTGAGCAGTTTCAAAGTCATTGATGCATACATGTTCTTGACAGGTGATCTATAAAGTATTGTGCTCTGTGTAATAAGTTAACTGGTGAATGCTTGAGCTATAAGACCTAGTAACTGTGTCTATTCAGCGAGCCCTAAATTGGTTATTAAGCTACCATATTAACTAAAAACTGAGTCAAAAACGTGCATGAGGTATTGCCACAGCTTCTCAGAAATGTGTCCTGCCCAAAAGCCCGCTATTTTTTTAATGTTACTGAATGATCAGGCCACTAAGGGTATTCATGGCCTGAAAACACTGTGTTGAGTGAGATTGCTGTCACCTTAGTTCACCATGGCAGGTTGTGCTGGTATTTGTAGGAGAGCATCTGTTCACAGCAAGTTTTTTGACCTCTGACACAATGCATATGCTTAATTGCTGAGGCCTTGTGTATTGCCTTCAACCTATTTTTACCTTACCGACATGAGGTTTCAATATGGCTGATTCTAGTCCGCTGTACTGGGTGACCCCAGCTCATATTCTTTTAATGGCTTCTAGGCAGTTTGCAGCGCACCTACTGACAGTGCCATAGTCTAGATCAACCTTTTTCAACCAGGGTGCCTTCAGGTTTCTTCAGGGGTCTTTAGTTTTATATAAGCCAGAGGGTTGATCAAGCTTGCCTTTTGGTTACACAAACCACAGGTTTTTATTTTGCACCAATACAGCTTTCTAGCTGCCAGCATCCCAAACGACCAATGATGTCATTGGTTGAAAATGACATCTGGCACCTGCACAGCATCCTTTTTTGCGCTTCTCTTTCAGCACTGGGGTCACATTAGCTTAGTGAGGGAGAAAAGAAAAATTGGAATACTAGTTGGTACCAGTGTGCTTTTTAAGAATAAATCGCCACCAATGTTGGGTGTCCTGCATGTGTGGGTGTTGCTGCATTATGTAGAATGCACTTTTAGTTTAGTTTTTTTACATTTTAGAGTGGGGTACCTCAAGATTTTTGCAGAATGTTAAAGGGTGCCGTGACTGAAAATTGGTTGAAAAGAATTGGTCTAGAGTCATGTTGCCCTCTGTTCCTTGAGCCTATTCTATCCTCTTGAGCTTCAGTGGTATAGTTGCAGCCTCTTCCTTTTTCACTGAGGTCTTCACCACAGTCATGCAAGACTTCATGGTCCAAATAACCCAATTATTTGCTGACTGTGATCAGTGGCAAAAATCTTCAGCAGCGTCTATATCTGGATTGCTTGTCTTATCCGCTTCTGAGCCTTCAGCCACAGAAAACTCTGTATGATTCTGTGGTGTCCCAGTCCTTGACCGATGACCTTACTCCTGAGCAGTCTCAATCTACTGCTATGGGTGGGGGGGGACTTAGAAGGCAGGAAGAGCCAAGAGCGCCAATAGGCGACCCTAGAAGCGGATCGGGTCTGCTCTGTCCAAAGTTGTTGCATAGAGCAGCGAAGTATAACATTTTTGTTTGTTAAAAAAAATCCTTTACAGTCACTTGAATAGCCTTGTATATGTTTGATTAGGATTTTGTGCAGAAGTGGTCCAATCCCACATGCATTGCATGTCTATAAAATATATCTAAAGGCAAAACTTTATATTTTTGATTTAGTAGATGAGGGTTAATACCACTTCCTTTTCTTCTTCTTTTTTTTTTTATATATACACATCTCTGTCTTATCTGTCCTTTTAGACTCACAGACTCAACATGAAGTGGATATATTTCTAGTGTGAAGAGTATCCTCTTTTTAGACAGTTGTTAGAAGAAGTGTCCCTAATTTCCCATCTATTCCTGTTCTGGTGTGAACTAAAAATTTTGAATTTGACAAGAAAAACTATTGAAAATTGGTGTGGAGTATAAGGCACTAAACACAAAAAGGACTTTTGATTTAAGTTGGACTTTATTTCATATATCGCTGTTGTATTGTACATAAAAAGTACATTTTAATGTGAACCCCATTGTTGGTGTCAGTGGAAGGAAAAGTGCCCCAATGTTGGTGTCAGTGGCAGGAATAGTCCCTCAAGAGCCAGATAAAGTCAAGCAAAGGGGTGCAGTTTGGAGACCACTGGTATACAGTATACACTGCTATGTAAGATTTTACATACATGATAGTAGGTGTGTGGAGCACGGGATAATATAAGTGGCAGCAGGGATATATATATATATATATATATATATATATATATATATATATATATATATATATTTTATATATATATATTTTATATATATATATATATATATATATATTGCAAGTATATGGTTTAATTTGTTCGAAATGTGTGATTGTTAGAATATTAAAGTAAAACAAAAACCTCATGCACAAACAGGACAGGTTTGTCTTCAGGTACAGTGTTTCTCTAGCAGAAGCAGTGGTTGCTCTGCTGGCTCATTGGGATTAGTACACCCTGATCTATGCGTTTTCTCTCCTGAAACTTTCCTTCTCTGCTCTACAGGAGTGAGGGCAAATTCTGTTGATTCTTATTGCTTTGGATTAGCCCTGGTAAATGTGGTATTGCAACCTGGTAAGGATTGCCTGCGGGCATTGCCAGATCACCAGGATTTTCTGTCCCAAGGACCATATTTACAATCCTGCATCATGCTCCCTGGCTTTAATAGCATTGCCAGAATGCCAGGATCTTCTATTCCAAGGACCAGTTTTTACCATCCTGCTTCATGCTTCCTGACTTTAATACCATTGTTGTTGAAGCCAAGGTTCTGAGGGACAGGGACATCCTTGAGTCATTTTGTGCAAGGTCTGTCATTTGACATTGAAGGCATACTTCACTTGGTGTTAGTCTTGGGGCTTCCAGCCCAGGAGTTTCTAAATGTGATCAATTTCTCCTTGCAACAGGGTCTGGATCAGTGTTTGGTTGTGACTACTATCAAGGGCCAGGTTTCTGCCCTTTTTCTATTCTGCTTCAGATGCCATTGGACTCGCTGCTTGATTACGACATGTGTGCATTTGTTTGCCAGTATCCAATTCTTTTTTTGTTGGCAGTAAAATCCGAAATGTAAAAACGTCTTTTGACCTTCAATGGACTTCAAGAAAAGGATTTATTTTTACATTATTGCTTGTATTCAAACGCTTCATCTGTACTTGGGCACTTGTATGGAAATGCAGGCATCTTTTCTTTCTGTGAGTGTGGCCGCTGTGAAAAACTACAGTTCCCATCATGCTTTGTGAATTTTAGCAACAATAAGCCTAATGAAGGGGATAGTGGGCAGGTTGTAGATCAATCCTTCTGTCTGTCAAATGAGGCCAAGCTACTGGGAAGGTCAGACCAAGAGCTAATGCTGGGCATACAAGGATAGTCCCCCTAATTTTATATACGTGCATACACACAATACATTGGGGTAGCCACCACACTCTGTATGAGGTAAATGTCCAGGTACTCGCCCATAAAGAAATCCAAAAATAGAGGCACACTCAAGTCTTGTGGCGGAGGTACATCAAAACTGCAACGTTTTTATTATCAAAATTTTGATGAAGCTCAGTCCATCTTTCTGAAGAGAAAAAAAGATAGACTGAGAAGGATGAACTGAGCTTCATGGAAACATCGGTAATAAAGACTCTGCTGTTTTATCTCTGCTGCAAAACCTGTGCGTGCCTGTATACCTGTTTTGGAGATATATTACTTACAGTGGATATAAAGTCTATACTCCCCTGTTAAAATGTCAGGCTTCTGTGATGTAAACAAATGAGACAGAGATAAATAATTTCAGAACTTTTTCCACCTTTTAATGTAACCTATAAACTGTACAACTCAGTTGAACAACAAACTTAAGTCTTTTAGGTGGAGGAAAGTATAAATAAAAAAAAAATAAAATATGGTTGCATAAGTGTGCACACCCTTAAACTAATACTTTGTTGAAGCACCTTTTTGATTTAATTATAGCACTCAGTCTTTTTGGGTATGAGTCTATCAGCGTGGCACATCTTGATTGGCAATATTTGCCCACTCTTCCTTGCAAAATCACTCCAAATCTGTAAGATTGTGGGGGCATCTCCTGTGCACAGCCCTCTTCAGATCACCCCACAGATTTTCGTTCGGATTCAGGTCTGAGCTCTGGCTGAACCATTCTGAAACTTTAATCTTCTGGTGAAGCCATTCCTTTGTTGATTTGGATGTATGGTTTGGGTCATTGTTATGCTGAAAAATGAAGTTCCTCTTCATGCTCAGCTTTCTAGCAGAAGCATGAAGGTTTTGTGCCAATATTGACTGGTATTTAGAACTGTTCATAATTCCCTCTACCTTGACTAAGGCCCCAGTTCCAGCTGAAGAAAAACAGCCCCAAAGCATGATGCTGTCACCACCATGCTTCACTGTGGGTATGGTGTTCTTTTGGTGATGTGCAGTGTTGTTTTTGCGCCAAACATATCTTTTGTTATTATGGCCAAAAAATTCAGCCTTGGTTTCATCAGACCATAACACATTTTCTCACATGCTTTTGGGAGACTTCAGATGTGTTTTTGCAAAATTTAGCCGGGCTTGGATGTTTTTCTTCGTAAGAAAAGGCTTCCGTCTTGCTACTCTACCTCATAGCCCAGACACACGAAGAATACGGGAGATTGTTGTCACGTGTACCACACAACCAGTACGTGCCAGATGCCTTTGCAGCTCCTTTAATGTTGCCGTAGGCCTCTTGGCAACCTCCTAGACCAGTTTTTTTTTTCTTGTCTTCCTCAATTTTGGAGGGACGTCCAGTCCTTGGTAATGTTACTGTTGCTCCATATTTTCTCCACTTGATGATGACTATGTTCCATGGTATCTAATGCCTTGGAAATTCTTTTGTACCCTTCTCCTGACTGATACCTTTTAACAGTGAGATCCCTCTGATGCTTTGGAAGCTCTCTGCAGACCATGGCTTTTGCTGTAAGATGCATCTAAGAAAATGTCAGGAAAGACCTACTAGAACAGCTGAACTTTATTTGGGGTCAATCAGAGGCACTTTAAATGATGGCAGGTGTGTACTGACTCCTATTTAACAGAATTTTGAATGTGATTGCCCATTTCTGAGCACAGCTACATCCCCAGGTATAAGAGGGTGTGCACACTTATGCAACTACATTATTTTAGTTTTTTATGTTTACTCTCTCCCCCCCCCCCCCCCCCCCGAAAAATATTTCATTTTTTTTCAACAGAGTTGCATAGTTTATAGGTAACATTTAAAGGTGGAAAAAGTTCTGAAATTATTATTTTTTTTTTTTTACATCACAGAAACCTGACATTTTAATGGGTGTGTAGACTTTTTGTAGCCACTCTACAGACATTTATATATTATGATTAGTATTGGTATTCAAAGTGCTCAACCCTCGTGGCTTTAAAATCTTATATATACTACTCTTCCCTTCTCCCTTTATGAATTTGAAGAGTCAACCTTCAAGGGGTCCTCCTAAATCAGCTAATTGGAATGCAATGTTTCAGAAATACAACTGTGACTGAATAGCAAGACAAATATAAAGGAAACAAATCTGTTAAATCCAGGGATATTTGTTCTATTGAAATAGCCTTTGGTGTTGTCTTATGAGTAGATGCCTGTTAGTACAGTATTCACAGCATGCAGTGGTAAATCCGTGGTGTTGTAGTAACAGGCTGGCCGGTGGTCTCTGTATCTTTATATTTAAATATTTTTTTCACCTCTTTCTAGTTGGGTTTATTCTTTGTCACGGAATACTAAACACAGATGCCACTGCGCTGAATCTTTGGAAACTTGCCCTTCAGAGCAGTTCCTGCCTTTGCCTTTACAGAGATGAAGTTTTCCATATCCACAAGGCAGCAGAAGACCTCTTTGTCAACATCAGAGGGTATGTCACTGACAAAATAGATTTAGTGTTGACTTGATGTTTGAAAATGCAAGCTCTAATGATTTCCTAGCCTATTAATATGCAGAAAAAAATAAACTTTAAACCAATACTTTTCATTTTTCATGCAATCCCTGTAAAAGCCTAGGGAAGTTCATGCAAACTATGTGATTAGCTGTAGCCTAGCCAATCACAGATCACTAGTATTCACAGCTGTCATGAATTTGACCAATTCATGATCTTTGTTGTGCCAGCAAGCAAAGTGTAAAAAAGAAAAAAAAACCCAAACCCTCTTCCTGAGTAGTACAGTTAATACATTGAACTACTCTGACAAAAGTATTAAAAAAAATTGTAAAAAAAATAAATAAATAAAAAATAAACAATATTTAAAATATTGAACAAAAACATTTTTTAATTTTTTCAACATACTGTCACCAGTCTGTCTTTTATCACCGCCACACCAATCATATCATATGATGCTGTACGGTGACTGTAAAATTATTTTTTTTTCCTTTTCCAAACAAGTATGACAAAAAAATGTAAAACTTCAAAAAACTCGCCATGCCTGTTACTAAATGCTGCATACTGTCAGCTTTCCAGAAAAAGGTAATTTTGGCATGTATGTACTGTATTGTTATTTTAAAGGGATAAGGTTTAACAAAGAGCACATAATGAGAAATCAATCAGGATTAATGTATTTTCAATAATCTTGGGGTTCTTGGTAGATTTGTTTCAGATCTGCGCAGTAATCCATCTGTAAACATTTTATTTGCACTAGACTCCCCCCGCGTGTCCCTCTGATTTTCTTCAGGCCTTTACTGAGTGGACCTTCTGGGTTTCTTTCTCAGCTCTATCTGAACAGGTTATGTGCAGAACAGTGATGATGTCGCTGGTACTTTACAAGGAAATGGCTGGGTTTCCAAAGACATTCACACAATGTGGATATATATCCCTTGTGTTTGTTCAGAAATATGTGCAAAAATAGTGTGTGCCTCAAGTTTAGCTTTAGGAGATTTCACACATGTAAAACCTTGTGTTACATTGATTGTGTGCTCATTAAATGGTGCAGCTCCCACATTCCAACCTCTGACAGTTGTGGCTAATCAACACGTGTCGTCGGGCTGGTCCTCCCCACCATCCAGCCAAATATCCAATAGGGGAGAAGCTCTGAGCTCCACACGTAAGACTGGCAACATGTAGGGCACTGAATTGCTGCTCTATTATATATAGCACAATAGAGATGTGAACTTTGCAGATTAAAAAAAATTGCTAGTCATTCTGCTGTGCAAGAGTATATACTTAGTATTCTTTTGCTGTGCCTTCAGTGCATCTTATAGCTCCACTGATATACGTAATATCCGCTATATCCCCCTAATTATTCCTCCATAAATTACACTTTGTGAAGTCACAAAAAACAAGAATACTACATTTTTCAGGGATGTGACTTTATACTTGTAGATCAGACCCTGTGCCTTTTTTACCTGGTTTAAATAAGTGAATAAATTAGCAGCAACCTGATTTGGGTTTGGCAAAGCGTCCATAAAACATTTTTTGTGGCCCTAATTTCACATCGGCTAATATAGTGCAGCTAAGTTTGGGATCCAGTTATTATACAGTAATTATGCATAAAGATGTAATGACGAGAAAGAGGACAGTGATCACCCGTCACTGTGTTGCATTTTACAGTGGTGCCAGTTTGCAGGCTGAGACTCGCTGACATGAGTTTTTGGTGCCATGATGGAATTTGTAGTAAACCAAAAATTTGTTATTTCCGTCAATATACAGTGAATAACTTCTATTTGTGAGTGGTCCATAAAGCTCAGTGCTTGTGTGTAAGACAGGTTTGATTCTCAATGGGCTCCCATGGAACACTATAGTATTTGTTAAAGCAGACAATTTGAGGTTTGTAGGTATACAACCCAGTATATTGCTGACATTTGAGAGTTTGTCGCTTTGTGCTTCTTTGTAGCACATGATTGATTTTGTATTTATTTAACAGTTACAACAAAAGAATAAATGACATCAGAGAGTGCAAAGAGAACGCCATATCACATGCGTAAGTAAATTATGTATATTTTTGTTTTTTTCTTTCGTGTGTCTCTCCTCATGTAATGAGACTAATTTTACAGACAATTATAATCTTATAATGTTAAAGCACATTTTTTTTATATTTTCCATGAGATTAACAGTGATTGTAGTATGTAGGAGATACTGACCTTTTTTTTTTTTTTTTTATTATTATTATTCAAGTGGTGCAACACATAGGGAGAGGCGCAAATTCTTAAGATCTGCCCTAAAGGAACTTGCAACAGTTCTTTCCGATCAGCCTGGTTTGCTCGGGCCCAAGGTATGTAATGTGCAACTGTATAATGTACCGGTGATTGTGCTGAGGTGTTTTATGTGTGTATATATATATATATATATATATATATATGGAAACATTATTTGATTCCCTGCAGATTTTGTATGTTTGCCTACTTACAGAGAAATGCACGGTCTATAATTATATATCATTATATATCATTTAAAATACACCTATGATCTATGATAAAAATTATAATTTTTATCATAGATCTTAGGTGTATTTTAAATGATAGAGACAGCATATCAACCAAAAATCAAGAAATAACACGATACAAATGTTATAAATTAAGTTGTAGTTCAGTGATTAAAATAAGTATTTGATCCCCAAGCAAAACATGACTTAGTACTTGGTGGAGAAACCCTTGTTGGCAAGCACAGACATAAGACCTTTCTTGTAGTTGGTTACCAGGTTTGCACACATCTCAGGAGAGATTTTGGTCCAATCCTCTGTACAGATCTTCTCTAAATCTTTGAGTTGCCAAACGACAGCCAAGAAACCTTAAAGTTTCAGCTCTCTCCATAAATTTTCTATTCGATTAATGTCTGGAGACTGGCTAGGCCACTCCATGACCTTTAATGTGCTTCTTCTTCAGCCACTCCTTTGTTGCCTTGGTGGTATGTTTTGGGTCATTGTCATGTTGGAAGAGCCATCCATGACCCATCTTCAGTGTTCTGGCTGAGGGAAGAAGCTTCTTATCCAAGAAATCACAACACATGGCCCCGTCCATTGGCCCCTCGATGTGGCAAAGTCGGCCTGTTCCTTTAGCAGAGAAACAGCCCCAAAACATAATGTTTCCACCTCCATGCTTGACTGTAGAGATGGTGTTCTTAGGGTCACAGTCAGCATTTTCCTTCGTCGAGGGAAATTGATGGTTATTTTGTATTTCCTCCATTTGCGGATAATCTCTCCAACAGTTGTCTCCTTCTCACCAAGCTTCTTGCTGATGGTCTTGTAGCCCATTCCAGCCTTGTGCAGGTCTACAGTCTTGTCCCTGACGTCCTTTAACAGCTCTTTGGTCTTGCCCATGGTGGTGAGGTTTGAATGGAAGAAAGATTTTGTGGAGAAGTGTCTTTTATACACTTTAGGAGTTGTTGTTAGGAGCACCTTCTTAAATTGACAGGACTAATCTGTGTACCACATGAGCACATAGCCAGTTTGTGAGAGCCAGAATTATTGTTGGTAGGGGATCAAATACTTACTTCACTCACTGAACTGCAACTCAATTTATAGCATCCTAGAAATTATAGACCCTTTCATTTCTTTGTAAGTGGGCAAACTTACAAAATCTGCAGGGGATCATATAATAATTTTTGCCATTCTATATGTTGTGGGTTTAGAAAATAATTTCCCCCCCCCCTCCTTTTACAATCGTATTTTGTTGCTTTGCAGCCTGAAATGAGGACGCACCATTTTTGTTTTATCTAGCTATATTTACTCAGTGCAGCTTATATGAAAGATAGAACACCAAAATGTCAAGGGGAAAAAAAAGGATCACCCCCCTCCTAAAAATGATTTGTAAACTCAATCGGGTATAGCTAATCACCATCTTAATTGCACACAAAGCCATTTGACTTTCAACAGTGATCAGCTGTGGTCATTTTGATTAGCTCAGCATGAAAAGAGCTTTCCTGGAGCATTTCAGTCCCTGATAGTGCAACTGAAGCAAACAATCAACTAGGCAACAAGGCACTGTCAAAAGATCTCCGGGATAAAGTTGTGGACAGGCACAAGTCATGAGATGGATACAAAAAAAGTCAAAGGCTTTGTCAATGCCTAAAAGAACAGTGAAGTCTATTATTATGAAGTGGAAGGTATTTGGTACAACACAGACCCTCCCTGGATCAGGACGTAGCTCCAAACTGGATGCAAAAGCCAGAAGGAAGCTGGTCAGAGGCTACCAAGAGGCCTACAGCAAATCTGAAGCAGTTTCAGGAATGTATGACAAAGCGTGGTCATTGTGTGCATGCGACAATGTCACAAATTCTCCACAAATGTGGCTTGTATGGGAGGATTTCAAGAAAAGAAGCAACACTTCGAAGGCCGTTTGCAGTCACAACTGAACTTTGCCAAAACGAACCTTTACGATTTTGAGGCCACATGGAAAAAGGTGCTCTGGTTCGATGAGACTAAAATTGAATTATCTGGCCTCAACACTAAATGATATACCTGGTGGAAATCCAATACAACTCACCATCCAAATAACACCATTCCTACCGTAAAGCATGGAGGTGGTAATATCTTATTATGGGGGTGTTTTTCTGCAGTAGGGACTGGAGCACTTGTCAGGATAGAGCAGAAAAATGAATGGGGCAAAATACTGTGAAATTCTTGAGATAAATCTGTTGCCCTGTGTCGTAAAGTTGTCAATGGGAAGAAGGTTTATCTTCCAACATGACAATGACCCAAAGCACACAGCAAAAATGACCACACTGTGGTTGAAGGAGAAAAAGGTGAACGTCCTTGCATGGCCTAATCAGAGCCCAGACTTAAACCCCCTTGAAAATCTGTGGAATGACATGAAGACTGCAGTCCACGAACGGTCACCATCAAATTTAACAGAACTTGAGCAGCTCTGAAAAGAAGAGTGGGCAAATATTGCAAAGCCTAGATGTGCAAAGTTAGTAGAGTTTTATCCCAACAGACTAAAGCAAAAGACAAAAGATGGTTCAACAAAATACTAACACAATGGGGTGATCATTTTTCCAACTCCGTGATTCTGTTTTTGATATTTTGTTTAACTTTTTCTTTTCTTTCTTTTTTTTTTTTTTGGAAATACAGGTGGATAAAATAAACTATGATTGTCTTCATTTTCAGACTGCAAAGCAACAACATGTGATTAGTTTAAAGGAGGGTGATTATTTTCTATACCCACTGTATGTATAAAATATACAAATATGTTCAGTGGTTTAGAAACCCAAGTAGACTCCTAGTTTATGATGTCACTAATTCTTGTCAAAAGGAAATGCATTTTAAGATAGTTTATTGGCAAACCGACTATAGTAAATGGTAGTCTAATTGTGGTCCTGTTTAAAATGTAAAATATATTTTGTGGGCCACTTGCATAAAGCACATATTCAGCTGGTGTCAGGAGGGGAGCAGCACAGCCTGCAAAGAATTTGATTTACAATCATGAGGATATTCTCTCCTATATGCAAATCAACCACATGTATCTTTCTTCTAGGCACTTTTTGTATTCATGGCATTGTCATTTGCCCGAGATGAAATTATCTGGTTACTTCGGCATGCGGATAACATTCCAAAGAAGGTTGCAGATGATTTTATGGATAAGTGAGTCACATGCTTTATTTTGCCAAAATTCCTTTATTTCATGTGTATATATGAATAAGTTGTTATTTTTCAAACACGTTTTCTTTCCACATTGAATGAGACTTGTGATGCCACCTTACTAGAACTGGTTCCTAACAACATAAGACTGTAGCTATAGCAAAAGCTGATCATGCAAATGCTGTGGGGCCTGAAAATGCCGGAGTTGTGTTTTAAATACTTTCACAGTAATTTATCAAAGTAACAACAGCTGCACTTGGCAGAAAAATCTGGATAAATTTAAAGTGTTTGCAAAGGTTAAACTTTTTTTCTTTTTTTTTCTTTTGGTATATAGTAGGGAAGATGTTTCCTTCACCCCTATATTCGAACTGATATCTTTTGTCACTGAGAGAGAAATTGAGGGGAAATCCAAAATTTTAGAGTTTCCATCAGAACAAGAGCTAAAGGAAAGACATCTAATGGGGAAACCTGTTTAAGGTGGATGTTACCGTCACTTTGTGGAATTTCCTTTTAACTTTCTATTGTGTCTCTGGGACAGGAAGTGAAGGGAAATTTCCCAATGGTAGATAAACAGCACAAAAATAACCTGGCAGGGGTTTTACCATTCTCTACTGTATACAAAACCTAAAGAGTTTCTTTCACATTTAGGAACGTGGGAATTCAGATAGTGAGGTTTATAGTGCCACCTACAGCTAGAGTGAACACTGGAAGGCAGAAAGTATTGTAAGCTAGCCCCTCCTCTACCCAGCATGCCTCAGTTTTTGCTAGTGTGTTCACAGGGTGTGCACCTATTCAGCTTTGTTGTGAAAAATCTAACCTAATTTACTAGCTATTTCATTTTTCTTTCATTTTTTTTTTTTGTTTTTTTTTGTTTGTTTTTTTTTTCCCCACAGACCGCTTCTTTGCTACTTCATTTCTTGAGCTGGTCTCCACATGGCTACTGTTTAGCTTGGCCTTCCTCAGCTTAGCGTTGGGTTGCAGTTCCAAGACCCCACTGAACTTAGACATGCAGGGCTAGCCTGGAATGTAACCTTCAGCAACTGGGCTCTGTATTTTGGTGCTTACCAGACCTTAGTATGTGGGTAAAAGTTGGCATTGAACACTTCCATTGCACAGCCTCACATGTGACCCTGTCTTTGAAGACTCACCCTATAAGGCTGTTGGGGCTGAAGCACAGGGAGCTATGTCACTATTTGCACCACTTGGCACCTTTGAAATTTCCCACTAATGTAGGGGTGCTCAACCCATAGAGCCTTCTGATGTGGGACTGGACCTCAAACTGAATGCAGGAGTTTTGATGAGCTGTCAGTGCGCCACACTTTCAAGATATAATAGAAATCTATGTCAAAGTGCAGCTAACTCTCAGAAAAGCCACAGGTGTTCTGTGCTGCACCTGCGGTGCAGGTAAATGCAGCGCATTAGTGTGAAAGCGGCCTTCTTTTCCTCTCCCTTCCACCGGCATTCAGTGGCTGCAAGAAGAAAAATCTTGAAATTCTGAACCGTTTCATTGTGGCCCAGGATCTGTTGCCAAATCACTTAAGTGCCCCTCACTCTTCAAAAGGTAGAGCACCCCTGCACTATTTAATGCAGAGGGACTGAGTGCTGATGTTATCAACTGAATGGAATGTCATGCGTCCTTGCACTCTTTCCTGCCATTCGGCATAGAAGAAAAATCCTGCTGCTATTCCTGCTGGAACTATGGTCTCTAGTCTGTTCCCACTGCCCACCTACAGTTACCTGGTCACTTCTGTCCATGCCGATCCTCATCAGCATTTGCTTAGGGGGGCATTTCTGTTGCTTGGGGTGGCCCAGTCCATATTTCTCTAGTGGTCTACTTGGTATCCTCTGAGGCAACTGGTCCCTACTACCTGGAACCTGGTGTCCCTATAGTTATAGGGTCGTATCTTTGCAGTCTTTCTCATTTTCTTTGTGTGAGGCTAAGTCTTCTCCTTTGTTAGAAGGCAGCAGACCCTGGCTTCCTGTTGCAGATGCCTTCTTCTGGGAGTAGTGTATGTTTGGAGAACTTTGTGGGACTATTCTCCTAGGAATGGATCCTCCTTCCTTCGCTGCACCACAGCCTCCTATGGAATGTCCTCCAGATGCCTTCTCTTGCTCTGGCATTAATCTGGCCAATACTGTTAGCAGTTCTGCTAAGATTTCTCTCCCTTGATTTGATGCATTGCTGGAACTGGGGGAATCAGAAGTTTCTCAGATTCTCAGACCCATGGCTGTAGTATGGTGTAGGCAGGCGTTGCAAAGTTTTCAGCAAGGCCCAGCAACACTCCAGGGTGACTAATTTCAGTACTTTATCATAAAGTTAGGCGTATGACTCATTCCATCCAAGGTTCTGCTTATAGCTTGTTTCTATTGGGGATTATTTCCAGTGTTTTTTTGTTGACTACTCCAGGTGATGCATTTCTTCTGTTGTTCCACCTGTTTCAGTGGATTTTCTTGTTGCTTCATTGCTACTGTTGGGGTTCCCTTACATGTAGTTTCTTCTGGTGGAAACCTTCTCTATCCTTGAAACTTCAGGCTGGTTTTCTGAGCTCTCTTTGCCCAGGATGACTGGTTCCCCTGTCTGGCAGGGGTTCCACTTTTTTCAAATCTGGGCATTGGTCCTCCACTTCTGGGCTGTACACAATACCCAGGCTTCCTTGGGAGGCTTTTTCATACTTGTTGCTGTGTTGCCCACCCCTCAGTTAAACTACTTTCGGACATTCTGACTGTATCTGAATTCCTGTGCCCCTTGTTCGTCAAGAAAGGAAATAGGATTATTGCTCTTACCATACAGTCCATACTGGTTCCATTTTTTTTTTTTTTTTAATTTGCATATTTTTTTCCCCACAAAGCTGAGACATGCTGATTAGAGGAGGGGTTGTACTCGGGCTGGCTAATAGTGTTTTTTTTTTTTTTGCCAGTGTCCAATCCTTCTGTAGGCTTCATTATTATGTCTAACTGTGTCTGAATTACTGTGTCCTTCAATAGACTCCAATGAAAAGATTTTAAGGCTGAAGGGGGGGAAAAAAATCTCTATATATACGCTTTAATCTACCTACAGTTAGGTCCATATATATTTGGACACATTTGTATTTACCAAACCATATTCAAGCTATAGTTATATAATGGATTTGGGCTGAAAGTGCACACTCTCAGGTTTAATTTTTAGGGTATGTACATCCAAATTGGAGGAAGGGTTTAGGAATTACAGCTCTTAAGAGTAGCCATGCCCCCTTTTTCAAGTGACCAAAAGTAATTGGACACTTGAATATAATCATAAATAAAATGTTCATTTGTAATATTTTGTTGAGAATCATTAACTGGCAATGACTGCCTGAAGTCTGGAACCCATGCACATTACCAAAGACTGGGTTTCCTCCTTGCTGATGCTTTGCCAGGCTCTAACTGCAGCTGTCTTCATTTGTTTTTTTGTTTGTGGGTCTTTCTGCCTTTAGTTTTGCCTTCAGCAAGTGAAATGCATGCTCAATTGGGTTGAGATCAGGTGATTGACTTGGCCATTGCAGAATATTTTCTTTTTTTCCTTCAAAAGCTCCTGGGTTGCTTTTGCGGTGTGTTTTTGGATCATTCTCCATCTGTACTGTGAAGCGCCGTCCAATCACCTTTGCTGCATTTGGCTGAATCTGGGCTGACAGTATATCTCTAAATACTGCAGAATTCATCTGACTGCTTCTGTCACATTTTCAATAAACACCAATGACTCAGTGCCACTGGAAGCCATGTATGCCCATGCCATCACACTGCCTCCACCATGTTTTACAGATGACATTGTGTGCTTTGGATCATGAGCTGTTCCAAGCCTTCTCCACTTTTTTTTTTTTTTTAAACTTACAAGTCTTGGCCCCTCCTCATCCTTTGACTGGAGAGAGAACAAGAAAGCAGCAAGCAGATGAGATATCACTGTCATTCTGTCAACATGTACCTTGTTTGCACTAAAGCACAAAAAAAAGTTTAAAGATGTATTAATGAATATTTCATTGGTTGAATACCAGATTTGCCTATAAAAATATATTTTTCTTAGTATTACATTTTTCTTCAAAGTGACAAAATGCAGTTTTTAAAAAAATCTTACCTTTTCCTTTAAAGTGACCCCAACGCTGGTCTGAGTCCTAGCAAATTGATGAATCCTACTGTTATGCATGCTTTAAATGTTAGTTTGATGAGGTTGTATGCTAGTTTATCCAAAACATTCATGCAGTTCCCTCAGGTATAATTTTGATGTTTTAATTTTCCCCACAGGCACATTGCTGAACTTATTTTTTACATGGAAGAACTTCGGGCGCATGTCAGGAAATATGGACCTGTGATGCAGAGATACTATGTGCAGTACTTGTCTGGCTTCGATGCTGTGGTTCTTAATGAGTTGGTACAGGTAAGGGCGCTATGGATGTGGGCTACACACAGTATGTTTGCCATTTTTGTTTTGGCATCTTTGATTATGACTTAGTCTGTGTGGTTAATTTTAAAGCAAAAATGCTGAAGGACTAAAGTCATAGGTTTGCTACTTTAAAGTATACATTAATTAAAATGTAAAACTCTGTGGGGGAAAAATTAGAATTGACACTTGAAACTGGTCACATAAATTATTTTCCTACCGTGTGTGCTTTAGAATTGGCAACAACTAGGTAGGGCAGTAGCAATGGCCTACTTGACTAGGTATAAATAATGTACATTTTGGGGGGTAAACTGAATATCTGTTGGAAAAATCTGATTGTAACTGTACAGTCATATTGTGATACTTGCAACAAACTTAATGCTCTAATGTAGCAGTCCATTTTTCACCTTCAGTCACTCCAGGGTGTCCTGGAGCACTACAAAGTGCCTATGTAAGTATCTTCTGTTAGTGGTAGCCTAACCAAGTCCCCTTGCGTGCATCTCACAGAACAGTACTTTAGGCCTGAGCAACCTGTCATCAGGTCTGGGCATTAAAATGTGGAATGCTGGAAGGCAGGCTTATGGTCAAGTTTCATGAAAATCAGGATTTGTGAAGGAACACATTAGGGGTAGGGGTGCACTCTGAAGGGACCGGTTGATGGTAAAGTATAATGTACGGTGGGGAAAATAAATATTTGATCCCGTGCAGATTTTGTACGTTTGCCCTTGTAAAGAAATTAAAGGTCTTTAATTTTTATCAAAGGTGTATTTTAAATGATAGAGAGAGAATATCAACCGAAAATCCAGAAAAACACTTGATACAAATGTTATAAATTGAGGTGCAGTTCAGTGAGTAAAATAAATATTTAATCCCCTACCAACCAACAATAATTCTGGCTGCCACAGACTGCCTATGTGCTCATGTGATACAGAGTTTAGTTCTGTAAATTTTAGGAAGGTGCTCCTAACTACAACTAGTTATATGTATAAAAGACACCTGTCCACAGAATTGTTTTGCCATTCAAACCTCACCAAGAGCAAGACCAAAGAGCTGTCAAAGGATGTTAGGAATAAAACTAGACCTGCACAAGGCTGGATTGGGCTACAAGACCGTCAGCAAGCAGCTTGGTGAGAAGGAGACAACTGTTGGAGCGATTATTCGCAAATGGAAGAAATACAAAATAATTATCAATCACCTTTGGTCTGGAGTTCCATGCAAGATTTCACCTCATGGGGTAAGGGTTATCATGAGAAAAGTGAGGGATCAGCCAAGAACTACACAGGAGGAACTTGTGAATGATCTACCACAGTCACCAAACAATCCATTGGTAACACAATATGCCACTATGGATTGAAATCGCCCACAAGGTTCCCCTCCTCAAGAAGGCACATGTACAGGCCCATCTGAAGTTTGTCAATGAACATCTAAATGATTCATAGAAGGATTGGGAGAAAGTGCTGTGGTCAGATGAGACCAAAATTGAGCTCTTTGGCATTAACTCGACTCGCTGTGTTTGGAGGAAGAAAAATGCTGACTATGACCCCAAGAACACCATCCCTACAGTCGAGCACTGAGGTGGAAACATTATCCTTTGGGGCTGTTTCTCTGCTAAAGGTACAGGCTGACTTTGCTGCATTGAGGGGGCCAATGGACAGAGCTATGGATTGTAAAATCCTGGGTGAGAACCTTCTTCCCTCAGCCAGAACACTGAAGATGGGTCTTCCAGCATGACAATGACCCAAAACATACCACAAAAGGCACCAAAGGAGTGGCTCAAGAAGAAGCATATTAAGGTCATGGAGTGGCCTAGCCAGTATCCAGACCCTAATCTTATGGAAAAATTATAGAGGGAGCTGAAACTTCAAGTTGCCAAGCAACAGCCAAGAAACCTTAAAGATTTAGAGAAGATCTGTAAAGAAGAGTGGACCAAAATCCCTCCTGAGATGTGTGCAAACCTGGTAACCAACTACAATAAATGTCTTACCTCTGTGCTTGCCAACAAGGTTTCTCCACCAAGTATTAAGTTATGTTTTGCTTGGGGATCAAATATTTATTTTACTCACTGAACTGCAATTCAATTTATAACATTTTTATCGTGATTTTTCTGGATTTTTGGTTGACATTCTGGCACTGTCATTTAAAATACACTGCTTTATAAAAATGTATAGACTTATTTATTTGTAAGTGGGCAAACCTACAAAATCTGCAGGGATTCAAATAATTATTTTCCAAATAATTATTTTCCACACTGTATGCCTAGACAGTGCTTTTCTTAGTCATACAGTACAGGACACAGGCTGGATATTCATAGACCCTGGGTTATAGGCTGTTACCTTAAGGTGACTAGACTCTGGCAAAACTTCTTGACTCCTGTTACCCTACCCAAATTTGTTAGACCTCAGTTTTTGTAGTGTCCGGTAGGTGATGGACTTATTCTCCCTAATGGAGAAGTCTCTATGCTTAAAGAGTTCTTATTCACTTGGAAACTTTTCAAACAAATCTTCACGGTCTTATAACACAATAGAAGCAGTGCGTCTGGTTTGGTGCAGCTTCAGTAATACTGTGAGATCTGTCCCCAACCCTACGTTGTTGGGATGGCCTATAATGTTGCTTTGGGATCTTGCTTTGCACTCACTTTGACACAACATGCGTAGATCCTGAAGACCTCCCTGGTGTTATGCCCACTTTGATGGGCAGGGCCTGTACCCATACTAGACCCGGCAATGTGAAAAAAATAAGACTGGTTTGTCCTGTTGTAAGACTGTTTCTGTACCCTTCTATTAAATGAGTCTTCATATCACCACCACTTGCAGTACACTTACTGTATTAATGTCTTCTGAATAGTATTTATTTTTACAATTTAAATGATCAGGAAAGCGAGAATTATGTTTGACTTATTTCAGTGTATTAGGTGTTTTAAACTTTCAAACTTGGCGGTAAAATTTCCAATGGAGAAAACCAGGTGCAAGGGAACTGTAGCAAAAGCTCAGGCAAACATTCGCTTCGCCGTTGAAGTGCAAGGCACTCAAACAACTCTGAGTGATGTTGCGTCCCTTTTTTAACACTGGTCTCAGTGTTCAATTCTAGCTAGTTCTATCTCAGGCGCACAACAATTGGCCTATCTGACCAAGGCATATTTCTCTAAACTCAGAATTTCTCAGATCACTGTCATTCACACCCACAGCAGAAGGATCCATATTTCCTCTCTTCTTGGGTTTCTACTCCATCAAAATGCAGAGCACCACACTGTTTTCTTCAGGCTTCATTTTCAAAGCCAAAATTTGGCTATCGGCACAAGAGTTGGAACACAGAGCCTACAAAGTCTGACTAAAAGGCATCTCCACAACAATGTGGTGCCCTCACTCCTAACATTGTGCATTAATCTGAGTCACAGACCTATGCGTTCTATTGGTGATTTTCCAAGCAGTATAAAATAGTGTCTACTCCCCCCCTCATCTTTTTCATCTCTCAAACCAACCAAAATATGACCAAGAACAGCCAGAGTTACTGACTGCCCGGGAACAATCTGTTGTCACGAGAAGTGATGGTGGATCTGGAGGACAAGTTCAAAGAATTCTATTCAAACCTGTTCATGGCACCAAAAGCTAATGGGGGTGATCGTCCTGTCCTGGACTTAGAATTCCTAAACGTGTACCTTTTACATTCACAAGTTTCACATGGAATCCACAGGGGGGGTTATTGCCCCTCTGAGATGATGGGAATACTCAGCATTAGTAGACATTCAAGATGCCTACCTCCATATTCATACATACCTACCTCCATCTTAGCAGTAGCAGAAAACACACTTTGTATTTGTCTGTTTGCTATTTGGCCTATCTTCTACGCCCAGAGTAATCACAAAGGTACTTCGACCTCCCCCTCTCACTCGCTCTTCTAATCACTCAGGACATCCGAGTTCACAGGGTACCTAGATGGCCTCCTGCTAAAGGATTTATCAGCTTTCCTTCCTTTCCTCTCTTACTTGTGTTCCTAAGCATCACAAGGAAATTGCCCTTCATTGTCTGGACTGTCTGGAGCTGTCAGGGTCTATCTGAGAGCTACAGGCTCCATACAAAAGTTAATTCTTTATCTTGTGAAGAGTCTTGAAAAGGACACCCTACTTACAAGTTGTCGTCCTATCCACCTGGAAATAGTAGACTTGAAAGTGCTTATACTCTGAAGTGCACGATACCTTCAATACCCTGCCGTGCTTACTCTGCTAGATCATTAGTGGTTTCCTAGCATTCTGACATAAGCGTCTGTTGCTTAGCTTTATAGGTTCTACATGGTGGATGGCCAGGCCTTTGCAAATGCAGCTTTCAGCTGCAAGGGTCTTTTGACCTTTTTTGTTTTATTGACCCCATTGACATAGTTCTTTTTGCCTTTCTGTTGCCCACCCTTCTGATTCATTGTTTGAGGACATGGTCTATGAATATCCAGCCTTTGTCCTGTACTGGACAATTAAGATAAAATGGATTCTGACTTGCCTGTAAATTCCTTATCTTTGAGTAAAGGACACGGCCAACCCTTCTGTTCCTGTGTTACTTTGCATTGCTTGCTAAAAACTAAGGAAATAATTCCTGACTTCTATTCACACTTCTGTGTTTGGGTATTGCGCATTTAGGAAATCCTGCTTGCTGCATTTTTGATGTCTACAGCAAATAGGTCATCTATAGCGATGAAAGGGCAACACTCAAAATGTATCTAAACTAAGGTATGAATGTAGTCTTGGAGGCTCTTCATATAATTATTGCATGATGCACACCATGTGTGTTCATTGAGCATCTTGGACCATTCTTTGCACCTTGTTTCTCTATTGATAGTTACTGAATAGGTTTACGCCTTCCTCAGAATCCTTCCCTGTGAGCTGAACTCTGAATCACTGGCTAGGCAAGAGGAAAGCCTCAGCAAAGCCTCTTTTGTGGAAGAAAATATTGATGGGGTATAATATCCTATTGTAATTATAATTTACTGGATAACCATCTTTGATGAAGTTTAAACAAATGAAAGTGGCCAAACAGCGAAATTGTTTCTGAAGACTTTTTTTGCACACTAGATGGCACTGTAGCTTTATGGATTTTTCTCCTCCATTTAAAAGAAAAACAAAAAACACTTTTCGTTCAGGAAAAACATTCAAGAATATTTTTACTACATAGCCTATTGATCTTATATTTGAAGAACACATTGCTTTAATTCTAATTAGAAAGTAAAAATAGCAATTTGTAGCACAACAGTTCCCCAAATATAAGTTTTAGGTAATATTTGCATTATTGAGACGGGTTGGCTAGGTAAATGATTGGACGTATGATTAAGATAATTGGGGATAAATGTCTGAAATTGATCATTTTTTTTTTTTATCTCTTCAGAATCTCTCCGTATGCCCAGAGGATGAATCAATTATCATGTCCTCTTTTGTAAATACAATGACATCTCTGAGCGTAAAACAAGGTAAAATATTAATACATTTCTCTCATACTGTTGCACCTAAGGTATTCCATTTATATATACATTCAACGGCCACTTTATTAGGTACACCTTGCTAATGCCAAGAAAATATCCCCCACACCATTACACCACCACCAGCATTAACCGTTGACACAAGGTAGGATGGATCCATGTTTCATGTTGTTTCTGCCAAATTCTGACCCTACCATCTGAATGTCTCAGCTGAACCAGTCTGCCCATTCTCCTCTGACCTCATAAGGCTTTTTTATCCACACAACTGCTGCTCACTGGGTATTTTCTCTCTTTCGGACCATTCTCTTTAAACCCTAGAGATGGTTGTGCGTGAAAATCCCAGTAGATCAACAGTTTTTGAAAGACCAGGCCTGATACTCGGCTTGAACTTCAGAAAGTCGTCTTCACCACATGTCTAAAAGTCTTGAGTTTCTACATGTGATTGGCTGATTAGCAGTTTGTGTTACCAAGCAATTGAACAGGTGTACCTAATAAAGTGGCCGGTGAGTGTACTTAAACATTGGCTAGAATACAGATTATACTCTTTACCAGTCCCCCATCCTCAGGCTTTGTCATCTCAATGCCCAGATGAGCAGTAGGTATTTGAAAAGACCTCGTACTATTCTCCCACAATGCAGCGTATTCTGTGAATGGAGGAGTAGTAAATGAATGACAGGATCCCCACCTCCCCAGGTTTTAAGAATGCAATTCATTTTAGGAGAATAAAAGTATAGGCCTATGGCAGAGAGGACAAAAGGGGAAGGTGACCAGCACAACTCTTCACACTGGCAGCAGCTGCTTTTAACCCATACAGCACTGGGAGACAGTCAATTCAGGCAACATGCTGCAGATATGAAGGTTTTAAGAAGGGAGCCTGCAGGACATGGGATAAATTCTCATTAGATGTTACTGTGTGTTTGGTACTTTACCCTGTAAAAAAAAAAATAAAACTTCAGCTTTAATGAATATCCAATAAAACTATTAAGTAGTATGTTAAACATTTTGCTTTAAAAATGATGCTGACGTATTTTGTCTTGATTATGGCACCGCTAGATCGTTGACCCACCAATGAGAAGGATTTATTTGAGACACAAAATACTAGATTAGTATTTCCTCATTTATCAGAAACTGCATATATGTCTCCAAATTACCTTTAAATCCAAGTTGCCAGAATGAGCTGTCATCTAGCAGTGTGTAGTATGGTCTTCCTCGGGCTGCCAGCACAAGTCACTATGTCAAAGGGCTTGATATGTGTTAAGGCAGAGCCACTAATTAGCTAGCTAAATGCTGTCCTTTGGCAGAGGGCATGTACTCTGCAGGCACAAATGCTATCAGCCGAGGAGACCCCAAAGCTGCTCCTGGTCAGAATTTAGATTTTTATTTTTGGCAGCTTAACAAAGATGACAGTGGCAGTGTAAAGCAACTTAGCGTTCTAAAAACCTTAGATATACAAGTACTTTAGTCAGAATTGAAAATTAAGCCCTAAAATGCATACAGGATTCATATACTGCACCAGTACTCAACATTTCCTTTTGTTGGTAGCACCTGATTTAGATGCTGTATTTATCCCCTTAACTGCCTAACATATACAGCAAGCGTAAAGCGGAGCTCCAGCCAAATGGGAAATTTCCACTTTAAGGCTTTGGCCCCACTCCCCATTAAGGATTGACACCTTTGGGGAGCAGGGAGGAGCGGGTACCCGAATTTGACAGTTACCCGCTCCCACTTCCTCTGCGATCGCAAGCGGAAGTTGTCCTCCCCCCCCCTCCCTCCCCGTAGTCTTCTGGGACCCCTGACAGGTCCTAGAAGACTATGGGACCATTCACAAAGCGCAGCTCTGCTCACACATACGCAGTGGGCATCCGGCTGTGAAACTGCAAGTTGTCACAGCTGGGTACCCACACTGAAGATGCCGGCGCCGGTGAAACCAGCCGTGGTGAGGACACCGCTGGACCGAGGGACAGGTAAGTGTCTGTATTTTAAAAGTTAGTGGCTACAGTTTTTTTAGCTGCTGACTTTTTTTTTTCTTCCATTCACCTGGAACTCCACTTTAAGGCTACGTTCACACTAGCCTTGTGTGCAGGCGGCAGAGAGGCGTTTGGGAAGCGTTTTTACCGCTTCCCAAACGCCTCTGCCAATTCTGCACATTACAGCACATGATGCTGTTCTAACAGGAGCGTTTGCGTCACGTTGCGTCGCGGCAAAACGGAAGCCTCTGGTCGAGTCAGGAGGCTTTGAAGCCTCCTATTCTCGTCTATGGTGCCGCTCCGCAAACGCCCAGCCGGCGGTTGCGACGCGGTTGCAGGGCGTTTGCGGAGCGGTAACTCCACTCAAACTATATTATAGGCGTTTGTGGGGCGTTATTAACGCTCGGCAAACGCCTAGCAACCGCCACTAAACCGCGCATGCGGCGTTTGCGGAGCGTTAAACGCTCCGCAAACGCCGGACCAACGCTTGCCAAACGCTATAGGGGCATTTGGCAAGCGTTGGTAAAACAGCCAAGTGTGAACAAGCCCTTAATCTTAACTCCTGCAATGTAGCGATTATTTAAAATCTGCTGGCTTACTGTGGGATAAATCTAGTGAGGTGTATGCCATATAGTGCACTTATCTTTTATTTACAATTTACATTGTTAAAAAAAAAAAAAGAGTGGCTCTTCTTTCAAGGCTCTGATGCCGGACCTTCAGGTATTGGCTCCTGCAGCTGCAGAGTTGTGTGCCACTACTCTGCTCTCCTGTCCTCTTGCCCAGTCACAGAGCACTTTGTGTTATGTGAACCCATTTACAAAATACAAAGCCTTCTGTGAATGGACAGTGGAGAGGATGGGTGGGCAGAGTGGCTGCTGTGTGAGAAAGCAGCATTACTCCTGTCAGAGTGCCTGAAGTGTAGTGATAGCTGTGCTCCCAGCACTCAGTAAAACTGTAAATTGTACATGAGAGAAAGATCCGCAAGATGGCATACACCTACATAAGCTATTGTAAGCCAGCCATTTAAAAAGTAGCTAAGTTCTTGGGGTTCAGCTTTAGTTATATTAAAAAAAAAGTACCAAGAAATCTCTTGCATCCACCAATCAGATTCAAGTCTGCTAGGTGGTGGTAGCAATGTTAGTGTTTTACTTGAAAGCATTAGTAGTTCACTATTGCTTTCACTTGTTGACTGGATTTCATTTTAGTAATTTTGTACATCAGTCTTTGTCTGAAACATTGGAACAATGTAAATGAAAGCCCAATTGAAGTTGCAGAATTTTAGCAATTTGGTTAGATCAATATAATCTGAACAAAGTTTAATTTTCTTATTACCTGCACTTTCCTATTAGAACAGTTGTGCAGTGTGACTAAATGTGAATGTGCAGGCGAGTAGGCCCCAGAGACTGCATTGCCTAGTGCATAGCATGCTCTCTTTCTCGGCAGTAAAGTCAGTCTTCAATGTGACACTTTAGATAACAACATTAGCGTGTGAGGGCAAGGAGCACATTTTCAGTACAATAGTCCATATTTTCAAGCATTTCCAAGGAAATTTTGTTAGTTATAATCTATGATGGCACAGGACTCTACATGAAAGGTTTGAACTTCAATTTGAATTAAAAGCCCGTTCACACTACATCCATTTTAGTTGCTTTTTTTCTGCATCCATAACTCACAGAAAGTAGGTTATATGGTTGTCAGTGTCATAGCTCACATCAGTGCTTGCAGTTCCAGTGCATTCCGGTTGCAGAAAAAAAGTAGAACATGCTGCATTTTTTCTGCACAGAACTGTACTGGAACATGGTAAAATGCACCGTAATGTACCAAAAATGCACTGGAGCGCACATATCCCTATTTCAATTGAATAAAAAGGGGAAAAATTAACTGGAATGTATAAAAACACACCGGAACACGTCAAATGCATCCAAAACACGTTTCTATAGCATGAACCGGCCCTAAGCTCCCAGTCACATCGGGTGCAATTTGCATGCCAGGCAACTTGCAAATCGTATGCCAAGTTGCACCCTATTGTTCGCCATTAGAGTGGTCATATCGTTGCGGTTTCAACTTGGTGGGAGCCGCACAGATTTCTTAAGTAGTACATACACTACTTTTGTTGCGATTTGCATAGACGTGTGTCAGATGTCCTGCAAATCACAAGGAAATCGGCAGGTCACCTGATTTTCACTTCACTGTAAGTCAAACGATTTCAAAATCGGCTTTGATGTGACCTGGGTGTTGAGCATTAAAGTACTTGCTGTGAAAGTTTCATGCTACATATAATTTCTGTGTCCACTGTGTAACTGATGACTTACTTAAGCCTCTCGTTTCTTACCTGGGATATGGTGAACAGTTCATTTTGTTGTCAAATTCACAGTTTGCTTGGACTTTTCTCCATCAGGAACAGGGTTGAATAGAGCCTTATATATTACCCATCTAAAATCTATATCTGAATTTGCATTAAGCGCTTTCTGTGTTCTCTTGTTTCTAGTTGAAGACGGGGAAGTTTTTGACTTCAGAGGAATGAGGTTGGATTGGTTCAGACTGCAGGTAATAAGCATTTCTAATTCTTGAGAGATTTCAATACAGTTAGCTAATTCTGTCATAAGTGAAACTAATGAAGGCGAAACTATGAAAGCTTGTTCACAATCCAAATACTACTGCTCTGGCACTCAATTTATATATGCATCCTAATAAATTTGAAGGTCACTTGATATATACTGTATATTCTTGCAGCTTCTCTGCACAAGCAATACCTTTTTTTTAAGCGTCTAAACCTCATTGTACTTTGAGAACAATTTTACTGGGGAGACGCCTTTCAACAATGCATACTGTGTATATACAATTTTCTTAGCATATAATACGCATTTAAAATTACTGACAAAAATGTTCTTTAAGACAGTGTTAGGAGTGAAAACATTGTGAAAGCAAGCAAGTGTTTAATGGTAAATAGTTGAATGTCACAGAAATAAAAAAAAAAAAAAAAACTATTCTAATGCTTAATTGTAAATAGTTTGACAATGCAGAAATTCTCACTGGCAAAGCTACCAAATGCAAACATTGGGTATGCACGTTACATTTTTCATAAACCTTGCTTTTGAACATTTTTAATGGGTGCCTTGTATGGTAGATTTTTGTTGATTATCACCTTACTCACTGACCTGGAACAAGTAATAAACAGAGGCAGTTTTCAATGGCTGCGTCCTTATTTTTGCTCAGTTACTTAAAGTATTGAATCTGGAAGATCAGCACTACAGCCAGGAAGCCAGAATTCTCATTGGTAGGTCAGTAACCATGACGGCTTTCCTTTAGGGGTAAGTGCCCTGCTCAGCAGATTTAGTAATGTACATTCTGTAGATTGAGTAAAACAAAGTTCTCTGACCATCCTGCCTAAGGCCAGCATGTTGTCTGTTGTCCTCCGCTCACAGCATGAATTGAAATCAAGCTTGTGATTCAGGCCTGGATGTAGAATGTGAACATCTTCATTATTAGCTCTATGAATATGTCCTGTGGCCAAGTACATGTACAACGTTTCACAAAATGCTAGAGCTGTTAAAGAAACAAACTATGCTGCTCTTGGGATATTAGAACTTTGCTTACTCAAATGCTTAGTTTAACCATTTGCCAATGGCCGTTTGGCGGCTTCAAATGTGTTGCTGCATTCCGGGTGCACGCCATTTGGCGTGCTCCCACACATGCGCAGTTTGCGCTAATGCAGAGCGGCGCAGCAGCGCAATCTGTCACCGGCCGTGTACCTTGGACATGGCCGATGACAGATCCGAGTACCGGCTCCCGTTGCTGGTACCATGTGACCTGCTGTGACCAATCACAGCAGGTCACATGACAGTTGTATACAATGGATGGCTTCATTCATGCCATCCATTGTATACTAGTGCCTAGCTGTGAATGGTCACAGCTAATCACATGCACATGTCATGTGATTAGCTGTGACCAAATCAAAGCTAGGCACAAAAAAAAAAAAAAAAAGCTGAATGAATCGATTTCATTCAGGTAAATGCTTGCTTATAGCCAAGTAATTCTTTGCTATAAGCAAATTGTATAAAAAAAATAAAAATAAAAAAATAAAAAAAAAATACTGATCACTTCCCCAAAGTAGTACAATGTTGTACTACTTTGGTTATAGTAAAATATGAAAAAAAATCTTAAAAAAAATAAAAAAAGTAATAAAAAATTAAAAATAATTAAAAAAAAAAAAAAAAATTAAAATATATATATATTTTTTTTTCATACTGTCACCAGTCAGTGTCCCTGTTCACCGCCATGCCAGTTATATGATGACTCTGTACTGCACTGGTGACAGTATATAAAAAAAAATAGTGAAAATAATTTTTTTCATTTTTTGCATTTTCCAAAAAATTATGACAAAAAAAATACAGCTTCAAAAAACTCGCCATGCCTCTTATAAAGTACGTCGGACTGTCTACTCTGCAAAAAGGGGTCATTTGGGGATATCTGTACTATTCTGACATTCTTGGACCTCAAGAAATTAGATTGGCCGTCAGTACTTCAGGATTGATCAATATTCAGATCTATACCATAGTTTGTGAACTCTATAACTTTCCTACAAACTAAATAATACATCCTAATTTGGGTTATTTTCACCAAAGACGTGTAGCAGAATACATCTTGGCCTAAATTTATGAAGAACAATTATTTATTTGTAAACTTTTATAAGAGAAACAAAGAAAAATGTGTTTTTTTTTTTCAAAATTTTTGGTCTTTTTTTGTTAATTTAGCAAAAAATAAAAACTCCAGCGGTGATTAAATACCACCAAAAGAAAGCTCTAGTTGTGTGAAGAAAATGATAAAATTTTAGTTTGGGTACAGTGTTGTATGACCGCGCAATTGTCATTCAAAGTGTGAGAGCGCTGAAACCTGAAAAATGGCCTGGGCAGGAAGGTGTAAAATCACACGGTATTGAAATGGTTAAATTCCAACTTAAATAAAAAAAAAAAATAGCCCAGCGGTTTTAAAAAATGAAAATGCAGCTCTCACTGCAATGCTCATGTTGACCTTAGTGCTCTCCCCTACAGAAAACTGGCTGAAGGTTATCTTCCAGGATGAGCAACGCCCTGTGTCTTTAAACCCACTTCTTGTGAGCTCAGGGTGTCATGGACACAATGCCTGGGGGGGGGGGGGTGCTTCACCACCATGACCTGTGCCCACAGGGAAATGCTGCAGAGAATGGAATTTGCACCTTTGCCTGATTATGTTCTCTGCAGCATAGAGGACCACTCACCATCAGAGGTAAAAGAGGATCCATGATGTCACATGAACAGCCATAAAACAGGTCTGTTAAAAGGGAATTTTAAAAAATAGGTGGGAAGAGAGGTTCAAAACCTGGACAAGATCAAGATTCGCTTAATGACTAAGGCTGGTCAGGCTGACGCCCCAGGAGCTACCTCATTGCTGTGTGATGGCGTACATTAAATTTCCTGTCAAGTGTTAAGGCTAAGGGACTCGAGCACTGACCCCATCAGCCAGTGTTGCTTGCATTTTGCATTCCTTCTCTTCCACATAGTAGAAGTCCCAACATCCCACTGTTGCTCCTGCTTGTGAAGCACCGTGTGGATTATCCGGTCACTGGTCTTGTTCCACTGCCCACCTACAGTGATTTGGTGACTTCTACCTACCTGGGAACCACATCAGCTCCATCTGCTTCAGTTTGTGTATAGGTGAGGTCTTGCCTCATATTATGTCTGTGAGGACAACCTTGATCATTGGAGAAAAGATAGCTGATAGAAAACAGACTATGATGTGCTCTCATGTCTAGTGTGGACAGCTTTTAATAGGAAAGCTGAGAACTGGCAGGCATTTCACACAAAGGAAGCAATACAAAAAGAACAGGGTATTTTTTCATACAAGTACAGCAAGCACATATCAGGAATATGAAATGTTTACTTTTTAAGTATTCGTAAATTCCTGTATCCTTCAATGGGCGATTAAGAAAATATTTTTTTTTCCTTACCTTTAAAATCTGTGACTGTAAGTCTTTGGGCACACCGAGATCTTTCAAGATTTGCGATTGCTGCCATTTGGCATTGTCTATGATATCATCTACCCTTTTTAGGCCTCATGCACAGCTCCTCTGAACAACTTTTCTACTGGCAGGAAAAAAACTGCTTAAAAATTGTAATAGCTGCATATTATGTCCACATGTTGTTGCATTCTATTGGCCAGAATATTAATTCATTCTGGCCAATAGATTCCATTAACATACATAAACACACCTTGCGTTTATACGCGTCAAGCATTTTTTTTTTCTGCCAAAAAGCTCTTCTTTTGAACGTGCTAGTGATGTTTTTTGTTTTTTTTTCTCTCTGCCTGTAAGCACTCCTCTTCTGATACGCCTGTAAATGCCTACGTGTGTGGACCCATTGACTGACATTAGTACATTTACAGGCATAAAATCATCAAGCGCCTGTAAAAGTGACATTTTCAAGTTGCTGGCAACTTGCATACTATAGGGCAGAAGAGCAGTACTTTTTAAGTACCGTATTTTCCGGTGTATAAGACGACTTTTTACCCCTTGAAAATCTACTCAAAAGTCGGGGGTCGTCTTATACGCCGGTATACGGCATACTGACACTTTTTAGGGGGGGGGGAGGCGGCGCAGTGCCGCCGCTGCCCACCCCCCCTTCCAATGGAAGGGACACTAAGTACAGGGGTGGGCAGGGGCTGCTGTTTCTTACCTGGCTCCGGTCCCACAACAATCCAGTCCAGGAAGCGCGGCTGCTCCTTCAGTTTGGCCACTGGATGTTCGCGCGGCTGCTCGGCTCCGCCTCCTCACCGGTGATTGGCCGCCTGAACTGTAGCTCAGGAAAGGCACACAGGCGGCCAATCACCAACGAGGGGGTGGAGCCGAGCGGCCCCGCGAAAATCGAGTGAAGAAGCGGCTGGTAAGTGTGCCGTGTAGAGGTGCTGCTGCAACCACATATGCTGGCTGCAGCAGCACCATACTAGAACAGAGGTCAGCAAGTGTAATTGGTGTCAGTGGGAGGAATAGTGCCCCATCATTGGTGTCACAATGATGGGGCACTATTCCTCCCACTGACACCAACGATGGGGCACTATTCCTCCCCCCACTGACACCAATGATGGGGCACTATTCCTCCCACTGACACCAATGTTGGGACACTATTCCTCCCACTGACACCAATGTTGGGACACTATTCCTCCCACTGACACCAATGTTGGGACACTATTCCCCCCACTGACACCAATGATGGGGCACTATTCCTCCCACTGACACCAATGATGGGGCACTATTCCTCCCACTGATACCAATGATGGGGCACTATTCCTCCCACTGATACCAATGATGGGGCACTATTCCTCCCACTGACACCAATGATGGGGCACTATTCCTCCCACTGACACCAATGATGGGGCACTATTCCTCCCACTGACACCAATGATGAGGCACTATTCCTTCCACTAATACCAATGATGAGGCACTATTCCTCCCACTAATACCAATGATGAGGCACTATTCCTCCCACTAATACCAATGATGGGGCACTATTCCTCCCACTGACACCAACGATGGGGCACTATTCCTCCCCCCACTGACACCAATGTTGGGACACTATTCCTCCCACTGACACCAATGTTGGGACACTATTCCTCCCACTGACACCAATGTTGGGACACTATTCCTCCCACTGACACCAATGTTGGGACACTATTCCCCCCACTGACACCAATGATGGGGCACTATTCCTCCACTGACACCAATGATGGGGCACTATTCCTCCCACTGACACCAATGATGGGGCACTATTCCTCCCACTGATACCAATGATGGGGCACTATTCCTCCCACTGATACCAATGATGGGGCACTATTCCTCCCACTGACACCAATGATGGGGCACTATTCCTCCCACTGACACCAATGATGGGGCACTATTCCTCCCACTGACACCAATGATGAGGCACTATTCCTTCCACTAATACCAATGATGAGGCACTATTCCTCCCACTAATACCAATGATGGGGCACTATTCCTCCCACTGACACCAATGATGGGGCAGTATTCCTCCCACTGACACCAATGATGGGACACTATTCCTCCCACTGACACCAATGATGGGACACTATTCCTCCCACTAACACCAATGATGGGCACTATTCCTCCCACTGACACCAATGATGGGCACTATTCCTCCCACTGATACCAATGATGGGGCACTATTCCTCCCACTGATACCAATGATGGGGCACTATTCCTCCCACTAATACCAATGATGGGGCACTATTCCTCCCACTGATACCAATGATGGGGCACTATTCCTCCCACTGACACCAATGATGGGGCACTATTCCTCCCACTGACACCAATGATGGGGCACTATTCCTCCCACTGACACCAATGATGGGGCACTATTCCTCCCACTGATACCAATGATGGGGCACTATTCCTCCCACTAATACCAATGATGAGGCACTATTCCTCCCACTGATACCAATGATGGGGCACTATTCCTTCCACTGACACCAATGATGGGGCACTATTCCTCCCACTGACACCATTGATGGGGCACTATTCCTGCCACTAATACCAATGATGGGGCACTATTCCTCCCACTGGTGTGCATTGAAAGAGGGGTAGTCTTATACGGCGAGTATAGCCCAAACACTACATTTTAACAGGAAAAGTAGGGGATCGTCTTATACGCCAAGTCGTCTTATATGCTGGAAAATATGGTAGTATTTTTTACTTGTTCAAATGATTGCAAATGTTTAATATGTTGATTATGCTAAATGGGAATGTTTTGTTTGCCTCCTTGTCTTCACACTCAACCAAAGATCTTCTTTTTTGCATAATGCTAAGTCAGGGCACACTAAAAGAAATGTATGAAATACCATTTTCAAAATTGGTTATTTTTTTTGTTTTGTCTTGTCAGGAAGGTGGGATTGGCTGTAAAGTTCACAGTCCTATAAAGGGAGAGCATAAGAACTGTGTAGGATTCTTTCGGTTTCATGCAGGTTAACAGACTAGATGAAAAGTTTCTGTGATTTATGTTAGCCATGGGACTGAGCTATATGTTATCAGTAACTATACAGGAGAATACTAAAAGTACTCAGTGGGTTTGGATGTCATCTTTCTGTCAAACCTAGCTGCCAATCATTGTAATGACTTATTTGACTTATTTGGCTCCTGAACAGTAGAATAAATGCTTTTTGGCTCTCCTGCCAAATCCATTCATGAATCTGTCTAGACTACCTGAGCTTCTAGACAAAAGTGTGAGCTGATTCACACAGCTAAAAGAATGTACAGCCTCTGCAAACATTTTAGTTCTAGGTCTAAAAGAATTTAGCTTGAATATCAATGTGCATTAAAGCAGAGTTCCAGTCAAGTTTTGTGTCTTATTAAAAGTCAGCAGCTACAAAAAGTGTAGCTGCTGACTTTTAAAAAACACACACTTACCTGTCCCAGCGTTCAGTGATGTTCTCACCTGTACCGTCCCTTCTCTCCGTCTTCTCTCGGCACCGGCATCACAAATGTGGGCACCAGGCTGTGACAACTTGTGGCTTCACAGCCGGGTGCCCACTGCACATGTGTGAGTCGCGCTGTGCATTCTGATTGGTCCGGCAGTCTTCTGGGATCTGTGAAGGTTCCCAGGAGACTGTGGGGAGGAAGGAGGGGCCAGAACTTCCGGCTCACTTCGCCGCGGTGAACAGAGCCAGAAGTGGTAGCAGGTACCTGTCAAAAACAGTTATTCACTCGCACTGGCAGTGGAGGGGGGGGGAGGAGGCAAACAAGCGGAGCTTTCACTTTTGAGTGGAACTTAATTTTAATATTTTTAAAAACATTTTTACTAGGTTTGTTATACATGTTCATTGTGTGTATGCATGTATACACAGGGACTTCCATTTTGCTTAGTATACATGCAAGCTTTGCTCCCTGCTTGGCTATCCTACACAGTATGTTCTGGTCTTACTCCTTGCAATGCCAATCTGAGAGCCAGCTGGCTCATGTATTCCTTTTTAAAGGATTAGTTCACCAATAAAAAAAAAAAGTACTCTATGCCGTCATTGAACGCTATTCCATAATTTGAAACTAATCCAATTTTTAAAAGTATCCATTAAGCAAATCCCATACTTGTATGCCTTTGTGAACCGCTTAAAGCCTGCCCCAAACATTTCTGATAGTTTTCACAGCTTCATCCTATCCTCTTCTATAGAACCTGCCTTTTGTTAGGCCCCCTATCCGTACAGGAATGAGCGCCATCCTCCTTCTGTGCTCTGTACATGCGTGTTCTGCTCTCCAATGAGCAGATGAGCTCAGTGGCTCTGATGGGAGAGAGTAGCTGCTGAGGTCATCTGCGACAACAAGAGATAGTGCTGTGCATGAGTGGGGCTCAGAACGACCGTACTTGCTTCTGTACCACCAGGGAGCACTTGTACTGGTAGCTGTTCTTTCATAGCAGAGAGGACTGGACAGGGCTGTAAGAAATCGAGCAGTGTTTGTGGTAGGCTTCACTATATTCACAAAAGGCCTGCACATATGTGAGGAGCATAGATTTCCATTTTTAAATTTATGGAATTGTGTTCATGGACTGCATAGAGTATTGTTTTAAATGTGAACTAACCGTTAAAGTAGTTATCTAAAGTTTTTTGTTTGTTTTTTTACCTTTAATGCATACTATGCATTAAGGTAAAGAGACCTTTCAGTAGCCATCCCTCCATTTCCCCTCCCTAAATACTAACATGAGTCCTACATGGATCCTGTGCTGTGTATGCCTGCAGGTCTTCTTTCCTCTCTCACCGGCTTGGCTGAGAGCAGCTGGGGTGGTTGGTTCCCGTTTCTGTCAGTCAAATCCTGTGAGAAGGGAGTGGGGTGCGTGGTCAGGCCTCTGTGTGTCTGAGGATGCTTACAGCCCTGCTCAGTGGTGAGCCTGCATGTGTGCCACCATAGGAAACGAATTTACGGCACACTGATAAAAGGAGTAGCTGAGAATGCTGGCGGGGGACCCCAGAAGAGGTGGTTTGGGGTTGCTCTATGCAATACCCTTGCACAGAGAAGGTAAGTATAACTTAGGAAAATAAATAAAAATTAGACTTTACAACTGCTTGAACATAGGAAAGAATAATACTGCACAGTGTGTAGAAAATAAAAAAGGTTTATTTAATATTTATAAATATAACAAATTAAGATTGTTTGGCTTGTTAGGAGCTTGTACAGCTCTGAATCTGTTCTCTTTAGCCTGAATGCAAAACAATATAATAGTAATGGGGTCTACAACTAAAATGTTGCATTAAAGTGGTATTAAAGGAAATTTTTTTGTGTGTTTTGTTAAATAACATGTTATACAACTGCACCGTGCAGTGGTTTTGCACAGAGCAGCCCTGATCCTCCTCTTCTCCGGTCCCCTGCAGGCGCTCTTGGCCCCTCCCTCCTGCCAAGTGCCTCCCAGAGCAAACAGTTCACAATGGGGACACCAAAGCACACCTGTTCCCAAGCTGCTACTCTGCTGTATATTCACACACACAGAGACATGGACCGATCCCGCCGCCTCTTTCTCCTTATTGGCCAGTGGCTCCCGCTGCTGTCTCAGTCTATTAGGGGGGAGAGTTAGACAGCTAAAAGTGTGTACAGTTCCTAAGAATACATTTCTGTTACGTTGACTTTCTGCCACACCCAACAATCTATTGAACAGACAAAAATGTAGCAGAGCCATCCTTACACAGTTCCTTATTTTAAGTAGTCCTCCCACTTCTTCTCTTGGACTACAGAACAATTACTCAATAAGTTGTGAAGATGAGTAGTGAGGGAGGAATTTGTTTAGCAAAAGATAGCTGGGCAAGGCTGACTCAATTTCTTGCAATTTCAATTGAAAACAGGATGTGGGTTGTCAGCCCACAGCAGGCAATTTAGAGGTGAGTTTATTTCCAACAGGTATTCTTTTCTACTTCCAGGACATTTTAGGATAAAATCTGGGAAAATGTGAATGTCTTCAGAAATGTAGAACACCAATTCCTAAAAAGTTGGGTTGCTGTGTAAAATCTACATAAAAACACACTGCAATGATTTGCAACTATCATAAACACATTTTATTTACATTTTATTTACAGTAGAAAATAGAAAACATATCAAATGTTAAAATTGGTGGCAGCAGTATGTTTAAAAAGAAAACTGGGTCATGTTTACCATGGTGTAGCATCCCCAATTCTTTAAACAACACTCAGTAAGACTAGGTTCACACCTATGCAGGTTGTGTTTGTGCCGTTTCTGCACTGTGTTTTTGATGCATTTATTCTTCCATTTTTATTTTTTTTTTTTAATTTAGCTTGTTACTAGGCAGTCTTAAAATATGACAAAAACACAATACATGCTTTTATGCAGCATTTCCATTGAAGCCTATGAAACCAAAAACTCAACTTTTTGCGTTCAAAAAAGTCCCTGACCCTTTCCAAAAAATGCATCGGGTGAAACCGCAAAGATGTGAACATGTCCCATTGGAATTGGAAAAGGGGTCATTTGGGGGATATCTGTACTGTTCTGACATTTTTGGGCCTCAAAGAAATTAGATTGGCCGTCAGTACTTCAGGATTGATCACTTTTCAGATATATCCCATAGTTTGTGAACGCTCTAACTTTCCTACAGACTAAATAATAAGCACTGATTTGGGTTTTTTTCACCAAAGACATGTAGCAGAATACATTTTGGCCTAAATTTATGAAGAACAATTATTTATTTGCAAACTTTTATAACAGAAACAAACATGTTTTTTTTTTTCTCAAAATGTTCGCTCTTTTTTTGTTAATTTAGCAAAATATAAAAACCCCAGTGGTGATTAAATACCACCAAAAGAAAGCTCTAGTTGTGTGAACAAAATGATAACATTTTTGTTTGGGTACAATGTTGTATGACCGCGCAATTGTCATTCAAAATGTGAGAGCGCTGAAACCTGAAAATTGGCCTGTGCAGGAAGGGAGTAAAAGTGCCCGGTATTGAAGTGGTTAAATGAACTTTGGCCCAGAGAAGATGGCAGTGTTTCTGGATCAAGTTCAGATATGGCTTCTTCTTTTCATATTCGATCTTTAACCTGCATTTTTGAATGCCACGGCAAACTGTGTTCAGTGATTTTTTTGGTAGTATTTCTGACCCAATGCAGTGATGCCTTACCTGTTTTTAATTCAGTGCTGTCTGAGGGCCCAAAGATCATATGTACAATGCTGTGTTTCAGCCTTGTCCCTTGCCCATAGTGATTTTTTCAGATTCTTGGAATCTTTTGATATGTATTGTAGATGATATATTTGAAGTCTTTGCAAATTTACATTGAGGAACATTTATTCTGCAATTGTTTGACAATTTTTAGACGCAACTTTTCACAGATAGGTGAACCTCTGCTCATCTTTACTTCTGTGAGTATAAAAAGGGCTTCTTATAGAGTCAGTTATGTTACTGACCTGTTACCAATTAACTAATTGCAAAATGTTTTTCCGGTTCTTGTAACACTTTTATTGTCCACTTAATTTTGCCCTGTTTCAACTTTTTTTAAAAAAAATGGTGCATTTTTTTTAGTTTAAACATTTTTTATGTCATCGGTTCTTTTATGTGAATAAAATTTGGGTTTATTAAATTTGCAAATCGTATTCTGTTTTTATTTAGGCTTTACACAACGTTCCAACTATTTTGGAATTGTAGTTGTATTGCTTGTGTTTGTTTGGTTTATTTCCCCCATTTATTTTGCCCCTATATACACTTCGAAACTAAACCTAATTGTATCTGAGCACCGCAAACTGAAAATGCTAATTAATTTTTAATTTTCAAAGCAAACTCTCCCATCCATCTATATCTCCATGCTTTATTGTTCTGAGAAGTCACTTTGAAAAACACTCCTAGCATTTCGATGATTCATATAGCATTTGCTTCCTGAAATCCATCTGTCCTCAGCTCAGGCATGCAGGCAGTAAGGTGTGCTTAGCTGAGAAAATCCCTCCTCCCCACCTCGAGATGAAAGAAAAAAACATTTGCACGAAGACTCCTGGAATGTATGACATTTTGACCTAGGCCAGAAACCAGGAAGCAACTGAAGGGGAAAAAAAAAAAGTTTAAAACAAGTAAATATACCTTCCTATATATTTACTAATGCTAGCAGCATAAAAATAGTGAGTTTCGTTCCACTTTGCAATGTTAAATTATCCTGTGGTGTACAGATTACCTTTTACATGCAAGATTGTATTTGGTGGAGTACATCTTGTTTTGGATTTACTTTGAAATAGGTAAAATCTAAAGCAGAACTTCATCCAAAAGGGGATGTTCTGCTTTAAGTTCTCCCCCCTACCATATTTGGCATATATGTGTGTATATGTGTATATGTATATACAGTGGGGATCGAAAGTTTGGGCACCGCAGCTAAAAATATGTATTAATGTGCATAAAGAAGCCAAGGAAAGATGGAAAAAATCTCCAAAAGGCATCAAATTACAGATTAACTTTTGTTGACATATTATAAGAATGTCTAGATTTTATTTCCATCATTTACACTTTCAAAATAACAGAAAACAAAAAAATGGCATCTGCAAAAGTTTGGGCACCCTGCAGAATTTATAGCATGCACTGCACCCTTTGCAAAGCTGAGACCTGCCAGTGTCATGGATTGTTCTCAGTCATCGTCTGGGAAGACCAGGTTATGTCAATCTCAAAGGTTTTAAATGCCCAGACTCATCTGACCTTGCCCCAACAATCAGCACCATGGGTTCTTCTAAGCAGTTGTCTAGAAAACTGAAACTGAAAATAGTTGACGCTCACAAAGCTGGAGAAGGCTAAAAGAAGATAGCAATGCGTTTTCAGATGTCAATATCCTCTGTTCAGAATGTAATTAAGAAATGGCAGTCATCAGGAACAGTGGAAGTTAAAGCAAGATCTGGAAGACCAAGAAAAATATCAGACAGAACAGCTCGCAGGATTGTGAGAAAAACAATTCAAAACCCACGTTTGACTGCACGATCCCTCCAGAAAGATCTGGCAGACACTGGAGTTGTGGTACACTATTCCACTATAAAGAGATACTTGTACAAATATGGTCTTCATGGAAGAGTCATCAGAAGAAAACCTCTTCTACGTCCTCACCACAAAAATCATCGTTTGAACTTTGCAAATGAACATATAGACAAGCCTGGTGCATTTTGGAAACAAGTTCTGTGGACCGATGAGGTTAAAATTGAACTTTTTGGCCGGAATGAGCAAAGGTACGTTTGGAGAAGAAGGGGCACAGAATTTAATGAAAAGAACCTCTGTCCAACTGTTAAGCATGGGTTTGGATCAATCATGCTTTGGGGTTGTGTTGCAGCCAGTGGCACAGGGAACATCTCATGAGTAAAAGGAAAAATGGATTCAATAAAATTTCAGCAAATTTTGGATGGTAACTTGATGCCATCTGTGAAAAAGCTGAAGTTAAAGAGAGGATGGCTTCTACAAAAGTATAATGATCCTATACACGCCTCGAAATCCACGGGGGATTACATCAAGAGGCGTAAACCTGAAGGTTTTGCCATGGCCTTCACAATCTCCTGACCTCAACATAATTGAAAATCTATGGATAGACCTTAAAAGAGCAGTGTGTGACAGACAGCCCAGAAATCTCAAAGAACTGGAAGACTTTTGTAAGGAAGAATGGGCAAAGATACCTCAAACAAGAATTGAAAGACTCTTGGCTGGCTACAAAAAGCGTTTACAAGCTGTGATACTTGCCAAAGGGGGCAGTACAAGATATTAACTCTGCAGGGTGCCCAAACTTTTGCAGACGCCATTTTTTTGTTTTCGGTTATTTTGAAAGTGTAAATGATGGAAATAAAATCTAACTTTTGTTGACATATTATAAGAATGTCTAATCTGTAATTTGATGCCTTTTGGAGATTTTTCCATCTTTCCTTGACTTCTTTATGCACATTAATACAAATTTTTAGCTGGGGTGCCCAAACTTTCGATCCCCACTGTGTGTGTGTGTATGTGTGTGTGTGTGTGTATATGTATATATATATATATATTTGGTTGATTTTTAGCAGGTACCCACTCCCACTTCTGCTTTGATTGTCTATCAACTTCTATTTTGCCCCCACACTCTCCCCTTAGTCTTCTGGGATGACACATACAGTCCCAGAAGACTGTAGGACCATTAACAAATCACAGCGTGGTGGGCAGCCAGCTTTAAAGCTGAAGGCAGCATAGCCAGCTGCCCACAGTTAGGTTGCTGGTGCTGGGAAAGCAAAGACAAGTGAAAAACTAGCCCAGGGTGAAGATCCGCTTTCAATTTTTTGCCTTAATTAAAGCTGTATAAATATTTTATTCTCTAAGTTTTTACATTTCAGCAAGTTAGAAATACTCTTTTGGCTGAGCTGTGTTGACCCCAAAGAGATTTCTAGCAGCATGGAACTTAGTACTCTGCAGATAAAGTCCAGACACTTACAAAGAAAACCTAATTAAACATGAATTTCAAGCTGTGCCATGCTGCACTGCCGAACGGGTGACAATACTATTTCCTATATTAGTTTTGTAGCTTCCTGTGTCAACTGCATGCTCATTGGCTTATAAAAGACCACATTTTTTTTTCTTCTTTTAAATCTCTTTATTGAACTGTTTAACATATTTAGGACATACAACAAACAAAAAACATAAAGGTTTACATGTGTCCTACCCTCGCAGGGGCGGAGAAGATCAATCATACATCCAGAGAAATTAAAATCAAAAGACTGCATCCAAAGATTCTCCGAAACGCTCACATGGATATCCCCACCAACCAAGAAATTAAATGTGTGGATATAAAGTTTTCCATCCTAGTGTACATTATAGCATGTATTATGTCCCCAAGACCAGGAGGAATACAAAAAACATAAATTACAATATTACTCGGGGCATTGTCATGTCAGAGGCAGTGGAGGCTTTGGCCAGCCATTTGGACATACTCTATCATATTTCTATGAAAGACCGCATTTACATGAATTTGTTCTGCAATATGTAGACAGGTGGCACAGAACGGTACAAAGCTACTGTAGGAAATGGTGCTATCACCTGTCTGCCTGTGTTGTGTGGCAGAGGTGATGGTTTAGCAGTACTGTAAATCATTTTGGCCGGTAAACTAGGTATATTTGTTCTAGCTGTGTATTTAGCTGTTTATTTGGCATTCAGTTTTAACAAATTTATATTGCTGAGACTGGCTGAACATTGTGTCTGTCAGGTATAAAGAGCAACATTCTACTTAGGGCTATTTAAATGCCACAACATTTGGATTTATGGTACTTCCCAACCTTTTACTTGTCAACATTTTTCTAACACTAATTGCCGAGCAATAGGCACTCTTCAGAATGGTTTCTGCACAAACGTAATGCTTCCTGCTTCTTGGAAAAGCAGATTTGTTACGATGCCACATAGCCCTGAAAAGAGTCTTTAAGCAGAACCATTTAGTATGTGGAGCAGGTTCAGTTTGACATTGTGGGCAATATTTACTGTCTAATTTCTGGGTAATGTATAAGTCAGATTAATGTTGCACTCAAAAGGGCACTGTTCATTTGTATTCTAAGCCGAACAGCAGGGAACTGTTCTCCATAACCTCCGTCAATTGCCCTTCTCAGCCAGCTCTGAATTATTTGTGGCAGTGCACAGCTCAGAGGAAACCACTTCCCCATAAATCGTTTATAAGGTGCCATCTGAAATTGTACTTTATAGTGTTTTATTTCTCCATTTTTTCCCCCTCAATCTGAGTAGTAAATTAGAATACGAGTGCTACTTTGGAGCTAGAATTGGATGTCAAGATTTAACATTTTCTGAATGCTTTCTGAGACCCTGGCTGTTATCTACCAATCAGTAGGAATTTCCCAATGATAATTGTGTTTCATTTCCCCAGGCTTGGATCACTTTTCAGATGCATTTGATGGTGAAGAGGTGATATGTCACCTCCTCAATGCCTGTGTTAACCCTTTAAATGCAGCATGACAGCTGCGTGCACCATTTACCTGGGGCTATACTTCCTGCTGCGGCCACAGCATGTGTACAGGAACTTGGCTGCTGCCTCTGCAGCTAAAGGGGGAGCAGTTGGGAGTGTTAACGTTTTTCCAACTGTGGTGTTTTACTGTCCTCCAACCACACGTGGGAACGTTCCCTTCGTTCACATCTGTGTGGCTGAATGCTGCATGTAGAGCAGCCCATTCATTTCAGTGAATCCATTTTTTTCAGAATCGGGCCGCACTGAAAGTACACTGTGTTTGCCAATGTATGGGGCTACCATTAATGGTACTCCTGAGTGTCTGCTAACGAGTGTTTGCGTGTCAGAAATGCATGTTATTTTGCATATATTCCCGTCATGCAGTAATGTGAACCAAGCCTTAGACTGGGGTGCCTCAAGACTGAAAGGATAAGTTCACCTTTTTTTTAAAAAAAAAAAAAAAGTGCGTTTACTATTTTCTTACAGGAAGACTTAATGGTACGAGAGTGCTGAACATTCATTGAGAACTACAAGCCGAGAGCTGCAAAGGATGTCGGTACTTGTAGTTTGTTCATTCACAGAACTTTGAATGGCACAGCCATGTGGGTGGAGCCCCAAATGACCACCGTTTTCAAATGATGTGACGGCGGGTACGAGGAGAAAATCCTTTCCTGCGGTCACACAGAGGGCTTGGTTCTGGAGCGGCTGCAGGAGGGAGAACATGTTCCATGTTCCCAAATGTGAACTTACCCTTGATAATCCTTCAAAATATTTCAGTGTGTATGTGTGTTAAATTAGTGCATCAAAACAGAATGTGTTCACTAGCAGCCCCCGCCAACAGTTCCTGATTATTGTGATTACTGTCATTTTATATTTCCATAAAAAATTGTTCATATTTCAGGTCTGAGGTTTACAACCACTTTAAAGAACTAAGCACATCCTTCTATACTGTGTCCCTGGCTCTATCCAAAGTACTGAGTGTGATTTCTCTCTGCTGTCTCATTCCTCTTTTATCTGTACCAGTCACTTCTGACAGCTTTTCCTGACTCCAGCCACTGCTGTGCATGTTCTGTGGACTGTGAGAAGGGGGGGTGTCCTTTCCATCACATTAGGGCTCAGAGCCGTCTTCACTGAGCTCTTCAGTGTGAGATTTCAGATGCATGCCCCCTGCTTTTCAGAGCTAAGAGATGCTGTGGAAAATGTGCGTTACAGAAGGCTATATAGGACTGATTGCTACAGATAAACTGGTACAACTCATGTAGGAGAATTTGTTTCATCTCCATGTCAAGAGCACTCAGGAAAAATAAAGACTAGTGTTATACTGTAACAAAAACAACTCTATTTATAAAACTAGTAGTAGATCGAGTGGTTTTTGTTATGGTATAACACTATTTAGTTTTTTCCTGGGTGCTCTTGACACTTACTTTGGATGGAGGAAAAGTATTCTTGAAAGTGGATCTGATGAGTGAAGGTAGAAGAAATTGTTTTGTTTTTTTTTCTTCCAGAAGGCTCAATGGGGGGTAAGAGTATATACAAGAGTATGTGCAAGTGATATGAGTTAAATGTGAGCACCGTTTATTGGATTTTGAGTAAATTTTTGGGAGTATCTACATACGGCATCATATAGTGTTGTTTTTTTTTTTTTTTTTGAGGGTTACTATCCTGCTGTCTGGAGTCTAAAGAGAGTGGTGGACTTTGTTATTGGAGCGTGTATTGAACTGATTGAGATATACATATATTGGCATCTATTTGTAAATATATTTAAATCTGCTAATACCTCTTACACTACCCTGCCCCTTGATTGATAAGGTTGCTGTCCAAATGTGTACCCTGTGCTCCTTCATCCAGAGTGAGGACACTCTAATCCAGGAGGTGTGTTACTGGCTAGATCACCATAAGAAACCGGAGCGAACAAAGCCTGAAAGAAAATTAATGCAGCTACTGCATCTAATGATTGCTGCAATATATTACATTTTTGGTTTGGGATTTAATACCACGTTAGGTTTACAATTCACTATAGTCCATTTAATTGAGGCATGGTTACACTGTTAAATTTGTGGGCATGTAGAATCCCAAGGTAATGAAGGGGTTATGTAGTTTTTGCTACTGAGGTTAAAGTGACAGTATACAATATCCTTATTCTTAAATAATTCATACACATTCACTACTTAATGGCTCTGTAATCTTTTTCATGTAATGTTACTGTGTTTTACTGTCTCCTTGTAATTATTTCTTAAACCTCTCCTTTTCCCCACTCATGCGGTCATGTGCACTGCTCTATGTGCACTACATATCCCATAGTCCATCTTGACAAAAAGAGAGGTAAGACCATGGAGAACAAATGTAGTTTAACTCTTTAACAAAGTTGGATCACAACAGCAAAAGGTATATGGAGAAGGATGAGGGCAATAGAAGGTACTTTTTTAAGTTAAGAATACTTACTTGAGTAGATTTTTTTAAAAAACAGAATTTAATGTCACTTTAAGCACAAACACTTTTTTTTTTTTTTTTCTCACCTGGACAGATCTTGTACTGAAGGATAAAATCTATTCAGCGGCTAGAACTTATAACTGTTTTTGCACCGATTTATTCTTACTTCGAATTTTTTTTGCTTGTTTTGTGCTTCATTCTTTAGTGAAGGTTATTTTAATAAAGATTTAATCTTCTTTGTTAGATTTGTACTTGACATCTTGGTGGTTCAGGCCTTTCTTTTGTTTCTGGGACATTAGATCAAATTTTGGCTTTTTATTTTTCAGGACTACAATAACTGGTCCCCACCATAGTACCTTTTTCATGTCATGCTCTCCTTATGAGTCATCCAGTTTTATATTGAATATGATATAGAATTTAGATGTGAAAGTGAGGTACATGATATGGCCACAAATATGGGAATACCACTCCAAACTCAGTTCATGTGTACAAAGTCAGGTCCATTAGGAGATGGTTTGACAAACTGGTATGGTGGGACTTGAATGATCTGCTGAGAGAACCCTAACCTCTATTTGAACACCTTTGGGATGATTTAGATCAGGGGTGTCGAACTCCATTTCATTTTGGGGGCTGCATCAGCATTATGGTTGCCCTAAAAGGGCCAGTTGCATCTGTAAGACTGTATAAATGCATATAATTTTTATCATATTAAATAATTGACTCTGCATTGATTATTACTGGTTTTAGTGATAACTTCAGACAGGCAGGTGTAGATCGGCATGGAGCCCACTCGTGCACTTGTAGCTGATAGTGCAAGTCTAAAAAGGAGGGTCGCACACCGCTGATATCATCTACCAGAAACTTGGTTCTGCCATGGTGTTCTGTCTGACCAGTCTCCAATAAAGTTTCTTGTGGATGCAGATCACATAACAATTGTACACAATGGATGGATCCCATTCAGTGCCATTCATTGTGTACTATTGTGTTGCTTGCTGTGATTGGCCACAGTGATTACATGATACAGACAGGGCCAATCACAGCCCATCTGTACCATGTGGTTAACTTTGTATTATTGAGATTAGCTGTGATTGGCCAAACTGAATGAATCAGTTTCATTCAGTAAAAATTGTTTATAACAAAGATATTCACAGTTATAAGCAATCATAATGTGTATAAAAAAAAACCCTGATCGCCTCGCCAGAGTAGTACAGTTTTGCTATAACACTGCATTACTATGGTCACAGTATGTGTGTGAAACCCCAATTTAAAAAAAAAACTTTATTGATTTTCTAAAAAATTGTGACAAAAATGTACAACTTCAAAAAAACTCAACATGCCTCTTACTAAATACCTCGGACTGTCTGCTTTCCAATTTGGGGTAATTTGTGGGGTGTTTGTACGGTCCTGTCATTTTTGGGACTCAAGAAATGAGGCCATTGGTACATCAGGACTGATCAAATATATAAATATATATATATACACACACACATGCCATAGTTTGTGGACTGTAATAACTTTCCTACAGACTGATTAATGTACACTGACTTGGAATATTTTTACCCAGTGTGGTTAAATACCACTGAAAGAAAGCTCTATTTTCTGAACAAAATGATACAAAAATTTCTTTTAGGTACATTGTTGCATGACTGCACAATTGTCTTTCAAAGTGTGACAGCACTGAAAGCTGAATTGTCTTGGGCAGGAAGGGGGTGAATAATGGATCTGATGTGTGGTTGAAACGAAACTTCATATCAAATTCATGTGGAAAATAGTCTGTTTTCAAGAACGCATGTTTCTTATATTCCTGACACCAGGTGGGGAAAGCTACAGCAGGCTAAAGCAATACATAACAAACAAAGCTTATATCAGTGGGGAAATATTCATCTTTTTAAGAGTGATCATGGTTTAATGGGCAATATACAGTATGTACCAATAACTTTGTGGTTTCTGATAAAATTTTATATACTTTCTTTTAACCTCTTGTGTATTGGGTTTTTTTTTATATATTGAAACTGTTATAGTAATGTAGGCAAACTGGATTCCTAACTCCAAGTATCAGCTTTTAGCACGACCTATTCAGGCAAAATACTTCCCTTGCCAAAAATGCACTTGACACATACTAATGTAAGGTTTGATCTTTTTTTTTTTTTTTTCCAACCTGGTGTTCTTGAAAACATTTTTACAGATAATGGAAATGAATTACAGCATTAAATAGTATAATGAGAATTTGGAAAGGAACGCTTTTTTTTTTTCGTCTCCAATGTCGCACATTGTTCTACAACTGAGACATTAAATCACTTGCCAGATTTGGAGGCAGAGATGTGTTGGCTAGGGCCTGGATGTAAGAATTGCACTAACATCTGTGCAACAGTAGCTGAATAGCACTTTGTCTCTTCTGACCTGAGAACGCTTTGATGATTGCAGAATGGCTTCCGCTTGTATTATTTTTGGCTTGGAATCCAGGAGGCTGTGCATCAAAATGCATAATGGTTTCAACAAAAACAAGCTGGCCTTTTCTTGGTCCTCTTTCAAGGAGGGAAAAAATAAACCACTTTAAAGTCAAGCTATCTGGGCGTTTTTGTCTTTGTTTTGAGATAATGGTGAAACCATGCTTCAAAAGATGTGCTGACAAACCTTAACATCCCACTCAGATTGAGTCATGGAAATCCACACAGATCATTTTAACAGATTCATAGCTGCCCAAGATGAAATACAGAGGAACCTAAAGCCGAGGAATTTTCATCAGAAGTGTCTGCCAAACTTCTCTTTAAGCGGCTTTAAAAAAATCTGAGCTTTATCCTTTGAACAATGGCACTTTAATCCCCCAGAATTCAAATCTCAAGGTTTCTTAGTAAGTTTTGTACAGTATGGTCGTGGCTGCTGGAGAGCAGTGGTGTGGAAAAGCATCTGGTAGACAGAATTGATGTATTGGGTGGAAAGATATCTTAGTGCATTCAAAGTGCACTTTTGTTTCTAGATAAACCTCAGTGTAATAACTTGGTGAGCTCTTCACCTCTCTTGTAAACAGCAGGGCCCCTGTACCACATTTTCATGTATTACTTGGTGAACTGGATACACAGTTGTTCCTGTAGGGAGTCCTCATTTTTATATCATAAGTGCTAAAGGATTACCTCTTGATAAGCTGGAGTCGCTGCTCCTGAGGCCTCATGCAAAACTTTAACACAGATAACTTCTGCCAGAACCTGGAAGGTGTCTTAAGAGGGATAATAAGCTATTTACTTCTTCATGTTTAAAACCAAAGTAATTGCTAATGCGATTGAGAGTTTGAGATACCTTAACGGAATACCACATTTTTGCAGATACACTATATTGCAAAAAGTATTGGGGCACCTGGCTTTACACGCACATGAACTTTAATGGCATCCCAGTCTTAGTCTTTAGGGTTCAATATTGAGTTGGCCCACCCTTTGCAGCTGTAAGAGCTTCAACTCTTCTGGGAAGGCTGTTCACAAGGTGTAGGAGTGTGTCTATGGGGAATGTTTGACCATTTCTCCAGAAGTGCATTTGTGAGGTCAGGCACTGATGTTGGACGAGAAGGCCTGGCTCACAGTCTCCGCTCTAATTCATCCCAAAGGTGTTCTATCGGGTTGAGGTCAGGATTCTGTGCAGGCCAGTCAAGTTCCTCCACCCCAAACTCTCTCATCCGTGTCTGTGTGCACCAGTGCACAATGCAAGGTCCATAGTCATGTTGGAACATGAAGGGGCCATCCCCAAACTGTTCCCACAAAGTTAAGAGCATGAAATTGTCCAAAATGTTGTGGTATGCTGATGTCTTAAGAGTTCCCTTCACTGGAACAAAGAGGCCAAACCCAACCCCTAAAAAAACAACTCCACACCATAATCCCCCCCTCCGCCAAACTTTACACTTGGCACAATGCAGTCAGGCAAGTACCGTTCTCATGGCAACTGGCAAACCTGGATATGTTCATCAGATTGCCAGACAGCGAAACCTGATTTGTCACTCCCGAGAACACGTCTCCACTGCTCTAGAGTCCAGTGGCGGCGTGCTTTATACCACTGTATCTGATGCTTTATATTGCACTTGGTGATGTGTGGCTTGGATGCAGCCGCTCGGCCTTGGAAACCCATTCCATGAAGCTCTATATGCACTGTTATTGTGCTAAACTGAAGGCCACATGAAGTTTGGAGATCTTTAGCTATTGACTCTGCAGACAATTGGCGACTTCTGCACACTGTCCACTTCAGCATATGCTGACCTCGCTCTGTCATTTTACATGGCCTACCACTTTGTGGCTGAGTTGCTGTTGTTCCCAGTTGCTTCCACTCTGTTATAATACCACTAACAGTTGACCGTGGAATATTTAGCAGCAAGGAAATTTCACGGATGGACTTATTGCACAGGTGGCACCCTATCGCGGTACCACCCTGGAATACACTGAGCTCCTGAGAGTGACCCATTCTTTCACAAATGTTTGTAGAAGCAGTCTGCATGCCTAGGTGCTTGATTTTTTACATCTATGGCCATGGAGGTGATTGGAACACCTGAATCGAATGATTTGAAGGGGTGTCTCAATACTTTTGGCAATATAACGTATGTGTATTTATAAAGTTGATCTGTTGATCTTTTATGAAGTTGGTCTTTGCCAGCTTTAAACAATTTACTATATTTATGCAATGTCCATTTCATATGTTTTTCAGTTAAGTGCTGTAGTAAAGTCTTTGCAATAAATTAAATAAAATTGGCTCCCCCTGTAGGTTTAGGCCAGGATGTACTGGTATACACTGTATGCTAGTACATTCTGTTAGGCTTACCTACAAATGTAGCCCTCCAGTGATGCAATGTCAAGGCTCTCCCCAGTCCCTGGCGGCTTCCATCTTTGCCTGGTCTTCCTTCCAGGTTTGGTATCTTCAGCTGCTTAAATGGCCAAGCCGAGGTGATGTCACTTTTGTGCATACGCACGGGAGTCACATTGCTGCGTATGTGCGGCTCAGATCCATTTACCTGGTGATAGTGGATTATCTAATTTTTCAGTTTACCACCACTTTCGATTCTTCTATATATTTTAACTTTTGGAGCTTCCAATTGTCCTGTGATTTAGAAAAAAAAAAAAAAAAAAAAAAAGGTATGAAAGTAGGAATGAGATTTTTTTTTTCTTTTTTTTTTTTTTTCTACTTTTTTTTTTTTTTTTTTTTTTTACATGACCTGCTGGGCAGGATTGGCCTGCGAGTTTGACTGGAGGATGAAATTGGAGGATGCCCAAGCTCATCTCTGATTGAGAGTAGCTTGCAATGACTGGTCTCTTGCGCATATATCATTGGTACTGCTACAGTATCTGTTAATATTCATGAAATGTATGGTTTTTTTATACCACAGCATGACTGTGCAATACAGTGAGATCAGTTAATTAGCTTAAAGCTAACTCCATCTTTCTGAGCATGTTTCATCTTACTCCCATATTAAGGGCATAACTTTATCAGTGTGCACAGGCTCCTACCCTCAAATCATCATCACGGTTACTATGCATAGAAACCGTGTTCATGGTAGGAGGGTATAAATGTACATTTTTGTAAATTTGGGTGACTTTTCTTAGCAAGGTTGCCCAGCACTGTCCTATTGGACCTTGTATGAACTGTTTTTCAGCTATGTGTTTGCTTCCAGTCTACTGCTGTTAAATAGCACTTTGATTTTGATTGGTTGTTGTGAGCTGCCTCTTTATTTAGATGTATTATTAAATGGGACCCATGTTTGTCAATACCCCATGTTTACACTAACAAATTTTAAATTTCAATTTATGAAATGTCCATTGTATTTTTAATGAATAACTTTTACTTTCCTAGGCCTACACCAGTGTTTCCAAAGCTTCGTTAAGTCTTGCAGACCACCGAGAACTTGGAAAGATGATGAACACTATAATATTTCACACAAAAATGGTGGATTCCTTAGTGGAAATGTTGGTGGAAACTTCTGATCTGTCTATATTTTGGTAAGATTCTATTGTCAAGTGTTTTTTCTATTTTACTGTTTTTGAGTGGAAACGTTCTAGCATAGGTGTTTTTTATTATTGCAATTATTAATTCTTTTATATTGAAAAGAAATACATTTACTGCTCTGTTGATAAGCACCTTCCTTTGTTGCCTCTGCTTAAAATAAACCATTGGCTGGCTGGTCTTTGGACATTCGTATAAATATATATTCTTAATCTGTAAATGATTGTTAAAAAAAATCACTGACTTCTGTACCTGCAGGCATTGTGGAGCAATTCTTCCTCTTGCTCTAAGCAAAATCAGCTCACACTGCTACCCTGTTCCATCACTGACTCCCCTTCAGCCTTTTAATGTTATCACAGAATAGGTACACTGGTAGGGGGGGCTAAGCTGTCAAGAGATTTACTTGATTTATTTCAGTGCATCTGCTGTGGGCTTTGAGTCAGAATTGCTGGACAGTGTCTGCAGTTAAGGAAGTCAGCGAAAATGTGTTTTAAAGGATAAGCTCACCTTTTTAAAAAAAAAAAATCCCTCAGAGAATACCTCATACAGGCAGGCAGTTACCGGAGACCAAGAAGATCAATGAACTGCGAGAACACTCACTATTGCTCTCGTAGATCATTAAAAACTACAAGTCGTCAGCCACAATGGCAGTCTATCCATTCACAGGAAATATGGGCGTAATCCTGCATGGCAGTGGTGTTGTCAAATAGTGACGGGGGGTGGAGAGAATATCTCCCACCCGCTGTCACAGGAAGGGGGTTTGGTAGGAGAAGCTACATTTGCTGAAGCATGTTACCTGTTCCACTCTAAGAAGGATGGAACATGTAACATGTTCCAAAGGTGACAAAAGCTTATTTACAGGTTGTTAGGATTATGTACATACAGGTATGTGAAATGGCCACAGTTGCACTAAAATAAATTCTTAATTCAGAACAAGTAAAAAGCCATTCATGGTGTAGTCAGGACACCTAATCTGTATTAGGTCAGCGACTCATTCGAAGTATGGTATTTTGAAGTTTTCTTTCATACAATGGTAAGTGCTGTTATAAAATGAGGTATAAATATGTTTTAGATTACCTATTTTATTTTTAGGCCTCATACACACTGGACATTTTTACAGCTACTTCTAGGGGCATCTGGCGTGTTTTTGTTTTTTCTTCCTCTAAACTCCCCTGCATGTTAGCCTATGTGTCCATGCACACATGAGCTTTTAGCAGCGTTTAGTAGCAGGAGAGTTGAGAGCCAGGGAAAGAAAATCCTAATGCCAGTGCGTCCAGGAGCAGCAGAGTTTTGTCAGAAAAACTTAATTTATTCTGGCTATTGAAATGAACAAACGCCCAAACACCAAACGCTTCTAAACTCTTTTAAACTAGTTTGAAATAAACACAGCGTAGGTGAGTTTTTAATGCTGATTTTCTCCTGTCAGTGAAAACAGTGTTTTACAGTAAACCAGTGTGCATGAGTCCTTACAGCTACAATTTTGAACCCTGACCTTTTCTACACAAGTGCCTTGTGCAAAGACTTGTCAATGGCTGTGGCACTGTAATCCTTTATTTCTGGATTAGAATGAGCGTGTTTTTTTTTTTTTTTTTTTTTCCTTATATATAGTATAGTATCAAACAGCATCTGTTTGCACCATGCCAACATGTTACACCATTGTTCAAACTCAGCATGCTTCAGTACTACAGTATTTTGTTGAGACATAAAAAAAAAAAAAAAAAATGGCCTCTGTGAGTACTGAACTACACTATTCATCTTTATATTTTATTATAGATAATTATTTGCTGGGGATTTCCAATAAGCCTCTGCAGCACTGTGCATGTTTTCTGTCAGGTGAACTCCAGCTACTGCATAAAATAACCTAGAAAAAAAACCTTGAAATATATCCACACACACACACACACACACACACACACCTTAAAAAAAAAAAAATGAAATTAAAAGAACACTTTGAAAACACATCAGATCTCAATGGGGAAAAATATTATGCTGTATGTCTATATTGATATGGACTGGGTATTGTGTTAGAAACGTAAGGATGCCCTGTTGTTTGATGAAAGTTATCAACCTACAGAGGACTGAATTCAAAGACACCCCGAAAATCATAGTGTAAAAATAATGCAGCTGGCTTGTCCATTTTGCTGAAATTTCATCACAGCAGCTGAAAATGGTACTCAGTAGTTTGTATGGCCCCCACGTGTTTGTAAGTATGCCTGACAATGTCGGGGCATGCTCCTAACAAGATGACGGATGGTGTCCTGGGGTATTTCCTCCCAGATCTGGACCAGGGCAGCACTGAGCTCCTGGACAGTCTGAGGTGCAACCTGGCGGCATGGATAGACCCAAACATGATATCCCAGAGGTGTTCTATTGGATTTAGGTCAGGCGAGCGTGGAGGCTGTTCAGTGTTATCAATTCCTTCATCCTCCAGGAACTGCCTGCGTACTCTCGCCACATGAAGCCAGGCATTGTCATGCACCAGGAGGAACCCAGGACCCACTGCACCAGAGTGGGGTCTGACAGTGGGTCCAAGGATTTCATCCCCATACCTAATGGCAGTCAGGGTGCCATTGTCTAGCCTGTAGAGGTCTGTGTATCCCTCCATGGATATGCCTCACCAGACCATCACTGACCCATCACCAAAATGGTCACGTTGAACGATGTTACAGGCAGCATAACATTCTCCACGGCTTCCCCAGATCCTTTCACGTCTGTCACGTGCTCAGGATGAACCTGCTCTCATCTGTGGAAAACACAGAGCACCAGTGACGGACCTGCCAATTCTGGTTTTCAATGGCAAATGCCAATTGAGCTCTGTGGTGCCAGGCAGGGATAGAGGACGTCGGACACTCAGGCCACCCTCATGAAGTCTGTTGATTGTGTGGTCAGAGACATTCACACCAGTGGCCTGCTGGAGGTAATTTTTTAGGGCTCTGGCAGTGCTCATCCTGTTCCTCCTTACACAAATGAGCAGATTCCGGTCCTGGTGATGGGTTAAGGACCTTCTACGGCCCTATCCATCTTTCCTAAAGTAACTTCCTGTCTCCTGGAATCTCCTCCATGCTCTTGAGACTGTGCTGGGAGACATGGCAAACTTTGTGGCGATGGCACATATTGATGTGCCATCCTGGAGGAATTGGACTGCCTGTGCAACCTCTGTAGGGTCCAGGTATCGTGTTAAATAATTAAAAGAATTACGATCCTACCAGGCTAATATCTTTATATGAATGAGGGTCCAGGTATTGCCTCATGCTACCAGTAGTGACAGTGACCCTAGCCAAATGCAAAACTAGTGAAAAACAGTCAAAAGATGAGTAGGGAAATAAATGTCAGTGGCCTCCAGTTGTAAAATCATTCCTGCTTGGGGGTTTGTCTCATTGTTGCCCATCTAGTGTACCTGTTGTTAATTTCATTAACACGAAAGCAGCTGAAACTGATTAACAACCCCCTCTGCTACTTAACTGACCAGATCAATATCCCAGGAGTTTAATTGACTTGATGCTATACTCTGTTTAAAAAGTGTTCTTTTAATTTTTTGGAGCAGTGTGTGTGTTAGACTTTGCTATAAGCAGTGCTTAAAACCATTTGCAGAATTCTATTGATGCTCCAATACAGTCTTGAATAAAGGGATTTTGATTAACATTCCATTTCTCAGATTGCAATATGTAAGGTACAATGTTCATTTTTTTTTTTTTTAGTTTTGTAGCAATGCATCTTAAAGTCCAACTTTAGCCAAATGGATATTTCCTTATTAGACCCTAGGGGCATCCTATTAGTGCAGTTTACTACAGTGCCGGTGTCTCTTTAGTGCTAGTCATTTTCTTACTAAATATAGGAGTCTCCTAATACTTTAGGAGATAAAGTATTTCAGATTACATAATCTGACATTCCAAGGAAGCATACTTTTTATTAGGAATCTGTTTTAGAGGGGTACAGATGGGATACAAAAGTGACTCATACCTGGGCTAAATAGTAACTCCACTTTTGCTGAGGGGAAAAAAACAATCCCCAATCCCCTCTGGGTGGTCAGTGTACATTGCAGAGATGAAAAAAAAAACTTTGTTGCAGAGTCTACTCTTTTCTCCTCTGAACTAAAAACTGTTTTTCATCTTGTCTTTTCACCTTGTCTTTTTGGATACTAAACCTGAATGGGATGGACTGGTTCATTGTAATCAGCTGGTGCACTCTGTGTTCTGATTAGAGAGGCTGTGGGGTCTGCATTTCTTTATAAGTATTTAACCCTTGTAGAATATTTCATCCAAATTAAAATTTCTATTGCAGGTTGTGCCTATAGTTTTGACTCCTAAGAAAATCAGTGAGCCAATCGTACATGCAGTAAATGACATTTCTGGGGGCATTCTGTATGCCAACAATGTATAGAATGCCTCCATGTTGCCATAGCCATGTTGTTTTGGATTTTGTAGAAAATTAAAGAAACTACTTGGAGCTTGAAGAAGGAAACATACATCAAAAGCTTGTACTGGAAAAATATGTATGTTAGTGCAAATAAAAAAAGTATCATTGGCTGTACTCCATTGTTTGTCACAAGTGCACTAATACAGCTACAATCATCTCAAGCATAGAAAATTACAATGACTGCAGATTGAAAAGAAAAGGTCAATTTTAATGCTCCATTCACACTAGTTTTTTTCAAATCGTGGGATCTGGAACCTTTTTTGGGCTGCGCATGTGTGCGTGATCGCGCGAATAAAGAAACTGCCACCATCGCAGCAAAAACACCCTGCGTTTTCAGGTGTCATTGAAATGACACCTGAAAACTGCATTCACACGTTTTCACACTTTTACAGTGCGTTCGTAGACAGAATCGCAGCGATTCCAAAAAATCTAGTGTGAATAAATATAGCCTATATTACATTATAGCTTGTATAGCAATTGTTTAGGCTATTTTTTTATATGCTTTTTTTTTTTTTTTTTTTTTTTTTACAAAAGTGGACTTACCCTTTTAACAGTTTAAACAATTTATTTTTTTAATTCTTTCTCTTCATGCTATGTCATCAAGAAAAGAGGATAAATCTGCCTTTTTTCTCTAGCCAAAAACTAGGAGCACGCTATATTTTGTGATACTTTACTTCTCTGCATATTGTATTGTCTTATCATAGGTACTTGAAATTTACATATTGCTTTTGGATGTATGTTTTAAGCACATGCTTACCACCAAACTTTTTTATATTCAGAGTATATGTTTTCTTCCACCTGTGCGCAATAGTGTCAGTTTATGAAAAAAATGCACTGTGCTTGTGAAATGTGCGAATGTATTTTTATCTAAAAGGATGAACTGTGCTTGTTTTTTAGCTTCTACAGTCGGGCATTTGAGAAGATGTTTCAGCAGTGTTTGGAACTGCCATCCCAGTCAAGATACTCCATTTCATTTCCTCTCATTTGTACTCATTTTATGAGCTGCACTCATGAGCTTTGTCCTGAAGAGGTAATTTCTTTTCAGATTTTGCTTCTCGCCTTGCTTCTGAGTCTTTGCAGAAGCTCAGGTCTATGATTCTTGTTATTTCTCTCCAGCTGTCACTTCTTAACCACTCGCTGCCCATGACAATTTTGAAATTATCCAAATATATGTAAGAATCTGCCCTCTTCCAATCCCTGTAAAAATGATTGGATGGCTGTAGAGCCTCTCAGATCACTTTTATTATTAATATAATAAACTTTATTTTATATAGCACCTGTACCAGTAGCTTCTCAAAGCGCTTTACAAGGAAAAAGCACAGGATGAAATAAAGGAAATAAAGCTTGTCTAAAGAAAAAAGTTTAGATTTGATGTGAATGATTTTAGAGAAGATGACTCTCTGATGTTCTTTTGAAGAAAGGGAATTTCAAGTTTTGGAGCATAGCAGGAGAAGACTGTCTCCCATCAACTGTAGGTGAGTAGGGGACACAAGACAAGAATTTGAGGAGTAGAATATACGAGGAGGAAGTAAGTTGATAAAAGTTCAGAGACATAACTGGGTGCCAAACCATGAAGAGCCTTATAGGTGAGCAAGAGGATCTTTAAGTCTACGTGAAACCTGACGGTTAGTTAGTCAGCTCCAAAACTTGAAATTCCCTTTCTTCAAAAGAACATCAGAGAGTCATCTTCTCTAAAATCATTCACATCAAATCTAAACTTTTTTCTTTAGACAGGCTTTTTTTCCTTTATTTCATCCTGTGCTTTTTCCTTGTAATGCGCTTTGAGAAGCTACTGGTACAGGTGCTATATAAAATAAAGTTTATTATATTAATAATAAAAGTGATCTGAGAGGCTCTACAGCCATCCAATCATTTTTACAGGGATTGGAAGAGGGCAGATTCTTACATATATTTGGACTCTAGGATAGGGGAAATCACTTGTACCCAACCTAGTCAGCATTCTGGCTGCAGAATTTTGTACATGTTGAAGTTGATTAATAGTGGATTTTGGTACACCAGAGAGTAGAGCATTGCAGTAGTCAAGTTGGGAGAATATAAATGTATGGATCAGCTTTTCCAGCTACAGTGTATGATGGCATGGAATGCAGCCAAGCTATGTTTCTCAAGTGGAAAAAAAAGATGATTTGACAGCATTTTCTACATGTAGATCAATGGTTAAACTATCATCAAATATCACCCCTAGTTTTTTACAGTTTAGACTGAAGCTCAAGTACAGTGCCATCAATAGGCTATCAGGACTGGCCTTACGAAATTGATGTGGGGGTGCCAATATTCCTACTTGAGGAGCCTGGTGGCTATTGCCACAGTACAGCCATAATTCTTCACTAAAAATAACTTTGTTCTATATCTTTTGAAGCACTTTGAGGTGGTATCAAAACGTTTTGAGACTAGCTCTGTTTACAGGAAAGTACTTTATCTAAGTTTGCACACTATCACCTTAGAAATAGTCCCCTTTGCTCAGCGTTTCTGCCACTTCTGGAATGTGTCCTGGAAGTCTTCTTTTGAAGCCTGTCGAGCACCTTCTGTTATTCGCGCTGGATCTCTGCAGTGTTGTCAAAACAGCAACCTTTGAGCTGCATCTTCATCTTCGGGAAGAGGGAGTCTGCAGAAGCCAAACCAGGCGAGTAGGGTGGGTACGGAAGTGAGAAAATTGCAGCCAGGGGATGAACTTGGCTGCAACAGGGCGCATATTCAAATCACACATGAGAATTGTCTGGACTGTTCTGTATGACACACAGACAATGGCAGCAATGTTGTGGATGGTTCTGTGGCTATCATCATGCACAAGTTGCTGAATGGTTTTGACATTTTCAGGGGTTGTGCTCCTTGAAGGTCTTCCTGATCTCTTTTCTTCAGTGATGTTGTTCCACTCGTGGAGTGCACATGCCACTAAAAACACCTTGAACAACTCATTGCAACATTGCCATAAACTTGCCGAATCATGGCAGATGTCTCTGTGGCAGATTTGCCAAGTTTCACGCAGAATTTCACGTTTTCTCTTTGTTCTAACTTGCTGTCCGTGGTAAGAATAGCTGCAGTTACACAGCTTCTGTACACAGGGTGATGTCTTTTGGCACACTCACTTAGGAAGTCGGTGCTCCCTGTGACTGTGCGTGCTGCCATCTGTTGGCGTTTTACAAAACTAATCTTGAAACTTCTTGGTACCACCTCATATGTCAGGCAAAGCGGAAGAGATCTCTGTACTAACATCGCTTAGTACAGCGATCCTGTGGGGTTTTTTTCTTTTTCCATTCAGCCCAATGGGTTGAGCGCAAATATACCTCAATGTGTGTACAATGAGTAACTTTTATTTCATTGATGTACTTGTGCATCATAAATGCTGCATATGTACATACTATAGTTTTATTATTTTAGGAAAATTCCTCTTTAAGCATTTAGTGAAAATCCTTTTGTGCTAATCTCATATACTTTTATATATTATTATTATTTATTTTCTTTTTTTTTTTTTTTTTTAGCAGACAAAATGTTTTATGTAGGTTTACATTATTTTAAACACTAAAATTTCAACTCAGCATATTTTACAGTTGGGTGCTGCACAGCTGCCAATATTTTTCTTGGAGGACAACTTAAAAAAAAATTAATCTGTCCCATTCAAGGCATAAAATATTTATCTAAGCTCAATAGATTTTTAAAATAATTGCATTAACAGATTTTTATATTATAGGATACTTATAGTGCTGTGTTTTTCCAATGTCTTAAAATAAGTGACAAAGTAAATGTTTTTTTTTTTTTTTGTTAAATCTGTTCTGTCTGCAGACTAGCAATGTCATGTTTTGCAAAGAAAATGTTTTCAAAATGACCTAAGTATTGTCTATTGCAGGGGTCTCTAAACTTTCTAAACAAAGGGCCAGTTTGCTGTCCTTCAGACTTTAGGGGGGTGGACTGCGGCCATTAGAAGTAGAAAAGGTCCAACATAAGTGGGGAAAAAACGCCCCATCTTTGGTGTCAGTGGGAGGAATTGTGCCCCAGTGTTGGTGTCATTCGGCCCAATTGTTGGTGTCATTGGGAGGAGTTGTGCCCCTTCATTGGCATCAGTGGGAGAAGGAGGGGGGAATTATGCCCTAGAGTTGGTATTAGTGGATGAAATAGTCCCTGAAGGGCCAGATAAAAACAAGCAAAAGGCCACAGTTTTGAGACCAGTGGTCTGTTATCTTGAAGTAAGAATAGGAAGTCAACCTTCTAATTCTAAATTGCACTAACTGTTTTAAAGCAACTGGATGCTGCATTTGATTTCCTAACCTACAGTAGGAATTGACAGCTATATAGATATATAGTGTGTGTGTATATATGTGTGTGTGTGTGTGTGTGTGTGTGTATATATATGTATATATATATAATATTACCAAAAATATTGGGACACCCCTCCAAATCATTGGATTCAGGTTTTCCAATCACCTCCATGGCCACAGGTATAAAAAATCAAGCACCTAGGCATGCAGACTGCTTCTACAAACAATTGTGAAAGAATGGGTCGCTCTCAGGAGCTCAGTGAATTCAAGCATGGAACCGTTATAGGTTTCCACCTGTGCAATAAGTCCATCCGTGAAATTTCCTTGCTACTAAATATTCCACAGTCAACTGTTAGTGGTATTATAATTAAATGGAAGCAACTGGGAACAACAGCAACATGTAAAATGACAGAGTGGGGTCAGTTCATGCTGAAGCACACAGTGCTCTGAAGTCGCCAGCTGTCTGCAGATTCAATAGCTAAAGACCTCCAAACTTCATGTGGCCTTCAGTTTAGCACAACAACAGTGCATAGAGAGCTTCATGGAATGGGTTTCCATGGCTGAGCAGTTGCATCCAAGCCTTACATCACCGAGTGCAATATAAAGCTTCAGATGCACTGGTGTAAAGCACGCTGCCACTGGACTCTAGAGCAGTTGAGATGTGTTCTCTGGAGTGACAAACCAGGCTTCTCTGTCTGGCAAACCGATGGACGTGTATGGGTATGGCAGTTGCTAGAACGTTACTTGCCAGACTGCATTGTGCCAAGTGTAAAGTTTGGTGGAGGGAGATTATGGAGTGGGGTTGTTTTTCAGGGGTTGAGCTTGGCCCCTTCGTTCCAGTGAAGGGACCTCCTAAGGCGTCGGCATACAAAATACATTTTGGACAATTTTATGCTCCCAACTTTGTGGGAACAATTTGGGGATGGCCCCTTCCTTTTTCAACAGGACTGCACACCAGTGCACAAAGAAAGGTCCATATAGACCTGGATGAGCGAGTTTGGGGTGGAGGAACTTGACTGGCCTGCAAAAAGTCCTGGTCTCAACCCGATAGAACACCTTTGGGATGAATAAGAGTTGAGACTGCGAGCCAGGCTTTCTCGTCTGACATCAGTGCCTGACCTCACAAATGTGCTTCTAGAAGAATGGTCAAACATTCCCATAGACACACTCCTAAACCTTGTGGACAACCTTCCCAGAAGAGTTGAAGCTGTTTATAGCTGTAAAGGGTGGACCAACTCAATATTGAACCCTATGGACTAAGACTGGGATGCCATTAAAGTTCTTGTGCATATAAAGGAAGGCATCCCAATACTTTTGGCAATATAGTCTGTGTGTGTCTATCTATCTATCTATCTATCTATCTATCTATCCCCTTGCAAAATTGCAATGTTAGAAAGTTTTAGTACATCTCCTTCATTAATTTGGAAATTGATTACTGATTGTCCATTTGCTACATCTCTTTAGAGACATCACATTGGAGATCGCAGCCTATCTTTATGTAACATGTTCTTGGATGAAATGGCAAAGCAAGCCCGCAATCTCATCACAGACATCTGCACAGAACAGTGTACTCTAAGTGATCAGGTAAGTATTCCTATCATGTCTGCTTTAATACTTTTTCTGGAGCTTCAAAATATTTTGTAGGATTTTTTTTCAGCTATATTCATGGCCTTGAATTGATACTAAGCGGAATTCCTATTCTCTAAAAAGAATCTATACACATCCACTGCTTGATGGACCTGTAATCTATTTTTCATGACATTTCTACTATGTTTTCTGCTTTCTTTGCAGTGTCCTCTGTGAGCTCTTGAACCTCCCTTCTTTTTTTTTTTTCTTTTTTTTTTTTTTTAACCCTCACTTCCATTTCTTTAGAACAAGCAGTGCACATTAGCTGAGGTCATGTGCACTGCTCTGTGCACGCTACGCATCCCATAGTCTATAGTCCTTTACCTTCATACAGTCAAACCATGGAAAATGAATGTAGCCACTCTCTAACAGGATGTTGATGATTGCAACAAAACAAAAAAAGTTTGGAGCCAACTGAGAGCAATAGAAGGCACTTTTTTGAGTTAGGAATACATACTTGAATAGATTTTTTTTTTTTTAAACCAGTTAGTGTCCATTTAAAATAAATACATATGTTCTATATGACAGTCATTTCTGTATTTTTCTTTTTTTTTTTAAAGAATTGCTCTACTTTTTTCAATGTGAACTAAGCAAACAATTTGGCCTCTGGAAATTTCTATGCCAATGAAATTCACAGATGATAAACACTAAAAAAACTATTAGCTTAATTACTGACCCAAATAGAGACTGTAGTGAGCTGCAAGCAAAGCAGTTAAAAGTACAGCATGGTAGCAAACCCCAGAGGTTGCCTTTTTTACCTTTCCATGCTTCAAATCTATCACAGGAACGTAGTAAAAATTCTCAATTTTGGACAACACCAACAATTCCATACTTATACAGTTGCCGAAGCCCAAGCATTACCACATGGGGTGGTGGTGGTATCCTCGTACAGCTGTTGTCATTCATTAAATTGATCATTTCATTGGGTTTTAGGGACATTCAACAACCGTTAAGGGTCTATTCACACCAGGTGCAGTGAGACTGCGTTGCATCGTAGTCCCATGACAAGACTAGGCCAAATGCCTTGTCTCCTGTGTACCTAGTTGATACCACTGTGCACATTCACAAACAAGGGAATGGTGCAATGTGCCAATGCAAGATCGGCACTTCAGTGATCCTGCTGGACCGCACCATACAGTTTTTGTGAATTAACCCTAAAAGTGCAGGCACCTTATGATAACTAGTAGCAGCTTTGATGTTCCTCTGGGTATTGGTTAGCCTGTACTTTCTGGACAGTGGTTGGCAAGAACCATGTGCAGGAATACTTGTGAGGGCAGATGGTTAAAGGTTTTAGTCTTTAGTGCTGTCATTTCTTTCTCTTTATACCACCTTGTAGAAAACTTTTTTTTTTTTTCTGTGTTTTTTTTTTCCTCCTACTTTCCTTACCGCTGGTTTCCTTAGAGAGCTTACCTGGATGGATCCATTCATTGTAAATAGATCATAATGGATTCAAGTGTAGAGCATTCTTGTTTGTGCCTGCTGCATGCAGCTCACCATCACGTGGCACACATTTATTTTTAGTTTTGTATTATTACGGTTTCCAATGTATTACATTTGTTGTTTAACATTTTGGCAGTGCTGCTGAGTAGGGTAGAAAATTCATCTGTGTTGTAAGGTCTGTCCAGTTGCATTTTTTTTTTTCTAGGATACCTTCTTTATTATTAACACTTATTATTCTTTTATAGCTCCTGCCAAAACATTGTGCCAAAACAATCAGTCAAGCAGTAAATAAAAAGTCAAAAAAGCAGACTGGCAAGAAAGGAGAACCTGAACGAGAGAAGCCTGGCGTTGAAAGCATGAGAAAGAACAGGCTTGTGGTAACAAAGTAAGAGCACTGTTGTGTTTTTTCCTTGGTATTCAAAAAGGCCAATCTCTACTCGTTTTTGCTACATGAACTGTTCCATCCCCAGGAAATATAAAAAGACATTAAATTCCCTTCTATTAGGGTTGACGGTTTCACATTGCTTCTTTTTTTATTAGTTTTTAACATTTTAGGATGAGCATACACCAGTGGGTTGAACGAAAAAAAATTGACAGATCCCTGCATCAACACAATGATGTGTCATATGAGGATCTCTCCAGTTGCTCTATTATGTTCTGACAGGAGTTGATGTTATTAGGGTTGACGTTTTCATTGTTTCTTTTCTTTTTTATTAGTTTTTAACATTTGAAGATGGGCATACACCAGCGGGTTGAACGAAAAAAAAAAAATAAGATCCCTGCTTCAACACACCGATGTGTCATGTGAGGATCTCTCCAGTTGCGCTATTATGTTCTGACAGGGGTCCCACTACCCCCCTCCCAACCAGAACACATTGATCAGCGATCGCAACTATTTCTGGTTTTTCAATATGACCATGTGACAGATCGGCTTCTGTTAGACTGCTGTACACGTACAAACTTTCAGTATGTGTGTA